>NW_026944383.1:4230819-4835221 GCF_033439725.1 Neurospora tetraspora
CGGTAGATGTGTCTGTCATCATCACGAGAGAGTATCGCTATCTCAGGCTGCCCTACTCTAGCTAACCTCCGGATCTTCTCCCAGGACGGCGAAGACATTTGTTTTAGGCGTTGCACGGTGATGGACATCATGGTTGTTTCGCCGTCTCGGTCCCGTCCCGTCCCATCCCACTGCACTGGGAGCAAGTGGTGGATGGGATGAGGGAGCATTTGTTGCGCAAGATGGAGATCGATCGTCTCCAACACACACGAGGCACGGCGGTATTCGTCGGGGGGTCGCTGTACAGATCAATCTTTAAAAGTTTGTTAGCGCGAGACCTGCAACGCCTTCAGAGGACATGGGATTCCGGTGCTCCTATTGGTCCAGAGCAAAGGTAAGAACGACAATTGCACACATCGCACGAAAACTTGACTCCAATTACAACGGGCAATAACGAACCAGATGCTATTCAACCAAATGCTACCTACTGTCGCCATCCTGAAAGTCACGGTGGTGAAAGAGCTCTCTGCAAGTACCACGCTAACGAAACGCGCATGGAAGTTCACAGTCACCCAAATCCCAAGTGGATATTCCCGGTCAGGAGTGCGGAAGATCCCATTGGCTGCCAGAGCCTTGGGGACCACCAACATGCTTGGGTTTCGTCCTTGGCGAACTGCACGCAAGCAACAGGCGAAAGCGAGCGAGCGCTGGGAATAACGACAAGAAGAGTTAGAGACGTCCGCGGTGCCCGGCGTGGATTACAGAGCATCGCCTGTATCTCCAGCCCCGAGGGAGTGGGACACCAGGGACACCAGGGGGCGCTTTCAGCGGACATCTCTCTTTCTTTTCTTCGTCTACCATTTCCAAAATGCAATATCTCGACATAGCCGTGGCGTTCTTCTTCTTGCCGAAAACCTGGACCGCTCGCGTTGCCATTTTGTCACGACGATGCGTACGTTCGGGACTTGACAATTTCCAGAGTCGTTCCGGTAGTTCAGACTGTTGTACCCGCCCCGCTCCGCTCCGCAACTCGCTCGCATCGAGACACACAATCACCCAGGCAAGTGCCTGATTGTGGCCTGTGGGCGTTGATGGGCGGAAGGATACCGCTCCCCAACCCAAACCGACCTGGCCTCGAGAGATCTCGGTCGGTCTAAGCAAGGTCAGGGGGCAGACAGGTGCGGGCTGGAGTCCTGGGCCTGGACAAGTCGGGACAAGCCGTTGCGCAAGATAAAAACAACACCATACCCCTGGCTTGACCCAGCAGTTGATGAACGGTCAAATCCCGGGGTTAACGCTCACATGAGACACACTCGTTCTTTCTAGCCTCTTGTTTTGGTCGTGTTCTTCTTCCTGTCTTGTCCCAGTTGGCTGGTAAATATCAAAGTTCCGACGAACGTGGATAACGCTCTTCTCCTTTAACTGATTTTATCTCATTTTAGATCTCTCCACTCTTGGGTTCAACATTTCTCACTCAACCCACGACCATCGAACGACCATCGAGACCAATACCCTGACCACCACCACCTACTCCGCTTCCATGAACTCTGGATAGTAACACAACCACAAACACTGCGAACTTCGAGGCCCTTGAACAACAGCCATTGCTTAACAGCTTATTTTTCGATTCTCAGCTTGACGACAGTCCGACGAATAGCAAAGAGACGCAGATATCGACAAGAGCGGAAATATCTTCCTTCGAGGCTCTAAACCGGCGGCGTTTATACTTCTTGGAGATGTTTATCATGGTGGTTCTACTGCCTCGATTCCAATAAAAAACCATTAACGGATCTTCTCGTTCTTGTCGACAGCGAGACTCTGTGCACTGGGCCTTGGCCCTTTCGCTAGGAGGTAGTCCGCATCGGCACCCTTTCTACCTTCATATGCTTCAACGACCCCCCTCAAAGCCGCTGAGCGATGCCAGTTTACGTTTCTCTGTCTTCCAACCCTCGGGGAGCGTTGATTCTGGCTATATTTTGGAGTATTCTAGCCGTCTGCACCACCTTCGTAGGCCTTCGCTTGTACTGCAAGATCATTCGTGGCCGCCGCCTTTGGTGGGATGATCACTTGTTGATAGCAGCTTGGGTATGCCACTCATCCATATTTCCTTCAACTTCATATTCCTTGCCTTAGTTCCCCTTGGTATTTATTATCCAACCGGTCATTCTTGGTATTTGGAAAGACTTTTCCCCACACGAATAGAGCTGACACAGTTTCATCACACAGGCCCTATTCTTCACAAACGCCGCCATTGTCACTACCAGCGTCCGCATGGGATACGGGCTACACAACAATGATGTACCCGTGGGAAACCGGATGTTACTGTATATTCTCGGCAATATCACTGGCACCACATCGGTCCTCTACGTGCTGTTCAGCAAAATATCCTTTGCCGTGACGCTTCTTCGACTCACGGATGGCTGGTTGAAGCGACTCATCTGGTTTATCATCATTACTTTGACGCTATGCCAGCTCAGCAGCTCCATTACGTTCTGGCTTCTGTGCAACCCCCCGGAGGCGACATATGACCCTGATATCAAGGTCAAAAAATGCTGGGGCCCCACCGGTCTCCTCGCCTACTCGATTGCTCTCGGAAGTGAGTATCTGACCCAAAACGCTATTCCACCAAAAGCTTTACTGACTACTCCTCTCTAGTTTACTCAGCCTTGTGTGACATCGTGCTTGCGCTTCTACCGTGGCGAATCCTTTTGCGATTCCACATGTACCGAGGCGAAAAGGTCGGCGTGGCTGTAGCCATGAGCATGGGGGTCTTGTATGTGAAAAGCCCCAACCTCCGGGACTATAGAAATTTTGCCGGAACTCTGCTGATTGGATGATGAACCTCATAGTGCCGGAATCGCGGGCTTTATCAAGGTGTCGACAGTCGGCAAAATGGAGAGTGACGACTTCAGCTGTCAGTTCTCCTATTCCCACACACGACCCCCGATTCTTGGTGTGCAATCCTGCTAACCCTTTGAATAGACGAGGGATTCATTCTGGTAATTTGTGCCCTCGTCGAGGGGGCTTGCGCCGTGATGGCTGCCTCAATACCCGCTCTGAGGGCTCTGTTCATTCATGTCTTCGAAACTCCAGAGCAGCCGAGCATCGATGTAGTCGTCGATAGTAACAGATCAGCAGGGGCATCAGCACGCCGAGCCCGATCCGACTGGGACGAAAGAAAGTACGAGAACAGAAGCGACGACGGAATCCTGGCGATACCACCGGCAAGCAGCAGCAGTATGGACCGGTCGGTCGAAACAGATATCGAACGAGATTCCCCAAGACCGCTAAGCAACTGGTTCGAAATGCAACACTGGAAGTCAGCAAAGGGTTGAAGGTATACGACAAGTTATGGAAAGAAGAAGGAACGACATACAACGACGATCGATGTCCGACGCGGAAGCTATCAATATTCCCTCGAAGGGTCAAATCGACGATAAAATCTTCCCAGCTGGAGAGTGAGGGGATGGCGCGAGCAGGCGTTGCTGCGAAAACAGCTCCATTCGAACCTGGACGAGACGCACCACGACCTTACGGCATATCCAGGGACCAATCGTCGACGATTAAAACCTCGAAGATCGTTGACTAGGTACTGCGAAGATGGGCCTCTGATGCAGAGCGAGATATAGCTTCAGCAATAAGCTACACACCGTGGTATATCCGGAAGAGACGGTCCTGCGTTTGCAGGCTTTGTGATGATGCTGTACGGATACGGTACCACCCGGAGACCCTCTACAGAGAGTCGAATTTGTACCGTTTCTTGGCAACGCTCCAGCAACTCGAGTGACACTCAAACCCACCTGGAGTTCTCTCAGATGATATAGAGGCAGACTCGAGGAAGCCGCGGTCGGCAGAAACACTTGGTAATCATGCCTCGATTTCAGCCGGACGTTTAGGGGATTCGTCGGGAGACGAGGTCTAGGGAACAACTAAAAAGAGCTTGATATCTGGGCCTCGTCGCAGAAGCACAACGGACATACCTGAACCCCATGGAAAGGGCCAGGTTTTTGATTGATGCAGCTCTGCGAAGTCTCAACGCGTATTTGGCCGGTCTCGAAGCGACTCGCCCAATTTGCATAGCCTACGGTAAGGTCATTTCAAGACCTGCCGAGCATGTAGATGGAGGATACGAAAATGTTGGCAGAACGAACAAGACGAAGTTGATCTGATGGCTCAGATGATTGGAGAGGAAGTTTGCCAGCCGAAGGAAATTTAGGCCAACCCAGCGAGATGAGTCTTGAAAGTTGACTCAAGCAGACATTGGCACTTGACGTTGACTGCTCACGACCCGAGAAGGGAAGATATGACGAAAGAATGCAGATGGGCCGTCAGGTCAGGATGTTTTTTTTTATTGAGAAAGGTTGGCAACCTGGTTCAACCTGGAACAGCTGGACAACGACATCGACCACTGATATCAACGAACGGCACCGCGGGGTGCAGGGACAGGACAAGGGCCTGCCAAGCAGAGTGGGGGGGAAGGGGTTGGGTTGGGTGCCCTGATCGCATCAGATGCTAGCAGGTTCCATCCTTGAAAGTATGTAGCTGTTTGTGAATGGGAATGAGATGAACCATGATACCCTTCTACTGTAGTCAACAATGAAGAACATGTGTATCGTGGACTTGATATTCACAAACACATGAATACGGTAGTTTCAAAGTTTCTTTCGGGTGGTCTCGAAGATGGGGATATATGTTCTCGAAACTCGGGCTAGAGGTATAAAAATAGTAGCTTCCAGACGGCATGTCCAGGTAGGTCTGCCGTTTTTTGTTTTCTATGTGCATAGCGACGGCAGGGTTCCCATCCGTCATCCACAAAGAGGAAAACCTGTGAAGAAAGAGTAGATACGGGATAGAAAACAAAGCCAACCTGTAAACACTCTACGCATCAACACATTCAAGTTCCGTCCCGTCCTCTTGGACGACTCAACCCCCAAGGGTTGGGTGTGGTTGTGGTTGGTCTGATGCTAGCGGGCGTCGTCGACAATGATGTCGCAACGAAGAAAAAAGATCGGGCTGGTGTGAAACAGATGACGGGCAGCTGTGACAACCTGGAACACCCCGTGCCAGCTGCAAGACTTAACCACCCAGCGGTAAGTCGTCGCTAACCCCGCCCCGAGGGCCACCTGCCAGTCAGGTCGGGTGAGACCGTGAGTGACGATTGAGGATTGGACGATGGCTTCACACGCTGGGTCGTTCTTTCTGTTGCGACGACATGAAGAGATGGGTTGGTTGATATGGGGACTCGGACTGATTGCGCACAGCCCCTGGCGAAGAACCCCTCGGACCCCTCTCACAGAGATCAAGAGATATCCGGGAAGTCACGTTGGACTCACGACGGACTTGGATCCCTGCCAACCTTGTTGGGTACATGGCTTATTTTTCCTTTCTCTCTTCCACCCGTCGCAATCCTCAATGTCGGAGGCGCAATCTGACTTTTTCTCTGTGTGCTTCCGTCTTCAAGTTCCCCCGAGTGCGTCAACTTCGTCTTTGCGTGCTGCTTCTGTTTTGCTCAAGCACGTTGGACATTAGAGGACACTGCATCACATACCCTATCTTGTACCAGCCTTTACACTACTTACAGGCAACTTTTCGTGAGCGATCTCTTTGCGACTTATACCCAACCTTCTAACCCGTGATACCCCGCCGACCAGGTACCAGTAGTTCCTGCTAGGAACTGTTCAGCCCCTCCTGGCGCATTGTAGTGTACAATACCGTATTTATACCAAGAGTACGTACCGCAACGGTTTGAGCAGTTGGATGCGGACACCCGATGTCGAAACCAAACGAACTCTTTCTTGCGACTACCAACCACCCTGCTATAGCAGGTACCTACATATCCCAGCCTGCGGACAGGGCAGCGAAAAAGGTGATCGCAACGTGCAAGGCAAGGCACATTTCCCGTCCTACGGCGGCACTGCATATCAGTTTGCAGCGGCTATTACTAGATGACGTCCTTGTCACGTTGCGCGCGAAATCAAGCTCTCTTTTTTCTTTCAACTTCTTTCTTCCACTTCTGATCGTGAGTAATTCGACAGACACGGGGAATCTTGAGATCCCTCTGGCCAACCATCCGACACCTAACCTTTCGACCAAAGCATAACGATTACCTCTACCTCTTTTTTCTTATCACGAGCCAAGAACCCTTGCCCCATCTTTAGGCCCCTAGAACCCCAGCCCGACTGGTGTTTTGAACAACGACAACAACCCACTGTATCCATACCGGCATTGTCATTTGTTTGGTTCGACTCTCGCCTACATACTGCGAGTACCAGCGATTCCGTTACACTTCTAGAATAACAAGAAGACCACAAGCATCTCTCTCCAGGTTAGTCATAAGCTATCGTTGTTGCATGACACACTCGATTGCCGCAGCAATTGAGTTTTGATATGCGCACGGCACACAACGAGCTCAGGCGACAGTCACGGCCTCGATTTTCTTCCGTTGCCCCATCGACTTATTGCACCCTTCTATCCCATGTTACTGGGCGCCGAATCAGTCGCGTTTCGTCACCTGAACCTGTTTTGATGACCCAATGCCCCAAGGCATCAGGAGCTAACAAGGGGCTCGTCAGACCAGGGCAGTGAGATTTTGAGACTTCTTGCACTCCACTACTAGCCGCCGTCGCATCGCATTTTGGGCCTTCCCCACAGCCATCAACCTCTCCTGTCTTCCCCTCGCTATCAACGGCGGCAACCTTTGCAAGTTCGCGCACTCCAGCTGCTGTATTTCCTCACCACCACCAACCGATCGCGATTTCGTCTTCCTACCGCGCTCCGGCCCGTGTACGATAGCCTGCCTCCTGCATACCAACAATGAACGGATCGCAACAAGCCAAAGACAGTACGGCGCAAACCTCGGCTCAGGCAGCTTCATCCCCCGCGGCGACTGCCTCCAACGGCAATTCGAACAAGAACAGCAGCAACAATACCAATAACAAGAGGAGGAAGGACGGGTTGAAGCCCATCATTACCACAGACGGTCCCGGGTAGGTGCATTACGCTTCCTCTTATGCATACATTTTGACTTTTTCTTCTATAACGCGGCCCCGAGAAAGCACTCGCTCGGTCCGTCGTTCGCCCGTTCGCTGCCCTGGTGTTATATCAGCCCAGTGCAGTCAATGGTGTCAGCCTTCTCTTTCTTTGGCTTGGACGGCCTTTGGTTCGTCGGGCAGCCGTGTCGCGGGCCAAGTGGCGGGGTACGGTAGGCCAGGTCCATGGAGGGGAAAGCGTACCATTGGATTCATCCTGTCTAGCCAGGTTCTTCCGCGCTACGAGTTACGACAGACATGACCGCAACATGCATGGGTGCATCGCTGGCAGCTTCGAGTGAAGAGAGACAGAGCCCTGGGAGAGCGAAACTGGAACCTGGAACACACAAGACCCGCGACCTCTTTTCGGCTCGTGGGTGAGCCTGTTGTGGCTGGCTCGAGGGTGGGTGTGGCATCACTTTCCATGTTGAGGTCACGGTGTGGTTTCCTTGGTGCCCTTGGTTCTCCTGTATGCATCACGCAGCCATCCTAGCCCCCTCACGTCCTCCAAAGGTCCAAAAGACTGCATCATACCGCTCCTCCTTTTCAGGGCCGACGTCCTAGCAACTCCTCCCTAACCCAACCCCAAACAAGAAATTCAGGTTACTGCCCTTCTCTTATTGCTTCTATCGCGAACCCCCGGGCCCCCCCCCCTTTGCTGTCGCCCGGATCCCCCCATACTTCCGCACCCCTCTAGAGAGACCGCCCAACGGCGCGATCATTGTAACCAAGTCGACGACATCGCAGTACCTATGAAGACAATGCTCAAGACAAGGTCCCCCCCGCTTTTGCGATTCCGCTTTGTGCCTACCCCCAAACCCCAGTCCCGAAGCTGCTGAAAGTTTGGCATCTTGCGGAGAACAAGATCTAGCCCACCCAAACCCTGACTAAGACCCCGCCACTTGTCCCCCAGCCTAACTCCGCGTCGCTTGTCGCATTCCATCACCCTTCCTAATCCCAACGGCATTCTGTGCAAACACGACTATCGTGAACACCATATACTTACAATTGTGCTTTTTACAGGGCCGCACACTTAGCATCAGCTATGACCAACTCACCGACCTCGTCCTCTTCGGCAGCAGAGGACATCGCCGAGAACACTGCCGATGAGGAGGATCAGGAGGATTACTGCAAGGGAGGCTACCACCCGGTCACCATTGGCGAAAAGTTCAAGGACGGAAAATACACCGTAGTGCGCAAGCTCGGATGGGGCCATTTCTCGACAGTCTGGCTATCAAAAGACAACACCACCGGAAAGCACGTAGCCCTCAAGGTGGTACGCTCCGCCGCCCATTACACCGAAACCGCCATCGACGAAATCAAGCTTCTCAACAAGATCGTCCAAGCGAATCCCAACCACCCTGGTCGCCGACATGTTGTCAGCCTTCTCGACTCGTTCGAACACAAGGGCCCCAACGGCACCCACGTGTGCATGGTTTTCGAGGTCTTGGGAGAGAACCTCCTGGGCCTCATCAAGAGGTGGAATCACAGGGGTATTCCGATGGCGCTCGTCAAACAAATCACGAAACAGGTTCTTCTCGGTCTCGACTACCTGCATCGCGAATGTGGTATTATCCACACAGATCTCAAGCCCGAAAACGTCCTGATCGAAATTGGTGACGTCGAGCAAACCGTGAAGAGGGTTGTGAAGGACGAACCCAACGACAAGGAGAACACTCGGAATAGCCGCAGGAGACGGAGGACCCTAATTACCGGCAGTCAGCCGTTGCCTTCGCCTCTCAATGCCAGCTTCAATCAGGGATCGCTTTTCCCCTCCCCAGGACCCCAGTCGCTTGGTCAGATGTTGGCCGAAGGTTAGTAGAATTGGTTCATGAGGGTGCTATCAACGTATCTCTGACTGACATCGAATCAAACAGGTGCCAAATCTCAAGAAGGCTCCCCGTTCCACAACAAGAATGGGGAGGACGACCAAAGTCGACGTGAGAAGAGCGCTGATCTCCTTAGCAAGGAGGTTTCGGGAATTTCGCTAGATAAGACAGCCACACCCCCCGCGACTTCGGGAGACAAGCGCAATCTAGACGACATGCAGTTTGACATTATCAGTGTCAAGATTGCAGATCTCGGAAACGCATGCTGGGTCAACCACCACTTCACAAACGACATCCAGACCCGACAATATCGGTCGCCCGAGGTCATTCTGGGTGCCAAGTGGGGTGCAAGCACGGATGTCTGGAGTATGGCTGCCATGGTACGTAATTTTTTGACCTTTTTTATCGATGCAATGCAGGTCCTAACACAAACCACAGGTATTCGAGCTTATCACTGGTGACTACCTTTTTGACCCGCAGTCCGGAACTAAGTATGGCAAGGACGACGACCACATCGCGCAGATTATCGAGCTGTTGGGCCCCTTCCCGAAGTCCCTTTGCCTATCCGGCAAATGGTCGCAAGAGATTTTCAACCGAAAAGGCGAACTGCGTAACATCCACCGCCTGAGGCATTGGGCGCTGCCGGACGTACTGCGTGAGAAATACCACTTCAAGGCAGAGGATGCTCAGCGCATCGCAGACTTCCTCACGCCCATGCTGGAGCTGATACCCGAGAGACGAGCCAATGCAGGCGGTATGGCGGGACACAACTGGCTCGAGGACACTCCTGGTATGAAGGGCGTCAAAATCGACAAGGTAGAGGTCGGCAGTCGTGGCGAGGGTATAGAGGGCTGGGCAAGTGAGGTCAGGAAGCGATAAATGATTTTTGTTTTTGTCGTTTAGTCCTAGTGTCACACATGGAGGAGGCTCGACCTTCTACTGAGGACACTACTGGACACTGGACAGTGGGGATAGTATGGGAGGGGGAGGGGAGGTGACAAACAACAAGAACCCAGGGGAAGCTGGCTGGCTTATATGGACACTACTACTCCTGAGCGGAAACACACACCTTGGAGAGAGAGCATTATCTTCTTTTTTTCACCTTTGTTGGTATAATGCAGAGAGATGTTGGAACGCTCATTCTACCGCTGCGCTGGCAGGCAGGCTTATAAAGACAGATGGGTTTCACTACACCTGAATTAGAGATTTTCCCCTTCTCTGTTTCACGTCCAGCCACGTTGTCGAGTATAGCCTCGCGCTAGCACATCAGAAGAAAACAAAAAGAAGACCACATCCGAATTACCACCTCTTAATTACCACCTCTTGGGACAAGAAGTAAATCATCTCAACCCGTTATATTCCCCTCTCCACCTACAGCATCCGTCCATCCACACTGCCACACCTAACGGCACTGATACTTCCTTCCTTCAGGCAGGAGGTGGAACTTCTTCAGCCACCTCATCCGGTTTGGCTTTGCCCTGGTTCAGTTTCAGCGGAGAGCCAGTTTCCTTTTATGTTCACTTAGTTACTACGATCAGGAGTGTGTTTTCTTTCACTTGTTTTTAGAAGCGAAAGATCAGCCAGTCAGATAGATACCTACCCACCTTCGTTTTGCTTTTTTTCTATTTTGTTTTTCTCCCTCTCGGAGTGTGTGGTTCTCATACTAGATACGCTAGCAAGCAAGTACATCACATGTGTTGTGTTTCTCTCTTTCTTTTTTCCAAGACAAATAAATCTGTGATGAAGATGAATAGGATAGTATAGACGGACGGACGGACGGATGCCGTAGCTACAGGTACGGAAAAGTAAAGCAAGCGAAGCGAAAAGCAGTTGCTCATCCCTCGGGAAGTTCTTGCCTTTGTGGCTACTATGATGTTCGTCGATTAGAGGTTGAGGCGAATCGAGTTACCATGTCAAGTAGGTAGGTAGAGAAATGGTGATGTTGTAGAGTGTTTCTCTTGGCTGCTATCTTCTCTTCTCGGTGAGCATGATCCGTCGAGTTCTCACACATTAGCTAGATAGAGAGAGGTATAACTTGCACCAAGTTTAATTGAGAGAAGTTATAAAAGGGGCAGGCAGTTATACCGAAGTAAGAAGTAGTCACGAAGTCATCCACAGAGATAACAGGGTACAAGTATCATTCATGTATCTTTCTGTTTGGAGAATATAAGTGTTCAAATGCATGTGCAACGATTAACGTATAACTTTCCCAAATGCCCCATTCATTCTATGTGTAAGTCGAAACCCAGCCAACCCTGTCATTCGTCTGTGGAATAGAAGTATAGGTCCCATATAACCATGTCCCTTTCCCATAGTAGCAGCAGTAGTGAATGGATTTTTCTGTTTTCACAAGGAACCCAACCCAGCCTGGGGACCAGTTCTTTCTTCCACGCGCCCTTGACACTCCCATCACTGAAGTTTCTGATTTCCTTTTCCGTCCGTCCGTCCGTCCGTCCACAGAAATCGACTGGGCTCAGCCATGTCAATCAGCCCTGACTAACCAGTCCTTTCGACTGTATGTACGTATCGTGACGAAATTCAAGCGATAACCCAGAACCAGGATATTAAACATCCTTTTAGCGCTTTCCTTTGCCCTTCTGGGTCATCCTCCGGAAAGCCTCGTGGCCGCTGTGACCAATGGGACGATGATCGGTCGGCGCCTGGCCCGGGATGTACGTGCTCTTGGGAGCAATGGTGTAGCTGGCGGGAAGGCCGACGGGCCTGGCGCGGTTGTTGTTGCGTACCTCGGGAGCGAGGGCGCGCTCGCGCTCGATCTCGTAGCGGGACTTGCCGGCGGGACGCTGGGTCAGCGTCACTTGGGAGCTGCCGCCTTCGCGCTGGCCTAGCTTTACGGCGCTGGTGCAGGAAAGGAGAGTTAGCGCGACTGGTTATTATGGGAAGTAGACGGAGAGGATGGAGAGGAGAGAAACATACCCGACATCGATTTCACGCATCTCGATGTGACGCTTCTTGTAATCGTCAGTCCTCTTCAGGATCAAGCGACTCCATTCGCCCAACAACCGCTCTGCATCACGCTTGATGTCCGCGCTGGGGCTCTTGCTCTTGTTGTAGTAAACGACGACCTTGCCGATTCCACTGCTCAGAAGCACGTCCTTGTTGATGGGCAGCTTCATGAGCGCGCTCATGATGGCACGCTGAATGTTGTACGCGGGCAGACTTCCATCGTTCAGAGGTTCCAGGAAGTATCTGACAGACTGGAGGAAGTTGATTTCGGGGTCGAGTACGGAGTCCTGGATCGCTGTCCGGTTTAGAATCGCGGTAACTTGGGGTAGAAGCTTGAGCTTGTGCACGGCGGGCTGCTTCTGTTCGCGGGCTTCGTTGTCGGCTACGCAAGCCTTCTCCATGGCGACCTTCAGGTTCGCAATCTGCTCGTCCGTCTCCTCTTCCAGGTCCTGTTCAGATCTCGGTCAGCATGCATGTACAGCAAAAACTGCACTGTGGCAATGATGGGAAACTGCCTACAATATCGTCCTTCTTTCGCCTGCGCTTGGTGGGGTTCTTGACAGCAGCGTCGATGGCGCGTTCCAAAGCGCGCCGTCTGCGCTCATCTGGAGTGAGGTTCTCTTCTTGCTGTGCTTCCCGGTCCTCTGCCTCTTTCCTAGCACGCCGCTCGCCCTCGGCGCGGACCTTGCGTGGTCGGCGCTCACCGTCGTCATCCGCAGCGTCAACGTCATCGTCACCACGCGACCGCTTCTTGGGCCTCCGTCCTTCTTTTGGCTTCTTTGTCGTCTCTGTGGTCGTCTTCCTCCGCGCCTTCAGCTTCATGGCCACATTTTCGTCAATGTCAACGGGCCGGGAGCCGTAATCGTCGCCAAACTCATTCTCGTCGATTTCGGACAGGACATCGGAATCCTTATCGTTGCCTCCATCGTTATCATCGTCATTTCCTCCGTGATTGCTTTCGTCGTCCTGGTGTGTCTCGTTGATCTGGTCCTCATCGCGATGCTCAGTGGGTTCGGCAGCAGGGGAACCCGCCGGAGAAGCGGCGTCCGACATGGCTGTTGCTGAATGGGTGTTGATATGCTGATGCGGACGGGATAATTCGTTTGAATAGTTCAAAAGCGGGCTTTTCTTCTAGACGCAGAAGCTATCGGCGGAAAAGAAGATGAGTGAATGGTTGAAATTTCTGGGTTTGAGTTGCGGTTTGGTTGTTTTTAGGAATGGACAATGGTTCAAGTTCAATTCTCAATCCATCCCCAGACAAGGCAACGGGCTGGCCGCTTGGTCTGTGCGCTGTTTAGCCACGAGCAAATCTACCGCGCCGGGCGTTGCAGGCAGTCTTCGTCACTGTCACGGTCGAGCGTCACTCACCTTCAGCACGGGGTGGCTTTACACGCTGTGGGGTGTCCCTACTTAAAGACACTCCACCCCAAACTCTCTGCCCTGCAGTGGATGCAGGCACGCAGCAGAAGCCAGGGAGCAAAGTCAGTCACGACCAGGGCCAAATTATTTGGGGCCGAATTCCAGTGTTTACTTTGGCGCGCCGTTGCCACCGACGACCGAACTTTGTGTCCTGGGTAACTTCCGTGCTATCCCTGAACCCCGGAAGCTCTGTCCCCAACAAATCGAAGACCATCTGACGTCGTCCCGCCCTCTACTCTCAACCATAAGACTGCCCATCCTCCCATCAACTCCCAAGGCAAATGTGAACTTCCTAAAAGTATCAACATCGACACGCACGTCGACTGCCCGCCATCATGGATCGCCGAGGAAACGAATCGCCAATGGAATGGGAATTCGATAGCAAACCGCCCGTGGACCACACAAGCCCATATGCTTCTCTTCTGTCAAAACAACCACCACTATGTAAGTCGCACTCCTCTACTGCAGCGACGCAACCTACAACTCCCAACGCCTCTTCTTGAAATTGACTTCGCGGTGGCACAACTTCGGTTTCGTCTTTAACGTTATGCTCTAGTAGCTTCTTGCTAACAGGACGTTATTGCACCAACAGCTTCGTTCAGTTCACAACCAGCAAAGACTAGCAACCACACGTTCGGAGCCACCACGGCTGCTCCCCGAAGCAACCTTGTCAACGAACACCGTGATACCCTTAAACCTCCTAATACATCGTTCAACCCCCAACTACACAACAAGCCGACGGCGCCCCAGTTCCGAAACCCCGCCTTTACTACACCTCAGAAGCGGCCCGATGAGCAGACGTTTGATTCGCCCTCGGAGGCGAGTCCCGCAACGACGGACATATCTGAAATGCCACCCGACACGCCGGAGGCTATGTTCAATGACAGTTTCAAGATTCCGGATACGGCTTACACACCTCAACCAGCAGGCAAGATCATGTTCAGCAGGGCCTACTTTCGAAATGGGAGGCAGAGGAAGCGGAAACGCCAGCCCGGCGACCGAGACGTCGGAAGCGTACGACATCGCCTCGACCATGGATCCGACGAATTTGATAGTGATTGGGAGGAGGGTGTACGACCAGGAAGGAGGCGATCCTCGACAGATAAGAATGCTAGCCCCGGCTGGCTTACCAGCTTCCTCGACACCATCAGCAAATACCCTGCTGCTCCGGCGGTGCTCTCGAGATGGTTACAATTCGTCATCAACACATTTTTGATCAGCGTTATTCTGTTTGCGGTCTTTAGCTGTGTGATGGCTGTACGCAACGACCTTTCCCGCGCCGCCGACAAGGCTCGGTCGACCCTGATGCACGAAATATCGCAATGTACAAGCAATTACCACAAAAACCTATGCGCTCCCAAGTTAAATCGGGCGCCGGCTTTGGAGCTGCCGTGCAACGAGTGGGAAGCGTGCATGAACCAGGACCCGTCGACTGTGATGATGACGCAGATCTCAGCAAGGAATATGGCCGAGATATTGAATGAGTTCTTTACTATCATATCCTACAAAACCTGGGTAAGTTGAGATCGGCATACATTACCATGTTTTAGGCGCAATGCTAACTTGTATCAAGGGCTTCATCCTATCAGCATTCCTGGTTGCCATCATTGGTACCAATGTAGGATTTGGCTCCCTACGAGACTCCGGAGCATTGAGACCATCCTCTCCCCGGAAACATGCAGAACCGGCACCAGTAGCAGCGCCGCCGCCGACTCCGGTTCATCCAATCTTCAGCACCCCGGCGTTTCACAACCCACAGCAGGCGTACATCTTTGCGCCCATCGAAACCCCGAGACGAGCTCGTCAGCAGTTCTTTGACGAGGCGACCGACACTGATAATTCCCCCGATGTGAGGATGATGTTGCCTCCGCGAACCCCCCGAAGAAGTCCAAGCAAAGGAGAGAGAAGAAGGGGCTAGGCGTCGTGTCCACGGTTAGAGGGTTATTGGATGCTGGACTCATTTAGGAATACATGTCACCATTAGTTTAATGTTAGGCTAAGAGGACAATACTGTTATGTGTTGTTTCCCCCGCTGTATCATACAATTCCATACTGGGTATGTACTTCTTGAAGGGTTAAGCATCAATTGCTTTCGGTCCTTCGGTACCGGAATGTGTAGGCGGCTTGAATATTTGAAGTTGATATACCATTATGTGCTACAACCAATGAGGGACTGAGGTTGCACCAACTCCACACCTCAACTCTTGAAACGTGTGGATCTCCGGATCGGCAACGACCAACCTAGGATGTCATGCATTCGACTGGCACGTTCCTGGCACGTGTGTGTCCTTTTGGCTTCTTTTCTTGGTTAATAGGTGCTAAAAATGTCTGGATATTCACCGTACGTAGGTTGAATCAAAATAACCGTTGAAAAAATAGCAAATCGAGGTGTTGGTCAACAAAACCAAGCACTGTCAAAGGTAAAAGGGAAAGCTTAGCCAACAGTATATAGTTTATAAGTAAACGAATCATCGGGTTCGGTTGCTTGATAGAACAAGATGTGCAAAGACTGTTTACTTCCACGATAATTTGTGATGAATGTGTTCGATGAGTTCTGGTCTTTGACTCTGAATAGCCCCTGATACCTGACACTAGGTAGGTCCGTATTTTGTCCTTCCCCAACTCCGACTTCGCCGTGACGTCAGTGGAGATATCTCAGGGTCCATCCATCACAGATTCCCTCCACCTGTTCCCTCAAGGCCAGTCAACCAAAAACGACAAAAATCAAGGTGAATGCCTAGCGTAACCAGTAATTATCAGTTATGCGATTACAAAGCTCCATGGCAACACCAACTCCAAATAATCTGCATGATATGTACAGATATTGTTGAGAACTCCTCCCAGACGGACTCCAACCCTCCAACTCCTCTTGGCTGAGAGATCTCAATGCGCTCTTCCCGTCCGTTTCCACCGTGTCCGCTGATATCTCGGTAACATCAACAGACGGGATCGCGTGTATGGCATGGAAACTAGTCCCGGTGTTCTGTGTGGTGGGCTCGTGGGGTGAAGCTCGGGGCAGCTCGGACATTTGCACGGGTTGCCAAGACATCTCCTCAATCTGTCTGCCCCTGCTTCCCGTTCTTGACTTCTCCAACTTTGTTATTCCCCATCCCGGGACGGGAGCTTCCAGTGACGGGACTTACAAGACACCCAGCCGCCTAGACTGGCACGCCGTCCCCGATATCATCAATTGCACTCCTCAGCTGAGCGTCTACCATCTTGCCTGGCTACTACAAGGACCAGGACGATCTGGGAACAGCATCGCGACATCGCGAGATCAGTGGGCATTCCCATTGCCGTTTCGTGATTCGCGGTAGAAAAGGTATGGAGAAATTAGCTCGTCACTTTCGTCACATCTGAGCGCGTTCTCGTCCGTTTCTCTCCAACTCTCTCGAAAGCTCTTATTCCAACTCTCTCGAAAGCTCTTATTCCAACTCAACTCGAGCTCCCATTCTTTTCCTATGTGCTACTAGCTCGTCCAATTCCTCGATCGCCGATGCCTACAGACTCCCGTCTCTAGTCCCCACCCATCGAAAGGCATGGAGCTGCCTGACGAGCACCTTTGCAACCTGCATTGCCATGCCGTTACGAATCAACGTAATATCATCATCATCCCTGTCGCAAGCCGGGCCTTTTGGGAGTCAACATTGTTTACGTCCCTGGTCCTTTCTATAAGCCATACATGCACACACTGGTAGCCTTTAATATTCACGCATATCTCAGCTTCACTTCCTTGTACCGTTCCCTTGGGAAAGAGACCTACCGCCCGACCGAAATCACTTCCTTGCGCCGCCTCCGTCCCCCATCGCCCGGCAGTTGTCCTTGGTCCCCCAGCACAGCATGTTAGTGCGCGTTGACCGGATCGTTTCCAGAGTATACCGTACGGTGCGCGGTGTTTGAACAAAGGACGGCCGCCTCGAGATATGGAACCAATGGAAGGAGGAGGCACTCCAAGCGCAAGTGGAAGCCGCCCGGTCCTTCCTGCGATATCGCCCGCTCCCTCCACAACGGCCGGAGGAAACCGTCCTACCTCTGCTTCCGCCTCTCAGCCCACGCCCTCCACCTCTTCCTCCGGTCCGCCCACCGGTCCGCCTTCTGGTCCGCCTACCAGCCAAGCCGTCTCGAAACGCAAGAGAGGTCTGGGACTTGTCACTCCGACTGCTTGCACCGAGTGTCGCAAGAAGCGCGCAAAGGTCTGTCCGTTGGCCGGACTCTGGACTCTGAGTCCTGGTCTCCCTTCCCCTTCCATCACCTGTGATGTCCCTAAATGGCCATTAGCTAACCTCCCCATTTCTTTTATAGTGCGACGGCGAGAAGCCTTGTGGCCGATGTAAATATCAGAACACCGAATGTGTTTACGAGGTCCCTGTTCGTCAGTCTAAGGACACACTGAGGAACGAGATCGAACAGCTGAGGCGCGAGCAACGGAACAACGAGCATGTGATAAACGCCCTCAGACGGACGGACAAATGGGACGAGGTCTTACAACGTTTGCGCAATGGCCAGAGCATTGATATGATATCCTCGTGGCTGGAGGGGACGCTTCCCTCGGGCGGTGGCACACTTCCCTCCATCGATCGATTAGTCGGGTCAGCTCCCGGTGCCTTCAATTTCCCGGGCGACCCAGCTGGGACTTATGGCGGCGCTATTCCAGGTTTGGCTCCCATCGGCCGATTTACAGGTCAACAGCTGCCAGGCCAGCACCCTGCGAGTCCGCATCAGCTGGCTCAGTATCAACCGAGCCAGTACCAACTGGCTCAAGGCCATCCAGGTCATCTCCCGCGTGCTATCAGACATGATCCCGAGCCTCATAGTCCCTGGAGCGGCCAGTTCTCCTCTCATTCTCAGACGGTGCGTAGTAACTCGCTGTCAGAGGCCATGAGCTGGGCTTCGGAAAGTGGGCAGCAATCGCAGTCAAGGGCGGAATCGTGGGCGGAATCTCAAGCTCACGTCAACTCAGAAGGCCAGAGGTTCCGCGGGTTTGACCAGGTACTTGCTACCGAGGCACCGCATTCGCGGGCACCACCTATTGTATGGACGACCATTACTTCGGATAACGGTCTTGTTCAACATCTGCTGGCGCTGTACTTCTGTTGGGAGTACCCCACATTTGCATCTCTCAGCAAAGAACACTTCCTCAAGGACTTTATGGACGGGCGACCTCGGTTTTGCTCGTCCCTATTAGTGAATGCGCTTCTGGCGTTGGGTTGCCGGTTTTCCAGCCAGCCTAGTACTCGCGCGAACCCGAACGACCCGTACTCGTCGGGTGATCACTTCTTCAAGGAATGCCAGCGACTATTTTATCAAGAAGAAAACCACCACACGCTAACTACCATTCAAGCCTTGGGTATAATGTCCATCAGAGAGGCAAGCTGTGGTCGTGATTCTGAGAGTTGGTATTACGCCGGACAGAGTATTCGACTGGCGATAGAGATGGGACTGCATCGGGTTCAAGATGACGGCAAGGATTGCGACGAAAGTGCGGTTCAAGCAGCCACATTCTGGGGTGCCTTTGCGCTCGACCAGTGAGTCCAGTAAATTCCGTTGAAATGCCACGCGACTTTTGTCTAATGGTAAAATGTGATAGCGCTTGGTCGTTGGCCACCGGCTCGCCCCCCCAGTGCTCCTGCTTCCCACAGCTGCCTCCGAAGCCCGCTATCATCGATGACATCGAGGCATCGCTCTGGATTCCTTATACAGACGATGGTAAGAATCTATCGTTTTTAGATGTTGTGCTTGGAGGTAAGCTGATGAGTGGTACAGGCGCTCCTCTGCACCAGTCGTGCGAACAACCGTCTAATGTTCGGTCGGTGTACAAATGCTTCTGCGAACTAAGCGAGCTTGTTCACCAGTCACTGTACATCCTTCACTCCCCTGGCCGGCCGCTTACGAGCAGAGATCTGCTCAAGATATACACACAGTATCTGAATTGGTATGATAGGATACCAGAGGTGTTGCGGCTTGGACACAACTTCACTCCCGCTGTGTTGTTTGCGCAGTAAGTTCATTTATCTCTGGTCTGTTGCAAAATCTGTGACACGTTTCTAACGCTGGGCATAGCATGTATTATCATTTTGCCATCCTTCTTCTGTTTCGGCCACTAATCAAACTCCGCATCGTTGGATCGAGCATCTCTCCGCGCGATGTGTGTTTACAGGCTGCCGATGCCATATCAGGGCTTGTGCGCTCGTACTCGCAATTGTATACGTTGAGAAGAACGCCATCATTTGTACCCTACTTTGTGCTCACGTCCTCCATTATGCACTTGGCAATTGGGGCCACGGCCTCAGTACCATCTGACCCAACTGGAGGCACAGGCCAAGCGGGACCGAGCGAACATGGCCACCACAGACCTGACCCTCGCGTTGCCGAAGCCATAAGTCGAGGAATTGCCGACCTTACGGAGATGGCACCATGCCACCATTTCGCTGAACAGGCGCTCAACATACTGAAGTACCTGGCCAAGAAGTGGAATATTGATGTAGACATCAAGACGACGGCCGGGGAGGACGGGGAGCAGCGAGTCAAGATCGGCCGCTATCAAACGACTCGACCGGTTACCAACAGCCTCAATTTCTTCGTGCCCGAAGTTACCGAGGAAGACTTTAACTGCAAATGGGGAGAGGGGGTAGAATCAGGACACGGTTCAGCTACTCGGGTGGAAGTCCAGCCTGGAAATATTAAGCATATGGCCAACGCTACAGATAATCCCCTGTTCTGGCCGTTTCCGATGCAAGGCCGTCCGATATTGGCAACGGGCCCCGAGCTGTTGGAGGCGGGCTTTGAGCTTATCTAGGGTGATACATGATCACTCTCCGGCTGTTGATGAGCCTCCGGAGCAATCGATCTCTTGGCCGATTTGATTGCCGGCAGTTGTATGGTGGATGTTGCCCAAATGTGGTCAGCGGCTTCAAAAATGAATCGGAAACCAGTGTTACAGGCTTCACAGTCGAGCAAAGCACTAGGGCCGACCACCTGGGGACGCACATAAAAGTGTTTCGAGGGAAGATGCTGTTTCAAGTGTCTTGTTCATACCGCAGCCTGTCACGGATCTTTCACAAGCCACATGTTTGGAGGCACCGAGGAGCTCAACAGGGAGGGGGCAAGGGCGAGAAGAAGTGAGGCTCAGCACTTGTGCGGCGAAGTCGGGGAGATATGATGTATCACGGCCGCCAAGAGAGCAACGATATCCAGGGGTGGTTGAGAGTTTTGTGGTTTGCGTTGAGAGGTAGAAGATACCGAGCAGTTATGCTGCGGACAGGGGGTGGCGAGAAAAGCGACAAACGCGTGTGGAATTCATCAAGTGCACAAACTTGCGTCATGTAAAGAGACGGGAGTTTGATGTCAGGGCACGACGATACGGCTCTTGGGGCTATAGAGTTTGGGAGAGTGTTTTTTTTGTGTTACTGGGCTTGCATTCGATACCCCCGTGTCGTCTGAGGCACACGAACGATTTTTTCCCCAAAATCATGATGTAGTGGATCATCATGGCAGGAAAGGGAGATAAAGGAAGGAAAAAAGATGAATGCTTTAACCGCTGTGCGATGTGCGATGCGGTGATGAGGGTTGCATGTACCGTTACCGATTGCTCAAAGCAGCGCGTCTACCGCGGCTTGTTGGAGGTTTGATACCCACCATTCTGATTTCTGAACATGCTGTCCAAATTGAACATTGACAGTTTTGATAAGTTTCTATCCACTTTGGTCGGCGACGATGTCGCACACTCTCAACTCCAGGGACAGATGAGACGGTGACAGTGAAAGTCACATTAAAGAAAAGGAAACAAACAATCATCCAACAGGATCTCGGAACCTCTTAGGGGCGTTTCTTGACGGTTCTAGGTTTCTCATTGGTCGCCTACCGGATCCACCCACGGTAACCCATGCTGCAGGCGAGGAAGGGGTCGTCGGTTTTTCTTGGGTGCCTTTGGGTGTTTCGAAACAGCTGACGTGCTCTTGTTTCGGATGCTACCACGCCGACCAATCGCAACGGAGAGAGGCGCTCTCTCCCTCCCACGCCTCCCTTCTTCCAAAGTGTTGGAACCCTTGCCGAACATGTCCATGCGCTCTGCAATCTTCAAGATGCGAGGCCTCTCGACGCCTTGTGAGCATGATACATTCACGGGCATCAGAGTGATCTGTATGCCTTGTGAGGACGGGAGATCGTGTTTGTGTGTTGATCTTTGCCTTTGGAAACATCCATCACATCACCTCGAAACCCGCAGCAAGGCTCTAACTCGAGGAGGTGAGACTGACGATAATCGTCGGCTGTTCGACCCGTTTCCCGTTTTCGCAGCCTTGAACGAGTGCAGTCAGTTCCCGTCCGTCATGTTAATTGCTGACCGCCGACGATGAGGCAGATCCGAGGTTCCTTTTTCTTACATACATACTTCTTCTTATCTCACACCCGAGTCGAGCGAGTCACATTATCCAGTGGACGCTGTGATGTTAAAGAACCCGGAATATGCGTGAATGGGGCGCGCCGCCGTCTCACTTCTTTCCGTCCAGGTCAAGCCTCCAATTCGCCGGACTGTCTCATGGAGATTGCACCCTCTTTTTAATTACTTCTCTCAGTCTCTCTCTCCAGTTGCCTGCTCTGCTCTCTTCGTTTTCGCTTTTCGTGACGGGGTTCGGTTTCCCTTCCCGGCTATCATTTCCTGCTCCCCTGTCCTCCCCCATCTTCCCATCACCTCCCCATGATCCTCCCCATATCCCACATTCTTCACCACCTCACCACCCCTGCCTAGTACACTATCTTCGCCGCAGCGTTCCATTGCTTTCGCGTCCCTCTTATTACTACTTGTGCTACGAATAAGGGGGTATAACCTCTTGCTTATCCCCCCTCCCTTCCCTTCCCGCGCCGCCCAGATCAAGCGCCTGCGCTTGACTGCCGAACCTTCTTTTTCTAATCTCGTATGTATGAATGGTGAAGGTACCAACTTTCAGTTTCATGGTCGGCAGGCCTATTTTCATCTCAAAACACACCCATCAACCACTTCTCAGTGGCCCATTCCGCTCGTTTTGATCGACACGGCGTTTCTGGCAGGTCCAGCCGTCCAACCATTCAAAAGCAATGGACTCTTATCCCCGTGCATCCACCAACAGTCAAGCTGTGGCTCGACTACATATTGACGCCCTGACTAAATCCGGGATATCGCGCGACGAGCTTTTATCCGCTCTCTTGGAGGGTTATAATACGACAACCAGCGAGGGTGTGTGTTGACTCGGCCCGCTCCTACACGTCAGCAAAACAGTCTTCGACTAACATGTATCAGGAGTTCCTTCGACAATGATGTCACACAACACTTCTTCCATCTTCTCAACGCAGGAGCAGCACGCTTCGACGATGAACGACAAGAGCCGTCACAACTCCGTATCGACTACCAGTTCGGGGTCATCAGGAAGGGCAAGCATTTTATCCGCGGCAACCTCAACGAGCTCGGTCTCATCACAGAACATCTACGACACAACGGGGTCGCCATCACTCAAGACGGCACTATCAGTACCAGGAGGAACAAAAATCAACAACCGGGGTGCCTCTAAACCCCAAGGTCCTTACTGGTGCACATTCTGCAATGTCAGTTTCCAGCGCAAGTTCGACTGGAAGAGGCACGAGGACGAATTCCATGAGCGACATAAGCGTTACCCCTGCCCGGACTGCAACAGCATCTTCTGGGGCGCCAATACCTTCAACCAGCATCACAAGAACGCACACGGGTGCACGACCTGCCCGCACGCTGGGCAAGTGGTCCGGTATACGCAACGGAGGACGGCTTGGGCCTGTGGATTCTGCGGTGCATTCATGGGAGCTAGGGACCGGTATTTCGACCATGTGGCGCGGCACTACGAGGAGGGATGCAACAAGACGCATTGGAATCACTCGCTCGTCATTTACGGGTTGCTTCACCAGCCGGTGGTCAGCCAGGCGTGGAAGGAGTTGTTTGCGCAGCTGTATGGACATTTAGCACGCGACCAGCAGCCGATTCTGGGGTGGGACGCGGAGGCAACGGGTCACGCTCAGGGGTTCTTGGAGGGGGAGGCCCCGGGGAAGTTGCAGGATTTGCTCGAATTCTTCAAGGGCGGACGAGAGGACGCGAAACGGCTTGCGAGGTTGAGTCACGATCAGGCTATCATTCGGTCGCGTCAGGGAGTGGCTATCACGGCGATTCGGGTACCCGTGCCGAAACCGAGTGTGGAATCTTTGAGGCCGAGCTCGAAGCGATCAACGGCGTCTATGGAATCATTCAGACACAAGTCGATACTGCAACAGCAGCAGCAGCAGCAGCAGCAGCAGCAGTTCAACAAACATAACAGCGCCACTAGCGGGAAGACCAAGACCGTTTTCCCTCAGCTGAGCCCTACTAACCTACAACACCCACCCCGACACCACCAACAACGGCAACAGCATCAAATTCAACCACACCAAGAACCCACATTCCAAAAACAACGATCATCCTCCCTCCCCTCTACCACCACCACCTCCACCTTAACTCAATTCCCCCTACCACCAACAAACAAATACTCCCACCTCCACTCCCACAGCCTCAAATTCTCTCTACCTGTGGAAACCATCTACGAAAACCCCGAAGCAGCATCCACCACAACGACAGTCAACTTTTTCGAGAACACACTTGCCGCTACTGCGGCCATGACGGCGACGTCTAAGCAGCAACACCAACTGGATCTACAGGATCAACAGCAGCAGCAGCAGCAGCAGCAACAACAACAAAATCAATTCATGATACCCCCGCTTTCTCTTCCGGCTGATAGTCTTTTTGATAATTTGGATTTTGGCGAGTTTGAGGATTGGAGCAGTATTACTAGTACGGTGGTGACGGGGGATGATCGGGCTAGTGGGTTTTCTGTGCCGGGGGTATTGACGGGATCTGGGGGCGGGAGTTCGGGGGGATGGTGAAAGCAGATGATGGGAAGAAGTGGAAGAGAAGTGGAAATCTTTTGAAAATGATGCGATTTGATGAGACAAGATGCAGCCTGGAGAAAGCTATGAGAAACCTATTTTGGGATACTATACTGGATTATACCCCCGCTTTTAGGTTTATGAAGAAATTTGAACTAGTTTTGACGATGAGCACAACGTGTTCGTTCCCTTCGCATAAGTGAAGTGTGTGTGGTGTTGAACTGTTAAGGTCAGAACTGTGATCTTCAATCGGCCAGGCAGGCACATCCGTACAATCGGCAGGCGCGTCCCATCCTCTTAATTGCAGGCCAGTCCTTCCTTCCCCTTCTGCCTGCTCCTACCTCTCGAGGTACTCACCGCGTGGCAAATTCCGAAAATGCGGGTGGGTAGCTCGTGTAGGTCACATATGGGTGTGCGGGTGATCACCAACCTGAAACCGAAACGAGAGCCAAGTCAGCATCTTTTCAGGTGACTCGATGAAACCAAAATGTCCAAGAATGGGAGTCGACACTCGCTCCCTCAGCCTGATGGCTAAGGTACCTCCAGTCCTCGGACAAAAGAGGGGGGTATGGCTAACTGTCCCAAATTGTAATATGAGCGGCGTTGACAGATATTCTAACTGTTGCCGGATCCTCGAATTCGTACCCCTGTTTTTTATAGAGCACGATGCTTATTCTCCCGATCATAAATTGACCGAAGAACGTCTCAGCACCTCCATTTGATATTCCTTGACCGTTGGTAAACCTCAAGCGTTCGTAAATCATCAATGCGACGTTGGGAGATTTCAACCATCATCATACGATCCAGTGACTTATCAAGGCAAGTGCGAACGTCTTGAAAATTCGAGGATTGGGTAACTGTTTGGCTGGACACCCCTCCTCCTCTCGAGCTAGTACGACCTCCGGTACCTCTACGGCTACTACCACTCCACCAACAAGCAAGTAGCCCGCTGCTGGATGGGATCATGGAACCAGCACGTGTCAAGGTATCGCCACGATATGGGCGGTGCCGTTCTGTCGGAGACCAGACACTGGAACTTCACCTTCGTTTCAGGTGATGTAACTCTACGTTGGTCGCCACTGCCTTTTCACTTTCTATTTTCTCTCGTTCACGTTTTGCCCATGTGGTCGGTATGGAGTTCGTGGGGGCGATCGATCGAACTATCGGTGTTTACCTAGCCACTCGACGCTCATACCCAGAGAACGCAGCCGTCATCGATGCAGTGACTGACGTCTCAGGTTGACTTTGACAAGGCGGGGTTGGGAGTCGGGAGTCTTGGGACTGCTTCGCTGGCGTGACTTCGGTCCCGGGATGGGAGGATTGGTACCGTATCCTCGTGAGGGGTGATGGCTTCGGGTTTCGTGTTGAGGGGATGGCTTCAAGTGTTGATCTTGGCCTGGCCTTAAGAGGCTGAAAACGAGATTTCGAGTCGCGCTTGCTGTTCGTGTTAAAGAGCAAAGCAAGACACTGGATAAGGGGGTTCGATATACTGAGTTGGTATAAAATGTCCATGTCCCTTCGAGATTATCACCTGAAGTAACCACCTAGTCGGTGCCTTGTCAGTCTTTGAGTTCCCCAAATCCCCTGGAGGTACATATATCAAATTCAAGAGAAACATTGAATCCAAGTAAGCAACCCACATTTCTGCTCGGCGAACCATTTATGAACTGCCCGTCCACTGACAACATTCAAGCCTCAACTGTTCACCTCTCCCCAAAGTCACCCAACCGTCCCTTCCTTGGCCTTATCCACGACCCGTGATGTCTCCATCACAAGCCATCCACCCCACAGGGAGCAAAAAGCTCCCAAGGCAAAGGAACAACCACCACCAAAGCGACACCGCCCAGACCTCCGCCTACTCTGATGCCAGCCAAGATAGACTCCATCATCAACAAAGCCAGCAGCAGCAGCAGCAGCAGCAGAAACAGCTAAGGGACTATATCAACACAAACAGGACTAGCAAGCCGACAATATCCCCCATTGAGAGCTGGCTGGGCGAACCTATCCGAGAGCAACCCTGGACTGGTCTCCGTGTCCACCTTCAGAGAGGGAGAGATTCGCCCAAGTCCCAGTCATTGTCATGGCCGGAGTTGGAGGAGTCACCGGAGCTGGAGCTGGAGGATCTGGACTTGGACCGGGACCTGTTGCCGTTCTTGACTTCAAGAACATCTTATACGGGCAGCGAATCATTACCTGGGGTTGAGGCATCTTGGTCGTTGCGCTCCTCATGGTATACAGAGTCCTCTTCGTCGTCATCACAGCCGGAGACTGGGAGCAAAGGAGTGGAAAGGAGACACAGGGTTTGAAGAAGAAGACTGCTTGACGGCTACTTTGAGTGTTATTGAACGTATTGTAATGGCGGATGATTGGGTGTTTCTTTGAGGTTTCCATATTTTCCTTTTGTTGTAACTCAGTCAGCGGCTGGCCTGCTTTCTTAATCCTTCCTTCCCTCCCCCCAGAGTCTTTCTACCCTCAAGCACAGAAACTTTCGGTATGCCTCGTCATATATGCAGAAGGGGTATGGATAGACTAAGAACTTACCACTCATTGAGATCCCACAACATGTATACCATGTATATGCAGCCCGCGCCGCGTCTACAATTCAGGCTATTATCTAATCAACTACCAATGACCTTATTCTCCTCTCCAATAATCCTAGCTCACCGCGCTGTTGTGGTACCAGAGACGGCTCACAAATATTGAGTTCCCGCACTTCGCTACCAATTCGCTACCGATGACCTGTTGGACCTTTACGTGACTGGGCCCAGGAATGGCTTCGGACGGATTGCCAATGTTACTTTGCACCCAGAAGTTCGAGCGCTTGCATTAAGTCCGAGCCGAGGGATGAACGCGGACTGTAATTGGAAGGGATCAGAAGACCAACGTAGTCATGGTTGACCAGTTGGTCTTTGATAAGTCCTGTAGCGGGTTTTGTTTAGCTTAGAGGTATATGTGGGCTATACTTGGATGAAGTCTTTCAATGGAGTGTCCAGTGTGTATAAGTATACAAATGAACCCCGAAACCTTTCCACCCAAAACACTGATCAAGTCCTGAAGTAACTCCTGTCCCTCAACCATGGCTTTGTCCACACTTCTTCTTTGGATTGGGTTGTCGGTGGGCGTCTTGGCCTCGGGAGCAACCAAACCTGATAGCAAAGTATACGACTACGTAAGTACCACTAGCAAAGCCCAGCCCCAGCAAAAGCCGATGTTGCTGACGCTTTTCTCCTCAGATCATCGTCGGCGGAGGAACCGCAGGAAATGCTTTAGCAACGCGTCTCAGCCAGGGACTTCCCAAGGCCAAGATCCTCGTCATCGAAGCTGGCCCAGCCGCACCCGACGAAGACGCCATCAATGTTCCAGGACTCAAAGGAGGAAATCTCGGAGGGAAATATGACTGGAAATTCCCAACCGTACCGCAGGTGGCTCTCAAGAATCGCACCACTGTGGTCAACAGGGGCAAAGTCCTCGGCGGTTCGTCCGCCATCAACTTGCTCAGCTGGAACCGAGCGGCGGCTGTCGAGTATGACCAATGGGAAAAGGTTGGTAACCCGGGATGGAACTGGAAGTCCATGAGCGCCGCCATGACCAAGGCCGAGAACTACACCGGTGGCCCGCCCGGGTCAGGAACAAAAGGACCTGTTCACGCCTCTGTGAGCCGGTACGTGCCTGAGCATCAAAAGCTCTTCGTGCCCACGGTAACCGGCGCCCTAGGCATCGCGGAGAATAACAGCTCTCTCCAAGGGAATCCCATCGGTGTCATGTTCCAGCCTAGCAGCGTCAACCCGACGAACTACGTCCGGTCATACAGCGCCAACGCCTATCTGCCACAAGCGGGACCCAACTTGGAAATCCTCGCGAACACGCTCGTCGCCAAGGTCAACCTCAAGAAGCAAATTCGGACCGGCAACACCTACCAAGCGACGGGCGTCACCTTGGCCAACGGCACCGTCATCCTCGCCTCGCAAGAAGTGATCCTCTCCGCCGGCGCCATCCAGACCCCCAACCTGCTCGAGCGCTCAGGCATCGGCCGCGCCTCAGTCCTCCGCGCCGC
This sequence comes from Neurospora tetraspora, assembly GCF_033439725.1. Classification (NCBI taxonomy): domain Eukaryota; kingdom Fungi; phylum Ascomycota; class Sordariomycetes; order Sordariales; family Sordariaceae; genus Neurospora; species Neurospora tetraspora. The sequence continues at coordinate 4,259,010 of NW_026944383.1, forward strand.
CAATATCACGCAGCTCGTCGACCTCCCCGGCGTCGGCGAGAACTACAACGACCACTTGCGTCTGCAGCTCGTCTACCAGCTCAAGCCCCAGTACCGCGGCTCCGACCTGCTCAAGTACAACAACACCGCAGCCGCCGAAGAGCTAGCGAAGTGGCGCGCCGGCATCCCCTCCATCATGGACGACAAAGCGGGCGCCTACGTCTTTGCCAATTGGGAGCAGGTCGCAGGTAAATCTGAAGCTGACCGTCTCGTGGATCTCGCTCGCTCCGTTGCGGCTGCCAGTGACCGCAGCAGCACAACGGGAAAACCAGGCCTAACAAGCAAACTAACCCTCCTCACCTCCCCCTCCGTCCCCCAAGTAGAAATCATCTTCTCCGACGGCTTTGCCGGCGGCTACCTCTCGCCCTCCGACCCGCTATACTCCCGGGTCCCAAAACCGCACTTCTTCACCCTCCTCGTCGCCATCCAGCACCCGCTTTCCACGGGGTCAGTGCACATCAACACCTCCTTTCCCCTCACAGGCAACCCCGTGATAAACCCCAACTACTTATCAAACGAGTACGACATGGCCTCCTGCATAGCCGCTCTCAAATTCGCTCGCCGCATAGCCTTGTCCGAGCCCTTGCGGAGTGTATGGGAGAACGAGTACAGCCCGGGGTTGGATGCCGTGAAAACAGATGACGATGATGAGGTGTGGAGGCGGTATGTGATTAACACAGTGCAAAGTATTTTCCATCCGACCAGCACGGCGGCGATGCTACCGAGACGGCAGGGAGGGGTGGTGGATGGGAGACTGAAGGTTTATGGGACGGAGGGGTTGAGGGTGGTGGATGCGAGTGTGTTTTCGACGCAGGTTGGGGCGCATGTGCAGACGGCGGTTTATGGGGTGGCGGAACGGGCGGCGGAGATGGTCAGACGGGATTGGGAGGTGAGGTGAGGTTGATGAAGAGGGAATTGAGGAAGAGGGAGTTGAGGAACTGGATGGTGATGAGTAAGGGTTGGTTGGCAATACTGGAAGCAACAAAGGCATGTCGTGATATTAATGACATATTTTGTGCATTTTGTAAAAGAGAAGACGGACTTTGTTTGGAAGAGAGAAAGCTGGTGGTTTGCGGAAGGGCCAACGTACCTAGTCTCCACAGTAGGTAGCTCGGACCATATAGGCACTCGCTTCTTTCGAAAGTTTCAACCAACAAAACAGCTGCATGGCGCAGCGGAAGCGCGCCGGGCTCATAACCCGGAGGTCACTCGATCGAAACGAGTTGCAGCTACACAACAACTTCTTTTTTTCATTTTTCTTTCAATACGAACGGCTTCTGTTTCCCAAGTCTCTTTTCTTATCTTTTTTTCTCTGCCTTTTCTGACCACGCAATATCCTAAACCCTTACCCAGTCACATCTCGAATCTCATTCGACATTGGACGAGGACCCCGACGCCCTGCTTCATGCGCGCTGCGCGCGCTGCAGACATGGATGGCACCGGCTGCACGATTACCTCTAGCGCGGATGGGGGACCTCTTCCGCTTGGTCGCTCCTTGGCGAGTAACATGATGATGAGGGGCAGCTTTCAGGTGATGCTGTTTTGATACCACCCTTTCGTCTTTTATCTGATCCGGTTATCGGGAGATATCTTGCATTGTTTGAGGCGGGTTTCTGTGTTTTCGTAAGTCTGTGATGGCAGTATATAGAGAAGGCTTTCCGGCTCCTCAACAAGCTCATGAACACAGATCAAAAGTACATGGCCAGCATGATCTTGATGAGCGGCAGTGCACCCTCAACATCAGCAAATCGAGAGCAAATGGGGCAATACGAAAAGCAGGAATCCCGCACCAGCGGAGTGCCATTGGAGTGGGGGAAGAGCTCGCTACGGCTGTGGTTGGTTGGCGCCTGGTTTTCACATTGCAGTAGACCAAGACATGAATGGTATGCTGCTCCAAGGGTTCGGATCCCGCTTGTGATTGTGAGTGGGTGGTGTGGTGCTTCAAAGATAAAGAAGAGGCAAGCAAAGTTCATGAGACCCCTGAAAAGGCATGTATCTTCCGCTCTCCCGTCTCTTAATTCCTCTTTTCTGTTTTCTTCCACCCACATGATGCATCGCGGAAAGCTGCTGCGGAGAGAGCTCTAGAGAATCGAAGAACGAAAACCGAAGAAATCGGTGGTTTCGTGTGACGCCGGAATAAAAAGAGTCTCAACCACTTGTACAAGAGGTGGTTACACGAAACGCGCGACGTCCTATCTCGACCTCCAATACAGCCTGTAAACAACTGGGCAATCCAAAGAAAAACATATCCAATATCAAGGCCGGAAAGCTGGGACGAAGCAGACGGGATGGATGCTCCAACAACAGGCCCTGCCCATGCAGATGCAAACTCTGACCCACCAGACGCTGCCATCATCCCAACTTCAAAACAACAGGACAATCCTCGTCACGATGAAGAAACAACAACAGCATCCGCCGCCGCCGAGTCCAGCCTGTTTTCCAAGGCCATTCTCTGGTCGCAGTCGCAGTGGCAGCCGCAATCGACGACGACGCCTGGCAGGTCCGGCAGTAGACCACGACGACCGCCATCCTCCTCCTCCGGTTCCGCTTCTCCGCACCGAATAACACCAAGCACAACACCCCCCCACGACGACAACGAAGTGAATTACTATCATCCTACAACTACCACCGGATTTGACGATCGCGGCCATTACAGCCACCGTCGCCTACCTGCGTATTCTCATGACACCACCTTCGGCTTCACTCAACCAGACATCAACGCCACCATGTCGCTTCTCATAGCAGTCGCCAAAGCTGCCCAGTTTACCGATGCCTTCTTGACCGGTCTCTTGGTCCCTCTTATCCCGACGATTCTGGAGACCAGGGCGGGAGTACACCACAAGCATGGTATGTTCGATTCAAAGCCAATTGCGCCTTTGATAAGAAGACATCATCGGGCTGACCTTTTTTCTTCCTCCGCTTTTCAGTGCAGTTTTGGACATCGATCCTTATCTCAACGTATGGTGGCGCATTCGCAGCTGTATCTTGTAAGTCGCTAACTAACCTCTCCATCCGGCGACACAAGCCTTGCCCGTGTAGGTGATACTGACAATTTTGCTCTGTTTGTTCAGCATTCGTCCCCCACCTAACCCGCCAAGGCCCTCTTCTTTGGGTCCTCCTCTTCGGCGGCCTTGGTCTAGCAGCGGGCTCCTTTGTCCTGTTGCAATTCCACTCCAACCTATTCTTCCTTGTCCTCTCCCGTGCCCTACATGGTATCGCAGGTGTGGCGATCGCGAGAGCTAGCTCCAGCTTGGTCGCCGGTGTGGTCTCGGTCTGCAGCGAAGACGAGGAGGATGAAGACGACGACGGAACCACTGCTGTCGACGTGTTGACGTGGATGACCCCGGCGTTTATCCAGAGTTTTGCCATTTCGGTCGCGCCGACGTCCGCGGGATTGCTGCATGGTTTCTTTGGCGGGCAAGCGGCCGTGTTTACGCTGGCTTACGCGGTTATTGCTTTGACGGTTGTGTTTGGAGGTCTCGTGGCGGTGGTAACGCCGCCGGGCAGGTGTCCTAGGACAAGAGGCGATCGACATGAGGCAGAGGGGCTTCTTGCTTCTCAGGAAGACTCTCAAAATTATGGGACTCTTTCCTCCCGTGGAGGGTATTCCTCGAGAGAAGTATCTCCCGGTCACGTCTCCCGTCAATCGACAAGACGACCCAGTTTAGCGGCCTCCGAAGTCACTGTCCCTCAGGAGGGAGTGCTAACCCCCGCCGCTTTGCGCCTCATTGTGCCCATGGGAGGATACATCGCTCTCAGTCTCATCGGTTCAGCGCTACAAAGTGTGCTTCCGATTTTCGTGCAGCGAACATTCGACTGGCCCATGGCCGCCAGCGGCTTTGTCTTCGTTCCCCTTTCGGCTCCGGCTGCTTTGGTCGGCCTCTTAACGACCCCGCTTACGACTCGGTACTCGCAGGCTTCTCGGTTGCTAACATCATTTGGTTTCATCGCGGCTGCTCCGGCTTTTACTTGCTTGGGCGGGTTGACTCAGAACAAGATGACTGTTCAGACGGCACTACTGGCTACCCTTGGCTGGATCTCTGTAGCCTTCGGTCTCTGCGGCGAGCCGCTCGTGAAAGAGATTATTGATGCGGTCGCAGGTGGAGAGGATGTCATTGAGATGGGAGGCCTGTCAACAAGCGCAGCAAAGGCTGAGAGTCTGCCCAGTCTCGCCAATGCCTGGGGCAGTTTCGTTGGTCCGCTTCTTGCTGCAACCGTCATGGGAGTTTCCGGGTGGGGAGGGCTGACCACAACATTTTCATGGGTGTGTGGGTGCGCTGGACTGACCGCGTTGTTCTTCTTGGGCGGGTTGCTTACCGATGCAGATTTTGAGAGCGCTGGAACATCGTCAGCAGATTCCTCCGACGAGGAGGCAGCACCTTTGTTGCAGGACAAGGGTGATCCGCCCGACACGTCGCCTTACTACCAAGATCCCCATACAAGCCAGAATGGGGGTCTTGGTAAACTTCAGCAAAACGGAATCCTCCATGCCCCCAAAACGGAGCAGAGCAACATGACATCGGGATCGAGCAGCTCCTCGGCTACCAAGGCCCGCCGCCGAAACTTCAGCGTAGGCAACTTCTCCCTCGCCACAACCACGCAGTCCACTCTGCCACCAGGCGAAAGCTTCCAGTCAGACGACTCAGCATCATCCAACGTCCGCTTTCAAGCATCCTTCGAGACCGACTTGCCGATCCCGACCCGTCTTCAGAACCCCGAGCGTCGCCTTCTTATGAAGATGGTTCCTCACCTGCCGGGAACAGATCCGCTGCTGGCTTCTGGAAACCGCTACGCGGTCGACCACTCCTCCGAACAGTCGAACGAGAACGGCGATGAAGAATCTATGGGCCCAAAAAGCAAGAAGCACGTGGTGGTATTTGAAGAGGGCGCGGCCCCGCCTGAGCTGCTCCGAAGCCGACCGCATTATATCGTAGCCATCAACCGCGATGGTTCACCAGAGATATTGTCGACGGCTGATCCGAAGTTACATGATCATGCGATGCACATCACGGAGGAGACGACAGACGAAACGGCCGAGCAAGAACTACCGGAGGGGTCGAGGCGGTACGTGGTGGTCTTGCTGAACGAAGGTGAGACGGGGCTGGAAGTAACTGACTGAGTCTGAATGCCGGGATTCGGTCAGCGCGAGCCCAAGTCAGATCCGAAAGAATAGCAGTTGATAAGAGGAGGATACATACCCGGGGCGGAGAAGGATAAGGCCCTCGTTGTTTCTAGGTTACGGTTTCTGCGTTTGCATTGTTCGCTCGGGGTTCGGTCGTTTTGGGTGTATCGCAATGCATGTTGGATTTCTTCGTCATCTTACCGCCATGTTTTCATTTCCGCATCTGTCGTCTTTCTGTTTGCATCATGTTAGCCAGCAAGATACCTTCAACTTGACAATCCAAGAGTTTGATATCCACGTTGACAAAGCACCTTGATGACCCCTCATGTGATTGGGCAATCGTTCTTGCGTGCCCGGCAGCTCAGGGACTGCCCGGCTTCCCCTGTTTAGTTGATTTACAGTGGGATGGTAATCGGTGGGGTGCGGGGTGTTAGCGTTCCGGCCTGCTGATCCGCTAAACCTTAACACCGAGGTTGGACCTTGAACCTTATCAATGCCTGCCGCAGCTGCATGTCCGGGTAGCTTCGATTCGGGAACCTTCAAGACTGGGAGCATCTTCCTCCCGTTGTCATCTTTTTTTTCCTCAGCAGCATTCCCACTTTCTTCATCCACGTTCAGAAGCTACACGATATCGAATACCCTGCCCTTGTGTACCTGCTATAAATAGTTTGATAGTCAAATTGTTCACCGGATTTACCGCCAACACGCGCAATGGACGAAGACGATCGAGAATATGGCAGCTCCGACAACGAGCAGGACGAGCTCATGGAGGACGCCGATGACGCCGAGAACGACACCTACGGCGAAGACTTTAACGAAGACGACGAGGAAGAACAAGAAGAGCAAGACGAACCCGAGCGGGATCCAGAACCCGAACCGGAAGCAGAACCCTTTGACGAATCCCAAGCACAAAACTCCCACGACCCAAACGCACCCGACCAAGCCACGTCCCAAACAGCTAGACGCGTCTCCGCGACACCCTCAGGGTCAGGATCAGGGGCGAAATGGCGACCAACGATAAGACCAGAATACATCACAGCTTCCACTTACGACATCGTGCCTACCATGGCTGCTCCACAAGCCACCAGCATCAACGCCATAGCCGTCACCCCCGACATGCGCTACTGGTTGACGGGCGGATCTGATGGCTACATCCGAAAGTTTGACGGTATCGGCACCATCAATGGCAAGCAGCAACTCACGGTCGCCCAGAAACACCCATTTGTCGACAGTGTTGTCAAGTCGGGAGTGCTTATGAGCTATTGGGACAACCAGGAGTGGACAGGACAGAACACTAGAGATGACGACAGGATCCTGTCTCCGGTGTACAGTTTGGCAGTCCACCGACAAGCCTTATGGGCACTGAGTGGCTTAGAAAGCGGTGGTATCAACTTACAGAGCGTGAGACATGATGAGGGAAAGAGGATACACTGCTTGCGGACGAATGGCCACACCAATGCCGTTAGTGTGTTACAACTGGCGCCCGACGAGAAGAGTGTGCTAAGCGGAAGTTGGGACAAGACGGTGCTTGACTGGGACCTCAACGATGGGTCGGTCATACGGCGGTTTGAGGGCAGCGGTGGACAGATATCGGCTATCGAGCTACGACCGACTTCGGGTGCCCCGATCCCAGCCGAGGCTAGCGATCCCGAGATTATCACGGATACTTTCGAGAGTAACAACTCGAAGCCAGTTATGAACGGCTTTTTCTCGAACGGGGCAAATGGAGACATGGATATGACGGGCCAAGCCAGCGCGAACGACGGGGATGCGAATGATGTCCCATCCCCAGAACACGAGTCGCTGTTCGGTAGTCCCGCTGGCTCTCTATTCGGGGACAACGAAACAATAGGCGGTGGGAATGCCTTTGGGGATGATGAAGACGACAATGAGTTTTCCAGAGCTATGGGCATGGAACTCAAGGAGGAACAGAACAACCAAGGGCACACCGACGACTTCCCCATGGGCGACGCCGAACCTTTAACGGACACCAACGCTGCCCAGGGACCCGGGCCTGCTGCCAACGGGCCAGCCGAAAACGGGACCATAAACATGGACATATCTAACGGTGATTCCAGCCACACAATGTCAGACTTTGGACACCAAGCAGCCGCAATCCCCGAACAACAAAACCAACAACAACAACAACCACAACAAGACCAGAACCCCGTCTCCCAAACCGACCACGAACCCATCCCCTTCGAGCCCGTCGCCCCCGCCACCCCCAGCATGGTCTTCAACACGGCCCCTTCTCCCGCTCCGCAAAACGACGACACCCAAACGGCCCCCAACATCTTTATGGCCGCCTCCATCGACGGCACCATCCGCATCTGGGACCGGCGCGTCCCCGACCCCGTCGCCCGCATCGGTAACCGCCGTGGCGTCCCCCCTTGGTGCATGGGCGCCTGCTGGTCCGTCGACGGCAACTGGATCTACGCCGGCCGACGCAACGGCACAGTCGAAGAATTCAGCATCCACAAGGCTCGGGGCGGGTGGCAGCCCGAGCGTACCCTCAAGTTTCCCAACGGCAGCGGAGCAGTCAGCTGCGTGCGGCCCATGGCGAACGGGCGACACATTATTTGCGCGTCGCACGATATTCTGCGGCTGTGGGACCTTCAGGGCGAGACGCAAGCGACGAAGCACTCAAAAGTGCCGTTTGTGGTTGTCCCCGGTCCGCCCAAGGCGGGCGTCATTTCAAGTCTGTATATCGATCCGACGAGCAGGATCATGATTTCCGCGGCGGGTACGAGGGGGTGGGATGGCACGTCGACGGAGGTGTTGATTGGGTATGAGATTTCGCCGGTGAAGTAGAAGGACACCGACGAGCGCAAGCGCAAGAAGAAATGGGAGGGAAATTACAGCTGGGCTTTTGGAGGAGGGAGATTTTACTGATACAGTATTCTTTCTTTGGTGTTTTGCATTTTGGGTCATTTGGGTTGTCTTCTGTCTTTTCTTGCTTATCACCTTCTTCCTAATTCACCGGACACCCTTTTCTTTCTACTACGATTTGCTCCCTGGCTTCGCCGTGGAGGGGCTCTATTCTTGTCCGAGAAGTCAGTCGGTCCACACACAGTAAGCGGACTGACTCTATGGCCAAAAGGCCTATATGTATTTGGACCCCTTTGTGCTTGTCTGTCAAGTTTGGAATCCTTTTGTCTCTTGTTACATCATGTCTGGGCGGGCGTTTTATGTTTAGTTCGGTAGCGGTTGGTTAGGTATACTGGTCCCACAGCTAAGTATGTATTCTAGGGGTACCTGTATCTTCAGATAAAAGTACACCAAAAACCCAGATCCCATCACCGTCATCATCCCCTTTACCGCATCTGGTTCAACAAAAAAAAAAAGAACCCAAGAAGTAAGACAGACATGAAAGAAAAACAAAAAAGGAACTAGGCTACCTAGCAAGCAAGTTTCGCACCAAAAAAAAAAAAAAAAAAAGCAAGAAAAGAAACATACAACACCTGGGATTCGCTGGTCGTCACCGACCCAACTACTAGTCAGGCGATATGGTAGCTTATCTATCGGAGTCGAAAGGATATGAACCGGGTCTTTTAATCACGTGGTAGGGTCAAAAAACTGAACAACAACCTCCCGTATCCATATCGTTCGGACGGAGGCATTATAGTGAGTGGGGAGCCGGCGCTAAAAAGATGAATATAATTGGGCGGATTACGAGAAAAAAGTTGACCGTCCTGACACTGCGGCTAGCCCCGTTAACGTTTGTCAAAGCGCAATATCCGCGGTATGGGTATACTAGCACAATTCTCAGTCGCGGCCGTATAAGCTCCTCTTCCGGTAGCTGAACCTTGGACTTCAACGAAAGCATTTCTTTGGCAGTATGAACAGCTGCTTTATGTCTTGCTGTTGGTGCGATCGCCGCTTGGCGTCGGTTCCATGCACCCACAGGTCCCAAAGGAAATGAAAAGTAAGGCATCAATGCATTGTCCGCTCAAGGACACTGGTTATCGCAACGGCTTGGTTGTTGACAGCACTGGCAGCCTAGGCTCTACTGCAATTTGCAGGTTCCACTCGGATTTACAGCCCTACCCGCGCCACGCCCGCTGCTTGGTACACTATTGCCAATCCTATAGACCCGTGACGGAAAGCCACGACCCTCGCCCAAGTCGAGTTATTGATTGGCGCCCTGAAGTCTCTAGGTCTAGAATGCCCAGCCTCAAAAAAGAAATGTCGTTTGGGTAATTAACGTGTAATTGGGAGGGAGCCGCCAGCCATCCTACGCCTGATAAGGTGATAATACAGAAAGCCCCATACTCCATTATGGCCTCGAGAAAACACAGTGTTCTAGTTTCTTTTCCTTTTTTTGTCCTAGATGGCAAGAGAGAGGAATTTCCGGCACTTTCATAAACTCGATTCATTAATCATCAACCATAGCATCCTCACCGCAGTCAAGACGTTCCTTCCTCAGAGCTACGATGCCTCGACGACTGCGCTCATAGTTCCAGATGTGTTTCAAGCGACACGGAAATGCCGAGGATAGGGAAGGTTCTAAGGACCAAGAGCAGTCTCGCCCTGCACCTCTGCTCGAGTTGCCGACGTCTACACAGCACATCCCCGCCACTCCCTCTACGTCCTCCCTCCCCCTCACGGCCGCTCTGTGGGAAGGAACAGAGATCAAGGATAAACTATTTAAATGATATCGAACAATGCCATATCGTGACTATCAATCTTTTTTCGCCTGCTCATGTGGGACGGGCAAAGAGACTTTTACACACCTAGTAATACCGGATTCCTCCTATATATAGCTATGTGATGGTGGTCATGGCTGGCGCTAGCCAAATGCTGGTATTTGCCATATTTACTGGTGTCAGGGCAACCGATAAGATCGGTCTTGGCAGTCCAGTGGATATGAATATCGACTGAAGACTATATTTTACACTCTTCAGAGTACGCCATCACCTAGTCTACGAATGTCTATGGACGTTTGACCAATGGGGAAGAGCAGAAGGGTAGCCGCCTCCTCAGTTGGGCGCTAAGATTGGAACGGCTGTAGGAGTATTGCCTGGCGGTCGAGTTGTAGGAGGAAGGAGTTGGCGGAGCCGACGACTAAGGCTAAGTCGGCAGAGAGTTGCCCACCCTTGCTTGTCCATTGCATGTATTATGTTGAGCGTCGGTTTGGGTGTGTCGCCAGCTCTGTAGACCAGAATAAAACATTGACTGCCAACTCGGATGACAGTCGCAATTGTTTGACAGGGTTGGCCCCAGACCGGGCGTGTGCCTTCGGCCATACCCGGCCTGCACAAAGCTGCTCGGTCTATGTACACGCTTCCTGCATCCAGACTATCCCTGTAACCTGTAACTTGGATTATGTACACACCTGTGAATTGACATGGAAGAAAGGTACGCTGATCAAGGGCAGGAACATCAGCTGCAATATTGTTTGGACTGTGCAAAGGAGGCGTGGGAATGACAACGACAGGAGGATGTTTTCGGATACTGTACCTCAACTGGGTTGTTCAATGTTGCCAACCGTGATGCGGTACCGTAAGTGGTAACTGCCCGCGTAGTGAATCCTTTTGACCAACCTGTAGGGTGAACAGTGCAACATATGGATCGCGACGTTGGAATACGGTGAGAGATGGAGGAAAATAATACTTGGGAAGTAGAAGTAGGAGTGAGACAGTTCGGGATGGATGTCAAACGTCAGTTTACGACTCTGACAGATGGTAGGTACCTAAATAGGATTGAGAGGTCAATGTACTTTAGGTGATGTATACTTGTGCGTTGCATCAAGGGGTATCTGTGGGTAAAGGAAAGGAGGCATGTATGAAAGGAATCGCGATGTGGTTACGTCAGCTGTGTACTGTCATGGTGGGTAGGTGTACATAGTATAGACACTCCTTGCTGAAGGAACCTTGCTGCATGAACCTTGCCGAAAGCATGCGGACCATCCCGCTGCCGGGTCCGGGGACTCAGGGAGACAAAACCAGGTACATAGCACGGGTAAGGCTGAAGGAACAGCGGTGAGCCTTGTTCGTTAGACGGGGACGAGGAGCGGGGGAGGAGACAAGTTGCAAGCGAGTCCATGATGTTCAATGATCGATTTCCAAAATGGCAATGTATAAATGATAATGAGAAGTCATACCCAAAATCGCGATTGAGGCAAGAGACAAGCCACATGACAACCAAAAGCATGGGCACGATACATATACGACCCTCCGCTGAAATTTTCACATTCACAACATCCACCGGCGTTTGGCCTAGCCTCCCGTCGGTTACTTCTATCCACCTTAAGCATCCAGCGGCTTTTGCGCCCTCACCATACGCCACCTCATATTAGCATGAATCTTGGCTTCCCTAAACTCTCGGCGAATAGTAGCGGCGTAGTTTGCGATTTCCTTCGGGGTCCACCCCAGGTAGTTGGGCATGAAATAGACAAGGAAGCCCTCAATGTCATGTGTCAGCGCCGCAGAGTAGTAGAGACCCAGCTGCTTCATCTTCTCGTCATCGGACCAGGGCGAGGCGGGAAGCTAGATCTCGGAGTCAGCTTCAGCGCGTCTCAAGGGCTCGCGGACAAGGAAAGTCTTACATAGTATTCCTCGGATGTAATGTTGGTAAACCCAGCGTTCTTCATTCCTTTTTCCATCGTGTCTGAAGAAACCACGTTGACCTCGAGCCCGGTCTTCCGCCCAACCTCTTTCCAAATTTGACCCATTGGGCCATAGCGGAATTATTAGGCATCGTTCCATCAAAGCAATACAATTCAGCATCGCCGTCAAGTTGTTCAATCCAAGCACCGGGTTTCGCACACCTATACGCCTCCTTATATAGGGCATTCCAATCCTTGATGATGCCGGTAAGCCAGCGAAGATGAATGAAGTCGAAGTAGTTCTCTTGATAGGTCCACTCCTTAGTTGCGTCATTGATCTCGAAGCAGGCGTTTGGAGGTAACCAGGTAGGTTGAATAGGGGAAATGTCGGTGCCAATTACGTTGCAATTGGGATGATCGTCCGCAAAGTCACTGTTATATGAAAATGAGATGTTAGCAATCGAAGATCGACCCAGAAATCTGACATGTCAGTCTTACATGGCCCAGACTCCTGCACGTAAAGATGGTCAGTAAAGTTGAGTAAAGGGGAGAGATGGCGGTCCAGGTTGATCAGCTTACCAGTGCCGGTACCGATATCAATAGCGTTCTTAATCTCCTTCTCATTGAGCGGGGACGTATACAGCTTTCCATCGAACAACATAACCATGGCCGCGTGGAAGATATCCAACATCTCATTTGCCTTGGCATCATTAGGGCCCCTGAGTGGTGTATATGGACCAGCAGTTAGTTTAGCTCCACAACATCAACGGGTACAGCACTCGTCTTGCTAATGGTTTCCAATACAGACGTACCAATACTCCGTGTCAGTCACAGAATCGCTATGGTAGGTTCGTCCCAGGACATTACGGTACTGCAAAATGCTGGAAGAGATCGAGGCGGTCGAACTTCCGGCGTCACTTCCTAGGGTCGATTCATTGTCCTCATCCACCTCCTGTACGTGCAGGAGACTTGTTGTTAGCATCCGCCATTCTCAAGATGATAGATGAAAACGCTGTGATCATGGATGTCTCATTCGATACTGATCAATCTATGTTGGAAGTCCGTGCCCTGGGCCGCCCATTCACTGGCCTCGCCCATTCACCGGCACTCCCTTCCAGGTATTTAGGCTGCCCTAGTTTCCGTTTCTCCTCTTCCATTAGACAACAACAATCAAGCCCTTTTTCGTTGTCGCCTTTTCCAGCCCACCGATAATCTAGCTCACTCGCTAAGAGAAGAGGAGAAGAGAGTCGTCGGACGAAGTGAGAGACAACCGTATCTATGTAGGGCAGTATAGGGCAGTGGGCCTGCGTCTGTCGGACGAAGATGCCGCCACTGCCTAACACGTCGGATGTGCGCAGGTGCGAGACTGTGAGGCTCTCCTGCATCACAAACGCCCCGTAGAAACCAAACAGAGGGGGATGTATAGATGAAACGAACCTGCTGGCCCCAATGGGCACCGGCCAGAAGTGGAGCGTCGATAGGCTCTGAAGACTCGTCGGCCGCTGGGGAGGCGGGACCAGGTGTGGGCGACTTCGCGGGACCAGGTGTGGGCGACTTCGCGGGACCGGGTGTGGGCGACTTCGCGGGTGTGGGCGACTTCTTTCCCGCTGGTGACGCGGGACCAGGTGTGGGCGACTTCTCCTTTCCCTTTGGTGACTTTGCCTCGGGTGCTGGTGACTGTGCCTTTTTGAGAGGGGAACTCATCGTCGCGGAAAAGGGTTGAAAGATTGGTCTGTGAACTGCAGAGATTGGCCAAGTCGACGCTTGGTGTTTTCGCGTGCCAGCGGCCCCGTATATAGGATTTCCCGTCACCTAATTACCCCTCTTCGATATAGAGTCTTCCGATGCATAGAGCGGTCAAGAGTGAAGGTAAACTCCTTCCTTTCGAACTGTGTGCTTCGGTCACCTCTTTGGTTACATTCGTGCTTGCTTGCTAGAGACCTTTCGGTACATCAGGGACTAACAGCAAGCACGCAGCCATGCGGTTACAGCCAAAATTCAGTGTTAGTTGTCAAGTAGCCTCATGTACCGTAACGGTGGGCTTTTGCTAAATCAAGGATTCCATTCGCTGCAATCCATACGAGCTACCGAAGTGGTGGAAAACACAGTGAATCGGCGAGTTGGCAAACGTTGCAATACGCACCAGCTCCCACAGGAGGCTGGAGAGCACTTTGCTTGGTATTCTTAGATCCAGAAGATCAGGCGTGAATAAGAAAAGATGCTGCAAGTACACGTGTAGCACGGCCGCGACCACGTCTAGAAGCCAAAAAAAAGCATATCGTATCAGCGATCATGGCACCGACCTTCACTCCTCCGCAGAAATTGTTACCATGCTATCAGCCACTCTGCAGTAATTGCAGCAATGCAGATAAGCATGCATCTCATTCCATAAATTCATCCCGATTTCGATCGGGCCCTCCATCTTCCCTGACCCAACGAGCCAACCAACTTCAGTGAGAGTCATCCCAACAAGCAATGAATGATGATAAACATGGTAGTCTGAGTCTGGTTGACGACGTGCTGGGTTTGTTACTAGGAGAAGCGTTAATCCATTCGAAGGCCAACTGGGATTGTGTAGACGGACTTTTCATCTGATGGATAACATATATGCTATTGTTTCCACGTACCTTTGGTGAAGCGTGCTCATACTAGTTTGATAGTGCGTGGCTTACACTTAGGGAGTATTTCCAGTGACCGCCTATAACGGATCATTCCAACCCCCACTCGGGTATAGCCATCTTCGGGGTTCACTCCCTCTCTGAGAAGAAGGCCGTAAACATGGAAACCAGTTACAAGACGTAGAAAATAGAGTTTGCTCTTGCTAAGCAACGGAAAAATATCCGGTGCATCGAGGCTCACTTCCCCGACTGGAACGCCATCCTTTATCAGGCCAACAAGCAGGTCAGCATGTGGGCCTATAATCTGATCGCTAACATCAACGTTAACCAGCAGAGCACCGCTAAGAACAAGGGCTCCATATTCAAGCGCACCATATGGGTCCTGATACTTGGGGATTCCCACCATCTCCTCAACCTTGAGACGTTGAGCAATCATCCCTCCAGAGGAGGAACTGAGATCCACCGGTAATTTGACTGATGTCCGGACCAAACTGAAATCCACCGGTGATTTGACTGATGCCCAGGACCAGCTCGGGGCTATATAGGCAGACTCGGTGTCAGTTTGATACGCGAGCTTAGCTTTTGACCGTTGCGGCACAGTTTTCCAAAGGAGGCCTTCGGGGATAAGCGTGCTCCATATCCCACCAACATATGTGGCGCCTTGATAGAACTCCTGCGCAGCTTGTACTATCCCGGACAGCGCAATTAACCTGTCGCTTTGTTTTGTCAATGATCGTGCAGAATAATCCTCCACGATATCATCCTAGGATGCCTTGCTCTTAAGCAGTCCCTTCGTGTCCCCTAGAGGTACCCTGTATATAGACCTGGTGGTAGATCTTTTGATATTTTCCCATGGCCGTTGTGAAGTTGCGCGGAGCTCGTTACACTCCCAAAGTAGCCCTTGACTGGAAAATGAGATAACTCTTCTCGAAAGCTCCCTTTCTTGTAACGTCCAGGCGCGGCTGTTAAGGTGTCCAACTTCGATAGATCCGTCATCAAAGAAAAGTGTTTCAAAAACTCGAAGTCGCCGACGATGGAACCTCGTTTCGTGTTCTCCGAGTCCATAGAAGTCAATATCAACAGAATGGTTAGAGTAAGAACTCTGAATATCGGCAACCATCCTGCAACCTCCACTGCTATCTTTGGAGTCAAGAGCTGCGAGTGTAAGGTAAGAATGGCTGTAAACAGAAGCCATCAAGGCGGCTTCACTTGCCCAATCTCCTTCATCGTCCTGTATGATACAAAGGAAATCGATCCACAGAAATCTCTGCCTCAGGGAGCGACATATTTTTACAGAGTCTTGAAACGTCTGTGGGAGCTTTTCGAAAGAGATTCGCATCATACGTTCACTTAAAGTTGCCTTTGTCGTAGTGAGCGGGTTTTTGAGGGTGGTCCCCAGCAGTGGCTCAGTGTGACATATTTTGGCGGTTGTCCGTCAAAATAGAGGTCGTCTGCCTTGCTGGTGACTAGGCGGATATCTTCGCTGTCGGAAAACGCTTTGAGGCCGAGAATTCTGGTAGGTAGGAAGTATTCAATGTTACTAGAGCATTGAGTATGGTTGTCTCGACAATTTTCCAGCCAGACCTCGATAAGTTAAAAATTGTCCACATGCTCTCCCATTTTGACACGATCTAATTCGGCTGCAGAGGAAAGAGCTGTCAGTGCCAAAGATTACGAAAAAGATAACTGAGGAAGTAGCCTAGCCTGATTAACCCGATGTTAGAATGCGCGACTTACACTAAGGAGATGGGACCAGAGAGAAGCCAAAATCCCGCGGATTAATTATGCAATAATCGTGCTCCTGTCTGCGTTGGGCCTTCATGTCTTCAGACATGCCCATACAGTCCAATGCTAGTTTGTTTGTTAGCTTGGTACTCCGGGTATATAGGACGATATCCATCCCGAATTGTCTTAAACCTTGTAAGAACAAATTGAATAGCTAAGTACGGATTGAAAAGGCATTAATAAGATGCAATATGACATATTGAACTTTGGAAATAGTATATTAAAGGTAAGATTACGCTTTAATTATGAAACTAAACGTATTAATTAGATATAAAAACACCTAGGGAAGTTGATCCGAGGTCTTAAGCTAAGAATCAAACCAATATTGGACTGTACAAGGCATTTCGTTTCAGCTCAAGGGCTTTAAGATTCCTTGATTGAAAATTCGGATCTCGACCGGGGCCCATTTGCAGAATCGCGCACAGCGGGCATCCTCTTTCTGCTTCAAATCGCATTGACTCCAACGGCTGAAGCTTAACGCGTATATTTCTGGACTCATCTGACCAGAATGACGCCGGGATTGACGAACAGATCTTGCAAAGCTTGCTGCCTGGACGATCCACTCTCCCTTGAGAGTATGGGATGCAGAGGTGTCCATTTTCGTTTCTCGATGCTGGAACAAGAACTTCTATCAGACGAAATCGCTCCCCAATTGCTTCCTATAGTAGGCACTGAGTTTTCCTACAAGATGATGCAGCAAAGCAAAGGCTGTGAGCTTTCTGACGGCGGCGAGGTTGGATGAATATCGAGGTCGACGGCGATTAGCATGAAAATACAGCCCTATCTGTGCCACGCCCCCTGTAAGAGTATGTAACAAGCGAGTCAAGGCTGCAGCAGTTGGTTGACGTTCGACATAGAATTTATGACTAAAGAAAGAAAAAACAACGGAATATGGTCGCACGAGCCCCACGCTCCTTATCTACTCTACAGGATTGGGCCATGACACCCTCATAATTGGTACAAGCTACCAGGCTGCTGCTGGTACTGAGTATAGAAGAGCTCTTTAATAGATGCGCCTTGTTCCCTCCTTTCCCCTCCGCTCTCTCTATTAGTTACTGCATATGCAGGTATAATCAATTAAGGGAATCTTTGCAAAAAGAAGCACGTAAGTGAGCCAGCCATCCATCGTAAGCCTGCAAATACATGACTAAGAACCAATAATAGAATGGCTGGACGCCGTCGCAAGCTGGATTTAATTGTTTGGTTCTTCTATGAATGTGCCTTGGAGGAGGTGGTTTCGTGACCTGGCATGCCGAAGAGATTTCTCAGGGATCCATTGGAATTGGAGGTCTGATTTGACTTGATTTGATCCATGCTGACCGCTGCTCTAGGGCAGTGCCAAACGTGGCTATGCTCAGCCTCATCAGTTCTAGACCGAAGAGGATAGGAATATTGTCTTTATGTTAACACATACTTGCGCTTTCTTTCCACTAAACTTCTTCTCCTTCGACAACACCATCCATCATCATCAACAGTTCCGACTATCCGCACATAGTATCTCTGCCTATTATATACCCACTACCTCAAAATGGTCGACCGCGGCCTTCGGTTGCTTTCCCTTGATGGAGGCGGGGTCCACGGCTTGTCTAGCCTCTTGATTCTTCAGCGGCTTATGATGGAGGCTGCCGAAGACCACAATAAGCCGCCTAAACCTTGCGACTACTTTGACATGATTGGCGGTACCAGTACAGGCGGTCTCATTGCGATCATGCTAGGTCGTTTGCGCATGACCATCGAAGATTGCATCAGTGCTTACTGCATGCTTGCTGACAAGGTCTTCGAGAAAAAGAGCCATCGAGTTACCCTCAATGGCAAGGTCCAGGGCAGATTCAGCGCTGCCCAGCTTGAAAAAGTTGTCAAGAAGGTGATCGTCGAGCAAAATTTGAACCAAGACGAATTGTTCAAAGACCCGGCCGATTCTTGCAAGGTGTAAGTTCATTATACCAATCTGCCTGTCTTGGTATTATTCATCTGCTAACAACCACGAAGCTTTGTTTGTGCAACAAGCAAAGACGTTCACCAATCCATTGTCTGCTTCACGACTTATCCATCTCGTCGCCTTGTCCCACATCTCTATAACTCGACTACCATCTGGCAAGCCTGCCGCGCCACCTCTGCTGCTACGTCCTTCTTCGATCCCATTGCCATTGGCCCCATCGGTAAAGAGTTTGTCGATGGCGCTCTTGGATTGAACAATCCTGTCTCTATGCTCTGGACACAGGCTCAAGACTTATGGGGTGATCAGCTTGAGAAGAGATTGGCGTGTCTGGTATCTATAGGCACAGGAGTTCCTCCATTAACGCCAGTGGGTAACGATTCTGTCGGTATTTATCGAACCCTCAAGGCGATCGCAACAGAGACCGGACAAACAGCCAATGACTTCCAGAACAACCATAGGACTCTCGATACAGAGGGGCACTATTACCGCTTCAATGCTCATGGGATGGAATCTATTAGGCTTGAGGAGTCTAGGAAGAAGAAAGAAGTTTCTGCAGTGACAAATCATTACCTCAGTTCACCTGAGACTCTTGAGCGGTTGCAGAATTGCGCAAAGAATCTATCACGAAGAGAGTGTAACCCTAACCAAGAAATACAACAAATGTCAGAGAAGGACCAGCAATGCTTGAAGCACCTATACCTTACCAATCCTCGCGATGATAAAGTCCGCATCGAACGGACCAAAGGCGGCCTTTTGCCAGACTCGTATCGTTGGGTCCTCAATAACGATGACTTTCAACAATGGCGTGACGACCCACAGCACCGACTGCTCTGGATCAAGGGCGACCCCGGCAAAGGGAAGACTATGTTGCTGTGCGGCATCATCAATGAGCTGGATCAAGACAACGCGCGCCACTGCAATGTGGCCTACTTCTTCTGCCAAGCTACCAACTCTTGCATCAACAATGCAACCGCCGTACTGCGCGGCCTAATCTACCTACTTGTCGACCAGCAGCCATCTATCCTCTCACACGTGCGGAAGGAGTATGACCATGCACGCGAAAACCTCTTCAACGATGCAAATACGTGGGACGCCCTGTCGAGAATTTTCACCAACATCCTACGAGACCCAAGCCTCCGAACGACCTACCTAGTCATTGACGCGCTTGACGAGTGCGTTACAACAGACCTGCCGCAGCTTCTCGACTTCATTGCTCAGCAATCATCATCTGGATCTCGAGTCAAGTGGATCGTCTCAAGCCGTAATTGGCCGCAAATTGAGGAACGGTTGGAGAAAGCCGCAGATAGAGTGAAGGTCTCCCTGGAGCTAAATGCGGAATCCGTCGCAGCAGCTGTCAATGCATTTATCCTGCACAAGGTGGATGACCTAGCAGGGCTGAAGAAGTATGATCCAAAGATAAAAAAGACCGTTCAGGACTACCTGTGCTCCAACGCGCAAGATACGTTCCTTTGGGTGGCGTTAGTCTGCCAAGCGCTTGAAAATGTCCATCCAGAGTTTGCCGTAAAAAAGCTACGCATGTTTCCACCTGGACTGGATGCTTTATATGCGCGGATGAGAGAGGATATGAGCCAGTTCGATGAATTCGATCTTTGCAAGCACATTCTTGCTGTTGTCACAATTGTTCGCCGGCCAATCAGCCTTCAAGAACTAGCCTCTCTTGCCGAGTTGCCCAACACCATTTGCAACAATCTTGAATCTCTAAAAGAGATTATAAGGCTTTGCGGTTCATTTCTGACTTTACGAGAACAAACCGTCTATTTTGTTCATCAATCAGCCCAGGACTTTTTGCTTTCCACTGTCTCTGATAAAGCTGGAAACCAGGCTTCTCAAGAGGCTTTCGACTGGATCTTCCCTAAAGGGAAAGAAGATGTGCACTATATCATCTTCCTGAGGTCACTTAAAGCCATGTCTACAACACTGCGACGCGATATATACAACTTAAGCGCACCGGGATTTCCGAGCGACAAGGTCCAAGTACCGAATCCGGACCCGCTAGCGACGGTGCGGTACTCGTGCGTCTACTGGGTTGATCACCTGTGCGACTTGGTTTCCAGTACGAACACAAACTGGAATGATCTTTTACAGGACAACGGGGTTGTCTATACATTCCTCAAGACGAAGTACCTTTACTGGCTGGAAGCTCTAAGTCTATTCCAAGCTATGCCTGTGGGCGTTGTTGCTATTAGAAAGCTCGAAAGCTTGCTAGTAAGTACAAGTCTAACTCCGCACTAGGGACTTGGTCTAACTAAAGATATAGGGAGGTAATAATCAATCGCAGTTATCAAAGCTTGTTTGGGATGCTTACCAGTTTGCTCTGTCTTATAAGTCAATAATAGAGCAAGCTCCACTTCAAGTATACATATCAGCGCTTGTATTTGCTCCAAGCGGTAGCTTGATAAAGAGGAATTTCAGCACAGAAGAACCTGACTGGATTCGAACTAAGCCGGCTATAGAATCAGATTAGAATGCATGCCTCCAAACCTTAGAAGGCCATAGCGGTTCAGTTTACTCAGTGGCATTTTCGCCTGATGGTCAGCGGCTCGCATCCGGTGCGGAGGATCACACTATCAAGATCTGGGATGCGGCGTCGGGGAGCTGTCTCCAAACTTTGGAAGGCCATAGCGATCGGGTTCGCTCAGTGGCATTTTTGCCCGATGGCCAGCGGCTCGCATCCGGTGCGGAGGATCACACTATCAAGATCTGGGATGCGGCGTCAGGGAGCTGCGTCCAAACGATTAAGATCGGCACTATAGTAGAGTACATATCGTTTGACCATACTAACCGTTATTTACTTACCGACGTTGGACGTATTGATATAGCTATAATGACTACCAAAAGCCAAATTGTGCTCGATAATCCAGAGAGACATGGCTATAACTTAGGACCAAATAGGTCTTGGATTACTTGCAACGGCCAGAATGTACTCTGGCTGCCACCAGAACGCCGAGCTCGAAGCTCTGTCTTCCAAGAGCGGATAATATCCATTGGCAGCGCAACGGGACAGGTTTCATTTATCAGTTTCTCGCGAGACATATAATGTATTTTAAGTCTCTCCCAACTACTTTCCCTCTATTTCATTTTTCTAGCGTGTCACCAGAAGGGTATGGGAGGATAGGTAAATTTAGAAGAATCTTACAAATTCTAGCATCTTCTACTGATATTGAGATGGCGTTCTATTACGAGGAGGCAAGACTATTCCATCCCTTCATCCTCCTTTCGCGGGTGCCTATGCGGATCAGATACCATGGGATTAGCCCGTGACTGCCTAGTCATGGCCAAGGTTGGTACTATGGTACTGAGGCCTCGATTGCCCTCGATTAGATGAGTAATCCCTTCCTTAGTAGTACTTGGGAGAGCCAACACACTTATAGTAGCGTCGTCATTTTCGCTATACCATACGCTTTATTCCAAAGCTTTTTCGGATGCAGGAACACTTGTGATCTATTACGCGGTGGAGTCGGCTATAGGCCTAGGTTCTTAGGTTCTAGTCGGATTCGCCTGCCCAAATATCTCGGGTTCTTACGCTTCGTAGTGTCGGCGGGGACGTTTTAATCACGAGAAGGACGGCTCCCAATCCATCGTCCTGCGAGCGTAGCTGAGGGATGTTGCAGTAAGGGCAAAGGGAATAATGGTTGAGTATTTCTAATCGTCGGCCTGGATTTTGTGTCGGCTGTCGATGCGCTGAGGTTGAAAGATGCAGCTTCACCCAAGTGTGCGACGGTGCTGAATGGGCACAACAGGTACAAACGTCCACTCCAACTTAGTCAAGTTTACCTGGGAAGCTCGTTAAAAACGAGACACCTAGTCACCGTGTGCTCCCATAGAACCATGGTATCGAAGCCTAATTTAGAATTAACCTTCAATGTGCTAGCCCGCCTCATAGCCTTAGCCGCGCTTGGCGTGAGTAGGTGGAAACGGTGTATTTGGTGAGCTTGGCGTGAGTGATTGGATGAAAACGCTTCTGGAAACGCCGGCGTTTCTACACCTCTGCCGGCGTATGAAAGGTTAATTTTTGACTTTTGCCACAGCGTGGCACTTACAGAAAAGTGCCCAGCCGCTAACCTCTGTTCCCCTACTTTCTGTAGGATCGACGTACTCGCCCTAACATTCATATCCCGGCAGCATTTTTGGCCGAGTCATCCAAACCCCTGAAAAAACTACTCCCAGAGAGAATCTTCCGATTGGTAGCTTATCTATGGGAGAGCGGACGGGATCCCGAGTTTTCTACCATCTATGGTCGTATGTGCTTTGTTCGTGCTTAACATTTGCTTATATCCTCCAAATTTGTTGTGGTGGATTTTCCATCATGGTCAGTCACAGACGAGTAAGTAGGTACTATAAGTAAAACTCTCTACTTGTACATATCACAATCAAAAAATGGAGCAGAACATACTACATACTATCTTGTTACGTTACTATTCAACTACATACTGAAACCCTCTTGCTCTACCTCCTCGCTCTACCTCCTCGATCATGGACATGAGAGCCACGTAAACTCATCCGTCACCCTTGAATGTGCACATCCAGGATGGCTGACGGTTCCAGTCATCACCAAGCAAGAAAACAAGACGCTCCTGTATCCTTTACCCAGATTTCGGACAAAGGAATCAAACCAATGATGTCGAGCATGTTCTCATCCGCCGTCCGCGATCTCTTTACCGAACTAACCATCATTTTTGATGCAAGATTACCACTCTTCCGCTTACGATCCTCCTCAGCCCACACAATCGTCGCCCACCTAATATCCTCGAGCTTCTGAATTCCTCCCCCAACATCTTGCCCAAAGAACAGCATGAGTCTTCCAAGCATAATAATCTCCCCTCTTGTCAGTCTCGGGTCTTCCACGTACTCCATTTCCCTGTCGAAGAGAAACTCTGCAGGGACACACTCCGCATCAACCGGCTCATTCCAACCACGGCAGTTCTTGTACCTCTAGTACCCTTTTTTTCTCTCCTTTTTTCCCATTTACATGTCTGTTTTCTTTTCTATTCTTCCTCCTTCCCGGCCCATGTTGACAGTGAGGTCGTCGGTATAATTGGGTGATCCAGACATGAAAGAGATCTCAGCCACCTGAAACCGGATGACCTTGCCTCTGAAAGACTGAGGGACCAAGTTCTCGTCATGAATACGGAGCCATAATATGGTCGAAAGCCTTGTATAGACCAATATCGTAGAACACACACTGTTTGATCAAGTCGAGGTATCAAATCCAGTACTCCCCTCCCTCCCCTTGCTACTCAAAATCAATCAGCCATTTCTCTTCTCCATTATCCTCCAATTCTCTTGTCGTCTCGTTTGCCATGCCCGACTCGGGAGCAGCAGAGTTGTCTTGCTCAAACTCAATCAGAAGTTCGGGCTGAGCGACAGCGGCGATGTTCGGGAACTGGCTCGATGTAGGCGCAAAGATTGGGCCAGCACCAGAGCCAGCACGCAAAGGGATCCCAGAACCAGTCGCCAGAGCGGTTGTGGTGGTCATGGCCGGCAAGTCATTCGGAAGCTGGAGGGTTTGAGTAATAATTGGACCAGCACGAACACGAATCCCGGAGGTCGTGATGCCCGTTGGCATCCATTTATCTTGCACATGATGACGCTGGCTGAACCACTTCTCGTTCCTCTTCGCGAGTTCTCCGTCAAGCTCTCTGTCCTTTTGCTGGATTACGGCTTCGGCATTCTTCCAATTGTCATCCAGAGGACGCAATGGCATCTCCCCAAGATGACTGTAAAGCCCACGAGCAGGACTCCCCGCCGATGTACCACTCTTGCGCTTGACTGGCTCCTCATGTCCAAAGTCGTGAGCACCATGTTGGAGCAAAAGATCTTCGATGGTCTTCCCCTTTGGTGAGCTTGTATCTTGTCTCTGCGCTTGCTTGGCCAGCGCTTTTTCCTGTCTGAAGCGCTCACAGTCGTGGAAGCATCTTTCGCCGCAAAGACCGTGACAAGAGTGCCCACATTCAGGAACAATTCGGAAGCATGGGCTGCTGCAGGGAAGATTTTCATGCGCGATAGCATGACATCTCAGAGTGCAAGGATGGCCACAAGGCCTAGTCTCGAGACATCTCTCGTCACAGCCACCAGCGTTGTCGGCCCAGTCCTCTAGTTCCTTGATCCAGATCTCGTTTCCATGGTTCTGGCAGACCAGAGGAAGTCCAAGCTCTCGGTTGACCATGCCCTGATCGGCAAATCGATGGAAGATACTACCCCATAGTACCGATGATTCGATTTTAGCCTCGAGCAAGTTGGTGACGTTGCCAAATATATAGAACCCTTGTCGAGCACGACTGATGGCAACCACAGCTCGGTGTTGGTTGTCCAGGAAACCAATGTTGCGCCCATAGGCTGGAAGAGGGCTACGAACCAGGGACAAGAGAACAACATCATTTTCTTCACCTTGATACGAGTCCACTGTAAAGACGTTGAAGTAACAACCAGTAAGCGACGGATGCCCTTTCAGGTTTCTTAGGAGAAGACTTCGCTGGCCCCTATAGTATGTCAAGATGGTTATCTTTTCACTAGACACACCATTAGCGACAAGATATACAAAGAAGAGGGTGATCATTTCAGCCTCTTGGTCGTTGAGTTTGCTGTTGTCAGAGTTCGTTTCCTCAACCCATTCGTGGTCGAAGAACCAGCAATTGCGCCCACCCATCCCGGGGACATCCGGACGTGCTTGCGGAGATTGAACACTGGAGTGGTCCTGTAGGTTTTTGTAGAATGGAGAGACTATGTGGCTCAGCTCCGGCCTCATACGACGCTGTTGGTTGAGCATGATGTGATTCATGTCAAGGTTGACGAGCCTTTCAAACAGAGAGACGTTCAAGTTGTAAGGATGTTCACCGAGCCATCGAATGTCGCATCGAGGCGACATCTGTGCATGGTCACCAACCAGAACGAGCTGTTGAAGGGAAGGGTACAGGGCCGAGGTAATGTTGCCTTCCCTTGTTTCGGCAGCCTCTTCGATAAGTAGGGTAAGGGGCTGAAGCCCGGCCAGAAACGCGCGATATTTTGTAAGGCCGGTTGTTGTGCAGCCGATGACCGCAATATCTTGTGAGAAGACCATGTCAATATCTTGCCGAGCTTTGAGTGCTCTGCGCTGCTTGCATATCTCGACGTATTTGGCCAGTAGCCCAGCCAGCGTCGGAGTTGTTGCTTGCACCAATTTGGACTGGAGATGTTGGTAAACTGCGCCCCTCCAGTCTTGGGGTATGTCAAAGAGGTTGTCATTCTCTCTGAGCAAGCGTTGTGCACGATGATTCCAGCTTTTGAAGTGTCCGGGCTCCCTGGTCCACGATGTATTGTTAGTATTCTTGAACTCAGAAACGGGTGGCATATAAGAATATTGGGGAGTCGTCAAACTTACTTTCCGGTCCATACATGCATCAGTTTGACTTCCCTGCCATTGATCCTGTCTGCGTCTTCTTCATCGTACGCGATGTTCTCTACGTCGCGCTCATAATCGAAGTCCTCGTCAGCTTCCAGTGTTTCTGATACTAGAGGCTGCCTGTCGCGAATAATCTGGGCCGGGATTCGAGAGTCTCCCAGCCATAAGGAGAAAGGACCAAGCTTCTCCAGCTCCGGGCTTGTCTCCATTTCTTCATCGTACAGAGATTCCAGCTGTGCTTCGGTAATAATGCCATGTGCATGAAGCTCGCGTGGGTCAATGAGACTGTCCCCAAAAACACTGTTAACCAACGCCTGTACTCTGTTGATGTTGGTATGACGGTCATCCTCCAGTTCTCTGAACCGCTTACCACCCCCACCACGGGAGCATTTGCGGCGTGTCTCATACAAGCTGTAAGGCCTCATATCCTCTCTATCACTTCTTGAGCCAAGACGCAAAATCTTTACGTTCGCGTCAAGACAATGGCCAAGCAGCTGATCCAAGGCATGATTTGTCTGAGCAGCGACAATAAGGGGCGGGTTGCGTCCTGGACGCTTCCGGCGACTCGCAAGCATAACTTTGATTGCTTCCACCGAGGTAAAGGTTTTTCCTGTTCCTGGAGGGCCTTGGATGATGGCCAGCTCCTTGGAGACCATTCGATGAAGGGCGGATAGCTGCGAGGGGTCGAGCAAGCTGATGTCTTCCACGTCTGGGAGAGCCCCAGAAAGTATGTTGAAGTCGCGTAGGGATTTGAGCTTCTCAAAGTCTGCAAGCGGTTGGCGCACAACAGGAGAGAAATCCATGATAGGGTTTTGGTGTATGAAGCTTGGTGTCTCATCTTTCTTATGACTGCCGGTGATGTACTTGTCGATAGGAGTACTAAGAAAATCATCATTAGCCTACATGATACATCGCAGCTTGGGTCTCGATTGCGACACATACTCTGTCTGGGCAGCCAGTTGCAGGCCGACCAAAGAATGACGCGAGGATTCAAAGTAGCCGTGTCGGGCCTCAATCATGACAAGTTCGAGATCATAATCGAAGACGGCATCTTCTGGGTTGCCCCACATGAGGTCGACGAGTGGAGGGGTTTGATCAAGGCCAAACAAGTACGGCCTTTGGGCAACCACGGCAACCTTGCAGATGGTCTTGAACTTGTCGGCTTTGGTGGTGAGGGCAAGAAGACTGCCGGGCTTCAGGCGGCCGGACTTGAGCCATTTGATGGCTCGCTGCGGCATGAACTCAACGCGCGCAAGAGGTCCCAATGCTGTCATGACGTACGACTTGACGCGGACCTGGGTATAGACGAACTTGTGCTCATCGTCATCCTGGCGCAGTCCGTGGTTACTGTTGTAGATGTAGTTGTTGACTGCGAATCGCAAACCTTCGGTGCCCTCGCGACGAAGGATCTCGTATTGAGCCTCCAAATAGTCCTCCTTCGACTTCCAGGGCTGCTTTACATGATTTTCAGGAAGACCTTCGGCTTCTTTCTGGAGTAGGAGGATTTCCTTGGCCGTGGGGATTTCGGGTTTCGACCTCCATCCGTCGCCATCTTCAAGCTTGACGAAGACATTGCTGCGGACGATCTCGTCTCTCTGTGTAGACTTGTCAGAAATCTGGTTAACAAAGAGCGGATAGAGGTTTCGTACCGTAGCGCTCACTTGAATCCACTCGTCGCGGTTGGCCATGTTGAGAGAGTGTTGCTGAAGTGGTCGCGTCAGGCCAGATCAAAGCGGCGGCCGCTGGGGATGAGGAGATCGAGATCGAGACAGAAACCCGTCCAACGTTGACGACGGTCAAGTGATCGTGACAGATAAGGTTCAAATGGTAATGGAGTCCAGAACTGGAAGATGGACGCCGAATACAAGATTAGAGGAAGGAATGAAGAAGCAAAAATGCTTCGACTCAAGATTGTCCGGCGAATCACGGATGTACTAATATCCGACAAGCGGCCTTGAACTTTAACGGGTAGAGATGTCAACGGCCACGAACCTGAAGTAGAAGAACCTGGGGAATTTTGAAATGTAATTTCATTGACACTTCAGCCGAAGAAGGAAGGAGTGGGTTGGGTAGAGGATGATTTCCACGTAATGGTAATGAAAAGACCGTTTGTATTGGAATTGGAAGGAACGAATGCCGGCCGGGGTTTCCAGGCATCTGGGAAATTTCTTCTTATCAGGCGGAGAAAATCAAACATGATGAAGGCCAACATTTGACATAGAACATAAGACGAAAAGGGAAGTTTTCCTGGCTCGCCCTCTAATTGTTTGTGAAGTATTCCTGCCTGAGTTTGTTCGTTGACTTCTGGTTTTCAAGCGTTTGGATATATCAAACTGCAAAGTCCTGATGCTTCCTCCATGCGACTGCGATGGAAGAAGTCCCGGCATGATGTTTTGTTCCATCCTGCACATGAAGGCTACACATTCGGCTCTTTGTTTGACAATCTGATTGTCGTAAATTTGGTGGAACATTACCGCAAAGAAATCACAGAAATCACATTGCCGATATCACTATCGACATTCCCCATCTCAACGTGGTTGACCCAAGGTGGGCACGATAATGTAAGGAACCACAAGTTGTCGGGGTCTCTGTATTATCAACATCATGGCAGTATTGAAGCCCAAGATGAACAGTTCATGAACGTTATTTTGAGACGATATTTGATAAACTTATGCTCTAAGACACTCATTTCGTCAGCAAGACGTTCTGTTCCAGCAGCTAGCAGGATGATGTTGAAGCCATGGCCTGAGCTGACAGGACAAGTCAACGATTCCTGGACGAAATATATCAGCGTCAGTGTGTCGGTGTGGACGGTATTCCGGGGCCGCTCGATGTGCTAGCCATGTTCCCACCGTCCACCTATATGCCAGGCCTTGTTCGAATATGTCTGGTACGGATAAAGCCTAGACAATTGGAGAGCATAATGTGCGAAGCTGAGTTTGGACGGGAAGTTGAACTTGGATACCGGAACACCGGGAAGATAACTTGTGTATTCGGACATGCTCTGGGGTCATACCACTCATCCGAGCCGTCCCTTAAGCTAGCACGCAAGGCGCCAACTCGATGAACTTGGATCTATATCTTCCAGACGACCTGTTGAAGATGATTGTATTCGTAGGTCCATATAGAAGGAGTATAGGCGCACCCTTTTACTATCGAAGGGTTAGATGGCTCTGGAACTGTTAATCAGATGAACCGTGGAATTACTTCTTACCTATCTCGCCTATTCACGAACTGGCTGCAACAACATAGCCTCACAGCCTCGGTCTCCCTATTAGACCTCTGAAGAGCCGACATAGGAGCTCATATGATTCGTTCCCTGCTCACCAATACTCGTCCGGATACCACAACACCACCTCAACTCTTACAAAAAGCCCCCTTATGACGTCAGGGGCGCTTCTGAGTAACGGAGAAGCCAGCCAACCCCTTGACCAATTGAAGCATTTGTAGATGTTCCCGTTGGTCTCGGCGTGCGTGGTAAAAGGGACGTCAAGGGCCTGTCCTTTCAATGGACCGATGGAATGACGCGGGGGGACAAGAGTACCTTATACCTACCACTTGAGCCGCATGCCAACCGACCGTTGACGACAAGAACGGAACACGATCTGCGGTCTTGTAACCCGTATGACAAATGCGCCCCTATCAAACAAGCCGTCTCGGGCTTATGAGCGCCGTCTCAGGGAGGATCAGAAGGATTTCCTTCAAGATCACCGGCATGAATGACGAACATTTGGACATTGTGCGTGCCGGAGATGTGATCAAGCCCAAAAAGCACCGGCTAACTCCCGTCGATGCCGCTTATCAGTCTGTCAATACTGTGTATGTTTGAGGATCTGACATGATGCATGTTGATCCACGTACATCGGCGCAGTGTCGATTATGGTTGTAGCGAACGTGGTGATTATCCCCATGGTGCGGGATGTGAATGCTCCAAGTGCCCAGCGTGGCCGATAGGGGCTACGTCCGGATGACAAAGAAATCGGAGAGAGGATGCCACTCCGAGGCTGACCAGGCCGGGGAGACGGGTTCTCGGCTGGTAAGGGTAGTTGGGCGATTCAGTTGGGGACCACGCGACTCATGCAATAGGGGTCTGCTGAAGCATTCGAATCGAAGGCTTTTAAACTCATCGGAATGCAAGCTATCCGAACGCGTCTTCCAAGAGTTTGGTAACGAGATATACCTGACCCCGGGCGCCAGAAGAGGGTGGGCCTTGGAGCCGAACTTGGCTTGACATCTGGCCTTGATCTGGATGCTTATGTAGACCTAGACCAGGATGCAAAGTAATTGCCTTGATGTTTATTATACCATAATTTTCAGGATGGAATACGATGTTGAGAAATTGCGAGTAATCATCTCGTCGTCGTTGCAGGCGGTGCGGTTTCTTAACTGCGTGGTGGTTTTCCCTTTCTCGCACAACGCGAGACGGAATTTCCTCGGGCGGACACAAGACCTGACGGCGCTAGGCTACTTTAGGTCAAGCGGCAGTGGGACGAGCCAGGATGACGCTCAACTACGTCATACAAGTGGGAATCCTGGATCTGATCTTGCCGGCTCGTGGAGACGCTGGATTGTTAGTGAAGCGGAAAGTGGCACGAGAGTGGATGCCAAAGCATGGAACAGCGCTCAAGAGTCAGACGCAGCTTCTTGCGCTTGTGCCCAATCCCATCGTCCAAACCGTCCCAATCCCATCACGCGTGGTACACCGCCGACAAGGGCGGCCCCTTCTACATAGTAGACATGGTATTCCAAACAACATAAACAAGAATTTATTCAGCTCAGCTGTGTAAGGCGTCCAGCGTCGGCGAACTTGACCACGCTCACGGATTTCTAAGCCTACAAGCACGGGGGCATTTTCAAGCTTTCAGCGCTATCGATGTGTGTCTCAATATCGCGCCGGCCACGAAGCCCGCCAAGGCAGCCATTCAAGGTCCGTTCAACTCCGGGCAGGCGTCTGTGGCGCGTGAGCCGACTGGACTGAACTTGGACTCAAGTATCGCGCCGTCCGGTTAGGCTCAACAGCTGCGTTCTAGACAGGAGTGTGTCTGGTCTCTTGAATGGCAGGTAGCATGGCATATGGCATGGCAGCATGGATAGTAGTCTGATGTAGTGTAGTATGCGTGGTATGCGCCCGATGATGAAAGAACCTGAAATGATGAAACCGGGAGTCTGAGCGGGAGAGAGACGAGCGAGAAAGAAGGAACACACACACCCTCCACTCCGACTCGGTCACTCCCAGTCCTGCCAGTCCCAGGGCAGTAAAAATAAGAACAAAACCCCTCCATGCCCCGTGGCCCTTTCCATCCTGTTCCCCCCCACCTTACCAAGCACAAAAGTCAATCTGCCTTCCGCGCGACCAACATCTGATTGAGAACTGTCCTTTGTCATCATCCGCCTTTTCCACCATACCTACCGTAACGAAACCTCGTTCAGTCTCCAGGATCCTCCTTCTTTTTACGTGCGGACTTGCAACTGCGTCACTGCTTTTGCAAATTATTCCTTGGTTCGGTCGCGTGCAGCTACTGTGACCTCAATTCCAGCCAATAGCAGGGCCCGCTTGTCCCAAGTCAAGCCTCCCTTCTGATTGCTGAGGTACCCTCTACCGCCCATCCCTCCATCGTCATTGACTTCCGGCAGACGGTTAATATCTTCTCGACACCAGCGCGCGTGTCTGCGATCGTCAATTTCAACTCTTTCCATCCCCGGAAACCATTTCACAATACAGAGACAGGAACGTCTTGTCCTCCACCTACAAGCCGCGCTCACCCTACCACCTATAGCACCTCCGCGCTCATCTCTCCACATCGCCCTTTGTAAATCGGCACATTTATCCCGCCCAACACTGCCCGACCCCGCAGACGACCGCTGCACGGAAATAGGTCCGCAGAACACCACTCGAGACACTCGACAGTTCTTCACTGGTGAAACCGCTTCTCGGCAGCCTATTGATATTGTAACGACGCATACCTAGTCTGGACTGCGAATATCAGCCCATCTGATCTCACTAGCTAGCCCAAAGTCTCCAGCTCTGTTCAGCACCAGCTCAGCACCAAGGCGAGGCATCCAGGTGCATCCTCCCACCGCTGTTCACCAGCCAACTCTCACAAACTTCAACCAAACCGCCATCTGATCAAGAACAAGGCGTCAGCCCAATTAATATCCGACAAAATGTCGACAATACAACAGTTGAAGAACTTCATCCGACACGGTATGTTTGCTTGAGATGCTTGCTTGCACCTGCCCACACTCAGTGCCTCTCACCTACCGTCTCCTCGCGCCCACTCCCCCCTTCCCTCTGGCAAGGAATCACAAGCTAATATAGGCCTTATCAAACAGGAAAGCAAGCCCGCACTGCAAACCCTGAGGAGCCGGCGCGGACAAAACATGCCGACCACTCTACCACGCATCATCACCACCAGCCCACAAAGATGGCGGCCCCTGTCTCAGAACCCAACCTAGGAGGCTCTCCGCCACGCAACCACCAAGCGCCCGTTCAAGATGCCTACTCGACCACGCAAGTTGATGGCCACAACCGTGTTGCCCAGGCTGGCCATGCCGCTGCCCATCATGCCGAGGTCGATCAAAACCTAGCAGCCAAGGCCAAGTCAAAGACCAAGATCCCCGACGAGAACATTGCCAGGCTTGTTGCCGAAGAGAACGCGAGCAAGAGCAAGTTTCCCAAGTACCCCGGCCTTGAGCGATGGGAGCTCGTCGAGAAGATGGGCGACGGCGCCTTCAGCAACGTTTACCGCGCACGGGATTTGGAGGGTAACGCGGGCGAGGTAGCCATCAAGGTCGTTCGCAAGTTTGAAATGAATAACATACAGGTACGTGACAGCACACCGGGGATGCCCTCTTCTTCCTCATCGCCATCCCCGTTTCCTTTCGTCTTTGCCGTTTTATAAGGTTTCAATACCAACCTCCAGGGCTCACTCTAGAGCAACAAAGTTCTCCATCCGGACTTCAAGCCAAAGGCGCCAAAGGCTGCAGAGGTGCGAGAATTTCTCTTTTGTCTATTTCCATTGCTGGTCGTCAATGTACTCTCCTCTCCTCATATGTCTCGACTGCTTTGTTATTGACGACCTGTCCCTACCCCGATCAAGCATTGGGGTAGAGACGTGCCCGCCTGCTAATGTTCTTATGAGGGTTAACCATGACTGTCAACAGCGAGCCAATATTTTGAAAGAGGTGCAAATCATGCGCCAGCTTGACCATCCCAACATCATCAAGCTTGTCGACTTCGCCGAGTCTCGCCAATACTACTACATCATCCTTGAACTGGCACCTGGCGGCGAGCTGTTCCACCAGATTGTGCGTCTGACGTACTTCAGCGAGGATCTCTCCAGGCATGTTATCACACAGGTAGCAAAGGCTCTGGAGTATCTGCATGAGGAGAAGGGTGTAGTTCATCGGTAAGTTGACCCACATCATCGTGCCAATCGTTGGTGAATCTCTGCTCACTCCTTGAACAGTGACATCAAGCCCGAAAACATCCTCTTCAGTCCCATTCCATTTATCCCCTCGAAGCACCCGAAACCCAAGCAGCCAGGTGACGAGGACAAGGTTGATGAGGGCGAGTTCATCAAGGGCGTAGGCTCTGGTGGAATTGGTCAGATCAAGATTGCCGATTTCGGCCTGTCCAAGATCGTATGGGACAAGCAAACCATGACTCCGTGCGGCACTGTCGGGTATACGGCACCCGAGATTGTCAAGGATGAGCGGTACTCCAAGGCCGTCGATATGTGGGCCTTGGGTTGCGTTCTCTACACGCTTCTTTGCGGCTTCCCACCTTTCTATGATGAGAGCATTGAGGTCTTGACGGAGAAGGTTGCCAAGGGCCAGTATACCTTCCTTTCGCCATGGTGGGACGATATCAGCAAGTCTGCCCAGGACCTTATCTCGCATCTTCTGTGTGTGGATCCCGAGAAGCGCTACACGATCACAGAGTTCCTGGCGCATCCTTGGATCGCCGGCTCGGGTCCTACGCCAAGGGACGAGCGGAAGAACCCGGTCACCTCAGACGGTGTGCTGCGGGCCTTCGATGCATCCAAGATTGTGGATGGAGACAGACGCTATGACTTCCGCTCTCCAGGTGCTGTCAATCTCCGCGAAGTGTTTGATGTCGGCTATGCCGTCCACCGCCAAGAGGAAGAAGGCAAGAGACGTCATAACATCGGAGCCAAGGCGGGCGTTTCTCGTCTGGTAGGCCTTGACGAGAACTCCGACGAGGGAGAGGATGTTGCTATGCATGATGTCGTAAACGGCAAGCAATACCATACATCTCTTGAACAAAGCATGCGCAATGCCCAGATCAGGGATCAACAACAGGAGCAACGCGGTAGGGACCGCGAGAGGAAGGCTCACCCACCCCCAGCGGCCGCTGAGCAAAGAGGCTATGGTCAACACTCCGCAGCTGTCACGGCTGCCGCCAGACAACAGGTTCGCGAACGCAACCGACAAAAGGGCGCGTTTGAGCTCAATCTGGATGGTGCCACTTTGCTCGGACGGCGCGGAGTTAAACCGTCTGCTCGAGTTGCATAGGGTACGACTGAGCAGAAAGAAGGTGACAAGCCAGAGGCGACAAAGCCTGACGAAAAGCATATCCAAGAGACATGTGATGATGTCTCGCTTGCGAATGAGGCGAGTTCAAAGCTGCAGATAAGCGATATGTAGGAGTAAGGAGATCGTCGAAAGGATATTCAATTCTGTTGTGCATTTTCAGTAGGAGGTTGCTGGCCTACGGAGAGCCAGCAATAGCATGGGGCATTTCTCAACCTTTCCATTCTTATCCCCCGTTTTAGCATTTTTCAACGTTCTGGGAAGCGTACCATCATGTTATTTTTCTTGTTGTCGATGAGTCTAATAGGTTTGACCGTCGATATGGGAGGTTTTTGGTCATCCCATCTCATAGCTCTACATTACGGTGTTGGGGGCCAATTGATACTTTTACGATTACGATGCTTTATTGAGCCCATGCTTGTCTTACTATCAGCTTTGAGTTGTGTGTTAGTGCCGAGGGATGCAGCTAGTGCTGTTCACGATATCGTGGTGCCGTCTCGTGGAGAGCATGCAAGGGAGGGCGCTTTGGAGTCGCTTCTCGTGGTGACGTCGCAGGAAAAAGAAAAGACGAGATCGCCGAAATCTCCGAACTGCGTTGTAGCTGGGATAAAAAAAGGCTGTCTCAGCCTGTATGCTTGCACCGTTGAACGCCACAACCTGGAGCGTGGCGACGCTAGTTGATGCTCGTGTATGACCCTACATAGGGATGAGACAGCTGCACGTTTTGTCTCTCTCCAACCGACTTTTTGATCACCAAGTCGTTGTGGTCCGTGGTCCAGATCACACTCCCTTTACTATGTCCTTGCTTACAATTCCGTTTATGGAACAAAATCCAGGGTATTTGCCTTTCCAAGACCGAATTCGAGAACGCGATGAAATGTTTAGACTTGATATTCGCCCTTTTGGCTTGCCAGGGACTTTGGCCCGTGTCAAGGGACTGTGTATGTATCTCATTGTTCTTAAGGGGCTGAACACTGACCTTCCATCATGCGTATTAGAAAAGCAATGCCAATGTTTCCTTCCAACAGTGTCTATGTGGAGGAAAATCTCCGGGTTCAACCACCGTCAAATTTCGAAGACAGGCACTAATGTACCTCTTGCATCCAGAGATTACACCATGGTTAACCAGATAGACATTGGAACTTTCCAGACATGCCGCAAATTGCTCGGTTGCGAACAAAAAAAGGAAGGGGAGACAGCTTCGATTGCCCTAAGCGAAGGGCGAGATCTGGAACGGAGAAGAAGCAAGGTGTAATAGCCTCAACACCGGAACCCAGGGAAATCTCTCGTTGCTCGATGACCATCGAAAAGTCTATATAACACAAGATGAACAGCCCATCATCGACATAACTTTTACTCCTCATCACTCTCATCTTCTTCTCTACCTTCACTACCTTCACTCTAGAAAGGACACTCACTTCTTCCTTTTACCCTCTCCCTAATTTACACTCCTTAATTCTTTCTTCGCAACAACAACAACAACAACAACAACAAAACACTCCTTCGATTTCATTCAAAATGGCGTTGAACCTCCTCCCCCGCATGCCCTCCCTCTCCGTCCTCGCCGCAGCCGACAACGTCTGCCGCATCGACCTCACCGTCCTCTTCCCCGACTGCGCCTCCATCGAGATCGGCGTCCCGGCCGAGCAGCCGCACTCGGTTGACGTCCAGCCTTCCACCATCTATGTGACTGTCACTCCTCCTACTGTCACTGTTCCTCCTCGTGACGACCACCCTCATGGTGGTCCTGGCGGACACCCGCACTGGCCTGTCACTGCTACTACCACTTGCGATGAGGAGGGGCTTGTGACGGCTATGCCCATCCCTACTGGTAGACCTCCCTTTGGACCTGGTGGTCCGGGTGGTCCTGGCAACGTTGGTCCCGGTAGCGGTGGCCCTGGTGCTGGTAACAATGGACCGGGCAATGGAAACAACGGCCCCGGTAACGGTGGTCCTGGTGGTCCGGGTAACAACGGACCTGGCAACAGTGGTCCGGGTAACGGCGGTCCCGGTAACGGCAACAACGGACCTGGAAACGGTGGTCCCGGTAACGGCAACAACGGCCCCGGCAATGGTGGTCCCGGCGGACCTGGCAACAACGGCCCCGGAAACGGAAACGGCGGCCCCAACGGTCCCGGCTCCGGCAACGGCCCCAACCCAGGCCGCCCCTCTACCACCCTCGCCACCATCACCCGCCCTGCTCTCCCCACCTCCACCAGCACCTCGTGCCCTCTGCCCCCCTTCCTCTCCATCTCCACCACCCTCACCGACATGCTCGACCTAGACCTCAAGCTCTACATGGACCTCTCCTCCCTCACCTCCGGCGTCTCCTCCATGTTGGAATCCGTCGTTCCCGGCCTCGGCGAGGGCCTCAGCAACCTGATGGGAGCCAACAACCTCCCCGCTTCTCCTTCCAACCCGCCCACCACTCAGCGCTCTCGCTTCCGCACTTTGCCCTGCGGTACATCGCTTGGAAGCTTGCCGGGGGGCAATACTACTACTGTCCCCATCAACGACGACAACACTGATGGTCCCGATGGAAATGGCAACGGCAACGGTAACGGTAACAACGGTAACAACGGCAACGGCTCTGGTAGCTCGGCAATCGAGGAGTGCATCAAGCGCTGCGAACAAGATGCTATCACGACCAGTCTCGAGCTGATGAACCTGAGGGATTGCTTGGGCGTTACTGTTGATCGCAAGACTACCGTGGATAACTGCTTGTACTTTGTCGGTCCTAAGGGCGAGAAGTTGCCTATTTTGGACTTGGGGATTGTGGTTGATATGACTGGGCTTCTTGGCGAGGACGCTTCTGGTGCTGAGGGTGTGGAGAGTGCGGTGAAGGATGGTGAGGAGGTTGCTGGTGATGCTGCTGCTCCTGCGGTTGATACCACCGTTGATACCGCTACTG
The DNA here is from genome assembly GCF_033439725.1 of Neurospora tetraspora. NCBI lineage: Eukaryota > Fungi > Ascomycota > Sordariomycetes > Sordariales > Sordariaceae > Neurospora > Neurospora tetraspora. Next base: position 4,295,926 of record NW_026944383.1, read on the forward strand.
ATGCTGCTGGCGATGCCGCTGCTGGTGCCGTTGACACTGCTTCTGATGCGGTCGACACTGTTGCTGATGCTGTTGCTGATGCTGCTGCTCCTGCGGTTGATACCACCGTTGATACCGCTACTGATGCTGCTGCTGGTGCTGCCGATGGTGCGGTTGATACCGCTACTGATGCTGCTGGCGATGCGGTCAACACTGTGGCTGATGCTACTGTTGGCGCTGCTGCCCAGTAAAGAGATTGATCATCAGATCAGATCACGAGCTTTGGCGAGCTCTGGAGTTGGGAACTGTGTCTGGAGGATGGTAATGGTACTTACAAGTGTGTTGGGTACATATGTGATGGCCTGGAAAAAGGGACTGTTTCTTTTGTTTGTTGCTTCATTTCCTTTGTTACTCTTTTTGCATTCATTGGGGACACTTATTAGAGGTTCATGGTCATACACTCTGACTCTGGGAAAAGACTGCTGTCGGAGGACGGCAGATCTGGCACCATTGAGTAGACATTTACATAGTATCTAGCTTAATTATAATCACACTTGTTCCTTTGCACTTTGGCTTCTGTTAAGCGTTATTACATGGAGCAGAGTTCATTGTAAGCCTCAAGGCAAAGAAAGTCACTTGTTCATTATCATCAGCATATGTGGAGGTATATTCCCCCCAACACTACATCCACCACCCCATCAAAACCAGCAAAGGCACGACTGTCTGATAGCTACCCACCCGGTACTTAAGGTCTGTGTTTGGCAGGTACAGTCATCAGACCACCGTGGGAAAGACAGCGTAGTCGTCAGGGGTGAAGCGCGCCACGTCTGTTTCGTAACTGCCCTCTTCCTTAAAAGAAAGCGGTTCGTTCGGGCGGCTTCGAACAACTTTTGTATTACTTTTTTACCCTCTCATCTTTTTGACTATTTCCTGTAGTTGCTCGCCACTTAAGGATTGCATTCCTGGTCTCCTGTTCGTCAGTTGTTGCAAGAAGACATATCCGTTGAGTAAAGGAAATCGGACCTTGACAGCTATATCCTCCTCAATTTGGCGCCTTAAATTTTCCAACCCATCTCTTCATAATCTCCACCGCCTTCTCCTGCACCTTGACCACCTCCGGGTTAATCGTATGTCCAGCCCCTTTCATCCCCGCCTCTGTAAACGCATCATCGGCATGCTGAGCGTTCTTGATCAAGAAAACGGGTGCATCCTCGGTCGATTGCAGCGGTCCTCCCGGTCGTAGTTCGCTGGACATGGTGGTTGATCTCCATGGGTCGAACTCACTAGAGTACACACTCACGTGTTAGCAACCAACACTTTTCCTTGTCTTCATATCGGGAAAAGGGTATGTATGTATTGTGTACTTAGAGGGATAGGAAGGATATGAAACTCACCCATTAGTCCAAATAACTCTCCTCCTCTCCTTCACCCTCCCCCACCCGCCCGTTCTCTTATTCAACATCTCCGTCGTCTTGCCCTTGGCACTACCGTACTGGTCGCCATTCTCGGCGGTGGGGAAGTGCATCTCGCATTGGCGTTGCCAGTACTCGGGCGTCAATTTCCTCGACACTATCGAGATTTGCTTCTTTTGCTGCCCTTGAAAAGAACAAGTCTTGGGCGCCCCCGTAGCCCATGACGCCAAAGGTTCGTTGCACAGGAACCAGTACCATGTCCGCCAAAGGTTGCCGAGCGTGCGGGCTTCGAAGAAGGGGTTGAGCAGGTCGTGCGTGTTGAGGCACCAGAGAGGGTCGTCTTGGCCCCAGACGTCGAAGTAGGTGCATGCTGTTTTGGTGAGAGGGGTTGGTTAGTGGTTTGAAATAGGGGGGATGAAAAGGAGAAGAAGAAAGGGGGGGGTTTATAGGTGGGGATGGTAGATAGAAAGAGCGAGGGGGAAGGAAGGAGCGAAAGAAAGAAGGAAGATAAAGATAAGAAAGGAAACGAAGGAACGAACTAGAATCAAGAAACTTTTGCACAAAATAACGAAGCAAAGTTCTTCACCGGCGCCGGGACCGTGCCCAGCAAACCGCCGTCGATGGTATGATTATCGGCCACCACGGCATTGCATAACCGGAGGATATCTTTGTATCCTCCCGTCTCTTGACTTTCCCATAGGATGAGGCTAAATGCGCTGGACCCTGAGTTGCCTGGGGTGCATATCCCATCATTTGATGGACGGGTTGTTTTGACCAGTGTTTGTATTTGTGTTGACTGTCACAGAGCAGAGAAATCATACCGGGTGCTCTAGATCTGCAAAGTAATATGGGGTAGTGGTACAACTGCTGCGTGAGCTCTGCCGCTTCCCGGCAGTGTTAAACTGGGACGTTTGGGGTTCTGGGAGAACTTCATGGGGGTAACATATCTGATATTAATGAGGTCTTTCGAGCTCATTGTGATCACGTGTCGTAGTGCGGGGATGCCGCACAATATCTGTCAGTCGGGACACAGAAGAAAGGGCGAAGGTATAGGTGAAGTGCACAACCGAGGAACATCGTCAGAGTCGGAAGAAGTCGACCAGGCAAAAGGGCGAACAAGAAATTCGAGGTTTGAGTTCACCGTAGGCAACAGGTTTGTTGGTAGAGCGCCATTCCGGCTTGATCATGACTGTTGTCTATTATTTGCAAGTCATATACACTATAAATACGATATCTGTTTATATCTCCCGAGAATAACCTTTTCCGATATTCCCATTCGTAGAAAACCACGCCAAATGCCTTTTCCTTTTCTCTACCCAGATTCGCCCAAATTCAAAAAGGAAAACTGCTTAGTGAGCACCACCACGACCACCGGTAGCACCAACCGCCAGAGCCTTGAGAACCTCAGGCTGGATCTGCGGCAGAGGACGACCTTTCTCGGTAGGCTTAGGGACATAGTTGATCTCAGAGAGGTAAGCAAGGAACTTGCCGACCTCCTCCCTGCCAATACCACTGCCAGTGGAGTCATCAACGCCAGTCCACTTGTCAGCATCAGCCTTCAGGACAGCCACGGCGTTCCTGTCGTCCATCTCAGGGGCACGAGTGTTGGCGGGAAGGTCGTTCATGCAGAAGTGGTAGAGCGGCATGAGAGCGTGCTGCTCCTGATCCTTCACCAAGGAACCGGCAGAAACAAACTTCTCGAGCTCGTCCTTCCACTCCTCGTAGCTAGTCTCGGGAGTCTTGTAACCGTAGTACTCCAAAATGGCGAGGTACTCGTTCATGCGGAGACGAGGATGGGCGGTGACGTGGATGACGTGCACGCCGCTGGGGATGGGGTTGAGCGCAGCAGCCACGACGGTACGAGCGACGTGGTTGACGGGAACGGCGTTGACGGTGTTGACGATGTGGGGACGCGAGGAAATCTGGATGCAGCCCTTGAGCATGCGGACCAAGAAATCATCGACGTTGCACACACCGGTGTTGGCATCACCCAAGATGTAGCCAGGACGGACGACAGAACCCAGGAGACCACGCTTGCCGGCTTCGCGGACAAGCTGCTCAGAGACCCACTTGGTCTGACCGTAACCAGTTCCGAGACCAGTACGGCTGCCCTCCATATCGTCGGACTCCATGATGGCACCCCGTCCGGTGCTCACCTGCTTGTCGGACAGGTCGAAGTAGTAGTCCGTGTCGAGGACACTGGTAGAGCTGACGAAGCAGAAGGCCTTAGGCTTGCCCTCGTTGCAAAGCTTCATGGCGTCAACGGTGGACAAGACGTTAGCGGCCATCATATCGTGGTAGCGCCTGACCCAGTGAACAGTGGCGCCGTTGTGAATAACAACATCCACCTTCTGAGCAAGATCCGCCCAATCGGCATCATCAATGCCAAGGTTGAGCTTCGCCAAGTCACCGACAACGGTGCTGAGTCTTCCAGTCCACTCATCATTCCAGAGGCCGTAACCCTGGAGAGAGCGACGGAGACGCTCGAGTGCCGCCGTGGAGTCCTTCACACCACGGACGTGGGCAATCAGCTTGACGGTGCGGGCCGTGCGGTCAAGGACGTCCTTGACCAGGTAGGAGCCAAGGAAACCGGTCGCACCAGTGAGGAAGACGGTCAACTCCTCGGAGCCAAGCGCCGCGGGATCGGCCGAGAGAAACTTCTCAGGAAGCTGAGCCAAAAGCTCATCCAAAGACTTGGCGTACTCATCCTGACCAGCCTCGGCGGTGACGCCGCTGGTCTCCTCTCCGAGGAGCTTATCTACCTGAGCACAGAAACCAGCGAGGCTAGGGTGCTCGTAGAGAATGTTGATAGACACATCCCTGCCAATCGCCTTACGAATGTTCAGGAGGAACTGCTGAGCCAACAAACTGTGACCACCCAGATCGAAGAAGGCGTTCTCACGCTTGATGGTCTGGGGGTTAAGACCGCTAATCACATCAGCCCAGAGTTGGGCCACGGTGCGCTCGGTCTCGGTAAGCGACTCCCAGTTCTTGAGGTCCTCCTCGGAGGCATCCTCAACACGCTCAGCCACATCGGGGAAAGGAAGGTTAGGCTTGTCAACCTTGCCGTTGGGGTTCAGAGGCATCTTCTTGAGGACGACATAAATGTTGGGGACAGCGTAGGTAGGCAGACGAGCGCCCAGGTGATCGCGGATCTCGGCCTGCATGCGCCTGTACTTCTTGAGGTAGACGGTGACGGGACCCATCTCGACACCCTCGTCCTCGACATCAGCGAGGCCACGGACCTCGAGCCACTTGAGCCATTCCTTGTGCTCAGGGACGATGTAGCTGACAAGAGTCGCCTCCTCGTTACGATCTCTCCGCACAAGGGTCTTGCAGTCACGGATAAGAGGGCTTTGGCTCAAGTTGCTGTCAATGTCGTTGAGCTCGATACGGAAACCACGGATCTTGACTTGATCATCGGCGCGGCCGACACATTCGACATCTCCAGACTCAAGGTAGCGTCCAAGATCGCCAGTGCGGTAGAGTCTGTCTCTGGGACCCTTGTAGTACTTTCTCCACGGCTCGTTCTTGTTGAGCTTGGCGTCCGCCTCAACCCACTTGTTGTTGTCGACAAACCAGTTGTTCAAGAACTTCTGGTCGTTCATGGCCTTGTCGCCGAGATAGCCTTCGGCAAGACCGGCAGCACGAACGTAGATCTCTCCAACCTCGCCAACCTTGCACTGCTGCTCGCGATTCTCCCGGTTGACGACCAGGAGCTGGACGTTTTGCATGCCCGTGCCCGCAGGGACGGTATCCTTGAGCTCTCTTTCGAGGAAGTCAGGGTCCCTGTTGCGGCTGGGAATCTCGAAGTAACTGACAGCACGCTGGGTCTCGGTAGTGCCGTACATGTTGATGATGTTGGCATTCTCAGCCAAACGTCTCAACGCACGACAGTCGCGGGTGGTCAGAACATCGCCGACGAAGAAGACATGCTCCAGGCTGGGGAACTCAGCGGAAGCGCCACCAACGAGAATCTGACCCATGGCGGGAGTAAGATGGGTAACGGTGGGATTGTGCTCCCTCATCCACTCAGCAAGCTTCTCATGCTGGATATCCTCGCGGGATGGGACAAGGAGCTGGGCGCCAAGGAAGAGGGGGGTGAAGATATCGCGCTGTACTGGGTCGTGGGCAATGCCGGAAAGGAGGGTGTATCTGCTCTCGGAGGAGAGGTTGAAGCGCTCAGCCATCCAGCCGAAGTACCTGACCAGACTGTAGTGACGACCGAGGACACCCTTGGGGCGACCCTCACTTCCGGAAGTGAAGGATAGTGTGGGGTTCGAGTCGGGACCGACGATGACATCGGGAGGCGCGGATGCCAATTGCCTTACTTCGGCAAAGATATCCTTGCCATCGACCTCTCCACCGTAGAGGATACCATCGTCGCGAAGGCGCAAGTCTGGTACGTCGGTCTTGAGCTTGAGCTCGTCGTCAATGTATTTCTGGACCAAGGGGGCCAATGGGCCGTTCTCGTCTGTGGCACGGCCAATTCGTAGGAGCGCACTGGGCTGGGCGACCTCGAGGTAGATCTGCTGTCTTGCCGGGGGATAGGCAGGGTCGAGAACTGTCATGGTTGCGCCAGAAGTCTACATATGCAAGGTACCCAGTTAGACACGAATGCGGCTGGTACCATGTTATCACAGAGGCACTACTACATACCAGAATACCCATGAGGGCCACCACCAGGTCGACGGAACGATGGGCCCAAATCATGACGACATCGCCATTTGTGATGCCGGCCTTGTGCAGGTACCAGGCTAGTGTGTTGGAGGCCTCGTAGATCTGGCGGTATGTGAAACGTCTCTCTGGTGTTGTGGAAGTCTTGGTCTCGACGACGCATGTCCTTTCGGGGTGCGCCTCGGCGTTGCGTCTAAAGTGCTCCTGGATGGAACCGACATATCCGGACCAGTCGAGGTCGATTGTGGGATCGGGTAATACGGACGCCATCGTTATTGTGTTGTGTGTGTGTGTATGAAGCCGATTTGCGTTAGGAGCCAAGACAAGACCGAGGAGAGTTTCAAGAAGAGTAGCGGGGAAGAGGAAGAAAAGCGCCGGTTTCGCGATATTTTATTTTTTGGACGAATGACGCGCCAAGGGTGATTCAGAGGGCCTAAAAGTCGAGCTCGTTAAAGCAACTGTACAATCGGTTAGTGCAACTGTGTGGGGCCATACAAATCGCAGGCTCGAGGCTGGAGGTCGGCCGAGCCAAGACCCCAAGCTTGGCATCAACTTTCCGCGCCCGCAACCATCACCAGAATCATTTCAAGACCGCAACAACAACGCTCAAAACTCAACCTTTTCGAACGACCAAGACATATTCACACGCGGGGGCTCTCACCGGCCGCCTGCACCCCCGGAACTAACCCTAACACCAACTAACCCTAACCCTCTCTATTAACTTGGGCGTCTTATACCTTTGCCCGGGCGCTTGTCTCCACACAGTCGCCCTGACGGGCTACACAGTTGCTTTAACGGGCTCCCTAAAGGTTTAGTGACTTCAAGTGTGACTCAATGGTGCAAGTTGTTTCCGTTGGTTGAGATGTTCTCCCTGACTCCGACGTCGGCTGGGGGCCACTAACACTCATCATCCAGTCTGGAGCTCCAATCACAGCTCCACAGCGAACGGAATTATGGGGATATAGTGGGGTCAAACTTGCGAACCCCCCCCCCACAACTTTAATTCTGAGCTGCCTCGCGTCGTCCGCAACACCTTTCCGTGGATAGGAACTCCTTGTTGTCTTTGATGGAGATGGCTTCGACTCAACTCATTTTTTTGGTATGAGTCAGACTGGTGAATATCGTCGACCGAAACCCGACAATTGGCAGTTGGCAAACACGCGCCTTATACTCTCCTCAACTCCACAATGCCGAACGGCTTTCTCACCATGATGATTTCTGCGGTGGGCTCAGAACAATGTGCCAGATTGAGCATCTCCACCAACTTCTATGATGTTGGGATCACAAAAAATTGAATGCGTCAGGGATCAACCGGATGACCTCTAGGTCCACCGCTCACTGTCTCTTGTGTCCTTCGTGTGAGCGGCTGCTCTGAAGGCCCGCTCGTGGCCCGTTAACATGACACATGTTGTTGACAGGTATTTCATCCGATGTATTGCGCCGACTCTTTTTCAGCCATGGCTCTCTTGACCTCCTTTCCATTCCGCTCCGAATGATGCACTACGTTTACCAAGGCCGCAGTCACAGCCTCAAGCTTGAATCACCGACGAGCTGCTCCTCCACCGACCAAGAGCGTGGAATCATTTGGGTGTGCGCATCTCGTATTTCTTAATGGCAAACACCAGAGGCAAGGGGGGGGGGGGGGGGGGGGAGGGGGTGCTCGAGAGGCCGTGGTTGGGGTGATTCAGTCTGGAGTCATCTGAAGACTCTTCTGTGTTGTTCTATGCCAGTCAGTGTTTCATTGCTGATTGACGGGTTAGTGAAATTCTGCTGGAACAGAAAAGAGCGGAAGTTGAGTTCAAACCACGGCTTCCACTGCCCCTGCCATGTCCTCAACCATTCTGCCCTGTTCATCCATACATCATCGTCTATCGCTTCCACATGTCACCTCAAAACCAGCACATCATATGCTATGATTTATTCCGCTGGCTTTTGCTGGGTTACTGCCCACCATCATCACCCACACTTCTACAGCGAGACCCGCGTCAACTGCTTTGGCCGTCTCGCCCTTTGCATCTTTCCTTCATCGTTAACTCTCTGAACGTGTCTCCTCCGGCGTCGAGTGTTGACCGAAATCCGTACCGGTGTTTATTTGGGTGGTAGGTCACACTACCATAGTCGAGAAAGCTCATTGTAAGTGAGAGACCGGGTTCTGTTAAAACAAGCCCAGAGGCTGGCAGACATCTCTTGCCTGCCGTTTCCCCTAGATCATGGTGGACAGCTTGCGAAAGCAATTGGCGGAACACGAAATTCAAGAAGAGGTTTTGCAACATGGCCTCAAGGTCAGCCTCCTCGACATGCCCCGTATTACACTCCCGAGTTACCAAAGAAACATACAATACCAGGTCCTTCGCCAGTCGCCCGTCACATATCCAACTGTCTCAGCTGATCTGTCGGTCCCGGCTTACCTACTGCAGTCAGAGAAGCTCCCAATTCTTCCCAAGTGGTTACGATGGCATGTCCTCTTCATTATCTCATTCATTATATGATCAAACGCAACGACAAATGCCTCTTCAAGACTGTGGCCCCGTGGCTAAAAGTCTCAAAATCATCCCAAGTCGTCACCAAAACCCAGAAGCTCAGACCGTCCAACCTAGGTCGCCATGCCCTTCAGCCCAAAAAGGTTTAAACCAACGGGACGGTCCGCTGTGGAGTCAACCAATTGCCGCAAAAGCTGGGACCCACCTGCGCACTCTTGGCATCGCAGGTCTTGGCGTACTGAGAGCTCGAGCTTGACATCGATCACTCAGTCTTCTCTTCAACTGTCACTGTTTGTATGACTCAGTTCTTCAAGGAACTGTAGAACTGGGAGCTTCAGGGCCGGGGTATTGGGTGAAGGTGTAGCTCAGAGTTATAGTTAACGACCGGAAGGGCTTTTGGATTTATACGGAAAATCGGCAGAGTCTACTGGTGTGGACCGAATTCGTCGTGAATATTTCTTGCCTTGTGAGGTTTCCTCCTTTACAACACAACAGCTTTCCACGCCGAAAAATTCCTTTCATCTGATGTGGACTGTACGTCGTCGATCAGTCACGCATGCGAATGTGGGAGGATGTACGTCTGACCATCTGCAAATACACGTGGATTTTGTACGGTTGCAGATCGAGATGCATGAATACCCATGTATTAAGCGTTACGGTACAGACAGTCACGGAAACTCTTAGAGAACGGTCAAAAGGTTATCAGGGGTAGGTATCAGAATACAGATATAGCCGGACAAAGGTAGATCTGTGATGCTTGGTAGTATTGTTGGCGGTTTGTTGCCATTGGGCCAGGGATCATTAACATATAATCGAGGCCACCGAGAATCTCGTGTGCTTCACTATCACCATTTGGATCCATTCTCAAAATGATAGCAGGTGCTGATCCTCAGGAGTCAAAGGGTACTTGAGAGACGGCATCACAGGACAGAGCATAAAGTCAGCGTCAGCGTGTGAGGAAAAATTGTGTACCCATCTCAAAATGGTATCCGCCAACAACTCTGTGTTCTCCAAGTCTAAATTCTAGTAATTATAGACAAACGCCAACATGCACATTCACATTATCTCCTGACTTCGTAATAAATCGCTTAAGCAGAAAGAGCCTTGAGGTCACCAGCGTTGATCTTGCCGGCACCGACGAGGCGGGCGGCCTCCTCGTTCCAGACAGCCTTGATCTCGTCAGCGACCTTGAGGCCGTTGAGCTTGCCAGCGAGGGCAGCAATCTCATCGGGGTCGATCTTGGCCTGGATGAGCTCGACATCACCGAGAACGGCATCGATGGTGGCGACGGAAGCATCACCCTCAACGAAGTAGTTGGCATCCTTGACGGAGCCGCGGAGGACACGCTTGTTCTTCTTGACAGCGTTCTTGGCAGCCTCCTTGGCCTTCTTGCTACTCTCACGGTCGGCCTTGGCCTTCTCCTCGGCCTCCTTAGCGGCGGCCTCCTCAGCAGCCTTCTTGGCAGCGGCCTCCTCAGCGGCCTTCTTCTCGGCAGCCTCCTTCTCGAGCCTCTTCTTGTTCTTGGCGGCGTTGGCCTCCTGGCGGAACTTCTTGATACGCTCATCGGCGGCGGAGCAGTCGTCGAGCAGCTTGCGGAGACGAGCGTTGTCCTCAGCCTTTCTCTTCTTGCGGGTGTTGAGGTTCTTGCGCTCGGTGTGGCGTCTCTGGTCGCGGGACTCGCTGTCATCGGGAACATCCTCATCGAGGTACTCGAACGACCTCCAGCTGTCGAAGTTGTAGAAGAAGTTGTAGAAGCTCTCGACCTCCTCGCGGGTAGAGTTCTCGTTGCCGAAGCTGGGGACGGGCTGGGTGTTGCTGAAACGGCCCTCAGCCTTGAAGACGTTGCTCCAGAGCTTGTAGAAGTTGCCCTTCTGGAGCTGCTTCTTGGTGGGGGGCTCGACATCGGCCTCCTCATCGACGGAATCGAACTGGCGGCGCTTGATGGGGTCGAGGAGGACCTCGGTGGCCTTCTGGATGCACTTGAAGAAGTTGTCGTCCTCGGTGCGGCCGGCGGCAGCCTTCTTATCGGGGTGGTGCTTGAGGACCTTCTTGCGGTGGGCGCGCTTGATCTGCTCCTCAGTGGCCCTCCAGCGGTACTTGGAGAGGCCGAGAACCTTGTAGTGATCTTGTTGCTATACACGAGCGCAAGCAAATTAGCTGTCAAGGTCCCGCGCGGCATGTAGCATTACACGTTGGGCACCAACCTTCCAGTCCTTGGCATCGCGAGAGAGCATCATGGGGTCCTCGGGCTCGCTGAGGTCGCTCTCGTTGTCCTCCTCAACGTTCTTGGCGCGCTCCTGGGCCTGGATGCGGTCATCCTCGGAGAAGGTGCGCTTGTGGCGGGCGCGGCGGGCATGGGCGAGGAAGTGAGGGCCGACGGGCTCGATGGTGCGCTGGGTAGCCTCATTCTGGGCGATCTTGCCGATGGGCTTGAAGTCCTTCTCGGCGGTCCAGCCCTCGAGGAGGGTGGGGAGAGGAAGGGGAACCACAGTAGTCATTTTTTGCGGTTGATGATGAGGATGGTGATGGTGGGTTGGGAGACAGTGACAGGTGGAAGCTGGTATAGGCGGGCCCCCTCTGTTGTTTTTTACGGGATTCTGGAAATTTTTCGATGGCCAAGCTCCCCACATCTTGCTTATCGGCCGCCAATCACGATCCTCGCAACTCCAAGTCCACTCCGGCCGGCAAACCTACCCGGTCCTGGGCGACATTTTTGGAGGTCGCATTGCCGTCACTGCAACTGTTTTCAGACAAGCCTTCGATCTACTATTTACCTTCTTTTGACCCTGCATTCCCTTTCCTGACGCTCGTTTACCAGCGAAATTGTCATCATGTCTGCCCTCCAAGCCTACCGTCACCTCATGCGCGCCGCAAGAGTTGCCTTTGATGGTACGATGTTCCCATGCAGTCCCCTTGATGCCCCCGGCGGCCTATGTAGCTAGCTCCCCGGACTAACCGGCTGTGCTACTGTTATAGGCGATGCCCGCACCCTTACCGCCGCCTATGAGTCTATCAGCCGTGGTTTCCGCGAGAACCAGAACCTTCCCGCCAACGATCCTACGATTGCGCCCGCGATTGCGCATGCCGAGGAAGTTGCCAGCTTTTTGAGATCCAATGTCGTCCAGGGCCGCAAGGAGGGCGAGTCCTATAGTGAGTGGAGTTTAGGAGTGCTGGAGTTCTACAAAGAATACGGGTGCTGACTGCTTGTTCCTCACAGAGCTACGGATTCACCAGGACACCGAGCGCGGCGACAACGATACCATCAAGTTGGGTAACCAGAGTATCAAGATCGGCGAGGAGCACAAGTGCTGCTCGGCATAAGAGAATACAAAGTCATGGCTGGAAAACACAGGGATTTTGGAAACTCAAGTTCGTGAGAACGTAATGGAACAACAGGACAGTACTGTTGCCCGTGTATATGTATAAATCATCTATGATACCCCTCAATGTAGAAAAATACTGGGAGAGACCATGCGATATTAGGAAATGCAATGTATCCGAGATACCCCGAGTCCAAACCCCCAAATCATAATAGCCTCCGAACGCCTTGCAATACCATGATTAATAAGCACTTTTCTGTCTCCGCTTAGTTGCCAGAAAGACTGGCGTACTGTACGTCTGCCGCACCAGGCGGCGCTGCGATGGTGAGGTTGGATGCGTCGTCTTTCTGCGCTCCTGATGCGCCACCCTGAGCATTTCCTCCCTCAATCGCCGATCGGCCGCCTGTCTTCTGAGCACCGCCAAAGGCTGACCGACCATCTCGTAGCATCTCCGAGCGCTCTTCCTTGTTCATTGTTCCCAAGGCCTTGGGTACGCTCCATCTAACCCTCAAGGGGCATCCGGCAATGACAGCACGACCCTTGCACTCTGCCGAGGCCTTCTCAGCAGCTTCCCGGGTCTCGTAGTTGACGAAAGCGGCATGCGACATATGTGACACAACCAGCGACTTGATCTTCCCGAACGCCTTGAAGAAGTCGCGGATCTTGAACTCGGGTAGATCATCTTCGATACCGGTGACAAAGAGCGACATTATGCTCTTATCGGCCGGCGGCAGCCAGTCCTTGGGTCCAGGAGGAGGCGCCGGAGCTGCGTTGGGTCTTCGTCCACCACCGGGTCTGGCGCCAGCAGCTGCGGCCGCCCTGGAGTCTCTTGTGCGAATCGGACCAACCCCACCAACACCAGCTCCCATAGCAGGATTGCCTCCCGTCGCCCTTCCTGCGCCGCTCGACGATCCGCCAACAGGGTTGCCCTCCTCGTCGACCTCCCTGCCCTTCCTGAAATAGGGCTTGCTTTGCGCCAGCCTCCTAAGCAGCTCTCTCGCTTTCTCGTCCGCCTTCTCGTATTCCTCCACACCAGCTCTTCCTTCTTCAATCGCGCGCTCGTTGTTTTGGGCAAAGTACTCGCGGTTGATTTCGCTCTGAGGGCCCGGGGCCACCAGCTCAAGGGCCTTGTCTCTGATGATGATGGGTAGACCGAACTGAAGATCGAGGATGCAGCATTGGCAGGCGTTCTTGAGGCGGGCGCAGGTGAGGCAGATGTTGGTGCGCTTCTTGCGGGCGTGGGCGCGGTCGGCGGCCCAGCTGAAGACGGTAAATGGGCGGGTGCAGAGCTTGCATTCGGCACCGTAGTCTTCCTTGAGCATCTTGACGTAGGGGTTCTCGGGCAGGCAGTTTTCGCAAACGGAGGGGAAGTCGGTCGCCTCCCAGCCGGAGCGGTTGAGATCGTGTTTAATTTGCGGCGGCATGTCGGGATTGATGCAAAATCTTCGTGGGTTGAATACGCGTTGAAGGTCGGATGGTGACGCGATGGTTGGCGGCGGGTGGTGTGCGCAGTGGTGATGATGATCTTTGGAACTTGCGACTTTCAACGAAGGTGACTGCTTAATTGAAGTTCGGGCCCTTGTCCAGACGTTCGTTATCACTCTTATCGGTCAGTGTGGCGTAATTAGGTACGCCACGTCTTCTGTTACACGCGTTACAGTACAGTGTGCCCGTAAGAAACCGAGCCGTGGCTAAGCTAACCGAGCATCCCCCACAACTCGGATTGGTATTCGTATTCGGGATTTTGAGCGCACGGGCGCGAGGGGCGAAAACGTCCCAAGCTTTCACGTGGATGTCGAATTCGAGTTCGCATGTTTTGAGTGCTTCTTCACCCAATTCGCTGGCGCCAAGTTTCATGGTCACAACGGTTCAACCCGAAAAGTTGAAAAGGGGGTGGATCTTTCAGATTGGCTGAAGGCATTTTGTGGGGCGCTCGGACCAATTGGCGATTGAGATTCGCTAATCTGGATGGACTACAGCAGCTATCGCATGCTATCGTTGTACACCCTGGCATAACTCTCATCCAGGGGTAATTGCAAGGTGCCAGCGAGCTCGAGGAGGAAAGGGGTCCGGGGTCCTTGTTTTTTGTTTATATGGAGGATCCCGACTGACCGCAACGTGTTCCTGTCTTCTGCTTGTTCGTGCCTATCCCATCTTCACTTCTTTCCCTCATTCAACAACTTGCGAGATCTTCTCCGCCCTCCTCCGCATTTCCTCCCCGTTCAACACCACAACCACCCGCCAAAATGCCTTCCACACCAGTCGTTGCCCTCGAGAAGGAGGACCACCAGCGTGATGCCGAGTTCAAGAAGGTCATGCACGGCGACTCTGCCAAGGCCGCCGGCGGTGTCGCTGCTCTGCTGAAAAAGAACACCGAGGCTCAGCAGATCGCCGTGGACGAGTACTTCAAGCACTTCGACAATAAGACTGCCGAGGGTGAGACCCTGGCTGATCGCGAGGCCCGTACCAAGGAGTACGCGACCTTGACCAGGCAGTAAGTTCCCCGCCTTGCCTCGCAAGATTCTTGCTTTGTGCGAAAACATGGAGACTGACAATGTGTTTCTTGCAGCTACTACAACCTCGCGACCGATATTTACGAGTATGGCTGGGGCCAGTGCTTCCACTTCTGCCGTTTCTCGCCCGGCGAGCCCTTCTACCAGGCTATTGCCCGCCACGAGCACTACCTTGCTTCCCAGATCGGCATCAAGAAGGGCATGAAGGTTCTCGATGTTGGCTGCGGTGTTGGTGGCCCTGCGCGCGAAATCGCCAAGTTCACCGACGCCCACATCACCGGCCTGAACAACAACGACTACCAGATCGACCGCGCCACCCATTACGCTGTTCGCGATGGTCTCTCTGGCCAGCTCAAGTTCGTCAAGGGTGACTTCATGCAGATGTCTTTCCCCGACAACTCCTTCGACGCCGTTTATGCCATTGAGGCCACCGTCCACGCTCCTAAGCTCGAGGGTGTCTACGGCGAGATCTACCGTGTCCTCAAGCCCGGTGGTGTCTTCGGTGTCTATGAGTGGCTCATGACCGACAACTACAACAACGACAACGTCGAGCACCGTGACATCCGTCTTGCCATCGAGGTCGGCAACGGTATCTCCAACATGGTGCCCATCAGCGAAGGTCTCGCCGCCATGAAGAACGTCGGTTTCGAGCTCCTCCACCACGAGGATCTTGCTGACCGCAACGACCCCATGCCCTGGTACTGGCCTATTGCCGGTGAGATCGGCTACATGCAGAGCTACCTCGACTTCTTCACCGTCGTCCGCATGACCCATACCGCCCGCCGCATCCTCCACGGTTTCGCTGGCCTCCTCGAGACCGTCGGCCTTGCCCCCAAGGGTACCAAGAAGACCGCCGATGCGCTCGCCCGCGGTGCCGATGGTCTCGTCGCCGGCGCCAAGAAGAACCTCTTCACCCCCATGTACCTCATGGTTGGCAAGAAGCCCCTCAACTAAAAATGTGCTTGAAACGATACCCCATATAATCATTTCCATTTCTTTGTACATTTTTTTAGGCGGGGATATAGGGTTTACATCAGGGTCATCATGAAGCGGATAAAAAATAATGACACGGAGGGACGGCAACAAACTATTGCATTTACACGCTGATTTAATCAATAATTGCCGGTCAGGCCGGGATTTTTGTTCGAAAGGTTGGATTGGCTGCAGCAAGAGCCAGCAAGGGACCGCACATTAGAGTTGGCTAGGTAGTTTACGACGTCGTGTACAATGACCTGTATGAATGAACCTAATATACTCTGACTACTGTCTTTGAAGAACAAGACAAATATGCTTCCTTTCTGTTTGTTTGGTGAATTTCGTTGGCTTTTATATCATTTTGAAGTGTCGTACAACCAATACGCAACACCGAAGCCCGGACGGAATAAAGAGCTGAGTGACACGGTAGCATTTGTGTGACACCGACTCCGGCGGCTCATCTCACTCGCTCGCTGTGTTCCTGTTCTTCTGCGGCGCGGCTTCGGCGCGTTGTGTGTTTGCCCCAACGGACTTTGCTGTATTGGTTATAGTAACGTGTTAGACAGGTTCTTGAGATGCGGACCTTCTCCAACCTTGAGGGACCGGGGAGAAGCACTATGGCGCCTTTCCGTGAAGCATAAAACCTCAACTGTGAATATCAACTATGCTAGTAGTCTCGGATCAATTCTTTTCCTTTCAAATATAAGTCTGGTGCTGATATTCGGGACCCTTCAGGCTATGACGAGGCTGACGAGGTCTCATGCTAACGGACTTGGCAGGGGTGTATGGGGGAGGAGGGGCAGCAATCCACTCTCAACGCCGTCAGATCCACGACGACGAGGCAAACAGTTGCCGATGTTTTACTATGCCATTGCCGCCATCTTTTGGTAATGCGTCTTCGCCATCATATAGTAATGGAGTTTTGAACCCTCTGTATAAGTTTGACGGATGGCAATTATGGGCCTTACATACTGCCAACCATGAAAATGCTCCGATGCCAGCCGGCGTTGCCCATAGCTTATGAGCTAGGCGAGCTTGCTTATCGTGAGCGAAGCGGGATCGTGAGGAGTCGCGGCGTTGCAAAGTTGTCTCTCCAAAATCGATTGCCTCCGCAGCTGTCATTGCAGTGGGCCAGGGCTTTGTCGTCGAAGACATCCAGGGTGTATCGAGCCAATCGAGGGGCTAGGACACCCGCGAAACTGTCATGGATGACCCTTTGGCTAGGCCTTTTGTAAGCTAGCGCGGAGGAAGCGTTGGGGTTCAACGTTCCAGTGGCAGCTGTGAGAAAAAGCTCGACTGCGGCGTTACGAAAGCTGGATCCAAGCTCCCTATCTTTTGATGGCGGATGGTGCAAGGCCCAAAAAAATCCCTCCCGCTCTCTGGAAAAAGCTGTGCTTGCTTTTCTGATCATCACCATCCCCAACCTGACACTTTGCTCTCAACAGTCAGCCAAGTGCCTCTTTCTTTCCACGTCCTCACCTCTCTCCCTTTCCCGGCTCAAAGAGTTGCACGCTGCAGTCGACACCGACGGCAGGAAACTATCAACCGGCAACCCGTCATACCCAAAACCCTTCATTCCATTTACTCCGCATTGTCGGCTAGTCAGTGCACTGCATTATTTCTGACCTGAGTCGGGACACCCTCTTTTTCTCCATATTTTCTCCAACCCACGAACAACCAAGCACCCAGCCATGTCGCGCTATCTCCGACCCGCAGTCCGCCTGGCTGCCACGGCCTCGCGTGTCCAGGTTGCCCGTCCTGCCGCCCCGTCCTTCTTCAAGCCCGCCTCCGTGACCGGTCTCCAAAAACGGTCCTACGCCGATGCCCCCTCCGGAACCAAGGACTACACGGTCCGCGATGCCCTGAACGAGGCCCTGGCTGAGGAGCTCGAGGCCAACGACAAGGTCTTTGTCATGGGTGAGGAGGTTGCTCAGTACAATGGCGCATACAAGGTCACCAAGGGCCTACTAGATCGCTTCGGCGACAGGCGTGTTATCGACACACCCATCACCGAGATGGGCTTCACCGGTCTCGCCGTCGGTGCTGCTCTCAGCGGTCTTCACCCCGTCGTAAGTAAACCTCTAAGAGGGGACCCATCATGACGCACTGGATCAGCCATGACTCGAAAGCCGCAACTTCCCTGTCACTAGAGGCTTGGGTTCGTCCCAATCTGTAGCCCTACAACATCGGTTCAGCCCTACGGCTGCGAATACGCGCCAGGACAGAAAGGAGGACAGCAGAGAAACAGAAACAAACATGAAGTAGAAGCATACAAGCTAACCATGTCCCTCTTCCCCCACCTCTAGTGCGAGTTCATGACCTTCAACTTCGCCATGCAGTCCATCGACCACATCGTCAACTCCGCCGCCAAGACGCTCTACATGTCCGGCGGTATCCAGCCCTGCAACATCACCTTCCGCGGCCCCAACGGCTTCGCCGCCGGTGTCGGCGCCCAGCACTCGCAAGACTACAGCGCCTGGTACGGTTCCGTCCCTGGTCTCAAGGTGTTGTCCCCCTGGTCTGCCGAGGACGCCAAGGGTCTTCTCAAGGCTGCCATCCGCGACCCCAACCCGGTCGTCTTCCTCGAGAACGAGCTCATGTACGGCCAGGTCTTCCCCATGTCGGAAGCCGCCCAGAAGGACGACTTCGTGCTCCCCATCGGCAAGGCCAAGGTCGAGCGTGCCGGCAACGACCTGACCATCGTGACCATGTCGCGTTGCGTCGGCCAGTCGATTGTCGCCGCCGAGGCGCTCAAGAAGAAGTACGGCGTTGAGGTCGAAGTCCTCAACCTCCGCTCCATCAAGCCCCTTGACTTGGACGCCATCATCAAGTCCATCAAGAAGACCCACCGCCTCATGACGGTCGAGTCCGGCTTCCCCACCTACGGTGTTGGCGCTGAGATCGTTGCTCTCGCTGTCGAGTACGGCTTCGATTACCTTGATGCTCCTCCCCAGCGTGTCACTGGTGCTGATGTCCCTACCCCCTATGCCGAGGAGCTCGAGAAGATGGCCTTCCCTCACGAGGCTCTTATTGAGAACCACGCTGCTAAGCTTCTTAAGCTTATCTAAGTGGTGTGATATGAGGTGTGTGTGGGGGTTACGTTGGGTGTAGAAAAGGCACGGATGGGATGGGAAAAATACAAAAGCTATAAAGACCTTGAGATGATTAGACTTAGCTTTTGAATGTAATGATTGTGAATGCATTTGGCAAATGGCCTGGTGAACTTTTTGTAGTTGGGAGTTGCAGGTGAGGAAATGGGTTGTGGAATACTGCTATTCCTATTTTTTGGCGCCTTCATCCTCGAGGATCAAGAACGTGATGGTGACCTCGGAGGGAGGTTCTCAGCAGAGTGAAAAGCTTGCTAGAGTGATCGGCTTCTACTAGGGATCAAAGGTGTTCCGAACTCTCCGCCACATTGATGATCATCACAGAGCGCACGATGATGACAAACCACACTCAAATGGATCATGACCACAACTTTGTATCTTTGCTGCCTCATGACGTGCACCTGGTCTTCTTCAATCTCTCTGTGCTTGTCATTACGCTCATCTCTCTGTAACGACAGTGTCCTCCGCCCGGTCAGAGGTATATGCATATCCTTCAGATACATGGTGTAGTAATTCTTCCAGAATCCGATAAACGCTGATGATACTTGCACCAAGTATCTTTAAAATTCTTCAGTTTCCTTCCATGCTTCTCTCGGGTATCCGGGTATCCGTCTCTACCAAACTTGTGAAATGCACAAACATACATGATCGCTTTTTCTTCGAAACTCTCAAAACAGAAAAGGAAATTGAAAAGCAACTGATCCACCCCATTGATTCCATATCTCTTGTTTTTGTTCTCCTTGGATTGCGTCCTCACATCAGATCTTAGGTGAATGAGAACCAGCTCAGACCCGGATCCCGTGGAAATGGCCAACTTCCAGACTTTGACAAGCACGGAGAGCTGGCTGTTTGAGGGTTGGCGAAATAATGTTGGGTTAAGCTTTAAATGCCCATCATCAGTACGACACCGGGCAAGACAACACGCCTGGAGGCATTCGCAACCGAAAACATTGGCCAAACTCCTTAGGTCTAGTGTTGAATTTGAGACTCTCCACTGCACGGTCCAACACCGCCGACAACCTTTTTGTCGGGATTCTGGCTGAAGAAGGTCGTTGCCGCCTTGCCCTTGGGGCACTGCTTGTTCGGGTTTCCTTCGTCATTGGTGACCATGACCTTGGTGCACGGCGTGAACTTGTTGGCACCGTCGTACATCCAGCCCGCGCAGCCCGGGTCGCCGTTGAAGCAGCGGTTGCAGCACTCCTTGCCGGAACTGGCTGGGTCGTAAGTGGCCTCGTAGCCGCCAACCTCGGTGCCCATCCAGGCGAGGTGTTCGATGAAGGTGCTGGTGTCGGTGCATTGCTTGGCTAGGTTCTACTCGCAGTCCTTGTTAGCTGGGGTCGTTTTTGACGAGAGTAATAGGGTGGATGGAAGTAAACTCACGGTTGAGGTCGGCGAGGCTGCGGACGAAGTCGAAGTTCCGGTAGCCGATGACGAGGGTTCGATTGAGGAAGTGGCAGAGGCCGTGGACTCAGCAGGCGTACTTGTTGATGTTAGCGATGTGGACGTTCCTGGTGGATATGGATCACTCGTGTGGAGGACAGACTTGTTGTGGTGGCCACTAAGCATGCCCAGGGCTCCAAGAATGGCCAAGATGACGGCGATGATGCCCAGGGTAGAAATACCGCCAATCATCCACCATAGCTTCGCGATTCTCTTGTACCAGGGCTTGTCGCTAGGCGGGACCCAGATGACCTCGGGCTGTTCATCCGCGGTATGTTGCGATTCCTTCGTCTTAAAGCTTCCTCCGACACTGGCCAGATTGGCTCCTCCATGTCCGCCGCCATTGTTATGTGCCTCTTCCAGCAAGCCGGGATTATGGTCGTTGCTGGCGGCACCGGTGCTGACGACGAACTCGGGAGGTGGATTGGCCCAGGTCTCGGCGAACTGGTAGTCCTGGCCGTAGGATTTGAGCGTCTGGCTCTGTTGCGAAGTCAACGATGGACGAGCTCCCAAAGCCGGTTGGTCGCTCGGCCCAGCGTTTTGGCCTTCTGATGCCATGGTACGGATACTCTGGTGTAATGTCCTAATCCTGGGGTCCTGGTCAGTTGGATATTCCACACTCCTTTTTGGCCTCTTGATCGCAGAATCCAGTGGAAAAGCAGATGCGGAAGTCAGAATTGGGTAAGAACCGCTGAGGTGGGTTGCAAGAAACCGCTTCGGCGTCGTAAGAGGAGTCACACTGGGTCCTGGAATGACGGGCGCTGTCTCCTTACCTTTTCGTCTGTACAATATCACCTCGTTGGTCAGAATGGATGCGGCAACAAAGTCAAAAACCGTCGGGTGGCTCGCGGTAACGTAGTGACGGTGACAAGTTCAGGTGTGATATGGAAGAAACACCAGAGTTTGACAAGCCCCTCGTTCCGTAGGTTGATGTCTGGCCGTCCTTAGGTTCCAGGTATTGGTGGCCGTGGGTATTTCCAGAACGAGTCCGGTCCCGAAAGGTTCCAGGTTTGCGACGATATCGGGGGTCGTGACGTACCTGAAAGATTGTTTGAAAAATTCTAGACTCCTTGGCGAAGCGTTCCTTCCTTTCCTGCTGCTAAAATGAAGTGGGAGTCAGTTTGTAAGTTTCCACTTCCATCCGACTGAAATGACAACTTGGCAAAGAGGGGGGAAAGTGGAAGGGAAAGAGGAAAGGGTGTCGCAAACACTGACGGATTTGGTAGGAGTTGCACCCTTTCACGTCCACTTCACTCAGCTATGGATCCCGTCCAACTGAACTTGAAGTGAAGGGTCAATGTTGAATGGAAAAGAGGGAAGATTGCCAGTGTGCACCACCAAGAGGAAACGTTGACTGAGTGCCGGTGGTATTAGCGTGTAACTCGCAAGTAGTCGCACAATAGCCGTTCGTGCCTTCCCAGCCCGTTCTTGACAGTGTACGGGTTGATCATCTATGACACAGGTCTGAATCCATCGTTCGATCTCGTCTCCCCAACGCCACTCTGGACACCTTGAACAGGGAGGAATCGCGACAGAAACGGACAGATGGAGGAAACGAATGCGGCGATAAACAAGAGAAGTGAACAGAACTGAACCTTTTATCGTCGACGCGATGGCATACTGACCGGTCACAATACAATGGATTTCCCAACCAACACGAGCAAAGGGCAAAAAAGCATTCCCATCTCAGTCAGTCGCCCGTTTTAAGAGACCAGCGTTGGAGGAAACACGAGCAAACCACTGGAATGCAAACAACACCACAGCCCTTCCTCTTTGTTTCGCCATTCTGAAACCTCAAAACCATGCTATGTGCAACTATCCGCCCGTCTCGGCTCACAGAGTACCTTTACCCCATGAAATCTATGATTGAAGAAAAGAGAGGGAGAGACGGATGGGCAATCAGTGAAGAAAAGCTCAAGTGACTGACGACAGGATATCCCCCTGAGACATGTCGTGACCAACTCGGAAACCAGCCAAAGCGTCATCACGCTTGAGATGAAGGACAAGGTAAGCTGGTAAACTGAACATTGAATGAAACATTAAAGACATCCTTGGAGATAATGGCAGATCTGTTAGCGTGGTTTCCCGTATCGTAACGACCACATCGCAATGTTAACATGCAAGACGAGACGGAGTCAACAATGTTGTTGATTGTGGATGACGGACACTGCGAATCGGCTCCTTCCGAGATTGAACCCTGACAAGAGCCTCCGCGCAGCTGTCAAAAGCCCCCTGTCCAAGTGTCAAGGAGGCAAGGGGGCGCCAAGGCTTGGCGTAACCCTGAGTGAAAAATGGAGCCGAAAGCGCTCAACGCACGGATCACCATCTTGGTTTTAAGGTTCCCGAGAATCCATCTGCCAAGCAAACCTCCGATTCCATATCGGGTCTTCCAACATCGGTCATCCTCCTCCGGGACGGGAGAAGGCCATCGTCACATCACACCTCAGGAGCAAGTGATCAACACTGCGGTCGAGGGACAGCTACCCGGTATTCCGCACCTTGGTTCGCTTCGTGGTCCATGGTTGCATTTTCGGATGTGGTTCTGATCTCTGCGAGTCGCATACTCGGCCGTCACCATTGACCTGCCACTGCTCAGCTTCACTTGACCCGGATCAAGACCAAGCAAATCTAATACATACAAAGCCTCAACGTCCAAAATCCTTCCGTGATACCGACAACGATGGAATGAGTGCCGTGACCGCCTTGTTGTCGTCTGGCTTCGATGCCTGTCAGCCAGTTTCTTCTACCGAAGACTTCCTGTCTTGCCCACGACGACCCGCCTCCTAATCTATCGGCCTCCTTTATCCTGAATAACCTGGCTCATATCATTGGCCCTGGGTGTCCTATACCCCCATTCTTCAATATAATCTTCCAAGAGTCTTCCATCAACGCTGTGCCACCGCCAATCAGCCAACCCCAGATTATTTCCCCGGACCCCACGACGCCGCGCAGACGCCATTCTCTAGGATATGATACATGTCATTTACAGCTGGTCAGCCATCAAGGAGTGCGATCATCCATCTACATAACCCAATCAGTCATCCTCGGTGGTTCTTTGACTAACACCTTAGCCTACCTTCCATGTAGCTCCTCCACCACTGATTCCTGAAAATGGAAGCTCCATCAAGCTTCACTTACCACCCACCTCCCTCCGTTTAATTTATTCCAACCCTCGTTAATGCCACTCCAGTCTCCTCAAGTCTCCGTCGGACCGCTAGCCGTGGGCACGCATTGAGCTATTGCTATGGCTGCCCAATGTCACGAGAACATAATCTCTTTCCCTGGATATTACGTGCCGTGGAAGTTTTGTCATCATCATGGAGTCCGGGTGTGGCTTGGAAAATTATGCGGGACGGAGAGGAAGTGCCGATGGATA
The DNA here is from genome assembly GCF_033439725.1 of Neurospora tetraspora. Taxonomy (NCBI): domain Eukaryota; kingdom Fungi; phylum Ascomycota; class Sordariomycetes; order Sordariales; family Sordariaceae; genus Neurospora; species Neurospora tetraspora. The sequence goes on from NW_026944383.1 coordinate 4,319,205, forward strand.
CCAAGGAAGTTCAGCGTCGCCCAATCTATCTTGTCCCGGACTCCGGGACGCATTACACTGTCTGGCAGTGTCGCTGGGAAAGGAGGGAACAGGTATAAGAGGCAGAGGCATCTCACTCCTTCTGGCTCGCTTCCCGTTACCCACTCATCACTCACGACCACTGTCAACAATCACAGGCGAACATACCCTTGACAGCCAGCCATCATGCGCTTCGACCTTCTTGCTCTCTCGGCCTTCGCGCCGCTCGTTGCCGCCCACGGTGCCGTAACCAGCTATATCATCGGCGGCACTACCTACCCAGGCTATGAAGGCTTCTCCCCTGCCAACTCCCCCAAGACCATCCAGTTCCAATGGCCCAACTACGATCCGACCATGACCGTCTCCGACGCCAAGATGCGCTGCAACGGCGGCACCTCCGCCCAGCTGAGCGCCACCGTGCAAGCCGGGTCTAACGTCACCGCCGTCTGGAAGCAATGGACGCACGAGCAAGGTCCTGTTCAGGTGTGGTTGTTCAAGTGCCCCGGTGCCTTTGGTTCGTCCTGCAAGGGCGACGGAAAAGGCTGGTTCAAGATCGATGAGATGGGCATGTGGGGAGGCAAGCTGAACAGCGCGAACTGGGGAACTGCGTTGATTGTGAAGAACCTCAAGTGGAGCAGCGAGATTCCAAGGAACCTGGCACCCGGGAACTACCTGATCAGGCATGAGCTGTTGGCCCTGCACCAGGCCAATACGCCGCAGTTTTATGCCGAGTGTGCGCAGATTGTGGTCCAGGGTTCGGGCAGTGCGGTTCCGCCGAGCGACTATCTGTATTCGATCCCGACCTATGCGCCGCAGAATGATCCTGGCGTCACGGTATGTTCTAGAAGCCGAACCTGATTGGAAGTTTTGGGCATGAAGAAGCTAACGCGAGACATCAAGGTCGATATCTACTCGAGCAAGGCCACGACATATACCCCTCCCGGTGGTCGCGTTTGGTCCGGATTCCAGTTCTAAAAGAACTGGGCGTAGCTGGATGGCCCAGCAGTGGCGATCCAAATGATCATGATTAAGTGCAAGTGCCTCACCAGCATCCTAGGGTTGATATGTAGGGTCTATTATCCAACAAAGTCTATATATAGTACATACAAGTAGCACAGCGGGTACATAATGATAAACCCTCGAGAAAAAACTGACGCCCTGTCTAAGACGCTGGAGCTACAGCCGCTGGGCCATCTACATTAATCCCCCCCAACTTCGACCTCCTCTTCATTGAACTCCGGCTCCTCTACTTCAATATCGCCTTGGTTCCCACCATCTCCGACTCGGGAACGTCCCTTCGCAAACCCCAACACGCTGTACCTCGCACCCGCCCCAACGTAGATAGTTCTCCTCCCACTCAAATCACTTGCAGACGCGTCAATTCCAGGTTCAAGAAGAAAGCGCTGAAGCAGGGTTGGACGGTCGATAACATCACCGGTGGGAGGTGGCACGCCGCACTGATTATGTGCATTGCTACCCCAGACGTAAATCTTCCCTTCCTGATCGACTGCGATGCTATGTTGTCTGCCCGTCGCCACCTGATTCCATCTACGATGCTCCCAGAAGTAGTGCCACTCGGCAAACTGCGGAGCCTGCCCATAATTATTCCCCGGCGGAACGGCGGGAATCACCGGCTCATTGTTTTCGTTCACCCGCCCCATGGCGGTCGGCACTTCATGTTCGTCCCCCCACGTTTCCCCCCACCCGTTCCGCCGGATCGCGAGCCCGTATCGGAAGGCCCCGGAAATCGCCTTGATCGCCGACTCCGGCTCGTCATCGGCGTGCCCGATCCCGCTCAGCCACGGCGCCTCCGTCGGGTACAGGACAACCCTCGCGCGCCCGTTTGGCACATCCGGATGCTCGGGCGTTGCCACGAAGGCGGCTTTCGACAGAGGAAGCGTCGTCTGCATGTCGTCATTCTGTCCCCAAACGTAACACAACTGCTCCTTCTTGCGGCTCCCGCGCGTAAGCGGCTTCGTTACCGCAAAGCTGAAGTTGGCGCCGCAGGCCACGTACCGGATGTTCGTCAGGTTGGCCACCAAACCCGGCGCAAACGGGTGGTTCATGTTGCCGTAGGGATCGTGGGGGTGGCCCGGGCGGGGGTCTCGTATGTCGGCGCGGCGAGGCGAGAAGCGCCGGCCCAGGATTTCCATGTCCGGAGCACCCCACGAGTAGACGAGCCCCGATTTGGAAAGGGCCAGCACGTGGTTGGAGCCGCATGCGATCTGGATGATTTGTGGGTTGTCCGTGCCGGGGAAGCGGATCTTCAGGGGCGACTGTTGGTTGCGCCGTGCCCGTTGTTCGGCCCACTCCATCTGGTTGGGGTGGAAGGCGTAGAAGTGGTGTACGTGGTGGAAGCCGATGAAGTCGTTCTCGCCGATGTAGTACTGTTGTGCGGGGGAAAGATGAGGTTAGTTAATGTTGCTGGAGATGAAGGAGGGCGGGGAAAGACAAAAAAGACATACCTCGAAAGCACCCCATCCATAGACCTGACCCGTTTCGGTCAAGGCAAAGGAGGCATAATCGGTCACGGCCACCTGAGTGAAGACGGTGCCGCGTTTGATGGCGATCCAGTTGATATTGCGAGGTGTTTGCAGAATAAAAGGGACTCTCCGTCCTTCTGGTGAGTTTGGATTCGGGTCCACGGGCTGAACCGTATACCAAGGCACCCACCTGCCGTCGTCGAGCTTGACCCGGTCCGTTACCCGGCCGAGGGCACCGTGCTCGTTCGAGCCCCAGGACAGGACCCGGTTATCGGCCGTGAGCGCTAAGCCGTGGTTGTTACCCACGGCTATAGCAACGGTTTGGTTATACTCGCTTAGATCAATGTTTCGCGTCGGCTGTTGAACGACCGTGCGGATTCTATAATCGGGACCCATGCACAGCTGACCTTCGTCGTTGGCCCCCATGATGTAGACGTCCATTGCCTCCCTAGGGGCGCGGTTGATGATTTCTGGTTGTGGAGGCATCTTGGCTAAGTGTGTTTCTTTCACTCAAATGTGATCTTTGTAGTGTCGCTGTTCGATGAACACCATGGCTATGGCATCAGGGGTTTTTACACCTACTTATGCTGTACAGAATTTCGTGATGGCCAAGGTCGTCAAGTACCGAGTAGAGATCAAACAATGGCACCTCAACCGAACATCTCGAAAGAGGGTTCTCGAGGCGGCATTGTTCAACCCATTTTTAGTAACCGAGTCCATTGTGCTAGCCCGGGACTGAAGCCCATCTTTGTCTCGGCTCTTTCATGAGCCCGCTTTGTGGTGAGAATGTCATTGTATGGTATTCTGAGCTTTGTTCCCTGTATTTTGAGTATTAGACGGGATTCTGGAAGGCCTCTTAACAGTTGAGTATGATTCGGGGAAGAATGTCGGATTGTAGCGCGGATGGTTGATGAGTGGCTACGGAAGAGTTGAGGAGGAAGCTTGTTGATGTTGATGCCAAATTCTCCCAGCGTGTATCTATCCTTGTTAGTGTGGGACAACCACCTCGCCATCTGGAAACCGAGGACACGTATAGTAAAACAAGACTAAAAGACGATCACAGAAAATAGAACTAGATTAACGCTCATAACTAGTATTGATATACACTCCGGGCTCCATTGAAAAGACTTCCAGCGTTATCAGACGTTGAGGCTGCAATGAGTGGAAGAACCGGGCTAACATCCAGACCACCACCGCAATTGCCTGTACCCATGCGGATCATACGGGTTGCATTCACGGGTTAGGGTTAACAGAGCAACCCCTCCTTCCCGTCAGAGGCCCCAAAATTGCGCGGCCCGGCAGCGGACCCTTCTGGGGAAACCAACGTCATCGTCTCAAGTTCACAATCCAGAACGACTTCATTCTCGATATCTGTAAGTGCACACCTCACATTGGCCCGGAAGTAATTTCGCACCATCCCCCTCTTTTCCAACCACTGCCGAACTGTGTGTTTCGGACCTGCTCCGGCCCATCGAGACCTAGCAGCGGCCAGCGGGTATTATCGGAGCTGCACCGGCGTGTCTTCCGTGCATCTGATCCCGCCACCTTAAGTGGCCTCTCACAAGTGTGACTAAGACCTGGACTGCCTCTATCAAAATAACTTTTGCAGCCATCGAATTACATCCCCAAAAAACAACCACTCACCAATTGCAGATCCAGGACTCGACGCAACCAAAATAATCGCCCATCATGATTGACATGGCTCTCGACCACGGCTCGCTCGAGCATATCCTCCCCGTCTCGTGGAAGTCCCAAATAACAGCCTGGCTCGCCGAGGACACCCCTTCGTTCGACGTCGGCGGCTTCGTCGTCGGCGACGCGCCGCGCACCGCCACTCTCTGGGGCAAGTCACAGGGTATCCTGGCCGGCGTGCCCTTTTTCAACGAGGTGTTCAAGCAGTGCGGCTGCACCGTCGAGTGGCACGCGAACGAGGGCTGCCACGTCGAGACTCACGGCGGAAAGAAGGCTTTGGCGACGGTGAGCGGCCCCGCGCGCGGCCTGCTCGAGGGCGAGCGTGTGGCCCTCAACATCCTGGCCCGCTGCTCCGGCGTGGCCACCCAGAGCCGGCGCCTGCTGGTGAACCTGCGCAGTGCCGGGTACAAGGGCATCGTGGCGGGTACTAGGAAGACCACTCCCGGATTCCGCCTTGTCGAGAAGTACGGCATGCTCGTCGGAGGAGCCGACACCCACCGCATGGATCTCAGCACGATGACCATGCTCAAGGACAACCATGTGTGGAGCCGCGGCAGCATTACCGAGGCTGTCAAGGCGGCCAAGGCGGCTGGTGGCTTCAGCCTCAAGATCGAGGTTGAGGTGCAGAGTGAGGAGGAGGCCGACGAGGCGATTGCTGCCGGTGCCGACATCATCATGCTGGACAACTTCACTGGTGAGGGCGTCAGGGTGGCGGCTCGCAGCCTGAAGGAGAGGTGGGCCGGCAAGCAGCAGTTCCTGCTTGAGGTTTCCGGTGGTTTGACTGCCGACAATGCCGAGTCCTACATCTGCCACGGTAAGGTTGCCGAAAGATCATTCATGGGTAGCAATGTTGCTGACAGGAGGTTAGATATCGATATCCTTTCGACAAGCTCCATCCACCAGGGTGTACCGCACGTCGACTTTTCGCTCAAGATCAACGTTGACAAGGGCACCGGCCCTGAGATTTCGAGCTAAAAAACCATGTAATGAGTTTTTGAGTGTACGAGTTATTGGTATGATACTTCAAGAGTCAGGCATGTAGTTATGCCCGACGTTGATGAGCTGGCTGTGATAGGCCAATTCGACCACTGTGCGTGATGCGAACTCGGAGGAACTGGAGTCGCACAACAGGAGAAGAACTCCAACCGCGTGTTATCAAAAATGTCATAGACAGACGTTCAGTAATCATATTACATCTGGTGTGTACACTACTGCTTTCCGCATTTCCAGTTTCTTAATGGTATCATTGTGGCCGCTGAATTGCTGTGCCTGTGGGCTGCACCATTAAAGTGCAGGGTAAGTGACAAAATCTGGCCCTGCTCGAGAAGGATTGCCCAGTCCTCACCATTTGGTAGGGCTGTGGTTGCCTGCTAGAGGCGCCGTGTCCCCACTATTCCCCGCTGTCAGAGATTGCAACCCGACCGGTCTACGGCGATAAGAGGTCCCCGCCCCGCCCCGTGCCGGACCATTCGTTTCGGGACCTGACAAACCCGCCAGTGGATGATGTAACCAAGTCCAGGCCCGACGTCCACTGTAACCTCAGCTGGAGCCTCATCTTCACCTTTTCCACCAACAATCATTTGAATCTCATTTCATCATCTGTTTTTATTCTATTCACATTCATTCCAAGGCGAATCAACACGCTCAGTCTCATCCAAGTTACACATCCGTTTCTACAAGACATCGACCGTTTGCTCATATCTCAAACTCTTATCGCCGAAAATCCGTCAAAATAGGCCGACACGGGGATCACGGCCTCAGCGCCAAAGGAACACTTGCAGACTACGAAAACGACGACGATTTTGTCGGCTTTGACGATTTTGCCGTCGGCGGGAAAACCCAAAAGAAACCCAAGAAGCCCAAAAAGCCAAAGAAGCCACGAAGGAAAATGGGTCAAGAATTTTCTGCCGTTCCTGAATCGACCAAGCCTGAGAACCTCTCAGAGCGCAGCCTGCCCGCGGTCGCCGACTACATCAAGTCCGGCAAAGCTCGCAAGGTTGTTGTCTTGACGGGCGCGGGTATTTCGACTGCTGCTGGCAGTAAGTTTTGTTCTCAATATTGCCAAGTAACATACAACATTTTTGCTCACCCGCGTTTGCAGTTCCCGACTTCCGCTCTCCCGAGACTGGTCTCTACGCCAACTTGGCCGCCCTGGACCTTGAGGAGCCCGAAGATGTTTTCAGCTTGCCCTTTTTCAAGGAAAACCCAAAGCCATTCTACGTACTCGCCAAGGACCTTTACCCAGGCAAATTCCACCCTACCATCTCGCATGTCTTCATCAGCCTCCTGGCCACCAAGGGCCTACTGTACCAGCTCTTCACGCAAAACATTGACTGCCTGGAGCGCGCCGCCGGTGTCCCTGCCGACCTGATCGTCGAGGCCCACGGCAGCTTCGCTTCCCAGCGCTGCATCGATTGCAAGACGCCCTATCCAGACGAGAAGATGCGCGAGCATGTCAGCCGTGCCGTAGTCCCCCACTGCGAGAAGTGCAACGGTCTGGTCAAGCCGGACATTGTCTTCTTCCACGAGAACCTTCCCTCTCTATTCTTCGACAGGAGGCACATGGCCGAGGAAGCCGATCTCGTCATCGTCCTCGGCACAAGCTTAACCGTCCATCCCTTCGCCGGTCTTCCCGATCTTGCCCCCGTCGAAGTCCCCCGCGTCTTGTTCAACATGGAACGCGTAGGGTCCCTGGGCTCTCAACCTGATGACGTCCTCGTCCTCGGAGACTGCGACACCGGCGTGCGGCAGCTGGCTGATGCGCTCGGGTGGCGCGAGGAATTGGAGGCTGAGTGGAGGAAGCTGGTAGGCAACGAGGAGGCGGACAGGCAACTGAAGGGTTCCTCGAAACGCCAGGTCGAGCTCCAGGATGAGGTCTCTCAGCTGGTTCATGACGTTGACAAGGTACTGCACGTGCATGATGTTAGCAGCGGCAGTTCTTCGCCTAGCCCGGAGGCTGTTGCGGAGAAGGAACCGATCGCGGCAACTCAGCAAGAAGTCCAGCAGAGTGGACCTGCCTCTGTTGAGGAGAGTGTTGAAACGACAACGGGGACAGAAGAGGTCAAGGTTTCCAGTGCTTGAAGGGAGGAAACGAACTGGCGCAGGCGCCAAGTAGGAGATGGCTTAAATTTAGGACGGTTGGGCCTCTGCGACTTGGATATGCGATTGTCATTTTGGGCTGCTTCCGCATCGCGGTGTTTGCAACCCGAAACGCTGTCACAGCAACGAACATCCAAATCAGCAAACAGTCGAAGGGAGATGGCCAATGACGGGATGGTCCGTTGAAGAAGTCGAATCCGACCGTACAATATTATGCTACGGCAAAGTATCAGCGACTGATGGCGTTGGTAGGGTATAGGGAATTGGGTATTGGGTATGAGAAGGGTTCGGGCTGGCGAGTTGGTTCGCCTGTATCACGCTAACTTGGTTTTACTGTTGTTCACAATCAAAATACCTGTTCATGGTGTTTGCTTACAATGATCATTCCTGCAAACTACTGGAATGGCATTCCAAATCCTCTGGAGACCCATCTTTGTTCTTTTGACTGTTCATGTCTGAGGCGCGGTCATCAACCCCCCCACCCCTATCAACACCACAGGCAACTGAAGCGCACATTCAAAAAGACCACATGCCTAGTGACCGATAGGCCACGAACTTGACCAGAGTAAGTCCTAATCTACCCTGCATAGAGGAGTAATGTTTCATCTGATATTACGACAGTTTCCCACTTCCATGTCCATGTTTTTAGTGTTATTCCATTGTTCGCTGATCAACATCTCCGCTCAGCAACTGCCACATGCATAACGCCAGCACTTTGCCCCAAGAACAGCTGTACTGTTTATTTACTAGGACCACTCTGCATCGTTTTCTGCTCGCAGATGGTGTGTTTGAGGGGTCGCGTACTGCACACTCGCATTGCGATATGCAACAGGCGAAGAACGCATATGATGCGTCGCGCCATGTATAAGAAACCGCCTCCCCCCTCAACTTCATCCATCATCATGTTTGAGTTGAGGCTTGTTTCCAAATCAACACCAGCCAAGCACAGCACGATTGTTGACCCAGAACTACGTCCACAACGTCGCCTCAAAGACCATAATGTTTTCATCCTCCAACCGCCATAACGCGGCAGAACCAAGCTACGCCGACGTCTGGGAGGACACTGAGACGGAATCGTGTGGCAGCCCGCTGCCTCGTGTGATGAGCTTCTCTCGTCGGCCGACATCGGAATTCAACCGTCCCAAACGAGGCATATCAGCTATCGCCAGACTTGTTGCGGCAGAGAGAAAACAGTTCAACCCAAATTCGAAGCCTTCTCTCTTGACCGCGTTGCTCAAGCCCTCTACAATCGTCCAACCGCTCGTCTCACCTACGACCACGAAGGACCCCATAATCTTTCCGACTAACAAACCTGGAACAACAAGGATTAGTCGGGGCCTCGAGTCTCTTCGAAGTTTTCAAGACCTTGGGACATCGACGGCCTCCAACGCTCCCATCCCTGCCGAAATCCAAGTTGCTGAAGCGCCTTCAGCGTCCTCGACAAACACCCGCGAGGAGCATGACCTCTCACCACCATCTCCCCCAGCGTCACTCATTGCTGAACCCTTTGACCCTCAAGAGTACCAGTACGACAAAAGGTACCGCCCAAGCATCCCTTGCCATCAACACCAGTGGCATCCCATCCGCGAGTCCCAACCGGTATACTACGCCTTCCCCGCCTACTGCCCACGAGAGCCGCCGTCCCAGGAATCCCCTTTCCTGGCACCCTCTCTGTCCAATTCGTCATCACCACAGAAAGAATGTACCCACACCCGCTCTGACAGCGCTATCGCTGGAATCCCTCTCGGAGCTCACCACCCTGAAGCTGAAGCCAGCACCGGAGCCATAACTATAGCCGGAACCGCAACAGCCACGCTCCCCCCGCCTATCCTTCGTTCACCCACTTCGCCGACTTCACTCTTGATCTCATGGACCGCCAACGTCGACGCCTACCCCGACCCCCCCGACCCCGACCCCGACCAAATCAACCCCTCATCTCCTGCATCCCCCTCAGCAAAAACTGCAGCAGCCCCCGCCTCCCCCTCTTACTGCACCCGCTGCGTCATACCCTTCACCTTCGACATTTCGTATCTTGACCAGGACGAAAGCTGGGAATGCTGTAACTGCGCTGCTAAGAACATCAAGTAGGAATTTCATTGTTCTAGGTGTAGGGGGCATGGGAAATGTGGGGGGTGTTGGGGATGTGAGGACGAGGATGCGAACAGGATGTGGATAGGGGAGCAGGATGGCATTGTGAGGGTGGTGCTGGGGAGGAACTTGATTTTGACGGAGTGGCTTGTTGGGGTGGAGGAGGAGGAGGAGGGGGCAGATGGGAAGGGAAAGGGGGCCATGGAGAGGGTGTACTGGTATTGAGGATGTTGGGTTGGAAAGTATTGAAAAATCGTGGGTCATGGGAGCTGGAGGAATTGGAGGATTTTTGGCGACCGCGTCATATTCTCTTTGCGACATGTTTTGGATGACAATGGTGTGTTGGCTTTGTAGGAAACAGGTCTTTGTGATACTTGGATTGCGTTGTTTTCCTTTTTCGAACAATGAAAGTGTTGGAAAGGACATTCAAACAAAGGGAATGGATATCTAATGGAGATCTATTGTAGCTGGATCACACAATAACTCGAGCAATAGGAATTCGTATTCACTTGAATAATTATCCACATTGAGGATACTGTTTATCTGTGCTGTAATATTCGTTTGAAGCATTGAACTGTTCCCATTGTCAGCGCATCTGTGATTCACAAGACCATTTCATCGGGTACCAAGACAGGTCCACCGCAATCTAGGGGTTCTATTCACGCTGACTTTATGTAGAAAAACACCTTCAAATGTGGTGAAGAGGCCTCTGAGCAACGGTTGACGCACCTCTTCTGACCGTTGGCCTGCGTGATGTGATCATGCCCATCAGGTATCCTCGCCGGATCCGAGGATCTGGTATATCAGCCGTGGAAATCTCGGCTCTGGTACGACCGAGTAATCCTCTCTTCACGTTCTACATCGAACTCGCGTCATATTTCGCTCTAAGACCCAAATATTAGCACGATCCCAACACTCCGCAACTGACAGCCGGCACCACTTCGCCCCCACGAAGAAGTCTCAAAAAAAAAAAAAAAAAAAAAAAAAAAAAGAGGTTCGAGCCGAAAATGTCCGAAACAGGTTGGATATGCTGCAACTGCCAAACCAGCAACTCGTACTAGGAGCACTTGTGCCGGTTCTGCAGGATCCATACCAAATGCACCCGCTGTAGCAAGTACACGTCTACCGAGGCGTCCGTGATCGCATCTTGGGGCTATCCGCGGGGGTGGGTTGCTGAAACTCGGAGTAGCGGTTCTACGTCCGGAGGAGTGCAGCAGCATGCGGGAGGGCAAGGGTTGCTTTCTAGGGCGCTCGCTAGTGAGCGGTCTCACAGTGGCGCGAAGAAGGCATCGAGGAGGAAGTGAAGAGAGGGTATGCTGGTAGCTGTTAATTCACCAAGGCCGATCGTGGGTGGCAACCTGAGTTGGCTTTGTAGGAACCGGAGATTTGGGGGGACTGAAGGAATGGGAAGCATCTTACACGGTACCGTAGCGCGAAAATGGGGAGAGCGTGAAGCTTTGTGTTGTTAGGGCAACTAGCCTTTGCATAGAAAATGGGTTTTGCGCGAGGAGACTTCTGATAATCTGAATGGTCAAATTATTTCCTATCCTATATCGGTGTTCTGAAATGAAAGTCCAAAGTCCACCGGTTGGTGGTTCCTTCCCGAGACCCAAGTTCCCAAGACCCAAGTTCACGATAGTTCTTTCTCAAAACCAACGCTCCCATCATATCAACGAAATCCTTTTACATCCTTTCGATCAGTTGGGTCAGAGATTCAATAGTTTTCGTCGCTCTTTTTGTTGCTGGTTCGATTCCGCTGGCGGCCGTACATAACCAATTGAGGCAACCAACCCCATTCACGTTGTAATGATGATTCGAAATAATGAAGCTCCTCACTCGTCGTTTGAAGAAAGTATCTGTTTCTCTTTATCAGGCCATCTCCCTGTGATAGCGGCCGTTCATCGGGTATCAAGTCATGATATCCAAACAAAACGTGGGGACTCTTCAGCCTGACTTCGAGTTGCGAACGCTTCTAGATACGGGTTGGAGACAACCTAGCGGTGGTTGACACACCATTCCGACAATGGACCACCAAATGATGCGATGCTGAAGATACTTGCTTCTACTCTGGTGTCGACCATCATGTATATCAACCATGGATTCCCCTCCTCTGTACGGCCTAATCGCTCTCCATCTGCATCGTATATCACTCTCCAGCCGTGACATAGTATTTGGCACCAACACCTCAAAGATATCTCAAACCGACACGTCACGAAGCAATAAGCGAACCAGCCAAGTCGATAGGAACCAAGTCACCCAAGAAATCAGGAATAAAAATCAATCCCGAGTCCAAAATGGCCTGGGAATGCTGCAACTGCAAAACCAACAACACGTCCTAGGAAGGCCTGTGCTGGTTCTGCAAGATCCATATGAAGTGCAACGACTGCGGAGCGGGCACTTCGTCGCGTAAGCCAAAGTGTGCGAGTGCGGCGGTGGCTGTCGGCAATGGTCATCGTCGGCGATCGTCGGTTATCGGCGGCGGGGGTGGGTGGACTACCACTGCTGCTATGGGGGCGAAAGAGAGTGTTGGTTCCGGTGGCCATGAGCGACGTGCAGGAAAGAAGAGTCACCACGCTGAGGAGTGCAGGAAGTTACCACTGTGGCTCCTTTGCCGTTGGAATATGACGGGGATAGGGATAAGGAGACGTGGAGGAACGAAAAGCGTGGGTGGAAATGTCTTGAGATGGGCTTTCTCGTCGATGACCGACATGATTGAGGTATGCAGCTTAGAATTTGAGCGTGTGGTAGGAAGTTTGACAGGAGAATGTTGAAACATGGCCAACATTTTTTTTTTCCCCCGGGAGGAAATACGATCAGGATGGCAGCTCGGGAAAGAGGGAGGGCGGAACTTGAGAGTCTTGCTATAGATTTATTCCTGCATAGCCCCATGCTTTGCAGCTATAAAACCCTTTCACCGAGCCTCAGTGCATGTGCATAATGGCTGTACTGTTTTGCGTTTATGCCGGAGTTCGAGTGAGTTGTAAATTTCTTTCTCATTCCCACCCACGTGGCGAACAACGCACATGGAAGGAAACCAGGTAGACCGAGAACAACGATGCAAAAAATACCTGTACCGGCCATTTTACTCATGAACTTGAGAGGCAGTACGCGTTGGCAAGATATTGCTGATTTTCTCATCATGTGAACTTGGTCCGAAACGCGCAGCTGGTTGGGTGTCAGGAGAAGCATACTCCGGAGGAGAAAATGTGTATATGTGCATCGCAGCTCGGACAGTAGCTCTCACAGCCGGAATTGCGTGATTGACCGATAGCATAGAGAAGATGCTTTCAAGAATTCTTCAAGGACTAGTATAAATAAAGCTCCTCTCCATTTCTCGAGAGTCCGTTTTTTTCTTCAGACATCCATCTCCCAGACATCTCGCCATTCTACCCTGACTCTCATCTTGTCTTCACGAGAACTTTATACACCTCTCCCTCATTCATATCACACGACAAAGATCGCTTCCAGCCAACAAAATACAGGTTTTCTTCCGAGCAGGGTCAGTTCGAAGCCGCTTTGCCATACAATGTTCAAAATTCTGACCGAGTTACTGTAGGGGAATACCGCGGATCAACACAATTCTACCCAAGACCACAGCATCGACGAGCTATGCCCACCACAAGAACACGGTCACATAAGAAGAAGCTCCCAAAGAAGATGCCGGTTCCTGAAATCATTCTCGCCATGAGGCGTCTTAGCACCGGCGAGCACGCCCCTGTTTGGGAAGAGGAAGATCAGGACATGCATGATAGCGGCTGCGACACTGCTGATAAGCCCCGATCACTTCTGACCGAGGGGCTACGGAAGGAAAAAGAGAAGCCCATCACCACTAAGCTTGGACCTACTCTTCAAAATGGCCAGACCAGGAAACGGAAGCGAGTCACCTTTGCTGACGCCGCACCCGCTCCGGCCATGATTGCCCAAAATCACACGATGTCCATTATTGACAAGCTCGCCGAGGCGGAACCCAAAAAGAGACCGGGGCAGAACCCATTCACTGCCGTCGTTCCGGTCTATGCCGTGGCCATTGGCACTACGGGCAACTCCGACCCGAGGAAGCCCATGTTGAACAGCGAGGTTGGCATCAACGAACCTTCGGGTTCACAAAATCGCATGCTGTCCGACTTGATCAGGACCCTCGACCGCAAGAATGGTCGAAGAACCCGGAACGCCCAAAAACATTGGCAGTAGCCTTCCCCTAAGCATCAAGCAGAGTTGGACGCCGCAACATCTCTGCGAGACGTGCAGAAGAATCAGATGAAGAGAAAACGGGGCTCGGCTTCGGCTTCTACGGAGCCCGAGGTGAAGAAGACGAAATACACTCCTACCGATGATTCGGACGAGGAATCCCACAGCAAATGGCCCAAAATTCCCGGCCACATCTGGAAGGCCACCACCGCATTCCTCGCCAACACCGTCGACCACCTGCCATTCTACACTTCCCCCAAGGAAAAACAGTGGCAGGAAGCAACGCTCATGTGGCAGAGGAGTCAATCAAGAAACGCATGAGCGTCCCCAGCACGATCAGGAACGCCGAGTGCCCCTAACACATACCTTGGCTTCGCCGCGATTAATCCCAGGAAGACATCACGGCACAATGGAGGACAGGGAAAAAGAAGCAACTTCGGGACCCACACCTTACGACAGGAACGCTCTCCATTTCTTCCACCCCCGTCTACTCACTGACGGCGGCATTAGTTCGGAATACGCAGCTTTTATGCCAAGCTAGTGCCGCGGAGAGTTGAAACAAGCAATCTACCGCGACCGAAGGAAGGAAGGAAGGAAGGACGGAAGGAAGGAAGGACGGAAGGAAGGAAGGAACGGATCTCGTTGCTGCCCAACAGCAACGCTCGAGCTCGACATTCACACCACTACGGGACCGAAAGGTGAAGGAAGCAGGACATGGGAAACTGAACAGGAAAAGAGGGCGTTCAAGCTTTGGGCGATATCATGGTCATTTACAAGCAACATCACAGTTCATTTCGGTAACCTTGGGACTTTGGTTATACTTGGGAAGTTTGGAGTTGGGACACGCATTTGGCGGAAAGGCGATCGGTTCATGAAATTTGGCTGTACAGCCAGGTGGTCATTTGGGCACTTTGCATTGGTTACTAGCTACCTAGCCAAGAGGGCTTCAGCGATCGGGCAGTTGGGATATTTTATCCTATGGTGGCTTTGTACTTATTCTTGCTCTTTGACCATGCGGCTCATGATGAGACTCAGTTCCCTGAAGCAGCAGCGGAGAGCAAGAGATGGGTTGTGATTGGAAAACTGGGCATCAGCACAGCAATCTGGGAGGAGTTTGGATATGAATGAGTTTGGATTTGAACGACAAGGAATAAAGTTTGAATCTGTAATCAACGATACCGCGAAGTTCGTTCTCCATATGATGATGTCCAAAACTTTTGTGAAGCCTGAGGCAAAGCACGAAAAACAAAAAAATCACGTTCCCATCATGCTGGAACGGGGTCGTATTTTACCGTGTCAGGCAAACTCTCGCGAGAAGTTTCGAAGGCCTACTGATTTAGTTGAAGCTGTTGATGATTTAGATGGGGTGCGGACAGAAAAAGCGTCGATGCAAGATGGTGGTTGCAGGCAGGCGCTGGCGCGGGAGGTTTGGGGCCGTAATTACGAGGTATTACATATTACCGCATGCAGACAGAGGAGGAAAGAGCGATGCGGGACACTCCGGCATAACTCTGCATATAGATAACAACAGACATAAAAACCAAGATATCAGTAACTTGCATACGCCCGCATATTGATGATGTTCTTTTTGCATCTTTTGGGGGGTTGCTGCAGCTTTCAAATTGGTAGGCGTTTACCGTGACTTTCACCTTTTCGCCATATGCAACTTCGGCGTGTAAGAATTGTACCGCAGCGTTTTTTAGCCATCGCGACATGCAGTCCTGCGCCTCCTGATGTTGCATAACTGCAGCTCAAATGGCCCTGCATGTCCAACTCGGCAACAAGCTCTTCCGTTCGGAATCTCCTGCTCCAGCCACACTTCATATGTTCGAACACCTGGGAATGAATGGACCAGCAAACTATCAGCGTTCACAAACATTGAGAATAACCAAATCATCAAGCCATATTCAATCCAAAAGACCAGAAGAATTATGATTCAAACAAAAAGGGTATTAGAAATGTACCAAAACAAAAAGCCCAAACAAAGTACACCAAACTCCCATAACCAAATTACCTAGTTCGCTCCCAGCCATCATATCCTCCACCTTCCCTTCCCTCCTTATGACCCACTATCAATCTGATCAACAACGTTGATCTGGCTCCACGCATCCCACTCCCTACACACCTGCTCCATCTTCGGCGGCATCCCGCTCCCACCCCATCGCCTCCTCACCTCCTCCGGCTGAGTCACGAAGCTCGAGAAGAACCCTCCCGACGCATGCCACGCGATATGGCAATGGAACGCCCACACGCCCGGGTTCGTCGCGTCAAACTGCAGCACCAAGTGCCCCCAGGGTCTGACAATCTCGACGTCTCGTCGCACGGGGTTCGAAGGGCGGACAATCGTCTTGCCGTCCCAGTCGCCGGGGCCGGAGGAGAGGACGTAGAAGTTATACCCGTGGAGATGCATTGGGTGTCTGTGTTGCCATCATGGTTAGTCAGTTGATTGTCCAAACTCTCTCTGCTGTCAGAAAGGGGAAAGAGGAAAAAAAAAATAAAAAAAAAAATCTCACGTTCCAGGCCCCTTATTTAACACGACCAGCCTAACCGTCTTCGCCGCCCCAAAATCCCTCACATTCCACACCTCCGGGAAACTCATATTCCCTTTGACCACCATATCCAACGCCGGGTGATTATAATCCACCCTCGTACTCACACCACCGAACTTCCACAGAAAAACATCCGACGCGTTCCTGTACGCCTCGATCTTCATCTCCTTCGTCACCGCCGGCTCGCCCCTGACGGGAATCGGATAAAGCGGCTCCCTCTTATCCAAATCATCGCTCGCGCCACAATCCCTCTCCGGATCGCCCGCGTCTGCCCACGGTTGACTAGTCGGCGCTATGTCCGGGTCGGCTTGGTCGTAGTAAACGGCTGCTAGAGCGATAGGTTGCTTGGCGGCGGAGCACTTGGTCAGGTCGGAACGCATCCAAAAGGCAGACTTGGGGTCACTGCCAGCAGCGTTGGCGGTAACGAGGACATCGGCGCGCTGGCCGACAGCCAGGGAGATGGCGGTCACGTTGTAAGGCTTGACGGGGACGAAGTCATTCGCGATGACGGTCATGGTGTGGCCGTCAATGGAGAAGCGCTGGACGCCGTCGGCGCCGGAGTTCACGAGCCGGAGGCGGTGGGTCTTGCCGGTTTGGAACTTGAACTTGGAGATCCCCGCGTTGGGGGTGCAGGGGGTTTTGTCGCCCGCGGCGGCGGCGGCGTCGCAGTCAAAATTCATCTTGCCGTTGATAAGGTTATTGTCGGAGGGCACACGGGGCGAGCCACCGGGGGCGAGCATGTCTTTGATCAGATCGAAGTAAGGGCGGTGGTACCAGTCGCTAAGCATGACGGGGCCGAGGTCGATGTCGTACTTGGCCTGGGTGGGGCCGTGGACGACGATGGGACCGACGATGCCACCTGCGTATTGCGCTGAGTAGTGGGCGTGGTACCAGGAAGTGCCGTAGAGACTAGCTATGAACTCGTAGGTGTAACTTTTGCCGGGAGCGATGGGACATTGGGTGTCTCCCGGTGCGCCGTCGTCCCATGGAGTACCTTGTTGGAGGAAACCGTGCCAGTGGACTGATGTGCCCTCCTCCGGAGAAGAAATGTTGTTGAAGACATTGACGACAATCTTGTCACCCCAGTTCGCTTCGATCAGGGGCCCTGGAAAGGCGCCGTTGACTAGTAAGACGTCCCGTTGGTATCCATCCGGTGCAATGACTCCTCGGCTGATGACAAAGTCGTACGTCCTCACTGCTCCTGTTATAGGACACTCGGTGTATTGGTTGTTGCCCCAGTCGGTTAGGTTTCCCCATGGATATTGCCCATCTGGTGTTAGATTGCCCAAGAAAAATGCTAGAAGTGGAAAGAGAAACGTTCCCAGTCGTGATGAACTTGAACAAGATGACGTTAGTGGTCTTTTTCCTCATCAGGATTTTGTAGTAAGGAGTGAAAACATACCCATTTGTTTTCTCTTGGGTCAAGCTCGCGACAACACCTGTGAGTTTGGAGCTGACCTCTACTATGGCGCGTCCTATTACGCCCATGATGAAGATTAAAGGGAAGAAAAAGAAAATACCCTTTGTCCACCTTATAAGTACAACCGAGTTGTAGGAAGGAAGAGTATGGGTATGAGTGTCCAAGAAGGGCCGAGTATCCTCAACTACGAGGAACTACATCGTTACTACTTATACAAACCACCTTGGGAGACTACGACCGCAAGGGCCTACCACTTTGGCGCCATGACACAATGATCACCACAGGCCTAGTCCATGGCTGTCCCGACAAAACGCCCCGTAATGTGACCAGCACACTGGGGATAGGAAATAATACGCAGGGTGGATAGATCGCAGATGCAGTTTCGGTATCGACCCACTACCCAGATCGACATCTTCCGTGTCTGTTGCCCTGGTCGATGCAGTAAGATACACATCATCCCTGAGGACGATGATGACGGTCTGCCAAACGGAATCGTCAGGTACCATCCGGGAATCCAGCGTGGAAACTAACTTGATTTCCACAAATTCTGAGTAATAAAGATCAGCATTGTCCTTAAGCCATGTCACATAGAGTTGATGAGCTGTTCAGCTCAGCTGGACCAGCACACATAAATCAAGTCGGTGACCGCGGAGGCCAAGTAGTTTGCGGCATCGGATATAGCTGGACGAAACTCGCGAGATATTCGAGCTGTTCACCGCCAGGGATAGAAATCGAGAGACAGCTGTGTAAAGTGAAGACAACAGTCGGAGGTCCACCGCTCAAGTAGTTGGAATCCAAGTCTCCGGGAGTCTGGGGTAAGCGCTAGCGTTGAGATCGCCGCCAAGGGAACCGCGATCCAACGACCTCCAGGTGTTGAATTGTCGACGGTATGATTGGTACAGCTCACTGTTTCCCATTTTCCTGAACCGCGAGATGGCGAGCACTCCGTGATCGCTTGAAGAATGTTAACGATGATGAGAGGGGTGAAGCCACTGCTGGCCATGGCATTGAGCTATCATCTCGTAAAGTCTCCAGTAGTCGATCATGCAGTCAGCCTTCCTGAAAGGAAAGAGAGGATACTAGGTACTGACGCCCAAGCAGCGTACCGCACAGGCTCGCACGGGCTTGATGTGATTCTGTGAGGTCGAAAGTGCATACATGTATGTATACCGCATAATGCAACTCGTATTCCAGGACTGGCATAATCGTGCGGATCCTGTAGGGTTAAAGGTCTGCCAGTTGCGTTTGGCTGCATGTACGTGGCTGTAGAAGCAAATGGCAGAGCTAATACGAGTTGCGCGAGATTATACGGTATTGTGATGCAAGGGAATCGTCGGAGGCTCAATCACAACTATGATCGCCGGTGCAGGATGCAAGGAGCTGGTGAAACAGAACACAGCGCCAGAAAATGGAAAGGCTGTTGACGACCTTGAAAACCGCGAAGCATGGCTACGAATGCTGCCGAAACAATGGGACTGTTCGGTCCAGGCCCGTCAGCCAAAACGAATGAACCAATGAAATGTGACTGGCTTTAGTCTGGCTTTAGTCGATTAATGTTGACCTTACGCTTTATTCGAAGAGAGAGTCGCAGTGTTGCTAGGTCGACAAGTCCGGAGCACAGCTGGATGCATGCAGATGCAACAACACCCAGAAACCGACCCCTTTAAGACCGTGGCATGTCTAGAGGCTGGTATATTCATCTCGGAACGGATCTCAGCCTCTTTTGATGGGCACTTATTGCGGTTTCGAGCTACTGCTGTTGTCGAAATCCCGTACGGTGGCAATGATGGTTTCTCTCCAACATTTTCGCCGAGTTTGTCTCCCCATAGCCGAATTGACGACGCTCGGGTATCTGTTGGTTCACGGAACGAGATATTCTCAAGGGAGTGAGTGGCTCTTGCTTAAGATTGCAAGTGTGAAGGATTTCTTGAGCCGCATGAAATTGTCTCGGACGGTATTAGGGTGGCTTGCAGGTATTGATTACCTGGCCGTCTTCAACCATAGTGTGAAGTTCTTGAGCGCTTATCTCGTTTCGCATAATATGAGTGTTGTTGAATTCCCAATCGACCAAAGTTGACATGCTATCCAGGGTCGATGTTGTACCACAGCCGAAGAGCCTCATCATGCCGGTCGGCTTGCACAACATGCATGGGTAAGGCTGGCCTGTTTCCCATATAGGTTAGCAAACACCTACTGAATGTAAGCGCAGAAGTCCAAAAAAAACTCTTCCTGGCTCATAGCTCGTCAAATGTTGTATCAGACAGAAGGGGCCCCAAACTGCTCCACAGATGATCAGAATTCTGTGAATTTTGAACAAACCCCCAAGACGCCGTATCCATAGTCGCTCTCAAGGGCGACCCTATTATTTACACATAAAATACAGCAAATCGTGCCTCCTGCGTGGACGTTTAGTCGGAGCGGCGGGTCGGGTAGTAGGCGGGGCGGAAGGCCTGGGCGGCCATGATCATGGGCCTCCTCTGGGCGCGGTAGTAGGCCTCGGCGACGATGGGAGAGGAGTCGGAACGAATGACGCTGCCGATGGACATGAAGAAGCTGGGAGGACGGTGGTGTCAGCGGTTAAGTCCAGTAGAAAGTTCTGTATCGAAGGGTTTTCCTAACCCGAAGGTCGCGCCCGAACCGAGCATGTACTGGCCCAATGTCCTCATGATGCCGTTGGGGCCGGCGCCATATCTGAAGATGTTGACGGTTCCTGGAGAGTTGCGCACGTCAGGACATGGCTGTAAGTCGATCGAAGCTTTGGGTGATGGGCATACCGAAGATGAAGCCGATGATGCAGCCGACAGCTATAATCGCAAGAGGTTAGCGACCGGGATGCATAATATCAAGGAAGGGGAAACATACTGCCGCCCATCATGGCACCCATCTTGACTGCGAGGATGGCATCATGGTTAGCACGCTCCTTGTTGTTTTGTTATCGCAAACCCCTCTCGAGTTGTTGCCGTGGAGTCAGCCCATACACTTGTCAAAGTTGGAGGTCCCAACGGCACCACCATGCTGAGGAGGAGGAGGCATCTTGGTAGTCGGTGGTACGGGATTGACGACGAAAGCTAATTGCGGCCAAAGGAACTGCCAGAGAGCTATTGCGCTTGCGATCTCGAGAAGTGGGAGGAATTCCGCGATAGAGGTGGTTGCCGCGGGCAATCGCAAAAAGTGACGCACGGACGATTCCGGGGTGTGAACGACGACCCCACCCCATCAGCCTTGCCCGCCGGGAGAAATTGTTAAGTGCTACAGGGAACAATCTATGGTGATAAGGCTATGTAAGTTTGCTCAGGCTTAAGCCTTCTCAACCTTAAAAGAAGTACTAGGGCCTTCGTAGAGTATCTTCTTGAAATCATTCATATTGTACTATGAGTGTTTCGAACTTCTTTTACTCATTTCGGTGGCCATTGCTCTCGTACTCTTCTTGAAAGCTTTAACACTTAGCAGATGAAGCTCTAACAAAATAGGGTCTGAGCTCCAATCTGGAAAGGCAGGGATCATGGAACCTCTTTCAAGCCTTTGGAACGTCCAGACGCTCGGGCCAACAACCTCGGCGTTGTCCGTTCTAATTCCCATTTACAGGTATTTCTCACGTGATAGGGAGTTCCTGCTAGATTTAGTGACAGACTGACAGCCAGCGTAAGTTAAAACCTCGTCTCTCCCTAAATTCTGTTGGTACCTCTACTCTTTCCCTCTCGTTAACAAGAAGGGATTCAAGCTCCCGTCCTGAAGATTGCGCGTGCAGCCGCATCCTTCATCTTGCCCCTGGCGGTTGACTCGCACCCAGTCCGATACAAACACTGTATCGTATATACAGGGCACCGTAGCAGTGGCTGCCGCTGCTACTTCAACTGGACGGTATCAAAAGAACCAAGGGGTCAAACAGGACGAACCAGAGAGGTGGGAGCAAGCTTATCATTCGAACGAAGCCATTGGAGCCCCCTATCGCTTTGTGTGAAGAACCAACGACATTGAAGCTCCGTCCATCCAGACCTTTCATCTCAACAAGGCACAGCGGCAGTGCCACTCAAAGGCCCAATCGTGAGGAACGGGCGAGTCCTGTTTGGGATTTGGTGGGAAAGTTTAGTTGAGCCAGCTGCACGCATGGACCACCAGGTGGCACCGGCGTACATCACTCCCCTGCTCGTAAGCGCTTCCTCTCCAAGGCAACGCCAGGACTCTGGAAACGTGAGTCCCTCAAATTCTTGTTCAACCTCATTGATTTCGTACTATTGCCCGTCGCGTCTCGAAAGCGTGCTTTGCCATTTTCCATATCAGCCCTTGAAATCGCCGTCATCAACTTGCTGTTACTAGGTATGCTGCTTCTCGCTTGCTCCTTACTGTTAGCACCAACATCACGATCGCCTCTCGACTCGGTGCCTGCCCCTCCACCCCCAAGGGCGCGAAGTTACCAAGAGCAAGTGCGCAATCCTAACTCGACAGTCGTCGGCGGCCAATTGTCCACTTGTCCAGTCCACCTTGGAACCCCGGAATCCCTGCGCCAAAGTGCTCGACGTCACGACCAGATTACCACCGCGTACCAAGTAACATTACCTTAACTGACCCTTTTGCTTTCAACCCCTATAGTTGCCATCCGAACTGGCCAGAACCCACCCGCCCCGCGCTCCGTTCAATTAGATAGTCTTTGTCGTTGCCGTCAACATTTGGTGCAGGTAGATAACCAGGTCAGAAAGAGAAGAAAAAAAGTCGCATGAGCTAGAGCCTGCACGGAGATCGTCAGCGACAGCCAGTTCGAGCCCGCGCGCCTGCTCCCGCTCTCGCTCCCGTTTCCAGCTTCCAGCAAAAACAGGACAGTTTGTTGCAACTTGCAAAAGAACAATCTCAGAGTCCCAGCGTCGACGGCAGCGACTACACTAGCGACCAGCGACACCACTGCTCTTCCATCCCACCCACCGCCCGTATCCACTTCGCTCCATTCCCCCAGAGCCCCGTCCACGCCAGGTCTCAATGACGGCTGTCGCGAATCCCCCTAGCTTCGCAAATCTCAATCGGCCGGGATGGATTAATGGCGGCCAATCGCTAAACTCGATGAACCCTGACGACAATAGAATGAACATGTTCATGTCGCGAAAAGCTCTGCAGCGATCAAACTCCTCGTCGTCGGTTTCGTCGACGGCGTCCTCCTCGTCCACCTCGACCGTGACCTCGACCGGCTCCGTCTCGACTGCGCCGACCAACGGCAGCCCCAACAGCACCAGCAGCAGCGGAAACGGAGGAAACGCCAACCCCATGTCGGTCGGTGGAGACATCGCGCCTTGGTCGAACTCACAAGCTCTGCGCAAGAAACCGCAACCAAAAAACAACACCAACACCAACTCATGGACTAATGCCAGGCCAGAAGGAGCGTCCGACTTTTCACGCTCAGCAACAGGCCGCCCGCCCATGGCGAATGGCGTCAACGGCGCGCCTCCAACTATGCACCACCAACAACAGCAGCCATCATCACAACCCCAGCCGCAGCAACAACCGCAGTCCGCCATGTCGGCGCCGAACCAGATGATGTCACAAAACAATCTCTCGAGGCCCGGCGCCGACCAAATGGCTCCCCAACGCCAGCCCGTGCTGTCGCTGTTGTCGCTCAATGGCACCTTCGAACGCAAGACGATATCCGTCCCCTTTTACCCCGACATAATGAAAATCGGTCGACAGACAAATGCGAAAACCGTCCCTCTCCCTACCAACGGCTTCTTCGACAGTAAGGTGTTGTCGCGTCAGCACGCCGAGATCTGGGCCAACCAAGACGGCAAGATATTTATCAAGGATGTCAAGTCGTCAAACGGCACCTTCGTCAATGGCAACCGCCTGTCGCCCGAAAATCGAGAGTCGGAACCCCACGAGCTCCAGTCCCAAGACCATCTCGAACTCGGTATTGATATTGTCAGTGAGGACCAAAAGACGGTAGTTCACCACAAGGTCGCCGCCAAAGTCGAGCATGCCGGATTCGTTACCCAAACAAATAACCTCTTGGATATGAACTTTGGCGACCTCGATCCTTCAAATGGCGCCATGATGATGCCCATGGGCGGCATGCCGCCCTTCCGCGGTCGAGCTGGCAGCCAAGCATCTCTAGCAAGCAACGGGCGTATGATGCCTGGAAATATGGGTGGTCCGATACCCGGTATGGCGCAGCAGAGGCAGTTTTGGTTGAACCCCGTCACGACTGAACATATTGTCAAAAAGCTTCAAGTAAGTACAAGTCTCTGTCGTAGTTACTGATTCATCTGCTCACACTACAAAAGACGGAAATGCGAAATGCCAAGCTGCAGCACCACGACCTTATCCGAACGGGTCAGTTCATCACTGCCTTGGTCACGAAAGACGACATCAAGAACCAAGACAAGCCCGATGGTATCGAGCCTCCTAAACCGCATGTAAACGGCAACGTCCCCTTCAAGTCGGAAAATAGCAAGACCCGGTTCTCGGAGCCCCCTGCTCCTCCGCCATCACAGCCTCTCCCAGAGAAGCCAGATGTTGCCCGCGCTTCAGATGCGCCTTCGCTAAAACGAGGAATCACCGAGCGACCCAAATCACTCCCTTTCCCCAAGGACGCGAACGTTAATCAGGTTGTGCAACTTACGGAGGCCTTGAACTTGGCAAAGAAGGAACTGGACAGCAACAGTGCTCGGGTGCGAGATCTGGAAAGGATGCTTAACGAGGAACGTGAAGCCAGGTTACAGGCGGAGGTTTTGATGCAAAAGATGGCAGTAAGCCAACAAGCAGTGACAAATGGCACTAGCGTGGCAGCTTTGACGAACGGCCACTCGGACCTGGAGAAGGCTTTTGAGCCACCGACGGAGCAGTCTCAGACGAACGACTTAAGCGCACTCGGCGGCGTCGAATCCGAAAAGATCCCCAAAGCGGAAACCAGCAACATCGAGGCCATGGCGGCAGCTTTCCAGGCTCGGATAGAGTCGATGACGACGGAGATGAAGGGGCTTAGGGAGCAGCTAGAAGCCTTCAGGAATAGGGCTGAGCAGGCAGAGGCAGAGCGGGATGCTGACCGCAAGACCCTCAGTCAGTTGATCTTGCAAATACGCCAGCGGGATGAGAAGGAGCAGCAAGCCGCGGCGCGCAAATCGCGCTCGTCCTCTCGTGGTAGATCGTGCCAGGGGAGGCAAGATAAAGAGGTTGAGCAGGCATTGCCCAAGACTAATGGCGCTGCAGTGACTGGACCAACCCAGTCCGATGGTTCCTCCGAGGATCACGCTGAGGAGGTGCCCAGTTTCGCGCTGACGGACACTTTGAAACCGTCGTCCTCTTCTGCGCTAGTATACCCGCACCAGGATCGTGCGTTGATACAAGCCATGCCCTACGTATCCGTCCTTGGAGTCGTCTTCATCGGAATGGGTCTGATGGCTTACCTCAATGGGTGGCAGCCGCAGGCGAAGAACTAGGGCAGGGCGGTATCGACACTACCACATCCCACACACACAACTACGCACGCACACCGTATCTTCATCTCCTTTGTACAGTTTATAGGAACTTTTATACCTGAAGACTACCCATTCTCATCACATTTTTTGCACATGCACTTTCATCGTCTTCGTCTTTTCTCAAACCATATGTATTATGCACAAAATGCGGCTTATCGAACCTAGGCGGTAGGGCTTTTGACAACAGAATCATCAGGAGTTTTTATGTGAAATGGCGGCGGGTCTAGCGTGGTTTTAAAACATAACAAAGGCCTTTGATATCAGCGTTATTTTTTCTTCAACCTTCGTTTTCTGACCACGCTTTACCAGAGCTCTACCTGTCGCTTTCAAGTTTCGCTCTCTACACGAGCTAGCTTTCTTTCCCTTTGCGTTCTCTTCTTCTTTGGTCAAGTAGTACCTCATCAAATCAACAACGGGCTGGGGACTGTTAAGAATGCTTTTGAGGTTGCTTATTTTGTTTTACAGTGGTTTCCGGTTTGCGAGTATTGAAGCGGCGGCAACTCCTTTTCATCACGTTTTACAGCTACAGTTTACAGTAGCAAAACAGCATTGCGATCGCGGTCGATGATGGGTTGGGAGAGGGAGGGACTTGTATGTATGTATCACAACACCACAGAAATCGTTAGTAGACGCGGAGGGATGGAGGTACATCGGGAGGGCAAAAGAAGTAAATGAAGCGCAAACTATGGCTTTTCGTACATCATTTACTTGAGGTGATCATTGCTTCCACCAACACTCTTTGAGGTGGGTCGTGAGGTGACCTGCATGGGTGGCTGACCCAGCTGATAAGATAAGGGACGGTCGCTGAGCATTGACCAACCTCACTTCACCCACCTATGGGTGACCACCTACAACAGTCCACACACCACTGCGTTTCTGGGAATCATCACGCGGGAGGGGAAACATGGGCACACAATCGAGAACTTCGATCACACGACTATGCGACATGGCCCAGCTTTGCGTGTTTGTCACGGCGGTATGGTGGTGGAACACAATGACGTTCGCGCTCCCAGTAATTCTGTGTCACGACAGCGGGTTTGTGCCACGACGAGATTGATTTGGCGAACGATACATTCTTTACGACTGAAACTTACCAAGCCCATCACGCACAAAACACACAGCAGACACTCGTGCATTCGATGCCACTTTTAGGACAAGAAAATGAACGGATGGAATATTTTTTATCTGAATACACCCAAGCCATATTTTCCAAACCCTTCCTCGTTTACACGGATGGTTTCATTTAATAGGCGTTGAGTGTCCCTGCACCTCGCTGCTTCCCCTTTTTCGCCGATATGCAGTGTAGAGGTAGGTAGGTAGTATTACATATATACCGTAATTACGGTACGTCTTCCCCACCAAGACCCAGCCAGTTCCCGCTGGTTATGCACGAATTGTATTAACGACCCCAACCATCCTTTACCATTCTTTCCAAAATCAAATCATCATCACCCCTCACTCTCCCCTTCCCAATATTACCTCCTAGCGAACGTAAAATCTTTTGAAACGACTACCTACCTAGGTAGCTTGCGCGCTTCTTACCTGGACGTTATCCAGACACCGGTGGTGGTGGTGCTTGGCAGTCTGCTGGCGATGGTTGCCGCCAAACTTCCTCCTCTTGGCTGGCTTCTTGGCTGCCTGGCTTCTCGGCTGGGCGCCGCCACTTCTCCTTCTCCGGGGTGAGTGGGTGACCTCGGAGGCTCGGGGGGAGTAAATGGGGGGGTTCTGGACCGGCTGGCTTGCCGGCTGCGGTCGCTCGGGATGGCGACTGGGCGTGCCGAAGCAGACGCGGCTGGCTGTCAGCTTCGGGCATAGCTGAATCACGGCCGTCAGGAGCTGGTCTTCAATTGTATGAAGATTCACCGCTGTGGAGTCGATGATGGAAAGTGTGACCGAGAAGTTGTTTCGGCTTAATCTGTCAAGAGTGTCTTGAATAAGTGGAACCGTCCGAAGGAAGAAGCTGTTGTCGGGCAGCTGTCGAACCGCGTCGGTGGACAGGATCGGATTGATGTAAAAAAGGAACTCACCCAGCACCAGGCGCCGAGGAGGGCAGCAAGGCGGCGCACCCAGGCCATGGGCAGGAAGGCGGCGCACCAACTGGGTGAGGCCCATTCTCCAGCTCTGCTACAGCCGCCTGTGCGAAGACGGGCCAGCACGACCGGCGGAGGAAAGACGGTTTCGCAACGGCACGGACCCCTTTCTATCTAAGAGGTTTCCTCGGTGATTGAGGCTGCTGCCGGTTGCTAATGCTGTCCAGTCTCCGTTGGTGGTGACGGTGGTGACGGTGCCCTTGGAGAGCAGACGAAAAGAATGGTGCTGATATCACTGATGAAAATGATCGAAAGGAGATATATAAAGTCCGGGCAGGAAAATGACATACAAGAGGCGCAAGTCTTCAGTAGGCAACTGAGAAAAGCGACCATTTTCTGGTCTTCTCCATCAGCCTTGGTTAGCTCCAAAATTGCCTTGGCACGCCTGGGGGAGGACTGCGTCGTAGCCGCGGAGTCGGAAGACGAAGCTCTGTCGTCTTTGACATCGACGGTTCTTTTCTGCTACATTGCCCTCCTGCGTTGGGGAACAGGGTTATTCTCCAGGCATTCGATGCACCTGGTCGCGCCCGGGAGATAAATGTGATTCCCGGAACACTTCACACATAGTGGAAGTGTATCCAAAAATGCAATCCAGTGGTCGGGTGGCGTGGTCGTGCAGATATTCGGCCGGCGGGTTATTTGTCGGCGTGGGGATCCATGGTGACGGTGATTAGCGAGAAGTCCAGTGACTAGACCTTGAAGGGAGACTTGAAGTGCTCGACCTTGGGGTGCGTGAACATTTCATCGTCGCTTGCCCTCGAAGGAAATATCGCACTCGAATTTCTCACGCTGTTGGACTGTAGGCATGTCTTTGAGCGGGACGTATGACTGGATGTGAGGTGATTGGTGTTTTCATGGCTTTTCTACGATAAAAGACGAGCCAAATAATACAACAGCTTGTTGTATTTTACGGCACAAGGTTGTTGACTGAGCTCTTTGAGCCACCCTGATAGGTATACTTAGCTGATGTACGACTCATTCAAGTGTTTGAAACCACATTATTCCTCCGAAAATCGGAGTACGTTGGCAAACTGCAGTGTTCGCTAGAACAGTGGTGGGTGGCTCCTTCCGAGGGAGGAAAAGGAATCAAAATTGACATGGAAGTCGGTACCACTAGGTACGTTCAGGCCTCCTGCCCCTCTCCTCCACCCTATTCGGGCCTGGCCGCATCGAATCTGTTCTTGATTTCCCGAATTATGAACATGTGAAACAGCCACAACATTGTCTTCGTTGGGCTGCCCCTCAGACAGGCACGCTGGTCATCCAGCAGCTCTCCAAGTGTAACGCCTCGACTGAGGCGGTCTGTGACGAGCCTTCTGGCCTGCTCGGCGAGGCTGGTGCTTGGGTCCCAGTCTGCGATGAACAAATGTTAGCACCAACCGCGTAAAGGTTCAGGAGTAGGCAGAAAAAGCTACGGCTGGGCTTCGCAAGGAGGGGCGAAGCGGGGTTGGAAGACGGAGGCGGGTCATGTCATGATTGATTCTGTGAATGTGGGACGGCGCCTCGGCCAGGAATAACGACGCCTTTCATTTTGACTATGATCGGGGTATATGTCTTATTACGCCGTCTTCATCAGGTGGAATGGACTCATGGAATTTTACTTACCGCCGTCGAAGCGGATGTATCTGAAATAAGGGTCAGCTTGAGATCAGGAACGGAAAGTGATAGTTGAACCAAGTGTGGTACTTACGCCATTGTGTTCTTTTTGAGGTGTCTTTTTCGGAGGTGGGGGTGACTTTGTGGTTTGTGCTTGTGGAAGAGGATTGACGTTATCGACTGTGCTATATACAGCAGGAAGAGGTTGGGGGCCTTCGTGGGAAGATGGTGGGAAATGGGGGAGGAGAAATTGAATGCCTTTGTAGGAAAAATGTGGGAAATGGGGAAAGAGAAAGCAAAGAATAGGGCGGGGCACTCGCGGTCAGTGAAGCGTCTAGGGCGGTAAGATTTGGTCGCCCGGCAGAAAGGCGTGGCGTGTTCCCTTCACCGGACAGTTCTTGATATCGGACCACCACGTGGCCCAGCTTGAGGGACGTCCGTAATGAAAAGTACGCGTGAAAGTTATACACAGCATTATGAGAAAACCCATTGCAGACACTCACGTACTGAATAACATCCATACTACACAGTACTTGCAAACTCCTGAGTAACCTTCTTCTGGTCATTCCCTGGGTGTCTAACTTCTGCACTGTAGAACGAGAACCATGTTGACATCTCGCGAAAGGATCAAGGAGAAGAAAACGCAAAGTAGAAAACACCACCTCAACACCAAACCTTTGGTGGATAAGTACAACAGGAAACGTCGGGTCTTTCCCCCCCAATATCGCACGGCTTTTTGGATGCTCATACAAATTTGCTGAAGAACTAAAGAACTTGGCGTTTATGGCTGCTCGTTGCCGCTACGTTCATCTTCATTGCCAGTTTTGCCTAAGCGTCTCAAAATCTGAACCAGAACCATGCTGTGGAACAAATAGATCATGGTTCCGTACGGGCTAACCCGGACATATGCACTCTGCTCGCACAGTAAGTCCCAGAGGTCTATGCCTCTATGCTGCCGGTCGGTAAACAGCTTCCTGACTTGTTCGAGGACACTGGTATGTTGGTAGGGTACCTCTAAGTACAAAAGAATATCGCTGGGTTTTTCTCTCCCAACATCGAACGGCTTTTTGGATGCCCACTCATGTAAATTTGTTGATCAGTAGAAGAACTTGGCGTTTAAACCTACTCGTCTTCGCCCCGTTCAGCTTCATCGCCAGTTCCATGTCCGCCCAAACGTCTGAGAACTTGCACGAGAACCATGCTGTGGAAAAGATACATCATCGTGCCAGGCGTGCAGTCCTTTACGTAAGCACCCTGTTCGCAGAGTAAATCCCAGAGGCTTACGCCTCTGCTCTGCCGGTCGGCGACCAGCTCTCGCGCTTGTTTCAGGAGGTCGGTATTTGGATCCCAATCTGTGGAGAAGAAAAGACGTCAGCACCAACCGCATGGACATGGCTGAAGACCATTTGGCCTTGTGAGACCGAAAGGGAAGAATGGAATTTTCCTTACCGGAATCAAAGGTGATATGCCTGAGGGAAGCGTTAGTTCAAGACCGAGAAATCATAAATGGTTGATTGGACTAGGTGGAATGCTTACGCCATGTTTCTCGTTTAAGAGCCTATCTTGTTCTGGATTGACTGGTATTTTCTTGTCTGTGGTGATGTGTGAGAATTTTGTCGAGTGTGATATATACTGGAGGAAGAATTCGGATATTCACTCAGAGAAATGGTATAAAAAAAGACTGAGGGCAATGGAAGAGCAAAAAATAGCGCGGGGTCCTCGGAGGCTGGAGCAAGTGAAGCATTTAGGGCGGTAAGGTTTGGTTGTCTGGTCGAAAACCTTGGTGTTTCCTCCCTTCACTGCAGATTTCTTGATATTTGTACACCACGTGGTCCAGGTTTGGGGTGGCCAGTGATGGGAAGTCGAAATAGAAGGATGGAGAAGATATAGAAGTCAGATCACAGGTAAGCGAGGCCAGAGCAACATTTAAGGAGAGTACACGAAGCAGAGGACGCAGTGAGATAGAGAAATAAGCCACAAACGAGCAAAAATTCAATCCATGATTTACCAGAAGAGAGACTGTGACTAGGTAACCAGGAGCCTCCATTATGCGTGGTCCAGGTTTGCTCCTGAACCTATGTCCCGATTTGAATACCTAGGCCAGGGGCCATGCAGAGGACGTGATCCCATTGTCAGGGGGTCCCTACAGATACTGCAGGAGTTGACCGACTGATGTCAAGTATCCCGGCATCTCGAGCTCAGTGACAACAACGCTGTGAAACAGCCAGGCCATACTGTATAGTGGGCTGCTCTCACGAAGATCCTTTTGCTCCTCAAGGAGAATATCTCGAGTTGCGCCAGCGTCCAAAGCCTTTTGGACCAGTTCAACGGCTTGGAAGGCAAGAGATCTTTTGGAGTCCCGATCTATGTGGCACACGAGGGTCAGTAATTAGTTTATCATGTTGAGAACCGAAGGTGACAACAAGAATTAAAAACATCGGGGAATTTGCTTGCTGGCAGCCATAGAGCAGGACAAGACCGTGGGCATTGGGGAAAGTTGAGCAAATCAGGAAGAGCATTGAGTACTAACCGCGGGCAAACTCGATGAAACTGAGAAATGGCATCAGTATGATATTCGAAGCTTTCTCGACGATCAGTAGAGAGGAGGAAATGGAATACTTACGCCATGTTGAAGCACTCTGTATCCTTTAACCGTGAAAGAAGACGCGGGAAAAGCAGTTTGACGGAGGGAAAACGGTCGATAAGGGGATGTCTCGATGATTTGTTGAGGATATACTAAGATAGCTAGCCAGGAGAAATTGAATCCAGTATAAATACGACAGTGAGAAGCAACAAAAAACACCACAACAGAACCTGCCTTTCAATCATTATCCCATTCACTTCCCCAGGGGTTCCTTCCTCGTGAATGACTCGATGCTCTTCACTTGCACTTGCCATCTGACCATGTATGGGCCGGAGAACGTGGGACGATGGGTGAAGGAAAGTAGCCTGAGGATTTGTGTATGTGAAGCTTTCCTTTACCGGCCACGAGTAGTTGAGGCGTTTGTCGTTTTTTGCCCATGCTTTCAAAATAATACTACCACCAACTTCTTCCATCCCCTGGCTGCCACCCCAATGATCCCAGTCAGCTCCAATGCCGCTGACCCTGCTGACGCCTTCTGCAAGCCTGGCTTGGCCATCCTCGACCTTTCACCTTCCGCGCATGCCGTACCTTTGCCCACGCGCGTTGCTTAGTCGCTGGGGCCCTGCCCAAATATCCCGACCGTGGCGCCCATCTGCATCCCTGTGCACCTTGCACCGTTTACATGTGCCAGTTAATCAGCAACATGGCCGAGGCCGACCGCGGTACTGCCAACTAATCGCAGTGATGATCCCCATGCCTCTTCTCGCAACCCCGAAGATGTGGCTGTCCGTGAAGATATGATCTCTATCAACGAGATCCTCGAGCACGTTCCCCGGCTCATGAAACGCGGTCGTCTCGACGGCAACTTCCTCGCCCGTTGCCTGGACCCCGACACTTCTGCTGGCCCTGCTTCTTCTTCGGGCCCCAACACTATCGCTGGCCCTCCCGCTGCTTCTGCCGTGCAGCCCGTCGCCCCTGCTGCCCCTCCCTCCCCCGCCGGCGACTTCGTTACCAAGATCGAGTAGCCTGTAGCAATCTGCATTATAATCGTCTGAGGATCAAGCCAGGTAGGCCATTTTGATACTGGATATGCGATGGCCTCCTTGCACACAACTGAATTGACTGTCATGTCTAAAGCCAGAGACCTGTTATTAGATCAGGTACCAATGATTTTATGTGACTGGATTGCGGACTCACAAACAATGGCCGCCAGAACTGGGAACAGCAAAGAGACCCAGGGAAAACGCCTGAGCCCTTTGGTGTTCCACGGAAGATTCATGATGGTCCGTGTCAAAGAAGGACCAGAAAAGGAGATGGGATGGAAGAAAGGAAATAAGGAAGAAAGGAAAGAAGGAATAAAGAAAAGAAGAAAGAAAGGACGTTGGGAGGAAAGACAAGAAAAAAGGAAGCAAACAAAAGCGGCCGTCGAAATCGTTACCTGACGAAGGAGGACTCTGTGTTAGTGCTCTCGAAAGATGAAGAAGAAGAAGAAGAAAAGAAGAGCTGTGAGGTGTCGTCTCTGCAGCTCTTGGTGTCCAGCCTGCAGATCTGGAAGCAGGTCTTGGTCCTGGACCGCGTGTCCATTCGCGAGGTTGTGAAGGCGAATGCCTGTTTTATCGAGCGCCATAAGCTTAACACACTACAATCAGGAACTAACCTTATGTTTCATAGCTTCTACGCTTTAGGCTGGGGTTCTCTCGCCTATACCTACCTCTCAGGACTCTTCCCTTACCACCAACGCTCCCAAGGGATCGCAGTAGAGCAACTGACCGGCCGTATCGCCCTGTTCATCAATGCCTATATCAACCCGATTGCTCTCGACAAGATCGGATGGAAATACTATCTGGTGTACTGCGTCTGGATTGCGGTTGAGGTACTCACCGTGTACTTCCTGTTTCCGGAGACGCAGGACCGCACCCTAGAGGAATTGGCGTTTATGTGGGAGGGCCCAATGCTGCTTGCGAAGAGTACATTCGCTCCGTACGGCAGAAGGTTGCCTCCCCTTGGTCCGGTACGGACTCGGGATCATCAACGCCGCATCATCGGGTACGAAAAAACATCGGCCGGAACGAATAGGTGGCTCGTGGAGTATGAAGGTCTTGGCATCGTTACTAGTTGATTGTATCCTGTCCGGAAGTTGATGGTCCGTTGGTTTGGTAGCCTCCTCGTAAGAGGGCGGTCCTTGAGCTTGCGGAACCATTGTAGTAGGTGCAACTTCTGGCGGTGATGTAGCCGGAGGCGGGGCTGCGGCGAGATTGACTATCAGGCTCATCAAGAATGTATAGAACTGGTACGCTCTAAAGCATGGGCAAGTGAATATGAAAAGCGCACGAGCAAACCAAAAACGCACTAATAACCTTTGTACCTGGGAGGAATGAGCGTGCGCTTGTCAGGATGGAAGACGGATTCCACAAACACGCCTGAACGACCCCAAGGACCCAATAAATCCCTAGGATATCGTCGGGAGGGAGTGGCGAAGTGCAAACTAGGGCCCTATGGGTAATCGTATACCCATTATTCACCCATTCTTGGGTATTTGTTGATAGAGCTTCCATGCGATCGTATTGTGCAAAGCGGGCTGTAATAGGTACCCAACTTCTTATCCGTACCGCTACCGACATATATCGCTGGGCGTTCATGTTGGCCGGGGTGTTCCAAAACGAGAACATATATTGCCCATTTGCGTATATCTAAGCATTCGGAGATGGTATGATTTGGGAGTTCTTTGAATTCAGTGATTGTCGGAGGAGGCTTTCCATGCGAGAACAAGTTGCTGAAACCTGGGTCGACCGTGATAGTTGTAGACAGGCGGTCCCATTCTGTTTTGTTAGGGATGTTCTTTCTGATACTCCAATGGTCGAGTGCCGGTAGTCGTGCTTCTGCTTGCCCATCTGCGCCTCCCCAAGGAATCATGCATCCGCCAGAGGGGAGTCTGCACCGGTACTGTACGCAGGAGTGCAAGAAGCTTGGGCCATCCCGGCGTTAGTGGCGTAACTGTCTATCGTGATTGTGCAGTTGGCAAGGTCGAAATCGTTGACAGGGTCGAAGGCCACACCGCCCGGGCGAGAAACGAGGTGCTGACGATATCGAGCTGGTGAAAGATTTCGACACGAGGAAGGCACAAAAGTAGCTTTAATCGTCCAGGTCGCTCCTTCCCTTCATCTAAGCTATTACGCAAGCACGCTTTCTCGCAACGTTTTCCCACAAACCTCACCCCGCTCCAAATGTCACAAAACGACCCCATGGTGACCGATGGGCTCTGTCCCATACAATGGCAAGAACACAAAACGAGCCAGAATACTTGTAGGAAGAAACCCATGCCGCAGAAAATACGGGACGAAAGAACAATGGATTCACAATACAAACATAGGAAACCATTCACTCCAAGCTAGGTTCAATATCTT
The DNA here is from genome assembly GCF_033439725.1 of Neurospora tetraspora. Lineage (NCBI taxonomy): Eukaryota > Fungi > Ascomycota > Sordariomycetes > Sordariales > Sordariaceae > Neurospora > Neurospora tetraspora. The sequence goes on from NW_026944383.1 coordinate 4,353,873, forward strand.
GCATCTATCAATCGTCTGAACCTGGATCAGATGAGAGAAGGAATACTCGTCGTTTCGATCCTAAAAAGTGTCTTTCTGAAGCTCTCTCTGTCTCACAAGGAATCTTGCACATAATGCCAGTGGTAAGCACAACGAGATGGCCAATCTCAGGAGGACGGCCTTCGCCAGAGCATAGAGATCTGGCAGGAGCAGCGGGAATGGATCCAACCCTCGCCCGCCATCTCGGCCCAAGATGATTAGCCACAATTGCCCGCCAAACATATCCTCAAAGGTTGGACCGTAACCCACCGGGGCCTACTCTGCTGGTCCCCAATCCCTGCCGAGATCAACATGCCACTACAACGTCTCCGATTCGTAGCTACGGAAGCCGCACTCGCCATTATGCTCCATGCCGGTGTCCAAATCAAGACGGACGATATATTTTCTGAGATCCTACTATGGCCGCGGACGGACATCCCTTGGGGACCTTTGTGCTCTCACCCAGCCATGTGGAATAAACCGGTGAACGTCGCTGATATGACCCAAGCCCAAATTGATGAGACTAAAGCGCTAAGGGCGCTACATAAAAAGGAGCGTGCGCGGCGCGCCTATGCGTTCAATCGCGAAAGGCACCTTGAATCACCAAAAAAAAGAAAAAAGCGGGAGCGGGTGAAAGCATCACGCCGGTTTTATTGTCGGATTTGCCCTCGTAGTAGAGTTGTTCTTGAAAGGAATGTCACAATCTTCGCAGTAGTATCGCTTCAATGCTATGGCCTCTTCCTGGTATCTCTTTACCCTCGCTTTTGTTTCCGCACCGATAATCCTCATCACTCCCACTATAGTCGTGGTCCGGGAAGCTCTCGTCAGTGTCACCTCCAGCCAAAGCAGTAGAGACAACGGGTAACATAGTGTTGTACTCCTCATAAAGTTTGTCAGCCTCCTGCTTGCACTTGGCCAACTCGTCGCGACGCCTCTGTAACTCCTTTGCTCGTCTCTCCAGCTCCTAACCGGAGATGGTGAACTCGGTGAGTTTAGACGGGTCGAACTCGAAATCTTCATAGATTTCGTCCTTGTACTTCTCCATGTTCCTTCTTCCTGCAAGTTCGAGCCCCTCGAGGATTGGGTCGATGCCGTTAGGTAGAGGGTACCGCTGGAGGAGATCTTCATTGCGAAGTCCGTTTAGATCCTTCTGGGGCTTCATCCTCGCATGGAACCTTTCAGCCATCTCGGCTCTGGTCCAGAGAGGGAGATGGGCTTCAGACTCGCATTTGATAATGCTGAATCTGCGATTCTGCAGCCATTTCGAAACTTCTGCCTCACCCGCACGTGTGAAAAATCCAGGGTCAGGGATCTCAACGACATCGTCTTCGTTGCCCCTGCCTGGTTGCCACTGCTCGGAGCCGGGGCGCGAGGATGCATGACAGGTATCATTATCTCGTCGGTGCGACTGGCCGGGTTTTCCCGCACCCAATGGCTGACCCAACCTGGAGGCATCACCTAAATTCGCTGCGCAGGTTGGCTACTGCCACTGATCGGGGGGGAAGAATGTTTGGGTGTAACCGCTGAAGAAACGGTGGAGAGATTGCAGCCGAGGCTGGCTGACTGTGGAGTGGGGCATGAGGACATCTCGGACGGTATTCAGCTGCACTTGTGTGTAGTGCGGCTGGCCAAATGCAGTGGCGTCATTCCGAGAAAATCGATCTGGGTAGAGGACGAGGGAGAGTTGTCGGATGCGGCGATCGAGGAAGTCGGTGGTCAGGGTGTTGATATTTGTATTCGGGTCAAGGCCGAGGACATCGAAGACGTTTCACGGTCTAACCCTGAGCAGCGGGAATGGATCCAACCCTCGCCCGCCATCTCGGCCCAAGATGATTTCTCCATAGCCCGTCTTTTACTCGAACTGGAACATATTCTGCGAGAAATTGCTGAGGCCGCAGGTCCGGAAACCAGAGCGCTGTTGGCCAGAATAGGAGATATTCGGCCCAAGACAGTAGATAAAGTGGTCAGTCGGTATGCTGAAAACCTGACTAGAGTTTTGTTTCCGGTCCGCAAAGTTCCACCAGGAAAGTTTTGATCTCTTCAGGAGCCATGAGTCCGCCGTGGGCAGCTGCGGCCATCAACAAGCCGTCTCTACAATACCGCCCCGGTGTAGGGAAGGGCTTGATGGTTTTATAGTAGCGAGCCCAGGCATTCTGCCACCCTGACCGTGCCTTATTCTTGACCCAGATCACGGCGAGCATAAACCGGAAATACATAAACCTTGCCCCATCGAGGTCTTGTGCTCTGAGCCGAGGTGAATTATTGTTCAACCACCTCTCCTCTTGTAGCGACGCCTTCAAACAGACCGTCTCCGAATTATGCTGGCTGGTCAAGATGGAGACCGTTTGCTTTTGCTATTGCGCTAAAAGCTGGGTCGCTGCTGGAAATCTGACTAGAAGCAGTTAGTTCCCTGGGACAAATGGAGATTCTCATGCGCCTCATGGGAGAAGTGGAAAGTGCTGGATTGACTTCCTAGAGGAAAGAATAGAAAGCGAAAGCTCCATCTGTAAGGTGCGTAGAAATGATCATGCAGCCTAGCAAGATTACCAACATTCCCAAATTGACTGCATCATTGTCATGCTCCGCCGCATGTATGCACACGCAAGGGCAGTTCTGGACAAGGAGTCAGACACTGTTGCCCGAATGAGACGAGTTCCTTTTCAGTTACACATGGCTGCTTTCCTCCGTTCCTAACAACAAACTGACATCCTCATAGACACGTTAGACACTTCTGGTAAAAGCACGCAACTGTGCCTCAAGTTCTTTTGCGATAGAGTCGTGAAAGAGCCATTTAAGAGATTGAGAAGGATTTCCTGCTCTTAAAAAACGTTGTTCGTCTAGTAGGTCCTCCTGCCTAGTTGCTCCAATCGCCAATCTGTGAGCGATAAGTCCTACCGCTTGAACTACCAAAGGTGGGCTATGCTGACTAGGCCTCAGAGAGCGCAACTGCCCCTCAAGCTCTTTCACCATGCAATCATGAAAGAGCCACCTCAGAGATTGAGCGGCGCTTGCCGCTCTTAGAACGCGTTGCTCAGCAGGAAGGTCTTGCCGACTAGTTCCTATCTCGAGCCTGTGTGAGACCAAGAACCGCGCTTGCGCGACCAAGGACATTTCATTCCTCCAGTCTGTAGAGAGGATCAAGATACATGTTGGATTTGGGGCGTGGCATTGATATTTCGGAAGACGCCGGACGATGTCTGTATCTGTACAAGGGACAGCTCGAAGATGGTGAACCGCTACTCGAAGGGTCTCGGGGTACGATTGAGTTGTCTGCTCGTGTTGAAGATGCAACATGATTGGAGCAAGGTGTACTGATGCCTTGAGGCGCTGAAAATTGTTACGGACGTCATCTAGCGTCCTAGTCTGAGGGTCATTGTACCTAGTACCATGACGAGGATTGTTTCTGACATGGATTGGATCGCCCTATTCTTGGTGATAGGGAAATTATAAGGGGGGGGGCCTCACCCCCGCGCCCAAACAGTCTCTCCTCGCCCTGCTGCAGGAGCTCACTGGCGACGAAGATATCAGCACCTCTCCTCCTGATGGCCCTCAGGCGCCAGGCCAGGTTCGAAGCCCAAAACAATCTACTCCAGCAGGTCGTCATCGTCGGACTCGTAGTTCTCCTCCACAGCAGCGGCGGCGGTAACGCGGGCCAGGCACGCGCGAAGACGGGCGACCTCCTCCTCCATGGAGCGGAGGGAGGCGGCCGCCGCCTCGCCGGCCACGCCGGTGTCGATGTATGCCGCGACATCGGCGCTATACACAGTCAGAGTCCTATCTTTTGCCACCAGAAGCAAGACACAATGAGGAGACTTACGCAGAGGGACGGGAATATCCCGCCTCCGCCAGGACCGGAAGTCCGGCGGCAACTTGTCTGGCCGCGAGCCAGTTCTCGTTCTCAGCCGGGGGCAGCGAGTCCTACTCGTCGCGCACCTGGCGCAAGAAACCGGGCGCAGGGTTGCAGCCCTGGCCAGCCTCACGACACCGGCGGCAAGTGACGCCGGCCGCGGGGAATAAAACGGTGAGATAGAGGCAGGAGGGGTTGGGGTTGGCGAAGGGGGTGAAGGGAACGGGAAAGATGTGCGTAGTCGATGCTTCCAGCACTTGGGCAGGGCACAGACGCGAGGTTGGGAGAGGAGGGTAAGGAGACAGGTGTCAAGTCACCCCCACTCCCAAAAGACGTGGGCCTGCAAAGTACCGAGAGCAGTAGCCACCGCCGACAACTCCTTCTTAACCTCTGTAGTCAAATCCGTCAGGGAGGCAACCACGTTGTCGAAGGATGCCGTGTGGGTTTCGGCGGAAGAGGCGATAGCAGTGCCCATTTCGTCGATCTTAGTCTCGAGGGCAGTGAGACGTGCGACAAAAAGGCTGCCGAAAAGCATGGAGGCCGCGCCCGGAGCCTGAGCGGGGGCACCGGCAGCGACGGGGACATCAGGAGAGCCGGGGGCGTCGAGAGCATCAGGAGAGCCGGGGGCATCGTCGTCCTCAATCATAATAGGAGGCATAGGAGCCGCCTTGTAGAGGCGAGCGCGGTGGGCAGGAGCGCGCCAGCCCTCGGTGACCAGTTTGCCGATGGTCCAACCCAAAATACCACGGGAAAAGAACTAAGGGAGGAAATGAATAAAGGAGAACAACTCCTAGCCTATCTAGGAACCGTATTGAAAACCCCCCATTCCTAAGTGAACGAACCGCCCTGCATGCTAGTTCTCCTCGTCCGAGACTCCAGCCCTATCCTCCCTACTGTCATAGGTAGACAGGGCACGCAGCTGGACTTCCAGCTCCCTCACCATTGAATTGTGGAACATCCACATCAACGAATTGACAGGACTTCCTGCCCTCAAGAACCTCTGTTCGTTCAGCAAATCTTGACGACTTGCTCCAATCTCCAGTCTATGGGTAATCAAGCCCCTGGCTTGGATTACCAGCGGCAGGTTTCTGTTCCAGTCTGTATCGGAAGGAGAACTGTTAGCATCCTATTATGGGAATAAATGTAGTGTCATGGAAAAACGTAGGGAAAATATCGAGATGCGATTGTCATTGGATGCTGCAGGGATCTGGATCTTCTCACCTCGTGGGAATTCGATCCACCTTGACACAAAAGTCAGTCTCTTGTTCAATCTGTACTAAGGAGATAATGTTCGAGGCAGTGACAGTACTTACGGCATTCTGAAAGGAGACAAGGTTATCTTGAGTAGTCTCGATGTGGGGAATGTGTTCTCGCTGGTTTAGGGATTGTTGTGAGACGCGATGTAGGTATTCGCAGAAAATTTTGAATTTGAGGTGACGTGATGATCGCGCAACGGAGAAAGGTGGAGGAAAAGGAAAACTTTTCTGAAAAGGTATATATGGAAAGAACAAGGAGTCAAAAGGATGGAAGCGCCTTCCGACCCCCACGTTATCCAAGGCAATAATCGCAGCCTAGATGAGATGAAAGGACACAAAAATATTTGCGAATGACGTTAGGGCTTTTCAATTTTTTGCAACTCCCTCACTCGAATATTTCAGTTGCCTTCACTGCTCGGATATGAAGTCATACTTCGCAGAAATATGGACATCAGCCGTTTGTATTGAGCAAAGGGTCCCACGTAACTTTCATCTGACCTCTGGTCCTTGTTCCACTTCACGCTTCTCATTATCCGGTCTGTCTTCTATCGTTTGTGTACGTGTAGGCGAGACTGAACGCGCGAAGAAAAAATGGCAAGGAACGTATTTGTGAAGCTGAAATTTTGAAAGCTGAAACTTGGAGGTTTGATGAAAGAAACCAACGACGGCGGGGAGTAGTGGCATCATCTGGACTACAGGTGGAAACGATCATAAACGAAGCAAAAGAGTGGGAAAACTCGGTTGAGAAACTTCTCAATGATGAAGGCATTTATCTTTGAGTCAGCGCAAGGAAAGGAACACAGTTCCCTACTAAATAGTCTCGATACGCTGTCATGATTGGATGGGCTACCGCGTACCTTGAGCCCCGGAGAATTTGATGCTGCTGAGGCGTAGGAAGGTGAAGAGCAACTGGTTCTACCCTTTTCCGAGGGACTTGGACCGGCCCGTCCAAAGTCATAAACACCGGCATAGTGCTGCTGTTGGTGTTTTTGCTGCTGCTATTGCTGTTGTTGTTCCTGTTGCAGGTGAGGAGGCATGATGTTGGGGGTAATATGGATGTCTGTGGTTCCGTTGTTGCGAAAGACAACGTCGCCCTGATAGAGAGAATGACCCCATAGCCATGCGTTGCCGGAGATGGCCTCGGAAGCGAGTGTCGTCCACGGAGCGCTCGCCCGTATGATGCAGGCAGCCACGAGCCATCCCAAGACAACCCCTGAAGCTCGCCGCTTCCTTCCTTCACTCGAAGTCATAACATCCCTCTTTACAGCATCCAGTGTCGACTTTGCTCCTAGGTTCGCAAATATCCTCAAGAGTATCAACCCCCCTACGATTGGATACTTAAAGTCTTTACCGAATCAATTTTCGCGGACGGGGTAGGGTGTTTATGTGTTGGTATTTGAGAAACCAAGCTCGAAACCAGCTATCTATGTAGGATCTAGCGCCAATAGTGTCTCTGGAATAGGAGGCCGTATCAATCAACATCAAACAGCTACCGCCGGCTCCTCCAGATCAGCCACACCCAAAGGGGTCCAGGAGAAGCTCAATGAAGGCTATACCTTAGTCCTGAGTCCATACTGGGCGATTGGCAAGACTCCCAATCCCATCTCAACACACTGCTACAATCCGCACCTTCATCATAGCTCTAGAAGCTGCAATGACTTGTATTCTCTGGTCCATGATGAGTAACAAATCGTGGGGGTTTACCAACGCAAATGGCGGAGACCTTTGTCCTTGGCCCAAGGACAACTACGAGTACATCGGGATCAACAGACAGAACCCGATCAAAGGCAGAGAGTCCGGCTCAAGGCCGGAACACGAGTGGAAGACGGGAGGCTATTCTGACGAGTTCGACGAGCTCCTCTTCTTGCTCATGGATTCATAGAATAGAGCCGTCGGCCGACCAGGGCCAGAAGGGGTCTCATTTGTTGGGGCTTTGATTGTGAGTCTGACATGAGAAAGTGAAAAACAAGTGAGATTGGCGATTTCTGACTCTGAATAATGGCCATAGATGCGTGGAATCAAGACCGGACCCATCTCACCATCCTTTTACTTCATTCTTTCTCCATATTCTCTATGGCGAACATGTCTTCGGGAAACATCCATCCCCAGCCCGACCTCCCCCGGTCATTCAATCATCGGAGGACTACAAGCCTCCCAACGCCCACAACATCGAGGAGGAGGGCTGGAAGATCCAGCGAGGTGTACACACTTGGGACTGGGGATTGTTCTCGCTCAGTCTTGCTCCTCCACATCTTCTGGAAACCTGTACCTCAACAACGGCCACGTTTCCGAGAGCCCCATCGCCGTCCAAATCAACAACGATGGCAGGGAAAACATCGCGGGACAAGGCATTCCTCTCCTCGCGCCTATTTGCATTGTATGTGTCCTTGTTCCTGGTCCGGCGTTCGCGGTTTGATTCTTGCATCATTCGACGTCTGGTTTCTTCGATTTTGTCTTTCTATAGGCCCGAAGTAAACCATTCTGACCTTCGGATACTCTCTCTCCAAGCATCATGCTAACATAAACCCCCATAAGGCACCGAGCCGCCCCATTTGCTGTTTGTCAAGGTGGGATGGATAGTTTCTCTATCCTCGTAAGCGTATAATCCATACGTCAAAGCAGTTTCAAGGATTAAAAGAATAATCCACGAGCAGGCAGAATTAGATAGATGTCTGTTGGCAATGGCGTCGACACCAAAATCTTATTATGCGATATGCGGCAAAATCCATAGCAACCCCGACATTCCTGGCGGAATCGAATGCAACAGCATCATCAGCGATGATGAGACCATTGTCAGCTGCTTGGCTCCCGTTCCAAGGGAGGTTGTTTGGTTGAGTATGACCATTCGTTTCAAGATACAGGACTGCTTCCAACAGAAGAGACCGAGCCGGCAAGAAGGTCTTTCATGGGCCCGTCGGTCCCTCCATGCGGCTGACTTTGAATGTTTTGACGGCAGCGTTTTTAAGCTGCTTGACCATGGGCAGCTCTGTCTAGCTGCGATGTACTTGGTGGTGGAGTCAGCTCTGATCCTAGGCACTGCGTCGAACAGCTGCAACACCGTGATTGGGATCTCCATCTCCGCCAGGATCTTTCCCAGGTCAAACGGCTCAAGTCCATACTCCTCAAGCCCTTTGATGTGCGGGCGGGGCCGTTCTGCTTCAAGATGGCCTTGACCTTGTCCAAGATCTCCTTCGCTTTCTTTCCTGTCTCGCGGATCATGTCTAGCTTATGGCGGGAGTCTTCAGAGGGACAGTTGCTGCGGGCTTCGCGGTGGGTGTCGGGCGCAGCGGTGGGATCTTTGGTCTGTCGTCTTCCGTTACCACCGGTTCCGCCGCATTGGGCTTCGTGACAGGCTGCAGCGAGGGTCCCTTCTTCGGCACCGGATGCTTGGAAATCTTCGCAGATGAGTCGAGAACCTATGCTGTCATTGTCCCGTCTGTCTTCCGTGCTGTCAAGGTCGTCGTCATCTGAATTGCTGCTTTTATCTGGACCTATGGCTATTTTCCTGGGTTTGTTGGTCTTGTCGGCGTTGGCGAACAGGACTCGTAGTCTGGTTCGCTGTAGAGATTTGTAACAAGTCAACATTTCTGTGCAATGGATCAATCACAATGACTCCCACTCACAGGGCGGAAAATTATGTGGGTTGCTTCTTCTTTTGTTAACGTTGTGTCCGCCTTCCTTCGCTCTTTCCCCTGAAAATTGGAAATTGCTTGGCGCGCCCTGAGCCGATCTTTCCACGTCCCGATGGCCCCGCGTCAGCAAAAATACCGTCCCGCCTTGTGCAAAATGAAACGAAAGAATACCATGAATACGCTGTTTCGAATACTTTGACTCCTATTGTGTCATTATTCTGCCAGTAATTGGCGGAAAAGTGTTTCAAAATTTTGAGTGTCTGTCCGAAGTCGGAATGTCGCTGGAACCCGACCCGAGCGCATGCATTTCGGGTTGAGACCACACTCGGAAGAAGAGTGTGAATAGCAGGTATTTGGCGTGGACGTATTCACCCCTCTTCTCTCTCCCAGCTACTACCATAAATATTTCGATCCGTTACCCTTCGTTGCCTGGAGAACGACATCAAACTTTCGACGTCGAGTTTTCTTGCCTTTTTTAGGGTTTCTTGCTTTCGAGCCAGCAAACTAGATAGCCACCAACAATCTTCCAGCAGCTTCCCCGCCCCAAGTAATAATGGCGTAAGTAACCTCTCCTTTCCTATCCTTCCACCCATCCCCAAACAGCAAAAACGAAGCTAACTTTGCCTCCAGGTGGATCGAATTCGAGAGGGGTAAGCAACAGAACGACCAAATCCAACACCACATCTCCCAATTTCCATGGCCCACGACTAATCGAATCTCTCCTCTTCTGCTAGACTGGACCTACCAATGGTCTTTGGTCTTGCAGGCCAAAAACCTCGTGGACCACCGTCTCTCAATCGGCGCCGACACCCATGCGCTGCTCTACGAGCAGCGGTGGTTGAGGGCCGCCCAACCCAACTGTAACATCCCTTGGATGTTTTACAATGCTGTTGTGATGGAGCTGGAGGGTCGGTTGTAGGCGGGTTGCGCGTGTTGATGCGGTAAAGAATCCTCTTTTTGCGATCGAGATATCTTCGAAGCAACGACCGAGACTGACGTGATTGTTGTTGAACAGATCCAAGCCCACGCAAGTTTCTTTGCTGGATGTAGTGCTTGACGCCGAATCCTCAGATTTCCCACAGACGAGCCGAGGGAGTTAAGGGAACGTATACCAATACCTCGCCCCCTACATCCGTCACAACACGGCTGGAGTAGAGCTAGGTTTCTCTCTCCTTTTCCCATCGCTTGTAGCTGACAAGACAATTCACGCTCTCCTTCGCTCTCTTTTTACCACTTCCCCCCTTGCTTGTTGCTTTGATGCTTTCACATGCGTTTTATTGTTCTGTTTGTTTGTGCCTGTCCAGAATTCGTTGGTTCTTTTATTTTGCCTTGTTTTCCCCCTTCTCCTCATGCTGCTTGTGATCTCCCGGTCGCCTCTCCCTCCTGCTCCTCTCGACTGGCCTAGGTCGCCCTCCTCGTTTCTCGAGCACTCTCGCATTTTATGGCTTTTCTTGCTGATAGGTTCAAGGAACAGAGGCGGCTGAAAGCCATTGCCAGTTTTCCAGTTTTGCTAATCTTTACTATCAGCAGGCATATTATTCAGCCCTTATAGCCTCCCAGTGGCTCGACCATTCAAGTCCACTCCCCGTTCACAATTATTCCAGCGTTAGAGCCGTTGTCGAAGCACAACCCCGAACCCTGCGTTCTTTGACCGAGTCAGCACCTAGCTGTCCTCTCCATGCTCTAACCGCGATAAAGTCCTTCATCCTCGAGCGCCATGACAATAGCGTTGTAGAACATGAATGCCGGGGTTCCCATGACGCTGCTATATCTCAAGCGCCTCTGCTCCATGCGCAGGGCGGTCCGGCTGACGCCGGAAGCGATGTGGAAAAGAACGAGCACTCTTGCCTGGAACGCCAGGGAGACGCCCGGACGCCAATCTACAGCAGGGTGACAATGTCAGTTTATGCCAGTTCTGAACAAACACAAGAGTCTTGGGGAGGTAGAAGGGGTGCACAGAATATGCCATACCTTTGTAGAAGTTGATGTATCTGGAAACACGGGGACCGGTTAGCTTCATTTGAGCACAGGAGGAGATGTGTCGTAAGGAGATGAGGATGATGCTTACGGCTGTCTCGGAGTTCCCTGCAGCGAGAAGATATCCTCGTAACCCATGGCTGGTAGAATCACGGTTGGTCTGAAGAGCAGAAAGGTATGATATGCCGAGAATATACTTTGATGTTGTGGTAGGACACCGCAGGCTACGATTTTGACGATGGTGGAAGGGTGGTATGAAAGTTTGAGGAACAAAAATCTATATCGACGACTGATAAATCCCAATTCACTGACCATTGAGCTCAACCTTGAACCTCGTTTTTAGTTACGGTGAAGGGAAGATGTTGAACCAAAATTCCGAGAACCTACAGCAGACCAGAATTGCTCAATCGGCAAAGGCCACCTCGCGTTCACCATTACTCCACCGTTACGAGTCCAAGTTGTAGAACGGCGAAAAGCAAAAGACCACGACAAAAGCATGAGGAATAGGGAAAACAGGAAAAGTCAGTGTGATAGACACCATGCGCCGAGCTGCAAAATTACACCGGAAAGTAGGGCCACAAGACGCAGATAATGACGGCAGAAGAAGACCGACGAGCAAAATATCTTGGTTGAAAAGAACCCGAGACAAAGAAAGCTTGAAACTACCACGAGAGAAGAGCTAAAACCGCCGACTGCCAAGTCATCATCCGACCAGCCTGCCTGCCTGTTCCTCCTCGTCGTGAATACAACCGCGAACCCCTCAACTTCTTTCCGTAATCGACAGTCCTCCACTCCACGCTCTAATGAAGCCACAAACAGTCTTCCAGCTCCCAGACGATCGCGTCATGGAAGAAGTACGGCATGCTACCCATAGGGCTACGATACCTGAGGTGTCTCTGCTCCATCCGCGGAGCGTTCCGACTAACACCGGATGCAAGCTGCCATAGAACTAGAACTCTGGCCTGGAAAGCCAAGGGGACGCCCGGCCAGAAATCTATGAAACAACGTCAGTTTGCGATAATTTTTTAGTGGTTAGTGTAGGGCGAGATGAGCAATGTCGGCTCTAGAAAAAAGGAGGAACGAAGTGCATATTGAAGCAGACGGCAGCATATCTGATGATGGAGGGGTATTGGGGTTGACGCATACATACCTCTGGTGAAGGAGATGTGGCTGTAACGAGGATCGGTTAGCTGTGTTGGAGCAATAGGTAGGAGATATGTCGTCGCGAGGATGGTGCTTACATCTGCCTCAAAAACATTTGGGTCCACTGGTTGTAATCCATGGTTGCCGCTGGTCTTGTGGATGTCTGAAGGTCAAGAAGAGACTATATTCTGAGGATTTTGGTCGATGTCAAGGTGGGTAGAGGACGGATACGGTGGGCTACGATCGTGACAATAGTAGAATAGTGGTGGGTAGGAAAGGAAATCTGGGCGGTTGATTTGTTCTAATATATAACGAAGTCGGAGTAATTGCAATTCACCAGCCCTCGAGCTTCTTAAACCTTGAACCTCATCTTTTAATTACGGTGAAGGGAACAGGTCGAATCAAAATTTCGAGAACCTACAGCAGACCAGATTGGCCCGCCTGCTCCTCGCCCCAATGGACGCAGCCAAAGATCCTTGACTTCCGATATAAACGGGTGTCAACCCAGTTGAAGAGGGCGCACTGCCAGTGCAGCAGGTTGTAGTTCTTCGCCATCAATAGTCGACGGTCCTCCGCCGCTACCCTTTGACCCCCTACAAACGATAGGAACCATCTTCCAGTGCGATAACGATCGCGTTATGGGAAATATACCTCTTAGTCCCCCGCGGGGAACGGTACCTCATGTGTCGTTGCTCCATCCGCAGGGCAGTGTGGCTTACACCCGAAGCCAGCTGGAAGAGGATCTGCACTTTGACCTGGAAGGCCAGGGAAACGGCGGCCACCCAGTCTATAGGGCAGTAGCAATGTCAGCTTATACGTCTCGTTGTACAGGAGAAGGAAGGGGGAGGAAGGGAGCGAAGTAAATTGGGATGGAGAGGGTAAAGGCGATGGATGATATGCGATTCAGTAAGGTAGGTGGAGGAGCAGGAGCCACTTGATGAAGGCGCATAATGTTGACGTACCTCTATCGAAAGAAATGTAGTTGGAAAGAACGTTTATTAGCTTTGGTGGTGTATAAGGAGAGGAAAGCATCGTTAGGATGGTGCTTACGGTTCCCTCGGGGTTTGCGAGAGCATGTTCCCATTATAGGCCATGGTGGTCATCTTGTGGGTGGTCCAAAAGGTAGGGATTTATCCTGTTCCCGGTGATAGGTTTGATGCTGCGGTAAATAATATTGTGGTCGGTGGGCTCCAGAATGGTAGAAGGGTGATAGGGAGAGAACTTTCGAAGATAGACGAGTTTAAATATATATCGACGACGGATAAATCCCAATTCACCAGCCCAAGAACTTCTTAAACCTTGCACCTTATCCAAAGCTACAGTGAAGGGAACAGATCGAGCCAAAAATCCGAGAACCTACAGAAGACCAGGTTTAAGCCAGGTTCTGGTTAGGTATAGGACCTTGAATTCCACCATCCAGAGCATGTTCGAGAACCTGAACCTTTCGCCAGGAAATACCTTTACGAAGCTACGATATACGAAACGATTCATCCGGACGGGAAGTCAAAAGACCAGAGATCAGACAGATTACGACGAGGGAATGAGAATGGATGTTGTGAAAAGCAAATGAATATCGCTATGCCATACCCAAGATATCTAGATGGGTGGCCGTGGGGCAAGGTGTCTATGAATTCTAGAATGACTGCCAAGATGATGCTACCCTTCCTTTAGTTTGTCCCTGCCACCATCGATGATGTATCTTTGATGTGTCTTTGGTGCTGTCTTTTCCCCTTCTCGTCGAGGGTGGGTTGTGATTTGAGTAGCACGGGACTTCCAGGTTGTGATTTGGGTAGCACGGGGCTAGTAAAGGGGGTTACGTGTGTGTGCAGGTAAAGATGCTGTTACTCCAATGTTTTGCCAACACGAGGGCAAAATCCGCCACTGTAGTTTACTTGCATCCTCCATCTATTGCAGAATGCAGTGTGATGTTTCCTGCTGGCCACCGGTGCGGTCCGTCGTCGGGAGCCGTGAACGGACTCCCCTGCGGGTGGTGGACAAAATGGGGTTGTGCTCCAGCACGAAGATGATTGTTGTGTAGAAGCAAAACTCCTGCGACTGCACATCAGGTACATATTTCCAGACGCTAGACAGCGGTCCATCATGATCGTCATGCTCGAGAATCTGCCGGACCCTCGCCTTCTCTCTGAGGACGAGTTGCTCGATCAAGAGTTTTGATCGGGCAAATCCTTGGGCGAGGCGGTCTTGCACGAGACGACGAGCTTGGTCGTGCATGTTGGCGGTGGGGTCGAAGTCTGTGTAGAGAACAAAAAAAAGTCAGTTCGGTTTGCAAATACCATTACCGATAGGCAGACATCTGAAAAAAAGGAAGAAGAAATAGATCGTATGCCTACCCTTTTCGAAAGAGATGCACCTGGTGATTGAATGTTAGCTTTGATTGTCCCATGAAGCAAGATAGAAATAAGCGAAGAGAAGAGCACTTACGGTTCCTTGGGTTCCTCGGGCTCCTCCGGCGTGGTAGACGGGGTCTCATTGACGAGAGTTTCAGCAGGCGTGGGAGGAAGAGTCTCGTCTGCCACGACAGTGGGAGTGGTGGAAAGAGTCCGTTCTGCCACGGGAGTTGTAGCTGGAGTAGGAGGATGTTTTTGACCTCCAGGCGTCTTCGGCCGAACATGTTGAATCATGCTGAAGGACGAGTTGCCGCTTTCGGACGGCATGTGTTGATACAGTGATGGCGGTGTGGTTCCGAACATGATTATTTCTGTTTTGGAGGTAGCGTTGATAAATGACTTCTGGTCTTCGGATTGTAGGTAGCGAATATGGAGAGATGACTGTGTTATGGTGGATGGAGGGAGGAGAAGAAGAGACGAAGGGCTCAGAAAGAACAACAACATTTAAATACTGCCCCGGATGTAAATATTGGTGCAGCACCGATGCCCGATCCGTATCATCTGCAGTGTCGGGCTTTGGAATTCATTTTATGCAGGGACCTGTCGCCTTTAAAAAAAAGTTGGTGCAGATTCTCGGAGTCCGTATGATAGTCTCGGCAACAAGTGTTTAGATCCGCTGCAGGACGTTATGCGAACCGAATGCTGCGGGATGCTGAAGCACATGGTGTGGCTAATAAGACCGACATCAACCTAAAAGTTTGTTATTTGAGGGCCATCGTGAGTGACTGGTCAAGAGAAGAGAAGAAAGGCACTTGGTATGTGAACGTTGCTGTCGTAGCGTGCAGCTATTCAAATACAAGAGAGAGGACAAGGCCATGTAGTGTCAGACAGTCAACGAGAATAAAAACGAGCTTGTAGGTGAAACAGGAACGGGAAAAGGGGCACAAACCAGAGGGGAAACGGAAATAGACAAAGTTGGCTGGAAATCTCGCGTCGTGCATTGCAAGGCCACATGCGTTCGAAGCCCGCATGCGTCCGGAGATCCGAGAGTGTGGCGACTATCGGAGTCCACACCTTAAGCCCCATACCTAGAGGTAGATACGTCGTCGTGGAGTTTAGCCGGCCGAATAACCGATTTCACGTGTCTCGCCATTCCCCTACTCCCCGTCAGAAACCCCCGCCTGGTCTTCACGGCAGAAGATGCGGCTCAAAAATTCTAATTCGGAGACGATAGCGTTGTGGAAGAGGTACATCACTGTTCCCACCGGGCTCGCGTCTCTGTACTCACGCTGCTCCCTTAGTAACGCCGTTGTGCTGATTCCTGCACACCTGCAAGCCCTGACGAGAAACCTGGCTTGCATGCAGAAAGAAGTATTCGCGTTCCAATCTATAGAAAGCAGTGTTAGCCTGTGATTAGAGGAGGTTGCGCGTCTTGGATCCGGGCAAGGAAGGTGGTGCTAGTGAAGAATCGGTTTCCTCTTTGCACTGTCTCGGTGACTCAAAAGGAAACTCACCGCGACTGAAGCTGATGTAACTGAAGGCGAGTTAGCCTATGATCAAACCCCAAAGCGTCTGAACATTAGCAAGATACTTCCATACTTACGGACGACTGGGAATTAGAGGATTGGGGTTGCCTGGCATCTTTTGATCTCTTCCTGTAGTGGTTAAAGTATTTTCAACTTTAGGTTTCCCCAACTAGTGACCATTCCTGAGGCCCAAACAGCAAGTTTACGGAGCGAGCGGGAAGTCAAAAGTAAGGAACCACTAGACAGGGAAGGGGAAGTTAAGTAGAAGAGCAGAACTCATCAAGAGCCTAGGTCCTCATCTTCTCACGTATGTATCGTCACCTGGTGAGCCAGAGACAAGTCATCAGTGACTCAGTCTGGAAGAAGGACAAACGTTTTCGCTTATCGATGTATGTGTGTTTGCCGCTGAGAGACCTGACTGTCCCATTTCCACTTGACAAAGCTTGAAGAGACAACTTGTGTTTCCGTCCGAGTCCCCGTCGTCATCACGGATGGCATTTGCCATCGTGAGTTTTGTCCAGCATGTTCGCTTGACGGAGTCAGTCGTGTCAGAGCCATGATCGGAGATCAGAATCTTCTCTCCCGCAATCATCTTGTGCTTGAGCATAGGCGAGCGTGTTCCTCAAGGGGATGACGTGCCATACGCAATGACCGACTCGGGAAGTCCAATGAGATTTTGACCAGGAAGCAACATCATGATCTCCATGAGCGTAATGCTCTCCCATTGTAGTGGCAGTCTAGGTGGGTGTGAGCCGGTAGTCAACGGTTTCCTTTACCAGACCAAGGAACGTCGAAACGTCGCGGTTCATGCCCTAAATGTTGCGCTGAAAGCAGGCAAAGAACATGGATGCCTTGCTGCGTTGTGTGAACTCTCGATATGGTGACTTAGCAGGTTGATGAAGATCACCGAGAAGAGAGCATGGCAAGTAGCCAAGTGCGCGTATGCCTCACTCTACCCCAGTGCCTAGCAAAGAGCTCTCTAGGTCCAGAAACCATCCGTCCCGTCACAGACTCACAACCGCCAGCTGCCATCATGCACCCGTACCTTCCTTCTTGCCTCCCAAACCTGCACCTACCGATGCAAACCCCTCCGAGCCCGTGCCCCTCTGCATTTCATCCCATCCCATCCCATCCCTCAGGTCCCAGCCCCATGCACCAGGCACCAGGCACCTACCACCTGCAGGGCACCATATAAGGTCCGATACCAGACCCCAATACCAGAACGGGGCCCAGTGGTTGTATGGCCGAGTGGTTCCGTTCATGAAAACATTGCCGGTGTGCGTGGTACCCGTGGTACAGTTTTCGTAGGTCGCTGACTGGAGGATTGTGGTTCGTTCCACAAGCTCAACAGGGCTTCTGAGCTTTTTGCCATTTTTGTCGCACTCAACGCTGATTGAAAATATTGCAGATGTGTTCTTTGGATTTGTCTCTTTTTTTTGCAAACTCAAATGAGTTTCTTTTCTTAATTTTTGGTTGGAATATCGGCGGTCGGTCGAGTTGCACCCCCCTCACTCTTACCGACCCCCTCTCCTCTGCTCCTCCTCCTCCTCCTCCTTGTTCAGGAATGAAAAGGCACATAGATGCACCCTGACGCCAATTCCGACTTGAAATACCACCAAATGTCGCTCGTAATCTTTGGAGTGTCGCTCTAGGTTGCTTTGCGTAGTTTCTGGTGGGATATCTTGCGGAAGCCTTAGAAGGCATGTCAATTCGCACGTCCCGAGTAACTCCTCAAACCAACTTCCCCGGATCACATGCTGAAAGGAGTGCAGCTTTCGTGCATTGAGGTTGATAGTGTTATAATAATCGATTGATGTATCTGTGTTCGTAGAATTGAAGCTATCAACTTTTCTTATTGAACATCCCTTTAAAGAAGCTGGAACTCTGTGGTCTAGGCTGACGCTGCAGAGCTGGAACTGGCGCCGGTCGCAGCGGCGCTGACGTCGTTGTTGAAGCCGAAGGTGGTGGTGACTTGCTCGGTGCTCCTCCACCTACATGGATTTGACTATTATTGATGGCGGTACTGCTTCCGCCACCAAGACTTGATCCGCTATTGCTATTATTGTTGGAGAGAGGACTGCTCCCCTGATTCCTGACGACGTGGTACGGCTGGTAGTACTGGGGCTGCCCTTCGTTTGTGTAGACAACATAGCCGGCAATAGGGGGCCCAACCTGTGTTTGTACTGTCGGGTTGTATGCCCCTGATTGTGGTTGTTGTTGCTGTTGTTGTTGGGCCTGCTGCTGCAAGTTTTGCTGAGGCGAAGAAGTTGGCGATACAACTTCAGGGGCATTCTGGGGATCGTGAGCGTGGCCTGGTGGGACATATGGTTGATATATGTTGCCATAATTTGCTACCATTCCCTGATGCGATACCGCTGGAGTAAATGACTGACCCCAAGAGCTGCCATCGTAAGAAGACATATCACTGTACGCCAGATACTGGCCGTTCTCTGTTTGAGCCGCCATTGAGGAAAGTACTTGGTTGTATGCCGCCCATTGGCGGAATGCCTGTTGTGCTTGTTCATTTTCAGAGACCGTGGCCAACCCTGGAGTTGCTACTGTGCTCGGTAGCTGTTGTCTTTGGAAGGTGGGCGTCGTTGGGGCCTCCGGGATCTGATCATTGAGCTCATAGGCGGAAGAGTAGGTAGGGTGAGTTGGCTCTGACATTTGCCGTCCTGCCGATGCTAGCTTCACAATGGCGCCGTTTTGGTTGCGTGGATGCTGCTGCTGTGGTTGCTGAGGATGCGCTGCCTCTTGTTGATCGTGGCGACCATCACTTGCCGACTCCCCTCGCTTATCCCCAGCTTGCCAAGTGACTCTACGAGAGAACTCACGGGAAACCTGACCCTCGGGTGCGGCGTAAACAGATACTTCGTACGAATCCTCTGTTTCCATCTCCAAGGAGTCTGTATTTGACTTCAGATCTTCTCCTCGGCGCTGCTCGGAATTCGCAATACTCGCGTCATCCGGCGTTTCACTCTCGAAACGAACCGGTCCGACTGTAGGCTCCTCTTGGTCTTCTTCTTCATCATTGTTTACTTTTTCTTCGTCCTCCTCATCTTCCGAATCGTCATCCGAATCCTCGGTCTCATTTTGTGCCCCCTCATCGTCGTAGTTAAGACCTTGCGGAGCTGCCATGGCCGCTCGCACAACTCCAGCCACCGCAGTGTTCCCGGTATCCATGGCAGACTTCAGAGCCAACATGATCTTTGAGACATGATTAATCAAAACCTTCAAGCAGCTTGTTTGGTCTTCTGCGAGTGCCGCTTTCAGTGCGTTCGTTCCATTGTTTGAGAAGTGCATAACATCTGCACCCTTCTTCAACAAAAACCGGACGACACTCCGGTCTCCTTCCCTCGCCGCAACAATAAGAGCAGTGTCGCCATCCGCATTGGTCGCGTTGATATCAGCTCCAGCATTGAGAAGCTTCTCCAGGGATTCCGTGCCAGATATCTGCTCCACTACATTGATCAGTGGTGTCGATTGGTCACAGCCACCGTAAACGTTGACATTTGCTTTCTTATCAACAAGCAAATCCAAAATCTCTGGGTTGCCGTACATTGCCGCTGCAAGGATTGGAGGTGCGTCTTGCCCACCGCCAAAGTTTGGGTCTGCGTTGTGTTCGAGAAGTAACGAGACGATATCCTTCCAGCCAGCCTCGGTTGCTGCTTGCAGGGCGGTGCCTTCAACAAATTTTTCGCTTTTTGTGAAAGCGTTCACATCCGCACCTCTGTCAAGAAGCTCTTTGACAATGCCATAATGGCCTTCCGATGCCGCTGTCTGAAGAGCCCATCCATCTGATGAGTTCACATCAGCGCCTGCATCTAGCAAGAGTCGCAGAATGTCTAATCTCCCATCGTATGACGCGGCTGTGAGGGCATTCCCGTACCTGGCGTGTAGCTGTTAGCGGTGAACGAAATTCAAGACGATTGAGGCTACTTACTCTTCTCCAGTAGCATTGGGGTCAGCAGCAAATGTGTCGAGGAGAATGGTGACGGTGCTGAGCTTCTGGTTATCGGTGGCTTCATACAGCGACTGATTTAGCTTCTCTCTCGAGACAGTTCCATCCGAGTACTCCCAGAGAATCCCAAGACTCTTGTCCTTGTTTTCGGTATTAATAGCTGCCTGATAGAAGGCTTCATCGCAGTTCAGCCCGCGGCGACTCTTGAGAATCACTGGCACGATTTCCCATTTTCCATAAGCTGTTGCAGAGTCGAGAGCCTTCTGGAACCACTCGTTGTTATGCTCAAACTCGAGGAGTTTGTTGAAAGCCGCTAGTCTCCCAGCTCTTGCGGCCGCAACCATGGCTTTGCTGTAGTCTTCGGGCGGAATCTTGTCCTTGTACTTCTCTATCAAGCAATCAAGCATGGAGATATCTGTCATCTCAGCCGCCTGTTCAAGTGGAGGTTGAGTATCCCGGGCCTGTGTGGTTGGCAAGACGCCTTTCTGTACCAGCAGCTCCACCGCTTTGAAGTTTCCTGAAGCGATAGCTGCATTGATGACAAGGCCAGCGAACTCCGAGTACGCGTTTGGGTTGGCTCCCCGGCTGATAAGTTTGTCCATCACATCTACATGGCCATTTACCGCGGCCATATGTAGGGCTGTATCGTCAAAGGGGATTTGGGTAATATCGATCACTGCGTTTCGGTTCAAGAGTTCCTCGACGGTATTCGTGCGTCCAAAATGCGCCGCAAGATGAAGCTGGATTTGGCTGAATGTTAGTCAAAGGTCTTCTCCAGAGCGCCAAAGGGCTGGTCTACTTACCGGTGTGTTTCTGAGCGAATCGAACATGTACATTTCATGGTCATGTCCATTGTTCAACAGGGCAACAACAAGTCGACTAAAACCAAGAGAGGAAGCAACATGCAAAGCAGTGAGAGTCTTACTGGCCCAGCCGTCGAGTTTTCCCATTACCCGAATGTATTCAGTAAGCCAGCGGCGTCGGATCGGCGAATCTGTTGTCCAAAACTCTTGGTCCTGGCTGAGGTCGTCGGCAAACTCTGGAGTCGATTTGCTGCCGTGATGAAGCCAATGCTTGACAGGATATTTCAGTGCTCGGTCCCGAATTTCGTCGGCTTCCGGATCGCAATCTTCGTCTGCCTCCTCCCCCCACTCCTCCGAGTCGTACTCGGAATAGTCGGTTGTCGAACCGTCATCGTCATCATCGTCCATCCCATCAACTTCAGAAGCTGCTTCTTCATCAGGATCATTGTCCTCCACCTGGGTTTCGCTGGCGGGATATCGGTCATCACTTCCATCCACACTATTTCCTTCTCCATCCTGCTCGTGAATCCCGTCTCCTGTGACATTGTCTGTTACGATTCCATTTTCAACAGCAACAACCACCCGTTCGGGGAAGTCAAAGGCTTCTTTCAAGTGTGTAAGGGATCGGAGAGCTAGGATACCGTGCTGCCACTCAATCTCATCTTGATCCATTCCCAGGAGCAGTGACTTGTTGTCCTCAAGATGCTTCTTCACGGCCGCATTCATAAAAGTCACGGTCTGCTTCACAACTGATAAGAACGGCTTGCACTTCTCAATCAGGCTGTGAACTTCCGCCCATGACAGCCCTGCAAGTATAGCAAGTTCTTCCTCAGTCGGATCTTCAAACGTCAAGAGTAGAGTTCGTAGCAACTCCTTGATTCTTCCGCCGGCTTCTCCATTGGAGCTGAAGATTTCGTTCCACCTGTCTTTCAGGAGGTCGCTGAGGTCTTTGGGTGTGGTCTCGAGAATAAAGCGAATCTTGACGTGGCTTTCTGTTTCAGGAAGCTCTGCAAGCTGGACACAGGTGAGATCAATCCAATGCATGTTGGTTGCCCGCCTACCAATCAGACTACTGGCGTAGTAAGCCAGCGCCTTGTTGTACTTTTTCTGCTTTTCGAGATCTTTGATCTTGCCCTTGGCATGTAGTTGTAGATCTTTTTGAACCTCGTTCACGTATTTCACATCTCGAAGGTTTACCAGCCGCACACATGGAGTTGTTAAGGCTTGTCCAATAGTCTGAAACTCCCTGCTTGTGAGAAACCACCGCGTGGAGACAGGGTAGCCTTCGCCCTCATCTTCGACGAGCCTCCGGGTTGAAAGTTCGGCATTGAGATAGTGCATCAGCTTTATTGTCGATTCAGACTCAGGTTGCAGAACATGAAGATTGTTGATGACGACGTAGATTCGGCGGCCTGCGAACTCATCGGAAAGCATGTTGAGCAGACACTGCCACAAGTTATCGACCGTCGCTTGGGATTGAGATTGGGGCTTGGACGAATTGTCTTTTGAATTTTTCTTGACAAAGACGCTTGCGTGAGCAGCGAGTGCATTCTGCTGGTTGATGAGCTGGCACAGTAGAGATCTGAGCACATCTTCAGCTGTGGAGTAGTCCGCGACGGGTTCGCAGAAGAAGTATGCCAGAAGAATACCGTCTTGGCCAGAATTTCCGTGCTTTTCCTGGAGGGTTTCAATGTCATTGAGTACGGCCAGCGTCGCGCCTGTCTTTCCTCTTCCCTCTGGGCCTCGAACCCACAAGCAGTCCACAAGCGATTCGCTCTTGGACGCCTCTTGATCAGCGGTTTGTGTCTTGATGATGTTGACCCATTCTGTATACTCGGGGATGCTAGTTATCCAAGTAGATCCAGACACGGCTCTTCCCAAATCCCTCCTCTTACGGTGCACCGATGCACCCTCCAGAGCGTCGAGAATGCCTTTAAGTGCTGTCAAGTCCAAGCCACGGGCCGAAGCAACGCGATTCTTGGCCGTGAGGTATGCACCGCTAATGGCAGTCTTGAGCTTTTCACGAACGGCCTGTGACCATATTTCGTCCTTTGGCCCATTGAACTTGACCAAGTTGCGATGGTCGCGCGCTAGGCCTAGTTTATCGTAGCCATCAAGCGTTGCTGACTCTTCGGTGACAAAGTCTTTGTATTCCTTGGGAAAGACGATGTTGGCAAATTTAGGCAGGTGTGCCATTTCCGCGAAGTTGGTCGGTTGCTCTTCGTAAAAGCAGAAGACGTGGATCTTGGGAGTGAGCTTGGTGATCAAGGTGGCAAACTCTTCTCGGATAGACTTGAGATAACTGTTTCCCGGGGTCATATCTTCCAACAGCTTGGAGGCTACTGCGCCAAAGCTATGACTCTTCTCGGCAAGGCGGGAGAACATGACGGCGGTAGGAGCAATAGCAGCACCCTTGAAAGGGGTTCCGAAGAAGATGGCGGCGGAAATAGCTTCAAACATGACGGGGTACAGCTCGCGGCGCGTGTCAGCATAAGCTACTGCCTTTGCAATAACCAGGCCTCCCATGCTGTGTCCAATAAACACAATGGGCCGGTTTCTGCAGTTCTGTGAATGGGTATTGTTAGTAGGGGACTGCGAGGGCGCAGGGCTGAGCACCAACCTTTCTCTTGGCTTTCAAGCATGTCAAAAGGGTGTGAGCAATGTTATTCATGAATTGCTTGACCTTGTAGTCGCCAACCCAGGCCGACTCGTACATGTAGAGCAGGATTCTAGCCTTTGGAAAATCCTTGATGATGCCGCCATCTTTGTCGGTAGCCCAGTTGAACTTGGACTTTTCATTTCCAGACTCCCAGCTTTTCTCGGGGTGAGCACCTAGACCTGGAACTAGGACGATATCAATATCGGAATCGTCAGGGGCATTATCGGTTTCGGGTGGGTAGAGCTGCTTGATGCCCTGCGAGACATTGTCGTAGCCCTTTGCTTTCCTAGCAGAGACATCTCGAGCTTTCTGGGTAGGAGTGCGGCGTACAGACTGGCCGAGAGCTTTCTGGGTGGCCGAGCGATTGAGCGACATGGCGAAAGGGTTGATGTAGCGCCCTTGATGAGCATCAGAAATTGGCAAAAGACTGTCTATGGGAGATAGGAAGTGGCCGTCACGGGAGAGGGGTCATGATATTGAACTTCATTCTGAGCCAGCCTTGTGCGGCTGAATATCCGAAGGAGCTTAATCGACCATTCGCTTGTCTGAGTAATCTTCAGGTTGCATCGTCCTTTTGGGACTGGCTATGTAGTCATTTTGGTTGTCCCAATCTGGAACGACGAGGCTCTGAAATGCTGGTGCCTAGAAGCGGAGATAGGATGCTCGCATTTCAAGCGCCGGGTAAACATCGTGATGGGCGTCTATAACTCGGCATGCCATAGGGTAGATCAATTGCCGAATGATCAATTGCAAATAAAATGATGAAGATGGCTTAAACATGGAATGCCACGGATTTCTACACTGGAGAAAGGAAGAGGAAGAGGCAGAGAGCTATGGTGACAGCGAAAGAATTTTCTCGTTATGTCCGTAGGAAATGATTGAAGTTGGGCAGTCACGTCTTGGAAGTTGTCGACCGATGTCGTGACCGTTTGTACATTATTTCCCTTGTATTGTAGGCGTGAGATGTCCATTAGTTGTGCAGCACGACCCACATTCCACTAACCGTAGCAGCTACCCGTTGGGGAGTGGAGTCAGTTCTGTCTGTTCCCCAACTCTGCTAGGCCTTATCGGCAGGGCACTGCTGTTGGCTTCATGTCTGCACTGCCCCAATGCAAGTCGAAACTCCATCATTCATCACCTCTTGGGATGTAGACCCAACTAAGAATCCCTTCACCATGACCTTTGTACGCCATGGATACAACTCTGATGAATGAGCCCTTGCTCATGTGCGCCCTCCCTATCTGCGAGATGCAAACAAGACTGTTATCATGAAAGGACGCTGCACATGGGAAACCATTGGCAAAAAGTGTTTTGTTGATGGACTTGGTCCACCTCAATTCACAGCATAAGACACCCTCGAAGTCCCCTTACTCCTCGAAATCTTCTTCACCGTTGTCTTCCCGCACAAATCCGTGGTATCAACATGCGTCCCACCGCACGGATACACGTCGGCGCCCACAATCTTGACCACCCTGAACTTCTCTCCCGGCGGCGCCAAGCTCCGATCGGGAATCAGCCTCTCCAGCCCGTTCTTTCTGAAATCTTCCTCATCCCAGAAATCCACCTCGACCGGCATCGCCTTGTCAATGTATTCATTCACCTTCTGTTGTATCGGATCCTTCCATTTCCCTTCAATTGAGCCCTGGAACTCGCAAGCCGCAGAGTCAGGGAAGTGTGACGCCTTCAGCTCGTCGAACCCGGGAATTTCCTTCTCGAGCCAGTGCCGGACTGCGGCGCCTAGGACGTGACCCGCGGTGTGGAGGCGTGAGTACAGGAGGCGCTTTTCCACGTCGATGGATTGTTCGACCGTATCGCCGACTTGGAATCTGCTGGGAGAGGAAGAGTCGAAGCGGCCAAAGTGGAGGACTTGTCCGTCGTTCACAGCGTCCATGCGGACCATGCTCACACGAAAGACGCTCTCATTTCCCTTGGTCATGACGCCTTCATCCGAGGGTTGGCCGCCTCCTTGAGGGTGGAAGATGGTCTTCTCGGTCACGACGGCGAAGTCATCGTCTGTGCCTTTCTTGAAGAGAAGCTTGTTGGCTTCTTCCAGGGCGGAAAAGGGCGTTATCGCCGAGACCACAGCTGAGAGCTTGTAGAGCTTGGCATTGTGGTGAAAAGCCAAGTATGTTCGTGCGGCGGTGCTGCCCTGTGCGAGTGTTAGTGCTCAGTCCGCGCTGTCATAAGGGGATCTAACACTTGCCATTTTGACTTTCGGATCACGGTTGAACTTCAATCTTTTTTTTTGCCAAACGCCAAAGTTGGTAATCAAGACTTGGATCCGACTGCGTTTTTATTCACTCTTCCAACAATTGCTATGATGCCTTTAAAAGATGTACAGTGTGCCGGGAAACCGATTACCTCTACTGGCACAGCGTTACAACGCCCTGTGGAAGACATTAAACCCGGGCACTTTCTCCACAGGCGGTTGCTCGTTGCCCTGGACACGGATGGGCCCCTGAAGATCACGATGGCTTCACAACAATCCCAATGGGGACATTACACAATTCCCCGATTCTTCGATTCGAAAGCTATCGGACATTGTACCACATCTATATTCACATACACGCCGCAATGCAGGTGACATCCACTCAAATCTTCGAGCACAACTTCGGTTTCAAGCGAGACACGGAGTTGTAAGGTTTCAGAATAATATACAAGAGGGTGTCATGTCCGCAGACTTCCGTCGTGATAGCTTCATGTCATGTTCATAACGAGATGGCAGGAGTTAAAAAGGTTAAATCCGGTTATCATTTGCTCTTCTTGGGCTTGATGTTACTTATCCCCGAGCACCGGTGGTGCAACTCGGTGATCCTTGGGTCGTAATACCTGATGGATCGAACCTAGTTTTGTTGTCGACGAGTACGGTTACACTGATGGCATTGCAGCTTACTCGAACACCTTGTCTGTGGGTGATTACAGATCACAAAACCATTGTTTACACGTTTTGGGGTTCATGGCATATCGGGTAGTCGACCGGGAAATAAAGATGGATGAGCTTGCGTATGGTATAGCTCAGGGTCTGGATTCCCGTCTTGCTCCGCTTATATTACGGTAGCTTCCCTCCATCTTCGAAGTTAAATCTCTGGTATTATACAACGTTTCCCCTTTTTATTCATTGCAAAAAGTTCTTGATAGCTCCTCCAACATTCTTCACGTCTAACAAGAACGTGTCATGACCAAACATGCTCTGCTCTTCGCTCAACTCGTAATGCGCCACGTTCCGGTTCCCGGCCAACTTCAGCGCATCGGCAATCTCGCGCTGTTGCCATGCTGGGAACAGGATATCGCTGGCCACACCCATAACCAGCGCCGGGTGGTCCCGCAGGGCAGACAAGCCCTGGATCAAATCCTCGGGGGGCTTCGAGGAGTCTGACTGTGTGACCGGCTTGGTGTCAATTTCTGCGGAGCCCCCCGACTCAGGTTGCTCCTCGTAGGGCTTGTCCGGCAGCGTCAGGCTGCAGGACACATTCCCATTTGATGCGTAGACCCCCTTATGGAGCGACTCCAACCGCTCAGCCCGTCTGGTAGCCGCATCCTTCTGGCACGAATGACCCAGGTCGAACAGGTCCATGGCCTTGCTGACGTACAGCAAACTATTGGGGTCGTATGTCAGGCAAAACTTCTCTCCCGCGTGGTCCAGATAGGTCTCGATGAGGAAGTCCGGGCAGAGAGCGGGTGGCTTGCTGGGATCCGCCCTCCTACGGCCGAATCTCAGCTCCCACTCGGGACCTGACCGGTAGGTCACAGTCGCAATCTCGCGCGCCAGCTTCATGCCAGCGTGTGGAGGGACATTGTCATAGTAGAATCCTCGGTTCCAGTTGGGGTCCATCATAAGAACTTGTCGCTGCGTGTGGCGCATCGCAATGCTGTATGGGTGACTCCGGGCGCAGCCGCTGATGGAGACAATGCGGCCAACACGCTCGGGGAATAGCACGCCGGCAGCTAGCGATTGCATGCCGCCCATACTGGATCCCACACTGGCGTACAGCTTCTCGACCCCAAGGTTGTCCAACAGACGGAACTGTGCCCGCACCATATCCTCCAGCGTAAGTATGGGAAACCTGGTGGCATACCGCTGCCCATCGGCCGGGTCGATGCTACTGGGTCCCGTTGAGCCGTAGCAGCCGCCAAGAACGTTTGTGCAGATGATGTGGTATTTATCGGTGTCGAGGGAGAGGCCGGGCCCGATGAACTTCTCCCACCATCCGGGCTGGGGGTTGGCTTGCGTAGAGTGGGCGTGGGACGAAGCTGAAAGACCCGTGTGTAGCAGAATAACGTTGGACTTGTCGGCGTTCATCTCGCCCCACGACTCGTAAGCGATGTCGAACTCGGGGAGCATGCCGCCCCAGTCGAGGAGTAGGGGTTCATCGCAGTGGAAAGTCTGGGTGGCGCCGGCGACGTAGGATGGCTCGGGGCCGCTCGAGTCGGAGCGCTTCTTGAGGGTTTCGGACCGGGTTTCGAGAGCGTCAAGGCAGGGGAAGGCCATGGCAGGGTTGGAAGCGCCACTGCGTCGGGGCGCCTGTTCGTGTAGGCATCGTTGCTGTTGCTGTTGTGGTTGAGCTCGGGATAACCGCAGTCCAGCTACCGCAGCAGTTCTGGATGACTGTGATGTCGCGGGGTTGGAGGATGCATGGGACAGGGCTACCGAAGCCCTCCGCAGTGACGCGGCGATCTGCTTTTGAGACCGCATGGTGTTGATCTGTCCTGGAGCTTGTGTTGAAGATGTTGCTACCGGCGGCAGACACAAGCACCAACAGGAACAGATGACTTATAGCGCAAGCGTGGTGATGTTGGTAATTTACCTTGTTAGTAATTAAGTCGGCACGCTACTGCGAACCCGGAGCTCATGGTGGGGAGAGAATGGAGCTTGGTAATCCAGTTAGCCGTCGAATCCGGGGAATCATAAAGAGGTTGCGGCAAATCCACAGGCCCTCACTAACCCCATTCTGCCTTCATCACGATCGGGATTCGGGACATTGTTGCAGTGTTCTTAGAAATCTCGACGGCGCTAACATAAGTCGTCATTTCACGTGCTGCCCGGGCGCGGGATGTTGCGCGTTATGCACCCCTGGGGTGTGTTCAGAGTGGTTGCCGGACCCTGTGAATCCACCGCACTGCGACCATCCGGAGGCCAGCGGGAAGCCCCCTGTCACGCCTGCCTGACGCCAATGTGCCTCCAAGACGGGACACTGCGGGGTACGACGGGTGATGTCACTGGTGCAACCGCACTTACGCTGCCCCACCATGACCGTCCAGCTGGCAGCTGCTCACAACTTCACAACCCTTCACTCTTCAGGTTCCAGAACCTTGACGACCCATCAGTCTTGGCCTAGGTTTCCATTCACTGTCTATCCCCAGGTTGGACATTCACGACCGCACTCCTAGTCTATTCTTGGTATCTTAACTTGCTTCCTATTCACTTTTATTCTGCTCCGACATTTTGCAATCCTTCGTATCGCATTCGAGGTTTCCGGGAAAGGTTAAATAGTCAGCAGCCCCGAACACTCATCGAGAATCGAATCGAGACCCCTTCGTGCCAATGGCCTTTCTGTCCTCCATATTCAAAACACTCACTCTGAATATGGTCAACCCGCTGAGTGCGGGTGATCCCGCACCCCAAGACCAAGATGACATCGATCGCTCTGCGAACCCCTACCTGCCGACGGCCGTGGAGGTAATCATCGTTAGGGCGATGCTGGAAAAGGCTCTTCAACTACCACCCGAGATCATTAACAGTATCATCGATCATGCCGAGTACTGGCCCCACACATCGACTGTCATCGACTACAGTAATTTGCCCGATGGACAAAAGGTTGTCCCGGGAGGAGAATCCGAAAGAGAGAACGCCTTCTTGGTGAGCTTGGATGTCCCCTGCAGGGTATTGGGTCTTTCTCTTATACTGACCTGCCCATCTTCGACAAACAGCTGCGTACCCTTCCTCTCGGTTTCGTCAAGCCGCCTTCCTCGTTCTTGCAAAACGATCGCAACCGCCAAGTCCCACTCGAGCCGATTCCTCGCGAGCCCAAAGAGTTCCCCGTCGACACCTACCAGTCCCGCATATCCCCCACCCTCAGTCACCCATGCCGCAAGATCAAATTCATCATCGTCAGCCACGACCAAGGCTGGGGCGGCGAGCGGCATACCCGCCGGACTTACAAGAACTCTTATACCTGGTTCGATATCGGCCTCGAACGGTGCCTCCAAACCAGCGACGCCATCAACAAGCCGACCTTTGATCCTCAGACCCTCTCCACTCTTATTCCAAAAGTGCGCGAGGTTAATCCCGAGGATGACAGAGAGCGCCATGTGCAGGGAACGCACACTTTCGATTTTCCACTACACCCCGAGCAAGATACTATGATCCAGTGCAACGAGGTGGCTAATGGACAATACCACCAGTACGAAGTGGAGTGGAAGTGGACCGACGACATGTCCAGCGCTGATCTTTTCGACAGCGGCTATGGTTGTGAGGAGGGCCTGATTGAGAACCCATTGCCCAAAATGGGCCGCGGCCAGGCGACGGGCGACGGGAAATTCGTGAGGGACTTGAAGCTCGGTGATGTGGTCACTGTCTGGGCCAAGGCGAGGTTCGGAGGCTGGGCCAATTACATCAAGCGCATCCAGGTGGATGTTTACTGGGTTGTTTGAGGTGACGAGCAAGAGAGTAGGACCAGGCTTTTGGTTTTCTGGTCGTAGATGCTCAGTTATATGTGGTTGGCGTTAGGCGCTTCTGGAGCGAGCGTTGTCCTCTCTCCATCTTTTTTTCCTCATGCGTTTTGTATTGCATACACCATTCATTTTTTTCTCCTAAGGAATGGAACAGGGACACGAAGTCCACGAAAAAGAAGGATAACGGAACAAGGAGGATAACAGAACAAAAAGGCCATGATTAAAGACAATCATGGAATGGAACATCACAGGGGGTTTGCTCTAGTGCTTTACAGTCAGGTCACCATAGGTTCATAGGCGCCAATCAGTTCATCAACTTTAATACCTTTAATGAAGCTTCACTCCTCACATACCTCTACATAGTGAATGTATTCGTAATCATTGATACAGCTCTATAACGGGTCCACGACGGTCCGCCCTGTCTCGTGTCGGTACCTTCCTTCATGTTTTTTCGAAACACATGTCCATCATCGCTATCACTGGACCAGGATGTGTGCACAATGGACCACAGCGGGATGAAGCTTCCATTCTGAACGATGTCTCGCACCGGGACTCTTGGCCTGCCATCACGAAGACAAAAGACATCTGACGATCAAAGAGGTTCTTGAATCCTCACTCACTTCACTCTAGCTTGTGGAACAGCAATGCCAATGGCCTCGAAAGGGCGGGGATTCTTCCCTCAGGGCCAGGAAACTACTTACCAAGAGATGGATAATGGCCGGCCAAACTCGGATTTTGCGCACTAGACTATTATACATAGCCAACGTCACAGTCACAACCTGTGGCGGGTTGTCTGTCGTATTTGGTCCCGGAAACAAAGATATGTCACCTCCTTAATATCTTCATATTTTATATGACTTAATTCTCGTCACTACTGTGTAGGTATCCAAGTAAGTATCTATTCTAGTTTCGTTACCTCTTTGAAGTTTCGAGAGATTTCTCGCACTTCCTAGATAATTGCCCGGTGGTGTCCGAGGAACTCTCTAGGGGAAGAATCTGGTACCATTCATAACGGTGTACTCTAGTCAAGTCTCGAATCGCCCATCTGATCTGTGGCGCAGGGTGGTTTTGGGTTGTTGATGTGTAGACCGCAAGATCATGAGGTTAGTCCTGGCGTTCTATCTTTGCGTGGCTCCTGTCTGGTTTGTTTTTGCGTTGTTCATGGTTCTTTTGTTCGAGTCCGTGATCAACTTTCTTCAAATCACATACCCCAAGACAGGACAGAGAGATGGAAGAAATTTAGATCTTTTTTTACCATTTTTTTCTTTCGTTTTTTATATTTGCTTTTTGACTACTTTTGTCTTATGCTCTTTCGTCGTCGTCTTCTTCTTTATTCTTTTTACATGTTTGCATTGCCATTAGCCCAGAAACCAAGCCATTCAGAAACCAGACCAGTATAACCCAATGAACCAAACCCATCCCTTCCCCAGATTTGCTTGTATCAATTCAATCATCCCTTTCTTTAAGTTAAAAGAAAAACACACACCCGTTTCCACTCCCTTTCCATGTTCTAATCAAACTTTGTATGTCGAACTTTGTTGTTCGCTTCTTCTAGTATACTCTGGTATCAAATGTGAAACCAAATAAGCGCGCAAGGAAAAACGGACAATGAAAATAACCCGAAAACTTGCTATATTCCTCCCCCTCCTTCTTCCCATGCGTGCTCAATATCACCTTTTTTTCTGTTCGCTTCTTTCCGTTTGCAAGCAACGTCTCCCTCTAGTCCCCGCTTCCCATGTTCCGAATGGTGAACTGCTGACAGCATCCTACATGAACTCTGAAGTGGTGATAGCGAGCCTGGGCTTCAGAATCGGCCTGGCCTCAGAAAGACCCCGCGTCATTCGGATGCAGTCATCATTCCCATCGGAAGTACGTCCCTAAAAATAACGGGCAGGAAGCCCCTCGAGTCGAGGGGTGGGTTTGCGGCAAAATAAATGAAACTTTCCGAGGAAGAGGGAAGAGAGGGAGAGATGATGTAGAGCAAGGAAAGGGAAGAAAAAACCTCCAGATAGAGCAAAGATATCATTCAGGCCGGTCAATGATGCGTCGACAAACAAACAAAGAAGCCACAGCATGATCCCAAATGAAGTTTTGAACCCTGTGCTATAATCTTTAAGCTTTCCGCCTGCCCGCCATGTTTAAGAGAGACGCTCCTCTGTAAATGCGTTCGAATGTGTGAAATGCAGTGTATATGGCCTAAGCCAACCGATACCAACGATGACAGGAATGACATTAATAAAGGCCAAGCAGGACCGAACAGAACCCTCCCAGTTCCCCCTCTTTTCATCCGGACCAAGTTCATCGGTCCGTCCTAGGACTGTACACGATACAGCCTAGTCGTTTCGCTTTTATAAAATGAAATAAAGACGCTTTATGCTGATGTATCCGCCAGTTTGGAAGACTGCAGATAGATGACTCGTTCGTGGAAGACAACTGCCCGTTGGAAGAGCTTGACCAGTCTCCAGTGGTGTTGTGGAGTCCGAAGGGTGATCAGAGCGGTGACCATCCATAAGACCCTCCATAATTGAGCTTAGTCGTTGAGCAGCAGCAACATGGAAATGACAAGCAGGTCCATCTTCAACCAGGCAGCATGTGCCATCCGAGCTTATGCTTATAATCCTGAACTACATGTCCAATATAGGGCCTAAACTTCCGATGGACGAAGCCAGACAAGGATACGTATCCAAGAAAGCCATCGTCCCAGATTTCGAGTGCTCGGATGCAACGCGCGGCTAGTTTTTCGTCCGACAGAATGGAACTGGGAGTCATCCCCGGTTCACTATGCCGCGCACGTTGATTGATCAACCGCCTCTTCGGTCCCCGTCATTTTTGGGTAACTGCTCGCTCTGGGCGAAAGTACTCGCGGCATGTTTCAAATCGGCCATGCCCTTCTTCCGAGGTTTAGACTTTTGCCAGTCACTTAACCCCTCACTCTGACCCTTGTTCCCATTCCGCAAGTGTCCATTGCCCCTGGAAGTGCCATTACTTCGCTGATCCAGAACCGGTGAGCGGGTCACAGAGTCAGGTTTTGCTGCAGGACCTGCTGGCGGGGATTTCACCGGCGACGTCTTCTGTCCTGATCTCCAGTTATCTGAACGTTCTGAACGGGACCCGTTTGTAGACTCAGGAGTTGGCGTGGAAACAGCTAGCGAGGATTCATACTTTCGCATGAGTGTGGGTGATGGTGTTCGCGCCTCATAAACCGGTGAAAGATGCTGCAAATCTTGAGAGACCCCAAAGCTGCCAGCAGGAAGGTCAAGGGGCGCTATCCCGTTCTGCTGTTGCCGAGCTATTGATCTCATACGATCACCATTCGGAGGAGACAGTCCAGGCGACGCAGTGGTATCGCTAGTCATTGGCGCGTATGGAATGCCAGGATGGAAACTGTTGGCCATTGCGATGCGCTGCTGGAATGATGCGTCCCCCATGTTCTTGGACGAGGCTGGAGACCGGGTAGCTGTAGTACTATTTACAATTACCGGCCGGTCCGGGAACTGAGCGGGGTTGTGTCCAGTGGCAGTGGGTAAGTGGAAGTTGGTCGGCTCGGTCCACCCCCCATTGTAGAACCCTTGGTGGATGTAGAGAGGATTCTCATAAGTCGCATCTTCCGGTACCGGAGGCTCTGCGACGGGTTGTGGGTGACGAGGGACACTTGAAGCAGGTTTGGTTTTGCCCATCGAGCCGTTGACAACCAGAGGCCCACGGCTGGGAGCGAGCTTGCCATTGGTTTGCGGAACAGGCGCCGACGGCGCAGAACTATTCCCAACTGATGGGGTCCTGCTGTGGCCCAGAGGCGAGGGAGACCGTGAGGTGCGCTTCATTCTTCTGTCAAGGACCGACTGAGGCAGCTGGTCACTCGACAATCGGTGGCGAGTCTCATTGTCGAGCGTCAGTTCACCAAGGGAGGGTATGATGCCGTGAGTACCATTCGCGACGGGGCTGGAGCCTCCATGCATGAAATAATGGTTGTAGCGCGAACCATCATCCTCAGGCGGCGAATCGGTCACACTGTTGGCTGACGCAAGATCGATATCCGAGTCTATCGCTTCGTCTGGCACGTAATGTGGCATTGCCATTCGCGGGTATGGGATAGGAATTCCAACTGAAGGCTGACTCGTCCCTAGATAACCCGTCATGTTCTGAGTAGAGGCCGTAGGGGTCCTCGATGCTGGTTGGGATTGCGACCTGAGCGCACCGCTACCAGCAGAAGCACCGGACTCACTAGCCACAACATTTCGATGGAGGCTTCGCCTATACTCAGACCCTCCACCAGCTGTTGCAGCTGCCGTCACAGGGGAGGACGGATATGTCTGTAGTGCCGGATGGAAATAGGCGGGATTCTGCAACGGGAATGCGTAACCGTAGAGTAGTTGCTCAGGCCGTACTGGAGGACTCGTCGGGAGATTGTCAAAAGAGTTCGTCCGAGACCTATCGGTATCCTGTGAGCCGCCTGCCCTCGTCCTATTAGCATGGGCGAGCAACTGTTGTTGATTTATCTGCTGTGAGTGCGCGAACAGCTGATATCGGATACTATCTTGTTGCTGCTGGTGCTGCTGTTGCTGTTGAGTCAATGCGCTGAGCTGGGATGCGTAGACCTCGGCAGGTATCCCGTGCTGGTGATACCACTGCAGAAACTCAGGAGCAGCCATCTGCCCTGGAATTCCGGCCTGCACATAAGTTGAAGTAGGATCGTGTGTCACACTCGATGAGCCCCGGCGACCGGCGTTTCCGTTCCGATTGTATTGTCGAGCGTTTCGAAAGCCGCCATTCCGAGGGTTTCGACTCGAGTGCGTCTGCGAAGAGCTTCTAACCAAGATTGGCCTTGATGTACTGGCTGGTTTCTGGAAGATAGTCCTTTCCTCCTCCTTTGGGAAGACGTATTGCTCACAGCATTCCTCGAATTTGCCGTCGGCAATCAGTTCGAATGCCCGACGTAGCTCCATGTGGAGACCCCGGAAAGACGTGTCGTCGGCTGTATTCCCAAGATTGCGAATGGTGTTGAACGGCTCCTCCACGCAGAGCATATTGTTAACACCAATATGCCAGCGTTTCTCAACTTTACTCAGTAGCTTGCCGGTTCGTATTGACAATGCATACTTGTCGTAATCGAACTCGTGTGCGTAGAATCGGAAGAAGTTGAAGAGAAGAGCCGCTAGGCTGTCCTTGTTCTTGTCCCCAAAACCACGCAACTTGTCGATGTCATCAGCAAAATCGCTCTTTGTCCCATCTGGCCTAAGAAGCTTGAGGCTGTCTTTTTGGTGAAGTGCTGGGAGAACTGGAGGGTCGCGTAATTGTAGAAATGCAATAGTCAAGCATATCCATGTATACGAGCTTAATGTGCCACCAAATGCTGTGAAAGAGTAAGCGAATGCATGGCGAAGAACGGACACAGGGCGACTGACCTGCATCATTTATTATCCTCCTCCTTGTCCAATACTTGATGATCATGGCCAAAGGCCGCACGCGTTCGTCAATTTCGACGTACGTACGCACCATCCTGGTATTCTCCAGTGCCAGTGTATTGTTGACATTCATATCACATGCTAGTTGGAGCTCGGGATCCCATATCTTGACAATTGGTACCTTTGCTGACGAGACACAAACGACCTTTTCCATGCCATCTGTAAGGACTGAATCAGTACTTGAGCCACAGACACGCTGTTTCAACGAGAGAAAACTTACGTTTATGAAGTAACTCAGCGATCATGCAGACGCTCTCCAATTCTTTCCATGGAGTTGTGATGCAAATATCCACTGCCAAACGTCAACATTTGAATCTCAGCCGCATAGTACGGAAAGGTGGACCAACCGTCAGAGTCGTCAGAACACAGCAGATTGCCTGAAGATCCGAAAAGATGTACTTGAATATCGTGTCCAGGCCACTCATCGTTTAGTATCTTCTCCAGCTTTTGTACCAGCTTTTTCCTCTTACGCTCCACCTCTGGAGTTGGTATTAGACTGTCATAGAGTTCGCGCAGGGTGGTTGTGAGTTTCGCCTCATGGTCCTCTGATAGCCTGCTCTTAATCTTGTCGGGATCAACCGGATCCAGTCTATCCGCTCCGATACTGTATGGCATTCGTCGTCTAGAGAATGGAATGGCGGTCTCGAAGCGACAGCCCCCTAACCTGGGAGGCAGCGGCCGAAGTGATGGCACATTACCATTTGTCTCCGAATATGCTGAACGGGGCGAATGGTTTTGTGTGGCGCCAGGGGATGGATCACGGGACTCGAACGAGAATTTCCTAGCATGTTGATGAGGCGTGGACGGTACTGAGCTGGTTACCGTAGCTGGGAGGTGATTCATCTGGTCGGTTGGGAGCGGCGGTCGGGCAGGTAGGCCGTGCGGACCATTCTGATCTGGTTGTTTCTTTCCCGACATCTTGACTGACTTTTCCTTTGCGGATGTTATAAGCACGCGTTCGGCGTTTTCTGTGTGCTTGACTGGCCTATTCCCATGACAGCTCAGGACGCTGAGCTTCCCCTGCAAGCCGTCCTTGGTCGACACCTTGGAAGATGACTTCGACCGCGCGGCAGGTTGAGATTGCGTCAACGAAATCGCAGTCGGCAATTGTAAGGTGTTCAGACCACTACCGCCTCCTCGGCTGGAAGAGACAAGCCTGTTATAGTACTGGAGCTTGTCCTGAGAGATGCTCAAGTGTTGCGGGAGCAGAATCGGCAAGAGCTCGAAGTGAGAGGGAAAGTATGCAACGACGGACTCTGGAGCGTAAATCGAGGTCGTATTCGATAGCGCAGGTTCGGCGGGTAGACGCGTCCACAGGTTCGTCTGATAATGATGCTTGAGTTCAGCCGCTGTCGGCTGGGCGTCCATCAAAGGTTATGGTCGGGATATGCTCTCGGTGCAAGTCCGGCCTGCGGTTCAGATCTGATGGTTGAACGGACGCGGTCGACACAATGCTTCTGATACGTAGAAGGCACGCTGATAAATGTACAGACGTTATGCGCTTTGCTCGTTTACTAAGGCAACGCGGTTAAAGGTTATGTACTCTTTGGTGACGCTTCGTCTATTTTCCAACGACCAACTGGTACCTGGTACGTTATTGCTCGCCGTCAATGCTTTGGCGCAGACTTCAAAATCGCTTCCAGAGCCAAGTTTGCAAGCACACGTCCTTGTCTGAAGGTTGAAATGTCCCACGACAACTAACTGTCCACTGTAGCGAGTCTCGTGACGACAACCTTGGGACCTGGTTTCGAGCTCCAGGATAGCCGTTCCAGACACCAAACCCCTTATCCTGGTCTAGAAACGATCGCCGCGGGAACACCCTGTCGCACGTTGCTGACAGGTTCGAGAACGGGGTTATCGAGAAGAGGAGGACGGGGTCGAAAGAGGGTCGGGGACGAACGGGGGGACGGTTGTAGGTCGGTGGACGAGCGCGTCAGGTCGAGAAACAAGTCGTGGATCAAAGCAAGGTGTTGCGAGCCGGGAAGATCAAGGCTCAACGACCGATGACCGTGATATCCGAGCGAATCTGCGAAGATGTGCACACTCGGGCGCGACCGCAGAGTAGAGTGGACGTGTAAAGGCAAATGTGCGCAAGTAGGGTATCAAAGCTAGAACATTCGGGAGGTGCTCGGCGTCGTTCGGACGGAAGATCTCTCGAATAGCGTAAAAGAAATAAGGGTGAAGAAAGGCGTGGTGGGAATAATCGAGAGGAAACGGTTCCAAGACGACGCGTTGAGGGTCCCTAAGAACAAATGCCGGTGAGCCCGGGATTGAGGAGCAGAACCAACCACAGGCGGTCTTCGTGTCGACAGGGGGAAATAGGGAAGGAATTGATGCTGGCGAAGGGCGAGCGATCGATCCCGAAAGCAGGCAGGCGGTCGAAGAAAGCCAGTCGCCGACGTTGTCGAGGATATGTGGGAGAGGTAGAGCAGCAAAGACGACGACGAGACGACACCGACGAGTGGCGGAGTGGTGGAATAAAGGGTGATGTCGGTGCTCGGTGCGGTGCGGTGCGGAAATGTAATGCGTGAGTGGTGGAGGAGGAGGTGCCTCGAAGTGCCTCTACCGCTTCGCAGTTCGCTTCGCTGAACCTGAGTGGGTGGTTGTGGGTGGGCGGGAAGCGGAAGATCAGTTGAACGAAAGCGCGGCTCCTTGGTTTGGACGAAATTCCAATCCAGATGTGCAATGCCGTGGTGGGTGCAGTGCGAGGTGAAGTGAGGTAGGTGCAGCGACAGGTCAACCCGGCCCTGAATCGACAGGACGGGAAGGAGGAGGTCAAAGTAATGCGATCTGACCCTGAGTGCTCTGCTTGGATGTCAGAGGTGCAGAAAGAGATACCGACGAGTTCAAGACTGGAAGGAGTCGAAAGAAAGAAATGGTGACGGCAGTCGGTACCTTCACAGTCGCTGTGTTTCGACGGGAAGTGGGAAACTGGAACTGGGCGCTCGCTGCTTTCCAGTCGCAGTGCAAGTGCCACCCGGGTCGCTAGTGGTAGCAGTACACAGTCCCTTTACCTGGATGGAGTCACTGACGCCGGGGCTAAACTCAGCATTGGTCCGCTCCCACCTTTGATTCGCTCATTCGCTGCTCTCCCTCGACGGCAACCCGTTCACGCCGTTCCCCCATTCAATATTCCCGTCTCGTACTCGTCAGGGCTAGAAGCGCCCAGTCTGACCCCGTGCTGGCACGGGGTCAGGCAGATGGATTCGCGAAATTTTCGGTACTTCCCCCCCCATATAAATTAGCGCTGTAACCATGTCACACTGTTTTTTTGAAAAATACTACATTCGTGCATATAATATCCGTTAACCCAGTAGATATCCCTATATTAGATTAGTAATTTAATAAAGTAGGGTCGATATTATTATTAGGAATTCTGATAATTTCAACATTACCACTTTCTGGCATAGTGTTTTGAACTATAGAGTCCTCTACTATAGAATCTAATTATATACTAGAGTCCTACTCTCTAATTAGATTAGAATTGGAGAGTTCTTAACTATAGCCTAGTCTATAATAATACGTACTAATATTAACCTTACATAGCGCCTTGATATATTCCTCCTATATTAGTCCCTAGGACTAATCTTCCTCCTCCTCTTTAAGTAGGAGAAGATTATCCTTATCCTCTTTATTCTTAATAATTAGCTCTTTACTAATAACGAAAGCGGTAATAACTTCTTTAACGATACGTTATATAGGTTTAACGTAGATTTATAGGGTAATAGGTTTCGGACGGTCGCTAATAATACCCAATAGAGAGTGAGAACCATATCCTTTTCTAATCTACCTAGCCGCGTAGCCTCTACTTAAATAGTATCCCTCTTCGCCTCCTAACAATACCCCCAACGTACTCGCCATATAGATTTATATTATTCAAATAGCCAGTTCTAATCTTTAATTTTATTTAAAATTAAATTAATTATTGTATTTTACTCTATACGCGATTTACTAGTAAATCGTAACTTAACTCTCTTATTTTAGCCTTTATTCTATTATTCGGTTTTATACGCATTAAATTACCTTTATAAGGCAATCTGTTTAGTATCGAAATCCTTCTTACCTTAGTATAATTTCTTTTTAATATATAATTCAACTTTATAATACTCGTTTACTACTATACGAAGACGAACATTACTAACCTTAATAGGACTAGCGCGAATAATTAGATAATTAGTTATATGATTCTCCTTTTAAATTACTTCCTTTAATTGCCTCCTCTTTTTGTATATTATACTTCAATATTAGCAACCCTTATTAATGCGATTACTTTAATAGATTTATCATTCTTAAATATAATGTACTTTATAATAGGATTACGGGGTATCTTTATTACGATTAATTTAAGCAACCCTTATTGAACGTACGTATTATACTTTAAAATTGTAGTTATATTAAGAGGGGGTATTATTACTTTTACTTAGTTCTTCTCAGTACGAAGTATTATACTTGTAAGAAGGTTCGATTGTTTGCAATTTCCCTTAATTTAAGCTAACCTTCCTCGTTTTTAATTGTAATATATCCTTTCTTTCTTTTTAATATTTTTGGGTTGGTTGTTAATATAAGGGGGTTTTATAGTTTATTAAGTACAACCGACGGTTTATGTGGATAAAGATTAGATTTTGCTTATGTAGATTTAATAATCAATTATTTGAAAGATTCGCTTTTAATATAAAATAATTTATTTAAGAACGTAAGTTTAGTATACTTTACGTTGCTATACGTTATTGTGTTGAGGATATTTTTCTAATGATAGTGCTTGTAGATTTGAAATACCCTTATATTGAGTAGTTGAAGAATATAAGTCAAGTAAGGGGGTAGTAGAAAGAAGATAACGTTATTTCGGCGGTATCGTTAGTAAAATTCGATAGTATAGTAATTGCTATAGTTATTTAGTAGTAAGAGATGTTTTTCCTTTTTGTTGAGGGGACGAGAGTGTTCCTCCTAGTAATTAAATTAATTGAAGGTAAGTTAGTTATTAATATAATTATTGGGGGGAGTGGCGATAATAGAGTAACCATCGAGTCAGTTGTCGATATAGTTCTCGCTAATATTTATATTAGGGAGGATAATAAATATAGGGACTATACGGTTAGAAGTAGAAATATATTCGATAGTCGTTACTAGTTTACAAACGTTTTGATTTGGGGTGTATATAATCAGTATTTTAATCTACGATTAAATAGTATGGGATTTGGATTGTATACCGATTCTAAATCCAAATTTATCTTTATTCTATATATTATTTAATATAATACCATTCTTATCGACCGTCTCTTTCTATAATTTAAATACCTCCTCTATATTAATTCGAGATTAGGCTGCCTTATGTACCTACGCTAGCGATTTTATACATACGGATTTAAATTCTAATTGAATTATAAAGGTATAAACCTATTACCAATTAACGTCTATTTTACGATTGTTAAATCGAATAAATTATTTCGTTGCGTATATAATTTCTTGGTTTATAATTTTACATCCTATTTAAGTATTAAAATAGTTAGTTAACGAATAACGATAATTGTAAACGAATAACGACGGTTATAAACGGCGGGTACGAACCGATAGATATTTGCGTATTTATTTAAATAAATAACGCGAATTCTTCTTCCTTAGTTAATTTCTTTACCCCGTTATTTTATAACCGCGGTTTTACCCCTTTTGACTAATTTATAGTAGCGTAGTAGCTGGCGTTATAAATTCGCGCTGAGGTAGCGACGCTTTTAAAATTTCTATTCCTTAATGTGCTGATAATAAAATTAATACGCTATTTATTCGAAAGATTGGCGAGAAGGTTACTAACAGGCTCTATAGTATACAAATTTATATAAGAGTAACTTGATTATTAGTAGAATGGATATGGTATGTGGAATAGAAGTTGGGTGAGATAGCGTTGGGTGAAAGTATTAGAACGCTACTCGCCGTTTATTACGTTAATTAGAAAGGCGGTGACGCGCGCTAGCTAGTCAAAATTTATATTAGTTATATTATTTATAGTATCAAACGTTAAAATACCTTCAATTTCAACGCTTTTAGAATGATAAAATGAACGTTTTGGTAGTTGATAATGGATTCAAATAGTTGTGTAAGTTAAGGTTACTTAAGGTGGGTATGCAAAAAAACGAATATATATTGATTTGCTAACAAAATTGCAGGGTTGGCCATGTACTTGGATTTTTTCGCGAATCTATCTGCATTCGCGAATTCATCTACCAGACCCATTGCTACGCAATGGGTCTGTGAGGCGTTTCTAGCCCAGACGAGTAGGTCGGTCCCAGCGGTCCTTGGACCCCATTCGAGTGTGCGGTGGTCCCCGGCTGTGCCCACAATGAGCGTGCCGTCCATTACGCAATTACAGCGGATTACCGACCGCCTATCCTTACGGTACCCCGGACGGGAGGACATCAAGCGCCATGGGATTGGTCAAGCTTCGATGACGGTGCTCGGCCACGCTTTCTCGGATGTGTAAGTTACCGTAATTTCATGATCTTGGAGCCCCTTTGCTGCCCCCTCGACCAATCAGCAGCCTTGCATCGAGAAGTGCGATCCGTACAAGAGCGCAACCACATGCCCCCGCTGGAGCAGAGCCAAATCCGACCTCAGAAAGCCAAAGAAACACGCAAAATACACACTGTGACACTGGAACTGCGACGAAGAAAGACAAAGTGCAGCGTGCGTGCAGGGCAACAGTGGGCAACAGGGCTTTGCAGAAAAGACCGAATTCACAAAAACCCGCGCGACTTTTTTTTTTTGCAGAATTTGTCTCTTGACTGACCGGCCCTTCCTTTTACCGTTATTGAGTCACGAAACAGAACGACCTACGCACCAGCCAGGAAAACGTATCCGCATTTTTTCCTGAAATCGCCAGCTGCCGAGCCGGAAGGGACAGGAGCGCAAGCGCGAGCTTTCGGGGTTGGAATGTTTGGAAGGTACAAGGAACGCAGGTACCTCTGCGGCTTTGTGGTCCAGTGCCATGCACGTCATAGTCTCCTTGGCTCTACCTGTTCAGCCAGTCCCGTTGCATTATCTCGATGCTCCGAGCCCCTTTGAATGTTGCCCCTTTCCAGCCTGGCATGTCACTCGCTCGTCTCTAGCACGCTTCCTCTACAATGTGCAGAGTTTCGGCTGGCATAAGCCCGATTATGACCCTTTGTTAATTAAACGCTCGACCTCAGCGCGTGGAATAATCAGAACCGACGACAGTAGTTGAACGACATCTTTTTTCTTATCGGACGACCTGGCCACTGCCCGTCTTTGGATGAACAGGACATGGGACCAGATGCAGTGGGGCTGATCAATTATGATGGTTGTGGTTAGAGGCAAGTGATGGTTCTTTGCGCCATACCTGAGAGATCCATTGTTTGCTCTTGCCATAGAGGCATTCCCATTCTCCCAAATGGGGATTATCTCTTTCTTGCTCCTGCCCGTTAAGTACAACGGTTGCTGTTCGAAGCGGTAGTCGCAGGCCTGGCCCCCGGCCGTTCTTTTTGCTCCTGCCGTGTCCAGATGCGATGTCGCCAGACCTGCCAGATTTCCCCGCCCATCCCTTCCTCATCAAACATGAATCGACCCTTAATGTTTCTCACATCAAATGCTGGTTGAGAAGGAGAAGCCTGTGAAGACAGCATGAACCTACCCACGATTCTTTGACCACTCAACAACCATCTGGACCGCTGACTGAGCATATAGATCGATCTACCTGTTCGGCAACACGAAAGTAATATCGATCAAGAAATGAATGCATCCCGTAACTTATGCACATCCCTTCTTCATGATCACCTTGATGACCCCTAATTCTTGGTGCCCGTGTTTTATAAGCCCGAGGCGCGCGCCTCCGACTTGGACGGGGATCCCTTTGTCCCCACGAGGACGTCACTACCCCAGACTCGACTTGGGCCAGGCCGTTTGACCTCCCCCTGCCCCGTGCCCCGTGCCTCCGTGCCTCGTACCCCGTCGAGCCCCCGCCCTCGGCGTCCGCCCGCGCAGGATCTAGTGGCAGCGGGCATCTCAGATCCTCGACTCGTCTTCGCTCACCGGCCAGGCATCAGATGTTTGCCTGTACCTACCGGGCATCGCACAAGGCTTTTGTTTTGCTGGGCCCTTCTCCTTTCGGTCGGTATCACGGACTCGATACATTCAACAGCTGCCCCCTGGCCCGGTGCTTTGCAGATTCAAGTTTTTATTTTCCAGCGTCCCGAGATGGAATTTAAGTCTCGCATCAAGATGGTTGTCAACGGCAACTGCGGCTTTTCACGGCGTCCTTCACAAAGAGCATGGGCTGTGTCTCCAATGCCGCCAGGAAATGGACACCTTGACATCTCTGCAATATCCCAGCTCGTGCCCAGCACACTAATGCTGAGGGTGCATGCAGTAGTGTCTCTGGGGCTGCCTCTTCAAGATCCCGCCTCACCCGCCGCTATACTGTGTGCGGCCCAGCTATTGTCCTAGTTGGAATTGGGTGTGGGTATGCCTTG
This sequence comes from Neurospora tetraspora, assembly GCF_033439725.1. NCBI lineage: Eukaryota > Fungi > Ascomycota > Sordariomycetes > Sordariales > Sordariaceae > Neurospora > Neurospora tetraspora. The sequence continues at coordinate 4,397,654 of NW_026944383.1, forward strand.
CTCCCGTCATCTTCAACTCACCTCGGTCACAGTTATTGTTGTCATCGTCCGTCAGCCGCCGCCCGACAGAGGGGCGAATTTTGAAGAGATACCATTCTTTTCCCATCACGGTTGCCTGGACATCATGTCCAGTGCTTCGGTCGAAGCGAAAGCCATGTCGAGGAGCCGTCAAGTTGGAAAAAACCATCATCACATCCGAGCAACTGCTACAGCCTCGAGAGTTGCACAACACACCTTCAACGCCAATGGCCTTATTGTGCTTTTCCCCGATTTCGAGAAGCAAGGGGGCTGATGGAGGGGTCAGAAATGCAAGGTTGGCTAGTCCAGTCACCCGCGGGTTACACATGAATACTCGATGACCCTAGCAGTCAGGAGAGTTTCTGTTCGTAAACAGGGCATCAAATGTTTGGTATCAAGTCATTGTTCTTCTGTACACTACCGCACAAGATACTTGGGACTGGGCTGACAGACGTCCAGACCACGGAAATGTGCGGTAACACTGCGCCAGCGCTTGGAACGTTGAATGCCTGCTTATTCACGGTCAGCTTTACACACTAAGGCACCAGAACAGGTGTGATCAACGAAACCGAATCTGGTCATGATAGCCTCAATATCCTCAAAGACCGAAGCCAGGCTGCTCTTCGGCACACCTAGGAAAGCATGGGAGCGGCCAACGGGCGCAACATGGACTTACCTCACTCATACCCCCTAATTCGGAACACGATGTGCGCCCCAGTGAGCATGCCGAAACGAAAAATACGACCGCGGCCAGAGATCAAGGCACTAATACCTCGGTGATACGAAGCTGAAGGAATGCATTCCAAACCATACGTATAACCGTAGGTGCGGTTCCAAAACGCTCTCAATGCCGTCATCAGCATTCCACGCCTTTGGGTTCAGGTATGAAAACCCGAGTTTTGACAGTCTGGCAGGCTTGTAGGGTCTCATTTCCTGAACTATTAATAACTCCGGATATATTGCAAGTGCATCGAGTACATTGATCTGATTTCTTGCATGGTAGATGTAACTAAGAGCCAGTCTTCGATGACAACCACCCAAGGACGCTCAAGTTGCCTTGCTGAAAAGGTGAGGGACAGATCATGCAGGCGGCCTGCTCGGAGCGAGCCGGGGCACGCTACCTTGGTGGACGGGAAGTTTCCCGGGGCCCCACCCCTTGGCTCCGGTCTAGAAGGACCCACAAAAGCCCGGGGTAGTTCCCGTCCGTGATCCACCTGATGTGATGTCCAAGACAACGTCCCTCTTCGCCCTTGGTTCCCCTTTGTCGTCAGTTCTGGCAGAAACCTGCAGCTGATATTTTTTCCCTTTTTTCTTTCTTAATCGATCTCTACCATCTGTCCCTGTCTCTCGGGTTATCTTTTATTTCTCTGGTGTTGTTGACAGCGCACGAGTCCTCGACGATCGACGGAGGTGCAGCTGTAACGGGAACTATCATATGTAGCCGCACCACGACATCTGATCATACAAGGCATATCCGCATCTTGTATGTCCATCCACATGTCAGGAAACTGGCAGAGGCGCTTCGTGCTTCACAGAAATGTTTGATAGTTACGACCGTCTCGTGGGATTGGCTGAACCAAAGTTTGGAAAGTCACATCGTCTTGAGATTTTTCTCTCTCTTTTTACTTTGAACGTCCTCAGCTGAATGAATAACTCAACTAGACAACAGCCTTGGAATTGGCATTTTTGGTTGGTTGACAACGCCTTTTTGGACGGCGTTTCTGCAATACATCGTCTGGCTGGTAAGTATACCGGCTTCGGCTTTTTGTTTGGCCCTCGAATCAAGCATGGAGGTTTGACAGTCAGACAGCCACCGACGCGTGTTCGGGATCTATATATCTCCTTCGGGAAGTCCACTGCGTCATCTTCACCTGATTTGCCTTGATTTAGTCTGCAGTCCTCATTTGAAAAACTTCTCTGAATCAGGTGCAAAGAAGCTCTCTGATGGTCAAATGAAAAGCATACTGCGTACCATCTAATTGAATGGTTAACAGCGATGTTTGTCGTTCGTCCGCCTGTGTCGATCCCAGCACAGCACATGTCAAGCCCCCACGAGATCTCGTGGCAGATGCGAGATCGCTCATCACTCTCTGCCCATCACTTGCTTCCTATCCCGGGTTTCAGGTTTGCGTTGGTGCGATCGGCACGCCCTCTTCTCTTTCCAGAAAGCACAATATGAACATGCCCACAAGAGAGCAGTCAGCGAAGATACACAACAGATGGAGGAGTGGCTGCATGAAGAATTGGAGAATCACAGGCCCAAAGGCCAAAGTTACCAAAGCAGAGAATCGCTTCTTCAAGAAACGCTCCGTCCAATCGGAAACTTCGCGGTCTATCCAAATCATGATCACCAATGCTCCATTATCACTGGGACCTGCAACTATATACCTTGCCCAGTAGGTATGCTAGTGTACATGTCTTCAAGCACGTGGCATGGCAAGCTTCAGCCATCACCGTGCTGGATCCTTGCTGTTCATTTTCATCTCGTCATAATTATCTCCTACAGAAGGGGGGGACTCTTCCTTTCCGCCACTGCCATCCCTTGCGAGAAATGGTTACTTAACCCGAGAACACAAAAGAAGCAAATCTGAAAGGGTCCAGGAACCGACGGCAACCCCAATTGGTACCACTCAACACACGGTAAATTACCCCGAAAATTACGGACTTGATTTGCATACCCCTGAGTTTCCAGACCACGGCGTGGTGCACCTTGACCGCGAACCCTGTCATTCATTGTTTGTAAAGAACCAGGACTACGGCAGCCCGGCAAGGACCAGGGCCAGGGCCAGGACTCCCTTAAAGATCTCGAGACCCCTAAACTCTCATGTCCTCGGAAATCGCCATTGCACATGCGCTTTACGTCCTTGGGGATATATTTATCCCAGCTGTACATGCCAATTCTTCTGTCTACATACTGCTGCCCACGTACCATATGAAGCGAGCAGTTTCGCCATGTGGTTTGGTTTGGTTTCGGTTTCGTTTCTTTGATTGTCTCGCTAAGAAGCAGACTTTATCCGTTCCAGAACCCAGAAGTTCCAGTCCCATGTTTCGTTCATCTCTTGGCTTTTCCTTAACATGGCTAGGGAGAACTCAGAACGTAGTATTCAGTTCTCTCGTTAATGAACGGCAGGGTCAGGGTTGATGTGGTTGATGTGGTTGTTTATCTCCGAGATTTCCTTTCTCGCCTTGTGAATGAATCCGCTCACATGTTGGCTGCTCTGGCGAGGACCTGGGATTTTCTTTTCCTCTTTTCCCATTTCTGCTCCTTTTTTTTTTTTTTTTTTGTTGAAAACCTTTCGTGTCACAAGAACATGGGAATTGTCTCAATGTACTTGGCCATGTTTCAACGTACTATATTGTTTCTTACCTGAAGCGTTACGCTAACAGTTACAATCCACCATCTCTCGGACTCTCTTGAGTGTCGATACTTGGGTACGGTGAGCGAAGCAACATCATCACACTAGTTATTCCTTGAGTGCGGTGCCCTCACATATGCTCAGGCGGCCACACGCACGAATATTTTTCCACGGATTTTTTGTGAGGCTGGCTGGCTTCGGCCCTCCCTAGATTCAGGAGACCTGATATGCAGCACGCCCCCTCGACGCCGCTCGACGCCTCGCAACGCCCGTTTTCCCACTCCCCGCAACAATTGTTTAAATGTACAATTGCAGGTGGCTTCTAGCTTTCTGAGCCATCTTACACTTGTGACGTAGTTATCATCCGTTTGCAAATCATGTGTGTGTGTGTTTACATATTTTTCAGCAATACCAACAACAACTCAAGAATTCCTGGCACGCCTCTCCGCGATCAGGCTATCTCACAGCCGCTGCCGCCGTGGTTATGGTAGATTAGCAGGTTTGATATCCAACATCAGGCCCAGGCTCAGACTCATCAACGGCTTCAGTTCCGGATCATCGCCCGGATCAATCGATGATCAGGAACGGTAAAAGCAGGGTTACATGCAATACGGTGGTAATGGTGGCTGCCACTGTCGTCATCGTTGTCGATGACTCCCCTGTCTCGTTGTACGTGCATGTTTGGCGGAATGTTTCTTGCTTAGAGCCTAGAGGTACCGAGTGAAGTTGCGGTTGTGTAACCGAGGGGAATATGGAGCATGGAAGATTCGATGTCGGTGGTGTACCGCTTTTTCTCACTCGATACGGTTTCACTCAACCGAGCTCAACTAGGTATAGCGCCGGTTATATCTGGCTTCGACCAATCTTCTGGTGAGTTGATGCGGGTCGCAGGGTTTCCTGGGAACGATCCAGTAATAGGATTGGTTTGAGTGAAACCGTATCGAGTGAGAAAAAGCGGTATGACGTGAAGTCGTGAACCAAAAAAAAGAAGAAAGAAAAAAAAAAAAGAAAAAACCACGACGGTTCTATGGCAATACTGCTGGTGTCTTGCGGTAGCTTGTGAAACCGTATCGAGTGAGAAAAAGCGGTATGACGTGAAGTCGTGAACCAAAAAAAAGAAGAAAGAAAAAAAAAAAAGAAAAAACCACGACGGTTCTATGGCAATACTGCTGGTGTCTTGCGGTAGCTTGTGAAACTGGGGACTAGATCTCGAACTTGCCCGCGGTGTATGCTTGGTAATTGCGGAGACAACTGCTTGAGAATGGGAGCTGAACTACCTACCGGTGTGAATTTAGCGTTGCTATACCCGAGTGTCCGGGGCTGGAGGGGCGCCCTCCAGAGAGAAGATGTGATAGTAATTGTCTGAGTGGTAAAGGCATGGAGAAGTTGCACGTGGAGTCATTCGTGTCGATTGATAATGGAGATTGGTCCATCCGTTGAGATTTCCCTTCACTACCTATGTGAGCATACCTCTACCTATTCAAGATGCCGTTTGCTGACTAGTACCGTCCTGATTCAAGTTGTAAAGGAATGTTGAAGTAAGAGAGTGAGAGTCAAGCTGATCAGAAGTTGTGTACCAAGGAACCATACCTCAGGTACGAAGGTGTACACTTATCAGTTCAGATTCAAGGACAGTACCTAATGCTTCATGATCAACCGCCTCATGGGCGCACATCTTCAGCTTTGTTAGTGGATGGTCTTGATACACGTAGTTGGCCAGGCGCAATCATTGAAGCATAGGGTTTCTCTTACACGATGAGCTTGACTTACCGCACCACCCCTTTTGCCTTGCCGCACTATATTTAACTTGCCGCACCATATGTCAGCTATTATAATTACAAGCCGTTTTCACATAGAAATTTCAGTATTTTCAATGTTTTTGAACATCATAGTGCACTAAGTTAAGAAGGGTGCGCCAAGTTAGCAGGGTACGCCAAATTATTTGGCGATATTTTCTAATATTAAACGAATAATATTCTTATAATATTTACGTAGTATTACGGCTCTATAAGGCTCTATACAGCTCTATAAAGCTTAGCTAAGCTTCTTACTCTATAACTAGAGGATTCCTCTAATTATTGCCCGGCTATACTCTATGTAGATCAGGGTCCTTTACGCAATTTCCTAATGGGTAAATCCACTTCTCCTCCTCATCTACTACCTCATTCTCCCTCCTTCTAACTATTGCCCACTTCCTCCACTCCGTTATAGCATAATCCAAAGTAATAAAGTACTCCTTCTTAATATTATCCCTATTAATAGAGTTTAACGGTGAACTTAGCAATGAGCCCAGCTCTAGCTCTAGAGTAGGGCGTTTACAGGAGGTATATATTAGGCAGCTAAAGGAGGCGGTTAAAATTAGAGCCTTACCTTCCCTCCCTTTACTTAATCCCTTAAATCTACCCCTCTTACATTTCGGCACCTAATCTAGCTATTAGGTATTATTATTAATAATAATATAATCCCTATCGCTAACCGCCTTTCGCTCGTTAGCCGCCGCTTCTTTACTAGCCTTTTTATCAACCTTATTTAACGCTTCTAAATTAGGCTTAGAAATTTCGATTTGAGAATAATCACATCTTATAGCATTAGGTATACAATTACTTCTCTTAACTTGAACTACGCTGCGGGGACCCCTCCTACTAGACGAAGCGGGCTTTAGTATAATTACTTTATTACTAAACGGACTATATTAGTTCTTAGGGCGCCCTTTAGGAACCGCTTTTGTTATAAATACTATACGAAAGTAATAATCCTTATTATTGAGAGCCTCTTCCAAGTACTAGAAAAGATTATAGTCGGTAGTATTAATTAAGGCTTTTTTAGAGTAGCCCTTATTATACTACTTTAATACTTCGTATACGTAAGGTAGCCTATATTAAATTATAAAAGTACTATTGCAAGTAAATAAATTTTAGGGGTAAAGATTCTTCGTAGTTCGTATAGTATTAGAAGCCTTCTTATACTCTTTTATAAATAAGTTTAACCTTTAATTAGTAATCCGGAGCTTATAATTACTTAATTAATCGATTTTGAAGTAATTGCAATAAACCAGGGAATTAGAAATAACGATACCCTCTTTATATAGATTGTACCGCTTTTTAATAATTATTTTAGTTATATAATATATTTTATTGAGGTTTGTACGCGTTAATAATCCCTTTACTTTAATATTAGCATTAATCGATTCGTTTAGGAAGGTTATTTTATAATTATAATTAGAGAGCCGTTTAATATAATAATTAATTTACTCTTTTTAATAGGGTATAATTTCATCGTTAATATATTTAAATTGTTTTAATTAGGTATCCTTAAAGTTGATATCTATAAAGCATTTAATCTTCTTAAAATTATATAGATTGTCACTAAATATTATATGTTGCTAATACGTGAAGAAAATAGTTTTCGTTTATATTATTTGGGCGGAGAGGGAGTTTATTTTAACCTGCGTTCTAGTAGTCGTACGGACCTTTTAATACGCTCGCTAGAACTCCTCGAAATTTATAGTATTTGGGTCGAAATCGTTATTATTACTTTACTAAGGCTAGGTAAATTGAGGGGGTTAAGAGGAAGGCTGGGAGGAAAATTGGGTCGATTAGGTTAATTATAACCGATTTAACTAGGACCCGCTACGCTCTCTTTAGAAGTTGCGCCTACCCTTCTAACTACTACCTTTCTTTACTTTCGCTTTCTTCTCCCCCTTTTAATACTTTTTAATAGTAATAATAATATTATTATTAAGATATTATATATACCGTCAGCACTTTATATTATTCAAGGTAATATTTAGCGTAGCAATAAATTAGGGATCGCTATTTAAAATAATAATATAAGGCTTCCTAATTTTTATATCTTTTATTATATCTTATAACTATTTGAAATATTATTTAAAACCCTTTTCCTTTTGCTCGATATTAATTAGATATTAAAAGATTAGGATAATTATATATATAGAAGTTATAATAACTTTTCTAATTAACGGCTTGTAAAAGCGCTTAGTTTTATAAATTATATCGATTATTAAAACGCTAGGGAATTGCTTCTAGAGCTTAAATTGCTTTATAAGGACCTAGAAAGCGGTATTAAATATTTGGTTATTATCCTCGTCCTCCTAGATATTAACCGCGGCGTAAATAACCATTCTTTCCTTTCAACTGAATCCTTACTCTTCATTTAATATTTATACGAAGTTTTGAATATTAATATAGCCAGTTTTTTATACTTTACGGGCGCGGTATTATAGGTTAGAATAGTCTTTCGTATTAAATAGTGTCATGGGGCTAGAGCCTAGGGGTTAAGCTTGGCTGATGCTAAGCCGTGTCCTGTATTATCAATAGGGAGCCTGCCTTATCGATAGGGAGCCTGCCTTATCGATAGGGATGCGAGCCTTCTGGTTGGCCAGACCTGTATAATTGCCTAGCCCGTACGCTCTAAGCGATCTATATAAAACCTTCTCTTAATTATACCCTTCTAGTACAGTCCTTCCTTTTCTTCTTTATTAAATATAGCATTTCAACCTTATACGACTACTCACTATATAATACTCTCGTAAACACATTATATTATATTTGACTCTCTTTTTAAATCCCTCGTCGCCGTTATCATTCTTTTGTAAGTACGCCTGAAAGAACTCCCCTCTTATTGCCTCGTTCTCTCCACAATACTACCTTTCCCTCTACGTCTTCGCGTTACCTTTCTTTTGCTAGTACGTTAAAATAATTTCTATTACCGTCTTTAACGATATTTTTCCTTCGTTAATACCTATTGCGTTCGTTCGCCTGCGATTAAATTAAATCTTAGCTACTACTACTTAAATTCCCATCCCTCTTAATAATAATACTAATTTTTCTCTAAATTTTGAATACTAAAGAGCGTTCCGCTAATTTAGTAAATAGCTCTTTCCGTTACTAAACCGTTACGCAATTTAAACGTAAATAGATTTACTATTAATAATATAGGTTCGCTTACTTTTTATTTATTATTTTTAATAGTAATACTTTCTTTAGCCTCTACTTCCGCTAGGTATATCCGGTTAAAGACGCCGACAATTCCTTGATATTAGCGTCGTTAAAAAAGTATTGAATTTTATTTAAATAAGAAGATAAGGGAAGAAAGAGAAGATATAATAATAAAAGCTTTAATCTAAGGAACGATATTAATTATGCAAAATAAAATGAATCTATTTTAACCTAGTAAGGGTTTAAATAGTTATAACGATGATAACTAAAAGGAGGAGTTCTTAAATTAAGTAGTACCTTATTAAGGGTAGCCCTAATAATATTAGGGGTAAAGGAATATTATATATCTAAAAGGAAGGACCGTTATAGCTTGCTAAATATATTATCTATTAATTAAATAGGTAGTAAAACTACTATATAGTACCCTTCGCCGCCCAACTATATTATTAGTAGTATCTATTATAAAATATAACTGTAGGAGGGTAATAAACGTTATATTTCGTAGGTATAAGGACTATTAAATTACTTTTATAGCGATGAGGGTAAGGCCCTTATTAATAAGGGAAGTAAAATAATACAAAGTATTAAGTGATAGCTTTAATTTAATTACCTCCGTTACAAGTTATTAATATAATACGGTAAAAGAGGTTTCCTAATAGGTAAGGTCTAAAAATGTTCCCTAATTTAATTTTAGTACTAGGGCTTTTAATATAATTTTGTAAGAGTAGTATTTAAGCGTAAATATTACTAACCCAAGTAATTCTTGGGCAAATAATCGCATAGCGTTTATTTAGGGGCTTAATGTAGATACTATTCTTAATATTATTAATTTCTTCCCCGTTTAAATAAATATTTAGTTAGGAGCGGTCGTTAATAGATTTCGTTACTTTTGTATAATTAATTGTATTTAATACTTTGTGCGGTAGATTACCTTTTTTAAAGGGGAGTAGGGGGGTAATATTAATTAGGCTAGAGCCTAGGGGTTAAATTTGGCTAATACTAAGCTGTATCCTATATTATCGATAGGGATACGAGCCTTCTAGTTAGCCAGACCCGTATAACTACCTAGCCCGTACGCTCTAAGCGGTCTATATAAAACCTTCTCTTAACTACACCCTTCTAGTACAGTCCTTCCTTTTCCTCTTTGTCAAATATAGCATTTCAACTTTACACGACTGCTCGCTGTGTAATACTCTCGTAGACCCGTTATAAATAGGAGATTTAGATATTTCTATTTTATAAATTGCTTTACGGTACGGATTGCTAGTTCTCTCTACGTAAGGAAATTATAAATATATTTATTTTACTCGTTTATAATTACTAAGCGGTAGTAAGAGAAAATAGCTATTGTAGGAGTGGGAGGGTGACTACAGTATTCGAAGTTAGTAGGTATAATTATAAATAAATTGTTACCAATGCGCTTAATAACGATTTTAAATAAGTAATACTGTATATTCTTCTTCGAATTGCGACAACGGCGGTAAGTTTTTATAGGTACGGGGTATTTGCAGTACTTAGTATATTTATACTATATATTAACGGTTATAAAGGAATTGGTATTATTAATAAAGTAGGAATATTATTTAATTAATTTTATATAATAATAAGATTTGAAGTTATAGATAGCCGCTTATATTATTACATTTCAGATAGAGTTTATGGAAAAGAGTTTATTATTTAGATTAATAGCCTATATTGGGTATTCGTTTAGGGTAGCTTTATTAACCTCGATAATTTCGATAGGATTTTTGTTTAGGGTAGGAGAGGAATTGGGGGCGTGGTCGCGGTCGTTATATTCGCTTAGGGACGGATTAGGGGAGTGGTTATTAGCGATGGCGGTATAGAAATTAGCTATAGAGGAAATTCGAAATAATTCCGAAGATACTATAGAGATATAAGTAATTGAGTATAATTAAATGCGATGTACGAGCGCTTTATTGTTAATTATTCGATTAAGTATAATTAATTTGGGGGGGTTCTATATACTCAGTTTGGGGTGTGTAGCAATATTGTATTATTGTTGTATAGAAACGTAGCTTCGATTGTACGGGAAATATCGTATATAAAAATCGCTAAGTTTTTATGTCAATACAATTAAACGTTTGAAATATTTTACGGGCTGGTTTTACTATATAAAACATGGGGTTTTATATGTTAGTTGTCATTAGCTGTCATGTGGGGCAAATATGGTGCGGTAAGTTAAAATATGGTACGGTAAGATAAAAGGGGTGGTGCGGTAAGTTAAGCTCTATATAATTGTAAAGAATTGCCAACAACAACGTAGACTGGAATAATCCCATGTCATGTTAGGTACTGTAGTCCCTTGTACTAGTTAGATATGGATATATTTGTCCAAAACAACATCTTTTTTTCGCTGGCAACTAACGAATTCGACGTGTTCATCTCCTGGTAAGCGCAATCTTGGAAGGAGCAAACGTTAACCCAAGAGGCCCCACGTTGCTAACGTTGGTAGTGCCTTCCTTGGAGGAATTATTTCAGGGCAGATCCCGATAGTGCCTTCCTACACGGCGAATTTTCTCGGGAAGAAACCTTGAAGATAAGTAATAGAGGTAGCTGGTGCCACCAGGTTTCAAAAGCCCCGTGGGGACTGAATAGGCGAGCAACCCATACCGTCGGCACGGACACCGGATTAGTTTTATCCAAATAATCCAGCACCGCGTGCAGGTGATGTTTCTCATAAGCTTGGCAGAGACGAAAGAAAGGCTTTGTAGAACCTCTCGGACGGAACCCCTAACAGAGTTCATGATCTAACCTTGCTATAACATACCTTTTTGAATATTAGTGGACCCCGAAACTTCCGTCGTCGTGTTTAAGTGCCGGACCCTAGCTCTTGGTAACGTAGGGTACTCGTCCGGGCTAGAAACGCCCTTCAGACCCAATGCTGCGCATTGGGTCTGGCACATTGAATCGCGAATGCAAATTGAATCGCGAAAATTTCGGTACTTCCCCGCCTATACAAACTAGCGGTATAACCATGTCGCTCTATTTTTTTGAGAATTGCTGCATACATACATGTAATATCCGCCAAACTAATAAACATCCTTATATTAAATTTGCAATGCCTCAAAGCTAGGTCGATATTCTCATTAGGAATTTCGACAACTTAAAATCGGCATTTTCTAGCATGGTATTTTACTCTACTATAGAATCTAGATGTATACTAGAGTCCTGCTCTTCATTACACTGATTATCTCGTTTTACATTAAACACCAAAATGCCTTCCCCTCAACGTTCCTAGATCGAAGAGTTGAGCGTTTTGAGGGGTTCATGATGGATTTATATACTCGTGTAAGTCAGATTGCTTATGCTGGGTATGTAAAAAAACAGATGTACATTAATTTACTAAGAAAATTGCAGAGTTGACCATGTACCCAGATTTTTTCGCGAATCCATTTGCATTCGCGATTCAATGTGCCACACCCCTTGGCCGAGCCCACACGAGTAGGTGTCCATGGGTGAAACAGGGGTTCCGACCCCAATATCCATGGTAAGATATCGAAACGAGCTATACGTTACCGACGACGGGAGAAACATGAAATGAAACAAAGGTGTCGAAAGAATAATGTCGGAAGAATGTTTCAGCTGAATTATCGAATATGTCAAAAAGTCTCAAGAGCCATGATGCTAGTGTCTGGTCTTATTCATGTCCAACCCTTCTTCGCTCATCATTATAACGCAGAGCTTATTCTTTGGAGGAGAAGTGCTCGACTTAGTCAGCTAAGATATACCTATGTCACTTGCTCACACTACATTCGAGTTGACAAATGGAAACGATACCGAGCTTTGCCTGAGCCGCGCAGCTCGGAGTAACAGTCAGCCTCACCCCTTTTCTGGGAGGGCCGCAGGGAAGTAGATGTGATGTGATGTGAATGTGCCGCTCGTATGCGGGATATTGTCCGTAGAGGAGCCACTCAGAGCAGAGTGATCAAGGTTCTAAACTTTGTTCTAGAAGACGAAGCTGGGGAGCAGGGAGGTTGTTGGCGGTTGCCAAGACGTGAGTAATTAATAATCTGGGGTTGACTGCCAGATTGGATAGGTTGTCAGTGAGATAGATGGCCGAGGTAGTTCGAGGTTGTGTTAAGGACGTTTGGAAAAAATAGAGAGAATCGTAACCGGCGAGAAACTTGATGTCGAATTCCTTCGTGACCATTGGAGTGCAAGGCCATCAAGGTTCTCCCACTTGCTGATGGCGGGTCGTTCTTGCTTCATACCAGATCACCAGTGCCTGAGACCACTTATCCTATGGCCGGTCAAGACTGTATGTCAAAAGAGATACAATTTGTGTATGATGAAACGACTCAGGCACCTAACTAGATGTATGGTCGTGTTCATTGGCTCAGAGTGCTGCTCAAATACCCGTTGGGGAGGAAGTCTGTCTGCTCTGATGAGTTGTTTGTTCGATACTGGTCTGGCCATCAAGGTACTCAACAGCGTCGTCTTCTGGTAAGAGAAGTCACCGTGCAGGTGGCTCCATGACTGGCTATCTCGGATATCCTGCTGTCGAATGCCAGTTGGCGGGTTGATATCGGATTCTGAGAATCATGTCCTACCTCCCGTCCCGAGGGTATATCCCAAGATTCCCAGGACGCCAGTGCCCGTAAGGATAATCCTATGTTGTCTTCTGAGTCGGGGTATTCGTACTGTGTGCTGAGACGGTACGGTTGTAACCCGATAACTGCAATCGAGGTACCGAGTAAACTCGGTCTAATTCGGTTTTCGTCCTGTACAGATATGTACATTTTCAGTGCAGTCCTGCCTGCTCAACGCCCACTTTGTACAGAACGGTTAAGGTTAAAAGCTCTGGACAGGCATACATGTTACAGTATGTACGTGAAAAGTGCTTGACCCAGCCAGATGGCGCACAGGACGAAAACCGAATTAGACGAGTTTACTCGGTACCGCAAAGACTCGAGTTCTCCAGAATCCAGGATGTGTTCCTTTTTTCGGTTACAGATCTACCGACTTCAAGCAATCAGAGCAGCGTGCCTGCCTCAGAGTTGTGGATTTTCTAGATGATCGTACAGTCTGCCGCGTCGACTCTACCTGAAGCATTAGGTATGTAGCCGTAAAAGGAAAATTTCGCAAATACTGGGTTCTGGATAGCTCGAGTCTTTGCGGTAGGAGATGCGGAATGACGACAACTCAACTAACCACGATATGTCTGTATTTCTATACAAGATAAAAAACGCGATTTGTCCTACCGTGTTTTTGGTCGCGGAGGGCTGATTGGAGCTTCAAGGCCGGTTTCCCGGGGTCTTCGAGTTCCGGGGTCTGGATGTCTTGGTGTCTTGGACCCTTGTTCTGCCTCGACCCAAACCTCAGACCCGAATCCAGGCATGATAGTCCAGATATGCGAGAAATGTTCCAGGCGAAAGAAAGGGTTATGGAACTTGAAGCTGTCGAACCGCCCTCGGCCCAGTTCGCCAAAAATCCGAATACCCGGAGAGAGCAAGCCTATGTCATTGATGCATGCTGTAGACCAAGGATTAGTAAACCATGGAATATGGAAATCAACAAAGGCAGAGGGAAATTTGGCACCGAAATTCCAGCTCGTGATGTGGAAAGGAGGAGAGTTCTCCAATCGCTGACCTCGAACCCCCAAATTTGTATGGAGGTTCGCATCAAGCGTATGCACGCGTTTCTGCCTTCCTCTTCAAGCGGCAACATGGTGACAGCTGTGCCCAATCTCCACAGACCTTCAACCTAAGGTAAGGTATCGCGTCTCCAGGCAGGTGATGGACCGGTAGGCGTGAAATATTTCCGTGAGCCTGCTCTTTGACCTCACAGGACGGTTTCAAAGAAATGATCAAGTCATGTTTGATGACTTACAACCCAGAAATGCTAAAGACGCCTTGGATGAATTGTGATGTCCATGCTGGTGACAGTTGAAGTCCAAAAGTTGAAGCTTCCCGCCGGCTACCTACCCCGCTAACGGCCAAAGAACGGCAGGGGTAAATTGGGTCGACATGGGGCGCCATGTACGGCTCCGTACCGGCAGATGCATGGTACCCACTCTGCAAGCTTGGGCCCGCCCGCGACCCACGTCTTGGGTTCCCGTCAACTCTCGCGACCTGGACCTTTTCAATTTGTCGTCGACCTTGAATCACTGCACCAGGCACTGCACGCCTTCTTTCTTTTCTTGCTCTTTCACCTGCTCGAGAGTCCACCATTTACGTCATGCTCAACTCGCAGCACACATCAAGCATTCACCTCTCGTGGTGTCAGTCGGTGCCAATTCGGCCGACAAAGTCGTCTGCCGAGCCGGTACTTTGCCCAACCGACCAACCGACCATCTTGCGACCCGATTCACCCTTGGTAACCGCATTTTCTCGGGCTGTATACCCGCCGATCAAGGCAGGCTTCTCCAACCTCAGGGTTCTCGCCAACCCAAAGATCACCGATTGCGATGGCAATTCGGAGCGAGAAGGGCTGTCAAGTCAAGCCAATTACCAAACAACACTCCACCTGCTCCTCCGCACCAAGGATGTGGTTCCATCACCAACCTCCATCTTCAACAGCCGCTCCAGTGTCCTCCTGTGTCCATCCAAAGCTCCAGGTTGCTCTGCACGACAAGAGGTTCCCGAATTCCCGGATAGATATGTTGGCGTTTTTAGCCCTGGGAACCCGGCTGGGCTGCTTGACAGCCTGTGGAGGTTACATAGTAGATTGGTAAGTACATGGACCGACAGGTGCAACATGATGCGCGGTCAGCACAACGCCAAAGAACTCCCGTCTCAACCTGCTGGAAGCTTCGCTTCTTTGCTCGGCCGTCGTCTGCCGTCGCACCGGGTATTTCAAGTCTTGAAATTGGATTGCGCTGCTATCCAGTGTCATTGACGAGCCGGCTGCCAAAACCCTATAAACTCTATACCTTTCCACCGCCTCGGCGGTCTTGGATAAATGGTCTGGCCTGGTCTGGTCTGTACCTAGGCATTGTAGACGGCCCCCCGCGTGTATTGCATCCGGCTGCAAGGCCCAGAGAAGGCCCCGTCCCCCTTGTTGAAGAAAAGAAGAAAGGTCCAGCCTCCCATGTCTTAGGGTCTCTAGAGTTCTGCCTCTTGGCGGTAACGTTAGTGTGCACAATACAACATGGTACAGTAACAAACCATTGGGTAACGGTAGACCGCCGCACCACTGCACCATTGCACCTGCAAAACTGTAAGGCCGCAGCATGGGCCCGTATTCTCAATACAACCTATTTTACATGAGGGGAGCCCGCCATTTCGTCGCGTCTCTGGACCTTCGATGTCGGAGCGCAAATGTCGGAACAACAAGGTGCGAGAGCGGATGGCACAGGCGGCTCTATAGAGCCTGAAAAGACTCTTGACAATGGTATTCTCATTCATCTTGAAATGTCCGATCGGTTTGCGCTTCGGTTTGTTGTTTACTGCTGAAGTCACTGAGGGAAAGAACTTATCCCACCAGTCGACGATGAGAGTGAAAAAAAAAGGGGATCACACCTGCACACCCTGACAGACCTGACCTCTCCTGGCCCGAAGAACCACCACGTCAGGCAGATCGACCCATCTCCCCGGTCTTTTCCTCTGTCGCAACCCTCCACTTTCCCACTTCTGGCTACCAGCGGTCGTACTGCCAGTGCTGCCCACTCTTCTTCTAAAAACGCCAGCTGCGCGTCCAGCTGCGACTGCGACTTTTCCCTCCTCTCCTCCTGTTTTGTTCTGGTTTTGGATCTCGACTGCCAATCGCTTTTCCATCCCGCTCCCGACCCCTTGGCCCGTCTGTCGATTCAGTAGAGGGAATAAGGTTGCCAACGACAGGTAAGCACCACTGCAAACAAGCACACAAACCGCACGAGCGACAATCGAGATGGAAGTGTCATTCAACCTTGGGAGTCAAGTCGATCGAGGGACGTGGGAGGCGCAATCAGCCTTCGTTTCTTCTGCCGGCACCGGGCGGTCACCACCGTTGGCTGGCACCGCAACAGAACGAGCGCAGATGATGTTCAGGTTGCAGGGGAAACATTTTTTCTTCTTTCCCAAGATTCAGATGCCAGTCACTCCAACTTGCCTGCCTGTGCGCCACCACGCCCGAATCGATTTGGGGGACCAAGGAAAAAGACAATTCCATCTCCTTTCGAAGCATCTGCACCGCATTGTATTACCATCGTGTTTACACCCACCCGATTCATCATCACACCTTGATCCCCTCTTGCCTTGCCTGCCCCCTTCACCTTGACCACCCCTCGGCCTTTCCCATCTCGTGCTGAGCGTCGGGGAAACCGCCACCGTCCTTCACCTTGGTCGTCCGGGCCTAACGCTTGGCGCCTTGTCCCCATACCTATCCAGCCGCTACTGGAGAACACACCACACCTTGACGGTCTCATCCCAAAAAGGCCTCCTGGATTGCCGACTGACATCCCGCAGAGTCAACTCCAAAACCGAGATCCCACCGACCTGGTCTCCCCTGTCTAGGTTGCCATCCTCTTCCTGCGGCCTTCCGATATATATCCGCCCGACGTCGTCCTCGAGCCACACCGAGTCCACCGACATCATGTCCGGATACTACGAGCCTCCTCAACCCCAATGGCCTCCCGCCGGCGGCCAAGCCTCGGGCTGGGAACACCAGACCCCTCCTCCTCCGCCCGCGCGGTCCGGTTAGTCTCTGCTCTTCTCCCCATGGCCCCGTCCCCTATATTCCGGCCGTGCTCGCATACCATCGTTGGAGACTAACTTCTGCTTTTCATCATCAGGTGCTAGCTCTGCCGTCCCCCGCGAGGAGCCCACCGCTTTTGCTTATCAGCTCGAGGGTACGTAAATACTCCGGCAAGCCTCGGCCCGCTTGGCTACAAGCCGAGCCCTGTCCAATCCGCCACGTCGAACATCAAAATGCCTCTACATATACATATACTGTGGGATGATGGTACTTGCTGTCACGGGGACAGTACTTGAACAGAAGGACACATACTGACAGAGACTATCTGCAGAGGTCGACCGCGCGATCGACAACCTCGTCAAGAGCGGAAAGATGTTTGGGATGCCTGGTGGCCGCCGTGAGTCGTTTCCTGTTCCCGGCCCAGCCAGATTCTACCCAGACTTCGGTAAGT
This sequence comes from Neurospora tetraspora, assembly GCF_033439725.1. Classification (NCBI taxonomy): domain Eukaryota; kingdom Fungi; phylum Ascomycota; class Sordariomycetes; order Sordariales; family Sordariaceae; genus Neurospora; species Neurospora tetraspora. The sequence continues at coordinate 4,415,071 of NW_026944383.1, forward strand.
TTGCCTGGGACTGGCCGGGCTTACCCCAAATTCCTCAGCCCACTAACGTGAAATGGTAACAGGCGGCCGTATGGGAGCTGGACCTGGTCCCCGCCCCCACTCCATGGTCGACTTCAACGATGCGCGCGGCCCTCACCAGCCCTCCAACTTGCAAACCTTCTATGCTACCCAACGTCACCAGCCCTCGCGCGGCTCCAACGAGGCGGAGCAGATGATGCAGGCCAAGAGGAGACTGGCTGCCCAGCGGGAGCGTGAGCTTAGGAACTACCACCAAGAGCAACAATACAACCGAAGTAGGCCGCCCTCTTCTGTATAAATCAGTTTCCCTATCACAGCCAAACGACAGAGAGCAAAAAAATCATAAAAATTAGATTCGGCGCCTTCGCGGGTCACAAAAACACACATTCTGATCTCCTATTGTTGCACCACCACAAGTGCGGTTCGACGCAACCCTTGTCCTGTGTGTCCTGATATCGTCTGTAGAGATCGACAGATCGGCGCTCCTGGTCGACTCTGGCCGCTCACTCACATCCATTCTCAAAACATTTTCCTCATCTCTCAGTTTACGAAGTCTGGCTAACATATCTAGGCGTCCTTGCCGACTCATCCTCGCAGTTCGGTGCCAAACCGGATCGCACCCTGAGCCCAGGCAGCGGCATGTCCGAAGATGAGCGCCGCAAACTGATCGCCTCGCAGCGCAGTGCCTTGTACGGCGAACAGGGCTTCCCTGATGCCGGCGTTTATGGTGAAGAGAACGCCGGTCCTCGGTTTGGCTTGACCGCTGGCCAGAACCTTCGCGGACCTTCTCCGTTGGCCTATGATTACAACCAGGCCCCTCCCGGCTTCCCACCCCAGTCCCAGATTGAGGGCGCCCAAGGAACTCAGTCTGCCGGCCCCCACGAGCGATCGCGTGCTAACAGTAACACGAGCCCTCAATCGAACCCGTCCGGCGGCAAGGGTATCTTCGACGGTCCCATCGGTCACCAGGCGAACCGTACTAGTGCCTCGTCTCCTGGAGGCTCACCGCCGCGTCAAGGTGCTCCCGGTAGCAAGCCCGGACAAAACACCGTCGCGCCCATTGGAACCCGGCCATCGACCAGCAATACCGCAACTAACCCTGCTTTGCACAAGGTTTCCACGACCTCTCTTCCGTCCCCGTTGAACCAAAGCTACAACGGTACGGCTAACAATGAGGCTGGCAACAACGGTTCCGCCGCTCCTTTTTCGGCGACTACTGAGGGCCCCAGTGTTGGTCTTTCTGGCTGGGGTACCCGTTCCAACGGCTGGGGCAAGGTGGGCAATGTCCAGGCCAGCGTGTGGGGTTAGAGACACCCAGGTCGGGGAAGAGGCCAACACCCAGGTCGGGGAAGAGGCCATAGAGGTGCTCGAGGAGGAGGACGACCCCAAAGGGGACGGGGACTACGAAGAGGATGAACGACAGCGCTTTGAAGAAGCATAGGAGCTTCCCGGAATCCGGTATCCACAAGCGTCTGACTGCAATGACTTGTTCAGGACTTTTTGCACAATTGGAGTCTGGGAAATGGAATCCATTCATGTGGTGGGGCAGGGCGCGTCGGATATGGATGGCAATGGGCAAATGATTTTTTCTTTTGGCCGGTTTTGTTGGTTGGTTGGTTGGCTGGGCTGGTGTCTTGAATGTTGCGTGTTGTTGTTGTTGCTGCGAGCGTGCGTGCGTTTGGTCTGAATTGGGATGAACCTCACAAAAATCCGAGCGAGTGCCGAAGCGTAGGGGGGTCTTATGGGACGGCATAGGAAGCGAAATGGGGGGTTATACAATGTTGGTGTGACTGGATGGCACGGAAGCGGTTCTTAATTGTTACAGAAGACTGGCGGATTGAACTGGTGGCGGCGCGTTGTGTAGGAAACGGGATGTCTTTTTTCTTTATGGGTTTGTTGGTTTGCAAAGAGGTGGTCCGAACGTATAAAAACAGGAATTGGCGGAAAGCTTGTTGGGCTGTTTGTGTTTTGTTTTGGTCTTACTTTTGGTGGTTTATACTACAGCTAGTACATCTTGCGGCTTTTGCATTGGCATTTATTTGATTTCGGCGTTCAAGAACGGTCCCCTTGTGATCTCACTTGTGTCTGATAACGGTGCGAATCGATGTTGGCTGAATAAAGTGAATGATGCTTGAATTGGTCAGGCGATATAGACACTTGAAACCGAGGGAGCGGGCTCGAATGAGAAGAGGCCAATAGTCAAGAAGCAATATGTAGAGAATGGAGGCTTTGGTTTGCATGTAATATTATCTTACCATAGGCGTCTGTCGAACTAATCCTTGGGGATATCTGTTCCGTTTCGTTTCGAGGACTACGAGAGGCAAGTTGATGAACAACGTTCTCTTATGAAAACGAATGGGAAAGTATAAATAGATACATCAACGTTATGCCATGTTGCCCTGTGCATCCCCTGGCCATGCTGCCCCTATACCATCCATACACCCAGGCTTAAAAGGACTCGGTCGTACACACCAAAGCACAGTTGAAGAATGGTGAAGTCTCTGTGAATGTGAGATTCCCAAGGTAAACAAAATGCGGCATGAACCATGGCTTTAACGGCGGCGTTGCGTCACACTACGACGGCTAATCACAGTTACAGACAGGTCGGACAGGAACTCGCTAGTCAACAGGTCGGATTTGTTGTTTGTTCCAATCTGATATCCATCTTGGACTCTTTCACCTAGGTATTACCTCCTCCTTCCTTATCCAACCCCCTTTTTGTACCATTACCATATTCCAGGGGAGGGATGCCTCCAGTTCTGCTTGACATGAAATGAATGGGTTTTAAGCACCATTCTGTCATCGACTCTGTTGGGTCATCCAAACTCCCCCCTCTTGTCCCATCAACTCAGCTTTCTCTGACAAGATGTTATCAAGACCACCCCTTGCCAAAAGCTCTCTTCATCCACCTTCTTCCCCTAACAACAACAACCATAGCTCCCGCCGAGATCCAACACGGTCACTCCTCCCTCATCCTCATCTCCATTCCCTTTCCCTCACACACACACGCACCCCAAACACCCACTCAAACCCTCGCCCCAGCCTCACCATCAGCCAAAGCCTGCTGTCTCGCCGCATTCAACGCCTTCAACTTGGCCGTCCCCATACCCGCCACGCCCTCACTCTGATCCGCCCCCAGCCACGGCTTTTTGCTATCTCCCAACACGCTTCCCGCCAGGAAATACACCACCAACCCAATAATGATACACACAAAAGCAATCGGGTACATGAAGTGGATCACGTACCCAAACACCTTGACACCCACAATCACGCCCCAGAAGTTGGCTGTCAGGAGGGAAATATCAAAGAACGCCGCGCTACCCATCCTCAGGATGAGGGGAGCAAGGGAGTAGAAGATCAGCATGGCGAAGGTGTAGCCCACGAGCCAGCCGGCGACGGGCCCGTTCCAAGTAGCGTCCGTAGCAGCCTGTCGGTCGAAAATAGCTGCCTGCACGCCGTTGATAATGACGCCGAAAAAGCCCAGGAAACTCAAAACTTCGTAGACGGGCCGTTTGGAAACGAACCACTCTTCGTAGACGTTGGAGACGCCGTACAGGGTGGCGCCCAGTAAACCAAAAAGGTCGCCCTTGAGCATGTTCACCCCCGGACCACCGTTGGAACCGGTGATGTGGTCCGAGGCTAACAGGATGCCCATGCCGCCGCAGCAGATCAGGATGCCGCCGATCTGAAACCATTTGTAGCGCACTTTGAGTAAGGCAAAGGAGATGACGACGACGCAGACGATGGACCAGAAGTTGAGGAGTTGGGCGGACAAAAGATTGGTGTAGCGGTAGGCTAGGACGGTGAAATAGTTTCCCTCGACGTCGAGGAAGGACAGGATGATGTACTTCCAGATGTGACGCCAGGTTTGCTTGAAGAAGTTTTTGGGCCCGCCGGTTTTGTAGAGCGCAGTCGGGAAGTAGACGAGGAAGATTAGGGCGTAGACGAAGATGGTTTGGATGGCGGGGATCGAAGTACCCTGTATGCTGAGGAAAGAGGAGAAGGTGTTGGTTGCCGTGATGCAGAGAGAGAGGATTTGCCCGATGAGGACGACCACCCAGAAGTCGTAGGTCAAAAGGTACGAGTACCAGTGCACGTTTTGCGCTTCGAGCTTTTGGATGCCGAGGGCGACGAGGTCGGGTTCGTCGATGTTGTTGAGGATGGCATTGTTGGGAGCAGCGTCGGCGCCGCTGGTGTTGGAGGTGGTGTGCTCGGCGGTGACGAGGGTGGTGGTGCCGTAGTTTTTGACTTGGGTCATCTCCGGCTCGTAATAGCTGGAGGGGTTGGTGGCGTTGGCCATTTTGGGCAACGGGGTGGGTGGTGAGCTGGTGGATCTGAAGTTCCAAAGTCACTTGTGACGATATTGTTACTTGGTGATAACAATACTTGTGAAAAGCTGTTCGTGAACTTCTCTTGACCGCTTGTATAGCAAGAGGTCAATCTGAGGTTCAGAGGTATACGTCTACCGTTAGGTACCAGTTCCTTCGCTCCAACAACAGGAGTGGTGAGGATCTTTTCTGTAGGTATAAAGGTTTGTAGTTAAGACGAGTCGTCGTTTCTTTTGTGTAAAAGACAATTGAAAATCACTCGCTCAAGTCTTTCTTACGTCTTTGGAGCAAGCGCAAAGACTTGAAGGCGCCTGCTCTTAAATTTATTGCTGGTGTATGACTCGGCACATGTAGGCCTCGTTCTGTGCCGAGTTGGTGAGAAGGGAGTTGGAAGACGCCGATCTCGTGTTGTGAGAGTCTGATCCGAGTTGGTCAACCCAGGTGACCAACGAGTCGCGCGCGAATGTTGTCACTAGAGGTCAAACAGGGAAGAGAGAGGTGATAAAGATGAGCGAAAACCGTCTTTCTTTTCCTATGGTAATAGCTACGATAGGGGAAGAAAGGTGGGGGAAAAGGTGGGCGATGGAAGACCGTGAAAAGGGAAAAGGGAAAGTGTGATGGGGGAAAGAGTGGTTGATATACTCAGCTCTGCAGACAGCGTGCAGGATTTGTAGGGCTACTCGTGTGGGCTAGAAACGCCTTCACACCCCTTGGCCCAGCCATGGGCCAAACAGGTGTAGACTCCGCCCATCATGCAGCAAGATATTGAAAAAATCGGGCACTCCCGATTTGCAGGTGGCCAGGCGTAAGAGACACGTTTTTTGTTACCGACAGATCGGCGACCTTTTTCGCCTTTTTCCTCCTCTGCGGCCGACGGTTGGTCCTGTTGGGGGAAGAGGAGCCGGAGAAAGAGGAGCTGGACAACGGATTAAGCTTCTGAAAAGAGTTTTCTAGACCGGGCTCCGGCCCCACAACCACTGGAACGACCCACTGGAGCTGAGGCTCCCGGCCCTGACGGGGATCATGGCTTCTGGAACTGGACGAGCGGGCGGGGAATGTTTGGCCGTCATCGCGGGGTTCCGCGGGGTTGCCGCGTGGAAGGCGCACGGCCACCGACTTCAACCGAACCCCGTGCCGTCCCGTTGTCGTCGCCACTTTTCACTACGTAAGCCGCCTTGTCGCCGACGTCTACCGATTGACACGGGTACCACCACCTTCCCTTGATTACATTCACGACAAGCATTCTGGAAGGTTTCACATAACCAAACACACGAATCAAGAGGTGGTAACGACGTCTTTCCCAACGCCTTCGCTTCAATTACTATCCAAGATTGACATACACATTCAGCGTCCCGTCATATCCGTTCGTATTCCCGCGATATACAATCTAGTACTGGTTTATTTGTTAGCTTGGTACTCCTGGTATACTGGACGAGATCTATCCCGAAATGTCCCAAACCTCTAGGTACGGGTCGGAAAGGCATCAACAAGATTCAATATGGCATATCAAATTTCCAAAATAGCATATGCAAGGTAAGATCACGCCTTGGTTATGGAACGAAACGGATCAATTAGATATAAAAACACCTAGGGAAGTTGATCCCAGGTCTTGAGCGAACAAACAAACCAGTATTGGACTGTACAGCGTCAGAACCAAAATGAAGGAACACAAAACACTCTCAAACCCTTCCCCTTCCCGTCACCTCCACCTCCCCCGTCCGCGCTGATCTGGAAATTCCACCAAGTCCCATTCCTCCTCCTCCCCCTCCCCCTCGCCCCTAAATTGGGCAAGCAACTCTCCGACTCCCCTCCTCGCCATACCCAAAACCCCTCTCGACGCGCCCCATATATTTCTCGCGAAAGAATCCATAGCTTCGATTATTTGACCCTCCACTGCCCCTTCGTCCACCCCCTCTTCCTCGTCGTCAACCCTTGAGGTTACTACCTCCAATTCCTCTTCCTCCCCGTTGACATCAACCGCCCCCCTCTCAACCCTCCCAGCCAACCCCACCACCACCTCCCTCACCCAATTCGTCGGAACCCCTCGCCTCACCAAATCTTTTGACCACCTGGCTAACCCGCTGACCATCTCTTCTCTCCTCTCCTTTTCCCCTTGTTCCCGCCAGGTTAGCTCGGTTTCAACTCCTTCCCTTCCTTCTGCATAACCACCACCAGCAACAGCATCAGAGACAGCCTCAGCTACAGCATCATCATCACCAGCACCAGCCCCATTACGACGAATCAAAACCCTCACCAACCTCAAATCTCTCACCTCGCTCAAATGCCTCTGCACCGCATCTCCCGCTGTTTCCGGAAAGACATGTTGTCGTGCGGCTGATTGCCGGAGGAGGTCATGCTGGAAGAAGTGCACTTGGACCTCGGGGAGGGTTCGGGTGACCCGGGAGGGTTGGGCTTCGTTCTGGTTCTGGCGGGTGAAGATCATTGGTATACCGAATTGACGAGGCAGACGGAGTCGTGGTTGACGAGGTTGACGAGGTCGTAGGTGCTGCGGTTGGGGTTGTGGGGGGGAAAGGTGTTGGCGTTGAAAACGGTCGTATTGGGTGCGGGTGAGGAGGTAGACTATGCCCCAGACTTGGTGGTGGGGGTCGTTGTCGACATTTTGGTTTTGGTTTTGGTTTTGGGCCCATGGGCCATGGGAGCCAGAGACGATGGTTGAGGAGGAGGCGGAGGAGGTGGCGGAGGTGGCCGAGTTGCTCAGGTCGGTATCGGGAATGGGAGCGGGACTCGGAGCGGGATCCGGAGCGGGATTCGGAGTGGGAGTTGGAGCGGGATTCGGAGCGGGAGTTGGAGTAAGATTCGACTCGGGCCAGGCACCAGGTGCTTGAAAAGGGAAAGACCGTTGTCGAGGGGTGGGAGGTCTTTTGGTGCAAGGTCTGACGGTAGGGCTGTTGGTGGTGGTGTTGGTGGTCGGGTAGGTGTTGTTATCATTGGTGGTCGGGTCCTTGGGCAGAGACTGAGATTCCAGCGCTGCGGACCACGGGCTTGTAGTATCCTCGGTGGGCTGTGCCGCCGCCGCCGTAGGGGTCGTCGTATGGGTCGTCGTATGGGTCGTCGTACGGGTCGTACGGGTGGAGGAAGGGCGGCGCCTCTTGACTTTGGTAACAGCCAAGTCTCCACGACGGTTAATCACCAATCTATGTCCATCGAGACGGCCAATCCCCTGTGGTCGTGCATGCGGGCAGTAGTTGGTTATGAACTCCTCATGGGGGATACCAACCGCCAGTATAGGGATGTCCGTGGCCCACCACTTCAGGACGGTATTTCCGGTCATGGTTGTCATGCTGGGCGGGAAGCCAAAGGCGCTAAATGACATAGAGGGAATGAATGAGAGTGGGTTGAATTGGCCGTAGACGAAAAGCGAGAAGATTATGGAAGCCTGGTTTGAAATGGGGAAACAGAAGTCAAGAGCTTGATGGAGGAGGATTCAAGGGAAACGTATAGCTGGAAATGGCTGTCAGATGGACGAGGTCAGATGGACGAAAGTCTGGTTAAAATTGGGAGAACAGAAGTCAAGAGCCTATTCTAATGGGCAGGCCCGGGAAATTTATAGGCAACTGGAAAATGGTACGAGATGGACAAGGCCACCATGCTTCACTCAAAGGACAAGTAGTCTTGAAGCTGCATGTCCCATGCGGGAGGTAGATGACGAAGCCCGGAGGTCCGGATCTGCCGGTGTTATCAGTACAGCTAACGGACATCAACTTGAATCTACGGACATGAACTTGACTGACTGAGACGACAGCAGGCAAAATGGCACCATCAGCAAGAATCATTGCGGGCATGTGCTGTAGGCGGGCGATAAGGTATGTGGTCAAGTTTGATGCCCCTAGGTATGCCCGCCGCATATCAAAGCCGGAAATCCGATGCTGGTGCTGCGGCGGAAGACAAGACGACCATCACGAAGGGCGTGGTCCGGGCTTCATCTTGCCTTGCATCCTCAAAGCCCTTGGCAGTGCCAGAAAGTGAGGGCACCGGACACAGTGGGCACAATGATACGGAGACCTTGGCCACTCGCGCATTCAACGGCACAGCAGGCAGGACCTTCTCCTGCTCCTCCTCCAAGCTTTTGATGGTGGCGACGTGGCCAACCTCTAAGCTTGGATCATGGTCATGGACTGTGCTTCACAAAATGATAAAACAAGAGACGTGCATGCCCAAAACGAAACGTACTATGCAATTATGAAAATTTTCTAAGATGTAATATGTATACAGTTGACGCTACATGTTGATGTGCCGATATTCCAATAAACCAAAACCTTCCTTTCTAGTAAATCCCACTCCCCGCCATTCTAACAAGTATCCAAGTTGCTGACCGAAACGATGACGCGAACAAATATGCAAATGTACAGCTTTCTCTCTCCCCTCCCCTCTCCCCCCTCCCTCTCGAACCTTCCAAGTTCCCCTCCTCTTCCACATTCTTCCTCAATCAAATGACAAGGTAAATTTGTACAAGAAGCGAAAAACCAGTTACAGTTGCACCATCCAAACACCGCACACAGAACCCTTCTATCCCACAAGCCCACACACTCAATCTGTACAGCACCAGCACCAGCACCAACCCCACCCCAACTAAAACATCCCATTCCCAAACCTATCCACCAGCGTCGGATTCGGCACCGGCGGCCGTTCCGGCGCCCTCTGCTTCGGCTGCTTAACGCTCAACCCCCTCGCCACTCCAATGCCCAACACCCTCGCTACTTCCTCAGGGTCCGCTGCATCGTCTGCACCACCAAGCATAGGCGTCTGTGCCCGGCTCGGAGCCCGGGGCGGATGCTGCCCAAAGATGGGCGTCATGGGCGGTGGTCTATGCGCGCCCAATGCGGTCGAGGGTCTCGTGCCTATGTCTGTGCCTGTGCCGTCTTCGTAAAGTCCGTCGAACGTACCGTCGATTGCGGGCGTGGTGGCCCTGCGGAGTGGCGGGGTGTAAGGGGATTTTTGGGTTTGGTCGTGCTGCGAAGGCGGGGTGGTGGTGCTACGCGAGTCGGCGTCGGGATTGAAGTTGAAGTTGAGCGGCGCGGGTATGTGGGGCCTGTTGAGGGTCGAGTTGCGGGGGGCGGGCTTCAAGGGCGAGATGATGGCGGGGCCGGGACCGATCATGGAGTCGGGCGTTGGAGGGCCCGTGGTGGTGACGGACGGGGCGGTAGGGCCGAAATCGAAGTTGAAGCCGGCGTTGGCGAGCGGGCTGACGGCTGGTCGATACGGTTCCGGGTCGGGAGTCAGAGCCGGCGTCGGCGGGTTGATGTCACGTCGCGGAGGGGGATGGCAGAGCTGCGGTGTGTTGGATCGCAGGGGCGAGTTGAAGGTGCTACTGTCGGCGGTGCCCGGGTACGGAGAGCTCACGCTGCCGCCGGTTGTGGATGCTGTGCCTGATCGTCCTGGGCGAGAAACGGGTGTCGATCGACCGCTGAACAGACTGTACTCTTCGAGAGCAGGACGACGAGTCCTGAAAGCTGCTGCCGGTGGTCCTCCTCTCCTTGGGGTTGACATTCCATAGCCGCTACCGCCCGCACTGCTGAATGATCCGGGATGGGACGTGATGATGGGCGTTTCGGGATCGTCCTTGGCAATCGGAGTTGGCGGGTCTTCTGCTGTCGGTGACTCGGAAAACATGTCGGCGATCATCGGGTTAGTGGCGCTGGTTTTTGTTGGAGTACGCAGCGGCGCAGGTTGGATCGATGATAAAATCGGTCCGTCGTCGTCTTCGTCCTCCGACAAATGTAACTGGCTGTAAATGCTGCTGGCGGAGCTAAGGCTCTTGTCGTCAAAGCTGCGTTGCTGGTCGTCGAGGCTTCGGCCTTTCTGGGCACCGATGAGGCTCCGCTCCAGTGCTTCGATCTTCATCGAAAGACTTTGTCTTCGAGGGGAGATGATAGTCAGTGTGTCACGTCTCGCTCCGAGGGTCTTGATAATCGGCCTGGAGAAAATCGAATCATCGTCGTCAAGCAGGTGTTCTGCGATGGATTCTGGAGGCGATGGCGAGTTGCTCCTGGTTTCGGCCTCGGAGACACTCTTTGGTGACTGAGCTACATCCGGCTTGGAAACAGTTCTCGGACTTGCTTCTTCCTCCTTGCTAGGTTTGGCTGGGCTAAGAGTCTTCATAGCGGGGCTTTGAGGACGGCTATCCGAACCAGGAATCTGCAGGCGTGGGAGGTTCCCCAAAGTAGCATGTCCGTGTGGCAGAGGACCACGAGCATTTACGCCTGGTTGTTGAGGAAGTGGCTTATTGGGCGCAGTAAGAGGTGTAGGTCCACCCGGCTGCTGAGGAAGCGGCTTGTTAGGCGCAGAAAGCGGTGTAGGGCCGCCATGCGGAGGGCCTTGGGGTTGAGGTCCCTGACGCGGAGGTCCTTGATGGGGAGATCCTTGAGTAGGGGGGCCGCGAAGACCAGGACGCAGAGGGCCAGGAGGTCCATGAGGGGGTCCATGTGGGGCACCATGAGGCCCAGGGTGAGGGCCAGACTGGTGAGGCCCATGGGGAAGAGGCCCGCGTGGAGGCCCATGAGGAGGGGGAGTTCCACGATAAGGAGTGCCATGGGGAGATCCATGCCGAGGAGGTCCCTGGTGAGGAGACCCTTGGCGGGGAGTGCCCTGAGGCGAAATACCATGGGGAGGCGGTCCCTGGCGTGGTGGTCCTCGGTTGGGTGTGCCCGGGTGAGGAGGCCCCTGATGCGGCATCGGTCCTCGGTAAGGCGGGCCTTGGCGCGGAGGTCCTGGGTGAGGACCCGGATGGGGGCCTGGGTGGGGAGGGCCTTGGGGACCGGGTCCGCGGGGTCCTGGAGCTCCTGTGCGAGGTCCGGGTGGGTGTGGAAGGCCATGAGTGGGTGGTCCATGGCGAGGAGGACCATGACCATGGGTCGGGAAGGGGCGGGGCGGGCCGTTAGGACCGTTGGGGCCATTTATAGGCATTCCACCTCGGCTACCGGGTCTCTGATCAATGTTACCACGAAAGATTGGTGCGGGACCACCGGGTCCATCGTGCATCCCACCACGACTTCCCGGTCTTTGGTCGATGTTACCTCGAAACACCGGACCACCAGGGCCACCAGGCCCGCCATGCATTCCTCCTCGGCTACCTGGTCTTTCATCGATGTTCCCTCTGAACACTGGGCCCGGTCCATCCTGCATGCCGCCCCGGCTACTAGGTCTCTCGTCGATATTCTTCAGAACCGGGCCTGGCCCATGGAGGGGGTCTAGCAGAGACATATAGTGAGGTCTCGCCAAAGGCTCAGTGGGCGACATCTCGTCCGAAATCTTTTCCTCCCCAACGTTTCGCTCGAGAACTTGCTGGTCTTTCGAAATCGCCCCTTGCACGTCCTCCGCATCTTCGTCCGACTGAACCAGTCTCACAGTCGCCTCCAACTTCTCCTTCATTGGCGAGTGAAGAACGTTGGTGTCCATGGGAATCGCTGGAAAATCCGTGGCAACCTGACTCAAAGGGGACTTGGGCGCAATAGGTGCGGTAGAGGCCTTCTTTATGGTGGGGATATCGGGAAGGTCAGAACTGTCCCACGGTTTGCTCTTGGCGTTTGCAGTTTGGGGGCGCGGCGACAGAACCGGACCCGGGCCGTGTGCCAAGCTTGCCGAAGACCCATTCATGGCGCCGAACTTGGCCCGTAGGTTCGCATCCGAGGCATAGTGTTTGACGCCGGAAGCGTTGTTGCTATACGGGTCGGCGAGGTTGGACATGCTCGAAGTGGCCTGGTTTTGGGCGCCGATGCCGTGCGCATAGGGAGCGGTCCCAGGCGGAGGAAGAATCGGGGATGTCGCTGCATCGCTGCTTTCGTTGGTGATGGCTCGTTTCAGGGATGCCGATTTCTCAGAATCCGCATAGCTGTTGTCCCCCGCCGCGGGCTTCCTGTTTGCGCCATCAGTATCGTTGTGGCCCGTAAGGGGGCTCACTGGAATGGTGGCGTGGGAAAGATGCGTACCCCTTTTTCTTGTCGCCGAACTTGATACCGAAAAGCGATACCATTTTGAAGATAAACGAATGACTGGATCAACGAATGATTTAAGGTTTACAAGAAACACATTACTGCGCGAAAAGGATTAGAATTGACGACCGATCAGCCGGCAAGAGGAAAAGCTATCACCAACCCAGCTGCTATGATGACAATGTAAGATCACCTGTTCCTGGGTAGGTGAAACACCAGGTGGTGGAAAAGAACGTCGTTGTTGATCAAAAAGGATTGTCTATAAAAAGCCCATGTCGACGGAGAAACAGAGCGTGTAGGATATAGTATTAACAGAGTTGAGGTCTGGCGACTTGGTCCCGGCTGTCGATGTTTCTGTCCTCTAGGGGCGCTGACTGAATATCCAAATGACTACGAGCGAGTGTTTTCAAGCTTCTCGGCGTCGTTGCGCGATCCGGGCGCGGGAGTGTAAAATGAACGTGGTGTGGTGTCGCAGGGACGGTCGTCGGCAAGATTCGATCTTGATTGGGATGTCGAATTGGAGCAGCCAATTGGCGACAGAGTAAGGAGTATTAAAAAGAGAGGGAGAAAAAAACGAGTGATCAGATCCCGAATAGGGTTGTTGTCGAATGGCTGTTGCTGTTGTGAAAGAGTGACAGGAGAGAAAGTCGGACGATAAACAGGCAGGCTGCTATCCGTCAACCAACAACCTTGCGGGCGACAGGGATGGGAAAGGGAAGCGGGAGACGAAAGCAAAAGAGGCAAAGAGATGAAAAGGAAGAAAAGAAGGCAGGCGTCGTGAGGTATTTGGGAACTGGCCGTCGAATGAACGTCGCGTGGGTGGAGCGTCAGAATGGAGCGAGCCGATGGGGCCAAACGGGGGGCTGTTCGCTTTTTCCCCTAGCGTCTTGGCCAGGGGTTTGGTCATCTGTATTTATTCTGTACACTGGCACTAGAAGCGGTTGGTGAGCTTCCATTCCACTAACCATGACCATCATCACCGTCCGAGAATAGAAATGGAACCGGATCCAATGTCATCAAATGTTTGGGACGGGACCAGTAGACCAGCGGAAAATAGTCCGTAGCGCCGGTTACGGTAGAGTACGGTAGCAATCCGTCCGCTGGCACATTCTCCATATTGAACCTCTCCCGAAGCTCTCCCGCTCCGACTCCCTCCCGTCCAGTCTATCATTTTATCCTCAAAGGTTTTGTACACGAGCTTTTGATGTCGCGCAGCCCAAACCCCGCGCGCAACCAGCCGAACATGTCGCAAATTGCATGTGTGTACAACCGATACGACAAAGATGGTGTACAACACTGATTGAGATTGGGATGATAAGGCAGCATCTTCGATAAAGCCCGGGGGGTTTCGTGTTTGATGTATGTATTGAGAACTGTCCAAGTTGCGCTTCAATGAGCCAAGACTTTCCAGGGGTGCAGGGTGCCTTAACAGCTTTCCCTTTTCTCTCTTGCGCCTGATCGTCAGGGGTACGCCAACGGAAATGACGTCCGCTCCTGATTCGACTGGACCGGGCCGTTGACCGTTCGTCTGACAGGTGTCCATTGTCTTGTCTTGTCTGTTCTGTTTCTATCCCTTCCAGAAGCTCTCAATCAACACATGTCACCTGGGATGGGGTTGATCTCCAGCTTGGGTCGGGGACAGGAATCTCGATGCCGCACGTGTAATAACCATGGAACTGGTCTCCATCATGACACTATCAAACCCAATTTCATTTGATTGGGTTTGGGAATCGTGGAGTTCAAGTCATGTCAGTTAAAAGTGTGGTGGTCGGCCTGCCCAAGTATTACCCAAGTACGCGGTACACCGATCAACATGCGACGATTTCGGTACTTGCCATTCGCATTGACATTCCTGATTGACCTCCCCTACATGCCGCGCACGTGGAAAGATGCTTCACATCACATCAACCTCCCTCCCCTCCCCTCCCCTTGCAGGGAGTGCCCGATTTGGTAGGTCGGCGCTCGGTCGGCGGGGGAAGCATGAACCAGAAACCAAACAACTTGTGGTTTCCCGGACCCAAGGTGCCACCGTCACTGCCCACGCTGCCCTTCTGGAAGCAAGCAAACAATAGTTGTGGGGGAGGGGAAACGACAGCTTGAGGCGTTGTTGTGGGCGTTGCCAAGGTGTTGATAGTTTTTCTTGATAGGTACAATGTGCTTTCTTCCAGCTTTCCGCAAAATTGTTTGCGTTTGTCGGACTTTCTTCCCATGAGGTTATCACAAGACAGAAAAAGGCGGCGCATTGAGCAGAGTGCAGACCCCCCAGCAGAGATCGAGATTCAATTTTGGAAATTTTTGCCAAAGACGGTGTGATCTTAGCATGGGTGTGAAACTTGGAAGCCAACCAGGTGTCGGATGTCCATCCCGATTGTGACTTTGATTTTGCTCGACCGTCGGTGGGATTGACTTTTCATGCGATTTCCCACTTCATGTTTTCCCATCCTTGGAAGTTGTTGACATCCGAATTTTACTTCAAGTGCCAAGACCGGAGGATTGATGCTTTCATGCAGTGTCGCGGCCCTCCTACAACCACCGCAACAGAGCCCTCACTGAGAAGCAAGCACAATATAGGCAGAGTCTGGGAGTCAAATCAGCACATACGACCATAGATGGTAGAAAACTCGGGATCCCGTCCGCTCTCCCATAGATAAGCTACCAATCGGAACATTATCTATGAGAGTAGTTTTTTACAGGGGTTTGGATGACTCGGGCAAAAACGCCGCCGTTTCTCGAAACGTTTTCATCACCTTCGCTCTCGCCAAGCCCAGCTGAGGCCATGAAGTGGGCTAGGCATACATTATCCTGGCTGCCTCATCGTCAACCTTCACAAATCCGAAACAGATCCCTGGCTACTTGTTGCAGGAACTTGTAAACTCACTACATTGCGTAACAGCTAAGTCACCTTACCACACCGCAATTTCCAACTTTATGTTCAGCCTTCCGTCGATTCAGATGGCGTAGTTCTCGTAGAGGTTCTACGTATCTTATCTCGTAAGTTATTCCAAATTTTTGAGCGCCTCCTCCACAACGACGTCTTAGTCGCGGCTGATGAACCTAATTGTAAATGTTAGCAAACTTAACTATTAGTTCTTACAGGGAGAGGCTACCTTTTGCAAGTTGTAAAGATGCTATATTTTTTATAACCTGGAGAGATTTCGCGTGGGACGAGCCTAAGGCTGCTGAATAACCAGACAGCGCCCGCTGATACATCGTTTCAGCCTCCTTTAGCCGGCCCTGATCCGAGTAGAGAAGGCCCAAGCTGTTAACTATATCGAGAGTCGACGTATGATCCGGTCCGAGCGCCTTCTCGTAGCCTTCTAGTGCCCGCTCATACATCGTTTCGGTGCACGAACTATCGGGGGAGTTAATGCAATATGACCATTGTCAGTCTGGCAACCTGCCAGACATCAACTCAAAGCACTAAGCCTATGATACCCACGAATGGGCGTGGAGCCACCAAAGACTTGTTCACTAGATATTTCGCCCCAACAGAGACGTAAATTTAGAAAGGCAAATGATATCGCAGATCGCTTCAGAGAAATCTTTGACTGAGTTATCATCATGGCGAAGCAAGCGAAGCACTGGTACGAGGCGGGCGCAAACACCAGGCGTTTGGACACCCCCAAAGTACCAGCCGAGCGACATGGTGTTACTAGAATACGACTGTGACGGCGTGGCCAAGCCACCACCGTGCCTGACACTGGTTTAACGCCGACCTGGTATGGCTTGTAATGTGTGTAGTTGCACAAGGGGAGGAAAGTGGGAGTGTATGCCTAGCTGGGAATAAGAGCACTAGTATATCCTACCAAGGCACGTAACAAGTACGTACAACGTATACTGGTAATTGTATTGGGACCACCAAAAGGCTTCACAGCTATTGAAAGGACAAGAAGACCCAGCTAGCCAGATAATTCTGCAGTAAGCAATAAAGGTTGTTCACCACCGAGAATAGTATCTATAATTCGCAAGCGATACTCATTTTATACCTTTTGGCTATACCGAACAGCACCTGATAGTCTTTACCTTCAGCTATCCCCTTTAGGGAGATCAGACCTGCCGTTCGTCACACCCGTAGATAGAATCCCTTGCCTTGCTCTCGTCACCATGTTCATAAACTCCTTTCCATCATCAATGCTAGTAATTCCGACCCATTCTGGCATGTTAACGTAAGATCTCTCCTTTATAACATACCAACTCCACTGCTCATCAAAGCTACCTCGCAAGAGAAATTTGAATAATGGTTCAACAAACGGCCCATTAAGAAGGTCGTCAGATAAACTGGACTGAGCTTGCAAGACACCTAAGGTAGCCTTTCTAACATCCCAGTTATTGTCTTCTAGACGTGCTACTGCAGCCGTAAGGAGCTCGTCGGATAAGCTGGACTGGGCTTGCAAGACACGTAAGGCAGCCTTTCTAACACTCCAGTCCTCGTCTTCTAGACGTGCTACTACAGCCGTAAGGCGCTCGTCGGATAAGTTAGATTGGGCTTGCAAGATATCTAAGGCAGCCCATCTAACACTCCAGTCCTCGTCTTCTAGACGTGCTACTACAGCCGTAAGGAGCTCGTCGGATAAGTTAGATTGGGCTTGTAAGATATCTAAGGCAGCCCATCTAACACTCCAGTCCTCGTCTTCTAGACGTGCTACTACAGCCGTAAGGAGCTCGTCGGATAAGCTGGACTGGGCTTGCAAGACACCTAAGGCAGCCTTTCTAACACTCCAGTCCTCGTCTTCTAGGCGTGCTACTACAGCCGTAAGGAGCTCGTCGGATAAACTGGACTGAGCTTGCAAGACACCTAAGGCATCCTCTCTAACAATCCAGTCCTCGTCTTCTAGACATGCTACTACAGCCGTAAGGAGCTCGTCGGATAAGCTAGACTGGGCTTGCAAGACACCTAAGGCAACCTCTCTAACATCCCCATTCTTGTCTCCTAGACATGCTACTGCAGCCGTAAGGCGCTCGTCGGATAAGCTGGACTGGGCTTGCAAGACACCTAAGGCAGCCTTTCTAACACTCCAGTCCTCGTCTTCTAGACATGCTACTGCAGCCGTAAGGAGCTTGTCGGATAAGCTGGACTGGGCTTGCAACGCAAGTAAGATATCCTTTTTCCCGGTTATAAATTCGCCGTCTTCTAGCCAAGAAGTAACCAGAATGACGATGGGTGGCGGGATCATTGGTCGTGTTGCTACCCACTTCAAAATTCTGATCTTTTCATAGATCCCTACTTCCTGCAGGGTGTCCAATAAAGCTGATTCTGGAAATTCCACCTCGCTTGCTAGACGTGTTTTGCCTGTGAATTTGTATTCAAAGAGTAGCCACTCTTTTAGCTTGACTTCCAGCCTCTTTCGCAGTGACATCTCCGTCGACACTTCGCTCAAACAATGCATAACCAGCCGTTGGTGCGTAGGACCTAACAAATCATGCGGTTCGTCCTCGATCGCTTGGAAGAACTTCTCTGCCTTGCCCTCGGCATTAAGCAAGCCGGCAACAAAGCGCCATAGGATGTCGTAACGGGCTGTGTATTTGTTCTCGCCAAGAAACTGGATAGCCTCGATGGGAGTAGGATTTTCATTCTTCTGACCATTGAGTGCTAGGCATTTGAGGCGCTTGTTAGCCTTCCATTGCCGTACAAAATACCTAGCCGCAAAGTACTCTTGGTAGGTCAGATGTAGAAAGTGATAGGTTCGGTGGCTGGTTTCCATCAAATCTGATGTTCGGAGAAAGGAGAGGTGCGGCATGGTCTTACTGGGTAAGAAACCGGGTAAGATGTCGTCAAAGTGGTGCAATATTTGGCCGAGATGTGTTGAGTCGAATTCAATTGTATCATTTTGCAACCCAGTAAAAGCAAGGATCTCTAGAAACAAAATCTCGGTTGAAACGAGATTTTCAATTTCGGTCCAACCAGACTCTTGAATGTAAGCTGCTTCCACTAGCTCGTTGTCGTGCTTCTTTCCTAACCGTAGGATATCCTTCTTCCATAGACTTTGATCGATGGCTTGGTAAACATCCGTCATGGTGTTAAGTTCCGAGCTGGAATTAATACTTCCGTTCCAGGCGAAACAAAGCGCATCTAGCTGGATTGGGATCCGCATAAGGCCTTGGAGAAGGCTGCGAGCTTTTAGGAATGACTGAACGCGGACAGCTGTGTCTGAGTATTCGGTGAAAACCTTGTTGATATAAGCCTCCACTTGGTTTGGATAGAACCCGATCGTTTCCAATTCGAGATGCAGGCCAGCCAGAGGCTTGCCGTACGGCCGGGAGGTGATGATGACGTTCGGCTGATCTAGCAACACATCAAGGAAGCTAGACATACCGCCTTCGCTCAAGCCTTGCGATACCTCATCTAGGCCATCAAGGAGAAATAAAGTCCTGCTCCTCTTCTCCGGTGTATCGAGCAATGTGTTGTATAATGCTTGGGCAAGGTCCTCTCTGCAATTCGACATGGAGAAATATTCATGAATAAAGAGGTCGGTAAAGCGGTAATCAGCCCGGCGTCTGTCTTCCAGCTTCAGATTCCGTAGAGGTACCCAGAGTACGCGGTCGAATAATTCAGTCCATTTGGGCAATTCGCCATGCATGAATGAATAGACAATCTTCTTACACAGAGTAGTCTTCCCTACTCCAGCGCGTCCTCGAATCAATATTCGTCTTGGTTGTATCTTGCGACCTAT
Source organism: Neurospora tetraspora (assembly GCF_033439725.1). Lineage (NCBI taxonomy): Eukaryota > Fungi > Ascomycota > Sordariomycetes > Sordariales > Sordariaceae > Neurospora > Neurospora tetraspora. The sequence goes on from NW_026944383.1 coordinate 4,434,037, forward strand.
CTTGCGACCGTCAGGTTCTTCGCGTTCCTTGAAGAGCGATGGTAAGTCGACTTGAATTGTTGCATTTGGCGTTTCCACTTTCAATCGAGTGTTGAGTGAAAACGGGGAATATCGCGACGTCAACTCCGTTTTTGTTTGCTTTTCCGAACGGTCTTTGTTTTCGCCAGTCCACTCTATAATGGAAAGGTTGATGTAACACTGATCCATCGACAGTGACTTGCCTGAGAGCCGTTCAATGTTAAGCCTTTTCTTCGTATAGACTTTCTCATGTATCCAAGCATCTGCTTGCTTGAGAGGCGTTCCATTACGGATCTTCTCAACAAATTCTTCAATTTTTCCAGCAACAAGCTTGTAATCAGCGCATTTATTGCTGTCGAACTTATTCATCAGAACATGGGGCCGACTGAGTGGTAATGGATTTCGAACAATGTCTAGTCTTGCTGAGGAACTATCAACTAGCTGGCAAGCGTTAGTTATAGTACGGGAGACGGTGGTACTTTAGGATTCTTACCGGTTTTCCTTTGAAGAACAAACCCGGTAGCCAAGGGAATAACTTGCGCCACAAACTCGTCCTTCCAAGTTCATAAAAGTTGAATACTAGAAAGGGCCAGTTCGGATGCTGACACAATTGTGTGAATTCGGATACGAGTGTTTCAAGATCAGAGGTCGAACCCTTCACACTGTCGAGTAGCTTGCTCACTGTTCGGCCGTAGATGAATGCCCATGCGGTCAGACCTGGATCTGCCCAGAACGCTACATCTTCGAACGAAGTCCCTCGAAACGGGGTAGCGAGGAAGATAATGCCACGTGTTGCTTTGCTGAGGCAATAACAGCTCGTGGTGCATTCATGATCGGCGGCGGTTGTGAGAGCCCTCATTAAGATGATCCCCCCAAGACAAGAAGCGATAAAGAGGATCGGTCTGTCTCTTGTCTTATTCTTTGCCAAGAGTTCTCTGTTGATGCCATCAATTAGGAGCGTAACGATCTCGCCATCAAACTTCGGGACTAAATCTGACGGTTGAAGTAGGTCGGCAGGCCAGTCCAATGTAAAGATACGTGCCTTTCCTTCGTCGACCGGGAGCAAATCGGCTAGCCAATTGACGCTGACGTTGGGATCCTTGTGATCCCGCCATGTCCACGTATCCGGTGATTTTGTATCGAGGCCATGGATAGCAATGATGTCAATGTCGGTGTCTCCATTGTCCTTGTTGACTTGATTGAGATGGACGCCTCGCTGCGTGGATCGTGTATAATCTGAAGCAGGCTTCGCTAGAGACGACGGTGCGGTACCGGAACCCGCTGGCGCATAGAACCAAAGCCAAGCGGCGGTCGCACAGACAAGACATAAGACAGTGGTCCATACCGCCAAAGAAATGCCTTCATTAACGTCCATGGTAATCAAGGTTCGGCTACCAGGAGAGGAGCTTGTACGGCTACAACTGAGAATGGTACTAGTATACCCGTACGGCGGATATTGCGTATTGCCCTTTGACAAACGTTAGCGGGGTTACTCCCAAGTGGATATTGCTTTGGCCTTTGTGTTTAATAGCGTAGATGAAGTGTTTGATACCGATCGCTTCTCGTAGGCAGAGGCTCAAATGCTTGGTGTTAAAAGTCGATATCTCGATCTGAGGGGTTAGATATGAGGGGTTTGGTGCCCAAAGTGTTGACTTTGCTTATGTGCTAGGCTGGAGCCTTTGATTGGGTGTATCTGACCATCGAGACTAGCTCGGTTAGGTACACTTTTGGTTGGCCTACCAACGGCGCCGGTAGGTTAGCGATTTGAGACTTGGAGGATTGGTTGTGCCCTATGAGGCATCTGCTGCTACAGCTGAAATGATAGCGCGATGGGCTTTAGGCAATGAATTAAACTTTAATGGGCTGGAGGTCCTGTTGCGCGGGTAATGGAGGGTATTTGAAGGGGATCTTTTTATTTTTCTTTTCGTATTACGCTCTATCTATATATTTTCTTACTTTTATAAAAGCATCAACCGCGCAGTTGGAGTTCTAGTGCAACTACATCGACGTAGCTACCACCGACTGAAGACGGGAAGCGGCACGAAATACCAACGCCGCGAGCACGATCATTATCACCATAAACGCGATAGCTCCTGAGCCGGACATGGACCAAAACTCACCATCAAGTCCGAACCGGATAACATCCTCCGACAGTTCCAAACCTCAAATCCAAACGACATACAGAACAGTACGTCCTACCAATTGCCATCCACATCATTCACTTCCACTTGACGTCCATGTCCTCGCCGAGCACTAACAGTCCATCCTATCAGGTATCATCAACTCCTTTCCAAACAGCCCTCTTTCCCCTCTCCTTTACCACGCACTCCACCATCCATTCCACTACCAACCCTCCCTCCTCAACATCCTACACACACTTCTTCCCAGCCTCGCACCGCAACATCCGCCCTCATGAAACAATCGACGACCTCGAATCGCTTTACAAAGGCCCTTCGCCCTCTTTTATCGCCCGCGAATTCGACCTCTCCCGGCTACACTCCATTCGCCATCTGCTCTGGCTAGCCGGGCGTCCGGTACCGCCCCACCCTTTGCACCAACAAGTGCTTATGAATCGGGAGCCGATAGTGACTGAAAAGCTCGAGCAACACTTAGTATGGGGAGGAGGCAGGGTGTTTCTGAAGCCTGTCAGCAAGTTTTTGTTTACGAGGGAGTTTTGGACAAGGGAGTTGACATGTAAAGGCGAGGGGGGCTGTCGAGGAGCAGTGGTGGCGCTGAGTGATGGGGAACGGGAAAGAGACCGGGAAGCAAACGACAAAGCACAAAAGAAGGATGACGCGGGGGTATGCAAACGATGCGAAAGCCGGCAAGCAGCGCTTGGGTTTTTGTTCAGTTATGTTGGTCTGGTGCAAAGGGAGAGCGACTTTGATCTCGCCACTGTCAAGGGCCTCCTCCCGCGCGAAGTAACCTGGGATCAATGGCGTCTCTTCGTGGACGAGCTGCTCGCCTCGCCAGACGCGATATACAAGAACATCGCCATTCGGTTCATCTACGGCGAATTACGACTGAACCGACTTAACCTCATTTACATGTTCACGCGGGGGCCTTTGTCGCTGGGGTTCATGGCTATATGGACTTCGTACAGGCAGTTTGTCGTGCAAAACGGCGCGTGGGTTATAGGCGGGACGGCGTGGATTGTGGTGGTTCTGTCGGGGATGCAGGTCGGGTTGGATACCGCACTTGGGGAAGAGGAGGCATTTAAGAGGGCGAGTTATGGGTTTGCGGTGTTTTCGATCTTGGGGCCGATTAGTGCCATGGTGCTGATTTTTACGTACATGGTGGTGTTGTTTGTGTGGAATTTGGTGAGGACGAGGAGGTTTGAAGTCCAGAGGAGCCAGAGGCTCGGAAGGACCTGGAGTGGGTTGCATCTGGAGACCGGGAGGTCGGGGACGGGGACGGGGATGGAGACGCTGAGGAGAGGGAGGACGGGGGACATGGAGGTGTGAGGGAGTAAGTGGTTGGGCTGATGGATGTACAAGATGGAATCCCGCGTCAGCGGGTTGATTGTCTTAGTGCTGAAGATCCCGATGGCTCGGGCGGTGCGACGGAGACAGAGTGTTAGTGGTAATTCACCATCTGTTTACCTTGCCCATTTTTACAGTTTCTGTTAACTGCCTATTTGTCACTTGTGGCTCTACCTGCAGTGCTGGGAACCAACGGATACTAAACGGCTTTGAACAAATAACTTCAAAGCACGCGCGTCGAGACTGCTTTTCCCTTACACGTGTTCAATTGTCCAACTTCGTCATTAGAAGTATTTCTCACGCGGCAAGACGGATAATGTAATCGTTACACTACAATCGTAGAGCCATGTCGAAATCCTCCGACACGTGACTCTTGGACCAGAACTTCTCGTAGCCATCTTCATCCTCGTACGAGACTTGCTGGATGGCAGACCAACGAAGAATGGCGTTGTAACCAACGAAGGGAGCAGCATCACCGTTGGAGACGGTATACCGAATAGCGCTGTAAATCAGATTGGTGAAGGTGATACCGTTCTCGAAATACGTGTGGACAACCTGCATAACACCCGATGAGAACTGCATGATACCAACGTCGGGGGACTGCTCCATCTCCGAGACAGTATCAAGCAAGCAGTTGGCCGGTACACGGGTATCCGAGTCAATCAAGAGAATGTAGTCGCCCATCCGAATGTTGCCGTCAATCCAGGCACGGCCATCTTCCTCGAGAACCTCTTGGAGGGCGCGCTCATAGGCTTGAGCTTCGTCATGCTGGGACCATTCCGGGGATCTCTGGATTTGGCTAAGCTTTTCTTCCACCTTGCACGAGATCATGAGGGCAAAGTTCATGTTGGGTGCCTTCTTGAACTTGCCACGGCGTTGGAAGCCGTTTTCGCCGTGTCTAAGGCGGGCAACCCAACCGATGCTGTGGTCTGCATAGAACTCAATTCGTTCCTGGCGGTCTTCCTCGGAGATCAGTTGAAGACCATCGTCATTGATAAACATGTTTGCCGCACCACCTGGAGCTCGTACGTGGAGATGGCGTGCTTGATCGACTTGGCTGTGGGAGCAATGACACCGGCGAGGCCTTCTTTGTAGAGAGGACACTGCACCGTAACGTGAGGCAGGGTAGGGGTCTGCAGCCTCGGCGGCAGTTTGGCCGAGTAAAACTTTGAGTTGACCGAGAGCTGTTGAATAGGTCCAAATATCTGAGCTAAGGAGCCGACAATAACTTGAGCGAAGAATAGAGTGAAGAAGATTTGGACCGGTGCCAGGACGATGAGAGCAAGACGGACAAAGTCACCATCAACCATGACTTCAATAGCGAGCTGCCTCCAGGCGGACCTAAGGGATACTGTAACGATCAAGAGCGTGATGCTGACGAGATAGGTGTTGAGCAAGTGAACCGGTCGCTTTTCTCGTTTCGGCTCGCCGCTCTCCGTATCGACTTCAACGATTCGTTCCACCATGGGAGGAGCACTCTCCTCCTCGTCGTCAACCTCATTGCCGTCCTTCCATACGAGCTGCATGAGCGCTGACTCGATATGCTTGGCTCTGGGAATCAGATGGAGGGGATCGTTATCCTAAACGACGAGCAAGCCTTCCGAGGCAACAAAGGCCGCAAACTGATGTTTTCGGGCACGAAGAAGATCGTCGACGGTGGGAAGGATTTGGATGCGCAAGCCGTCGTTCAGAGGAACCTCGATAGCCTCCGGAGACCACTGTAGGAACGTTTTGATGACTCGTGAGTTGACCGTCATGGCACATTATTCCAAGCCCCTTGTCAGCACACAGCACCTGAACATATTCTGGGTAATCATTCTCACCTGGACGTTGAGCGCAGCACAGGCCGCAGCCAAGGGGGAATTCCCAAGTGCCGGCAGGCAGGTCATGTATCGACCTCTTGACTTTCGAAGCATCACGCCCTCAATCTCGCCGCTGCCGCTTGCTACCCAGAGGTAGGAGCACTGCTGCTGATAGAGCCAGTTGACCATGACCTCATGCTTGATGTCTTCGAGCATTATCGAGCTCGTCGTCGACAGGAACGAGCGTGCTTCCGAGCGGGCTCTGGCACTATAGTGGGCGTGAGGGAGAGCGAGTACATCGTGATTCGGAGTCAGTGGATTGAATATCGGATCCCCGGTGGCAGGCGGTCGACCTCGTTGTGGTTTCTCATTCTGCCCGGCAGCCGGCTCGGGCTTTTTTTGCTATGAAATAACTCTTTAATCCCATGATGATGACGGCAGCCCGACCCTCCCTTCCCTCCTATGGCTTAGTAGGGAATGATGATTTTTTCGGGTTTTCCTAGACAAAAGGATGATCGAGGTGAGGTGAAGGTGCTGTGCGGACGGACCGAGCAATAAAGGTTGGCAATGAATAAATAACGAAAGCCCGCTAGACCGTGGTGCGATAATGTGCAGTTGTTGACGTTAGTTTCGTGCCCTAATTCACACAATGTTAGCCCGGAATAAAACGCTGTATTCCAAGCAGGCTCGGAAGTTTCTGAGGGTTCGATTGTTAATATAGTTGAGGAGGGGCTCCGTCTCTCCCACCGAGATATCTCTTACTTGAACCACGATTGCGACCATCACCGCCACCAGAGTGATCACAACCAAGCCCGCCAACAATGGTGAGTCCTTCAGTTGCCTTGATGTTATCTTTATCTAATGTCCTTCTGTGCCTGTCCCGAATCCGACCGTTCTATCGGCCGCAAACCGCACTGCCTACGTCGTCGCAATCATGAACCCTGAAAAGAACCTTCCACGATTCGAATGTCCCGACTTCAATCCTTTGAGATACGAATATCTCGCGGTCCAAGACGATGATGGCGATGCTGATTCATCGGGGATCCAGCACTTCTTTGCCCTCGATCTCCGCGAATGCCTTCATCTACTGCCGCGCTTCATCGGAAGCATCGTAGAAGCCATCCGATTCTTCGGTCCACAAAGCTGCGCGCTCTCCATCATTGAGGGTAACTCCCATGACGGCACAGCTGAGGTCCTGGAGGCATTGCGCCCGGAGCTTGATGCCCTGACCAAAACGTACTACTTCAAATCGAGCGACATCAACCCGAAGCAAGGAGCTCGCATTCAGAAGCTCACCGAACTCCGCAATCTGGCGTTGCAACCCATGCTCGACCCGAAGAACTCGAAGCTCTATCCCGCCGAAGCAAACGCGACTGTTATCTTCCTCAACGATGTTGCCGCTTGCACAGACGATATTCTTGAGTTGGTCCATCAGCGTCGCTTCCTCGGTGCTGACATGACATGCGCTATGGATTGGACCTATGTCGGCCGCGACCCAACTTTCTATGACGTATGGATTGCGCGGACGTTGGCGGCAGGTGATTCGTTCTTTGAGATTCCGCCCGATGGCAACTGGAACTCTGCCTGGAACCTCTTCTGGAACGAGCCCACTGCGCGTGAGCGCTTCTTTGCCCACCAGCCCTTCCAGGTCTTCTCGTGTTGGAACGGCGCCACCGCTTTCACTGCAAAGCCCTTCTTGGAGAAGAAGATCGCTTTCCGAGCTCCGAGAAAGGGTGAGTGTATACAAGGCGAGCCTCAACTTCTCTGCAAGGACCTCTGGTGGCATGGTTATGGCAAGATTGCCGTGGTGCCGTCGGTCAGTCTTGAGTATTCAGACGAGAGGGGAAAGCAAATTAAGGAGGCCCGGGACTTTACAACCCAGTTGGTTGGAGGGGAAGGCCATGAAGATGATGCCATTCAGTGGCAGGCGAGCCCTCCAGAGAAGGTTAAGTGCATGTCCGACTATGGCCATCAGTTCTCTAAAGAATGGAATAAGACCCAGGTAGGGGTATAAGCAGGCAGTGTCAAGATGTGGTCACGGAAGTTGGCACAACTTAAGCATATCATTCAATATTTAGCCCCATCCGTACATTCGGCCCCGCATAGCCGGCAGACAAATGTAGAACCGGGTTGACCGGCTCCGTATAGGGCCGGGATCTGGCTTCAACGCTGCTAGTATGGACATAATTCAGAAATAGAAAAAGATAAAGCATTCTTCGCATCTTCTATAACAGCTATTCTTCTGACCATTGAAATTGGACAACGGCTTTTACGACAATGGAGTGTCATCCGAAGTACATTCCCACCATGAGGAAGAACGTGTAAAATATAGGTTATAGTGATATAGTAAAATTGGAATGTATTCCCCTTAGGCCAACAACCAAAAAATGTCTCAACGGCAGTCTACCCCAAAGATGCGCCGGATGGAAAAAGTGAAGCAAGTGGAGTTCTAGAGGTATTAACAGGCCCAACGTAGGAAATGATTTTCTACAGAGGATATCCTAGAGGAATGTTTGCCAAGCCTTTTTGTCGGTCCGGACCGATAAAAAGGCTTGGCAAACAACGGCGGGCACCTCGTGCTGTTAACCTCTTTTTATAAGGAATTGGAGTTCTCTTCACTCAGTTTGTCTCTTTTTGCAATTTTAGAAATCTTATTTTTACGAAGTCTACAAGCAATTTTTTTTTGTTTTTAAATATTTACAAATTAGTAATAAACTAATGGCTTTTTTGATAATTAAATGATTAAGTACTATTTAATTTGTCTCAAACTAATGGTTTACCTTTACGGACTTCCCCTCCCAAAGACCTACTGAAAAGCGGAGCGGCCAAAGCCCAATGGGCCAAGAGATGGGCGCCCACCGCTGACCTAATAGGGAAACAACGCCGCAAGACGCGCCACACGATACGCAACAGGGCACGCCGTATCAGGAAGAGCCATCGGCCAAAGATAGGGAGCGGTGGTTAGAGAAAGCAACAAGGAAGGAATGGATAGCAAGATGGGAGATGCAGACAGCGGCGGCAGTCTCCAAGTCGGGAAGACGCTACCAGTTGACGATCGCTGACCTATACCCAAAGTTCGACGGGACTTTGATAAGGAGACATATGGTCGGCTCCAGAAAGAAAAGGAGGCGCGGAGAGGCTGAGGGCAAAGACCCTCACCCCCTCTCTAAAGCCAAAAGCTCACTCCTCATCCAAGCGCGCGGACAGAAGTAATCGGGCTCCGGTCCTTCCTATTTAAAAGGAAGGTCCCCGATATCGAAACACCGTACTGCTCTTGCGGGACGGGCAAGGAGACCTTTGCACACTTGGTTTACGACTGTCTGTGGACGTTCAACCAACGAATAAGGGAAGAAGAGTGTCCGCACAGCCAAGAGCAACTGGCTGTATACTTGGACGACGGAGAGCAGGCCGGCCGCCTCCTCGGTTGGGTATTGAGAGTGGGACGGCTCCGAGAATACCGTCTAGCAGTTGAGTTGGAGGAGGAAGGAGTCGGCGAAGCCGACCCTCAGGGATAACACATCAGTCGATGGTAAGATATCGGCGATGCGTTAACGTCATTATTCACCGAGCGGTGGGTGAGCACCGCTACGGTAGGAAACGCAGGTGCCGGCCTCGCGGCCAGGCAAGGGGCGGTGGTTTTTATCCGGCAGACGGAAGTATGTACGGTTTTCCCTCCGAAAATAGGTGAAGGACCCCATGCTCATCGGACGTTTAGTATATAGTTACTAGCATAGGGAATAAGACTACTATCACTAATGGTTTATCTTTATATTTTGAATATACAAAACCAAACCTTATTTATAGAAAACCTTCTTTATTTCTTCTAACCCCTCGTTATCTATGTCCACTTTTACCAGTAATTCTTGAAACTCTTTTTTCGTAATATAGTTGTTGTCAGTAGCAATAGTTTTACTTTTTTTAGCGTTTGCGTTTGGCTTTAAAGGTGGTATAACCTTTGCCTGACTATAGTAAGTGCAAGGGCACAGTATGGGAGGGTCGAAGGCAAAGCTAAGATTCTATCTATGACAGAAGATTTCAGATGGGAAGAAGAAAAGAGGAAGAGAACTAGATACAAGCGTGCAGACCCAAATAAATACCCTGGTCGCACAAGTGGTAGCGGGACTCACATGTGGGTCGCTGACTGCCAGCGCCGTCATAGTAAGCTTATTTATATATTCTTGTAATTCTACAATAAAATATTTTCGTTTAATTTTATACTTCTACTTTGTAATACGAAAAAAACTTACATAGTATAAAAATATTTACTTTAATACTAGAAATTAATTACAATTAAATTAAACTGCTTTGGGGTATTGCCTACCACCCCTACCGAATTCAGCGGACATTAGTGTCACGTGTCACAGTGATGGCAGACTACCCACATCGACCAGGCGGTTGAGGAACCCTAACGCTAGTTCCAGCTCGTCAGAACTAGGGTTAGGGTTCTGGCCGCCATATCTAGAAACACAGCTCCCCACAATCACTATCGGCTATATTTCCGCACCTCTCGAAGGATTGATTGATTAAAGAGATGCGAGAAAAGAACGAGCAAACGCCATTTCTCAGCCCGGAATAGGAACCTGTCCCAACTTTTCTCTTGTGCCTACGTATAAAACGAGTTAGAAGGGGAATATTCAACACCTTATGGAGCACCCGACACTTCAATAAACGGACTATCGGCTTCCGAAGCGAACGTCTGAGTTGTCAGAGTTGGATTTATTCTACTAGAAGGTGACCACAACCAAGCACGTCCTTGGCATCTTTTCATTACGCGATTCTATGGATCAATTGCGTTCACGATGGTGTTTATGGCACCTATCGTACAAGATTCGCAGTGCTGATTTGCGTGTTCGGGATCCGAGTCCTGCTATCTATACCACGGGGGACTTGATTAAGAACAAAAACTGGCAGAAAAAAAAATAATACAGCTACGGTTGATACTGCTTATTTTGAATGCAATGTCCAGCCTTATAAGACTACCCTATATACCATCCTCGGGCTGAATGGGTGTCAGAAACTTAATGAGGTCTTCGTTAGGTAGGTTTTGCAGTTCGCCAAGCTGTCTCCTTTGGAACAATCTTTCTTTGAACTCTCCTTTACCCCAAACAGAAAGTAGAAACTCATTGCCCACCTCACTCAACAACATTAGGCTTTCATACCAAGCAATGGTGGCACGGAAGGTCTCGAGGCCTTTGTTCGAAAACCTCTTCAAAGCTCTTAACGTGAACCCACTACCAAACCCAAGGGGTAAAAAGCAGAGAAGCCCATCGTATCCTTCTACCATCTTCATCATCTTCCGAGCCTCAGATATTTCCGTCGTGAATGCCTTCCGCGCTTTAGGAGTGTCTTCGATGCCACGACCTGCTAACACAGCTGATATACAACTTCTGCTTGCTCGATGTCGATTTTCATTTTCTTTTATGACTTTGGAAAGCCGAAAACTGGCTGACATGCCCAAAACGGTGTACAAAATACTGAGATTTTGTGCTTTTCGTCGTAGATTATCGTAGTGCCTAGCAGTTGACAACTCGTCCGTAGGCTTTCTCGAGGCGAACGAGCTTTTCAATGTATCGTCCGCACTGTCCCAAGCGTATACGATTGACATGAATCGCAAGATCGCACCATTGTCTATCGTTAGGCTTGCGAGTTGACGACCTGATTCGATATCGGTATCGGTATTAGTATCCTTCGTGTTGCTGTCGACTTTGATTTGGGCATCACCGCAACCGACACTGATAGCGGCGTCAGTGTCATTGTCGCTGTTCTGATTGCTATTCTCGTTGTTACCATGCTCTTGGTACTTGTCTTGCCCTTGGTCCTGCTCCTCGTCCTGCTCTTGGTCCTCCTCGTCCTGCTTTTCGTTTTCTTCATAGTCTCTCCGTTTAGTATCTTTGTTGCCGACAACATTGCTAATATCTCGAGACTGACCAAAATTCTGCCTTTTGCTGTGTAGCAGAAAGGTGGCGTTTGATTTCCGTTTCTTGGCGAGGGGCCCATGGGAAAGCTTTTTGAGGTTGCCATGGGACAGACCGTAGAACCCGTCTTCTGGACAAACAACCCATCCACGCGGAATTGCTTCTTCACTAAGCAAAGTGAAATTGGTTGCTATAGCAAGAGACGGGGTTTGATTGATAACTGCGTGATATTGTCGTGGTCGTGTTATAACCAGGTCGCCGGGGCCAGCGCGAATAATATCGAACTTGATTTCTTCTTCGAGTAGCCTCTTCGGACTCACCATGATATTCAGATGCCGTATAGGCTGGTCGCATTTGCGGAGCGCCCATTTGGTCGCAAGCATCCTTTCAAATTTGGTAGTATTATTCAGGTCGATCATTATCCAGAGCTTCTTAGAGTAGACTTTTCACTTGTCTGCCTTGACCTACCTCCTTTATCTTCCTGCCGTAACCTGCCTGCATTAGCCTGCCTCCTTCATCTGCCTGCCTTGCCCTACTTCATTGGTCCGACTATTCGTCGCTCGGTAAAATCTAATGCCCGCCAATGAACATTCTAGCCCAAACGCTAAACCCCGCTAGTAAACGCCTGCAGCTTTGTAAATAGGTTAACCCGAATGCTCATTGCGAGGTAGTCGAATCCATTAATGACTGAAGATTCTAGGGAAGGAAGTAAAACAAGAAAACACGCAGAAGGCCTACGATTGTATGACCTGTCAAGTGCCAAGGGTAAATAACTTTGGATGGTCCCAACCAATAAAACCAAAACGCAGGTGACCATCGTATAATGCATTCGAACCGACCAGTCATAGCACCGCCGAGCACCGAGAGGAAGTTTTGCCCAGGAGCGTGGAAGGGCCGGGCGGCGCGTCATTCCGTTGAGATAGTATCGATTATAGCCGTGGCTAGAATTCTCGGAAGAGGCTCTCCATCGCAATTGGTCCTCGCCATCTATTGCTGAAAGATTGAGCGTGTCTAAGTGTCTCGGAGACCGACCGAAACGCGATTTTACTATAAGCGGCATTTTCAACCTCGAGTTTCTTCGGTTTAGGAAAATCTAGAAATAAGTTTGAGCGTTGAAGGCTGAAAGTCGAAGGCTTGAAGTAGCCCAAGTATGAGAACCGTTCCGAATTGTACTAGCATAAGAAGATTCCAAAGGAGAAAGACACTCAACATCTGCGGTACGACTGACTCGGGGAAGATTGTCAGTGACAAAAGATTCTGAAAGGGAAGAGTCAACTTCCGTAATTTCTTCAACTTGGTACTTCTTCAAGGCGGGCTCCTCGCACGGCGAGGCCTCCTTTCTTCATTCCTCCAGTCTTGCAAATCCACGATTCCCTGCCACACGTCAAACCCCGCATCCACGACATAATATCGACCATCTGGGACCTGAAAAGATCGACCGAAAGCTTGAGTACAAAGCGAAGCATTGTTGCTAGAGCCCTCCGCGCCTGCTAGAATATACGGGAAGGTTCTGTCACTTTTGACTGCTGCAAATACATTCTACGTGATATTGCCATTGCGGTCCCTTCAGCGTTGCTGTTGAGATGTACGACGACCAGGGAGACTCTCAATACGATAGAAAGCAATAGAGAGTAAATAATAAAGATTGGGGAGTAAACCAACATCAATTCTTGCAGGAGGAAAGATTGTAAAAGGCTGACTCGAGGTGGAGTTGCCCTCCAAGCCTGCCTCTTAGGATGCAAGGCTGAGTAGCCTGAGTAGCCTAACAACCGCTTCATGCCCATTCTTTGCCGCCATATCCAGCGCTGTCCATCCATCCCCATCCTTAGGATCTGCGTCAACCTTGCCGGTATCGAGAAGCAGCTTAACAACCGCCTCATGCCCATTCCTTGCCGCCATATACAGCGCTGTCCATCCAGCCCAGTCCTTAGGATCTGCATCAACCTTGCCAGTATCGAGAAGCAGCTTAACAACCGCTTCATGCCCATTCTTTGCCGCCATATATAGCGCTGTCCGTCCATTCTTATCCTTAGGATCTGCGTCAACCTTGCCGGTATCGAGAAGCAGCTTAACAACCGCCTTATGCCCATTCCTTGCCGCCATATACAGCGCTGTCCATCCATCCCCATCCTTAGGATCTGCGTCAACCTTGCCGGTATCGAGAAGCAGCTTAACAACCGCTTCATGCCCATTCTCCGCCGCCCTATACAGCGCTGTCCATCCAGCCCAGTCCTTAGGATCTGCGTCAACCTTGCCGGTATCGAGAAGCAGCTTAACAACCGCCTCATGCCCACTTGCTGCCGCCATATGCAGCGCTGTCCATCCATTCTTATCCTTAGGATCTGCGTCAACCTTGCCAGTATCAAGAAGCAGCTTAACAACCGCCTTATGCCCACTTGCTGCCGCCATATATAGCGCTGTCCATCCATTCTTATCCTTAGGATCCGCGTCAACCTTGCCAGTATCGAGAAGCAGCTTAACAACCGCCTTATGCCCATTCCTTGCCGCCATATATAGCGCTGTCCGTCCAGCCCCATCCTTAGGATCTGCGTCAACCTTGCCGGTATCGAGAAGCAGCTTAACAACCGCCTCATGCCCATTCCTTGCCGCCTTATATAGCGCTGTCCATCCATCCTCATCCTTAGGATCTGCGTCAACCTTGCTAGTATCGAGAAGCAGCTTAACAATCGCTTCATGCCCACTTGCTGCCGCTATATATAGCGCTGTCCGTCCAGCCCTATCCTGAGAATCTGCATCAACCTTGCCAGTATCGAGAAGCAGCTTAACAACCGCTTCATGCCCATTCTTTGCCGCCATATATAGCGCTGTCCATCCATACTGGCCCTGAGCACCTACGTCAACCTTGCCAGTATCGAGAAGCAGCTTAACAACCGCCTTATGCCCACTTGCTGCCGCCATATATAGCGCTGTCCGTCCAGCCCCATCCTTAGGATCTGCGTCAACCTTGCCAGTATCGAGAAGCAACTTAACAACCGCCTCATGCCCATTCTCCGCCGCCATATGCAGCGTTGTCTGTCCATCCCGGTCTTGAAGATCTGCGTCAACCTTGCCAATATCGAGAAGCAGCTTAACAACCGCCTCATACCCATTCTCCACCGCCATATGCAGCGCTGTCCGTCCAGCCCAAGTTTGAACATTTGCGTCAACCTTGCCAGTATCGAGAAGCAACTTAATAACTGCTTCCTGCCTATTTTCTACCGCCATATGCAGCGCTGTCTGTCCATTCTCATCCTTAGCACCTGCATCAACCTTGCCGGTATCGAGAAGTAGCTGAACAACTACCTCATGCCCAGTTATCGCCGCTTGATACAGCGCTGTCTGTCCATTCTCATCCTTAGCACCTGCGTCAGCCTTGCCAGTATCGAGAAGCATCTTAGCGATCGCTTTATAGCCTTTTTGCTCCGCAAGCCACAGCGCCGTCCGTAGCTCCTCCCTCTGCAAGTTGACCTTGCCGGTGTCGAGAAGCAATTTTACGACCGTCTCATGCCCGTTTTCTACCGCCAAGCATAGAAGCGTCCATTGGCCCTTGTCCTCAATAAGTTGATTCACCATTGTTTCCTTTGCATCTTCCTTTTCTGAATCCTCGAGACCTAGGCAAGTCTTTTTTAGGTCGCTCATGCTCCTCAATGCCCTTTCAAGAACCGCCGTTTCTTCCCGAAGATTCTTCACTGCAACTCCATACTGTTTCACCTCTTGTAATGCCAATCTGACATTCCGTATCCTAGTCGCCGCATTTAGACAACCTTCCAACCCTGTCTTTGAATGTTTTGGTACTGGAATGCTTGCAAAGTAGTCATAGTTGTTTTTATCTTGCTGCTTGTTTGGATCTATATCCCAATCCCAGATAAGTAGAAAATTGTGTGGAAAGACTGTTATCAATTGTTTGATATCTCCGGTCGTAGCTTGTGAATCGCCTGCTGGGGAAACTGCAATCATTATAACCGCCCAGTGATCGTTGTATGGCCTGAGGATCGTGGGTCTCGATGCTCCTTGAAGAAGACAGACGACATCTCCTTTTTGGACGGATTTTACCGTGGTCGGGAGAGTCCAGGAAGAACCCCATGCTTCCTTCACGCAAATATAGCTGGGGGCATTATTCCAAGTAATGGCCACATCTTGTCTGTCTTCCCAAGTAGCATTTCTCTTGACCGAGGACACTTCGCCAAGAATGCAGCCCTTGCCCTTAATGACGGCAATCTCCTTATCGTCCGAAAGGTCTACAGAGACCAATTCAGGTAAGAGGAAGTGGATGAGTTTGTTGAAGAGTTGTTTCCACGAAATGTCGTAGTCGGCGAATAATCCTGCTGCGGTTGGATTATCAGAGCTCATACCGAGTAAGGCATATACTTTATCGAGACGATCCGTAGCTTCGCGGGTGTGGTACATCTCTATCAGTTCGCCTAGAGGGCGTATGTTAAGAGAAAAGTTGTCTGACTGATTGGTCACGTATTTGGGCCGGAAGATTGCGCCCCTTATGAGGTAGGTTACCGAAAGGATTCGAGCCTGCAAGTCTGCGCTGAGTTCATTGGATAGGTTCAATGCATCTAGGCCTAAGCAGAATGCAGATCCGTCAACCTCAGCAGAACCACACTTGATCAGGATATGACGAGCCGCGGCAACTTCCTGAAGCACCTGCATCAATCTGTTAGTTTCCTTAGTCATAATACTTTGACATCAGTTCCCTTACCCAGATGCGCTGAAACCATGGTCGTTGAAGCAGTGTAAGGATTCCCGCGTTATCGTCTAATCGTCTTGTAGACGGCTCGGCTGCGATGCGTATTTCTTCGAGCGCTTGGTCGCTACCGGCTGCCTCCTCTCCAAGCCAAACAATTACGCGACTTGCTTTAGCGTAGATCTTCGCCATAGATTGAACTTGGTGTCCTTTTTCTTCTTTGTCTCCTTGGTTGATGCAAATGGCATCTATCCATATAGTTCGTTCAATGGAGTGATCTCGAAGATGTAACAGCGCTGCGTAAAGGTTTTCTCCGACGGGCAAGTCGCACCCGTTTATAGAGATGGAACAAGGCTTGTCCTCAGAGCCCCATACGTAAGATAAGGCCTCGTACGGACGAGTGCCTTTTGAGTCCAATGCGGTGCAGAAGAGCCGACAGTGTATTGCGGCGTCCTCGTTTTTATGCGGCAATAGTTGAAGCAAGCGAATATGGCCACGGGCCAGGGGAACGTTGTAATACAGATTCTTTACAGGTGTTAGCGTTATTCTGAATGTCGTAGGGAGAAAAGAAGTAAGCCTACTTCCACCTGCTTCGGGCTTTGGACGCCAGCGGACGTCTCTGCATCAGCGGAACTGGTACCTGGAGCGGCTGGGAGCCCGGGAGCGGGCATACGGGTAGCGGACATAGCGGTGGCGGCGGAGATTTGTTGCAGAGGTGCAGGGCGAGACTGCGCTTGGCCCTTATCGTCTTCCCAACCCTCCGTATTGTGCAGTTGTTGAGACATCGTAGCTTTAGGGAACGAAGGTCTTGAGCGAGGCGACGTAGATGAGGCACTCGAGGATGATCGTGTTGTCTTGGAGGCAGCGAATGCTATACAGTTGACGATCAATGGATTGAGTTTGTAAAAATGCTAGAGATTCCTCTATCCTGCCTCCAAGGACAAAATAAAAAGAAACTAGAGTACTATGTTTTCTCAAGGCTATGGTGGAGCATGAGGCGTCGTGTTGAGTCTGTTTCTGTTTCACCATGTCAGGCGTAGGATGGCTGGCGGCTCCCTCCCAATTACATGTTAATTACCCAAACGACATTTCTTTTTTGAGGCTAGGCATTCTAGACCTAGAGACTTCAGGGCGCCAATCAATAACTCGACTTGGGCGAGGGTCGTGGCTTTCTGTTACGGGGTCTACAGGGGTAGCAATAGTGTACTAGCAGTGGCCTGGTAGCTTGCACCACTTATGGGGACGTGGCGCGGGTAGGGCTGTAAATCCGAGTGAAACCTGCAAATCTGCAAATTGCAGTAGAGCCTAGGCTGCTAGTGCTGTCAACAACCAAGCCGTTGCGATAACCAGTGTCCTTGAGCGGACAATGCATTGATGCCTTACTTTTCATTTCCTTTGGGACCTGTGGGTGCATGGAACCGACGCCAAGCGGCGATCGCACCAACAGCAAGACATAAAGCAGCTGTTCATACTGCCAAAGAAATGCTTTCGTTGAAGTCCAAGGTTCAGCTACCGGAAGAGGAGCTTATACGGCCGCGACTGAGAATTGTGCTAGTATACCCATACCGCGGATATTGCGCTTTGACAAACGTTAACGGGGCTAGCCGCAGTGTCAGGACGGTCAACTTTTTTCTCGTAATCCGCCCAATTATATTCATCTTTTTAGCGCCGGCTCCCCACTCACTATAATGCCTCCGTCCGAACGATATGGATACGGGAGGTTGTTGTTCAGTTTTTTGACCCTACCACGTGATTAAAAGACCCGGTTCATATCCTTTCGACTCCGATAGATAAGCTACCATATCGCCTGACTAGTAGTTGGGTCGGTGACGACCAGCGAATCCCAGGTGTTGTATGTTTTCTTTTGCCCTTCAGAATCCTTTTATCTCTTTCTCATCATTCTTCGCTTCGATTTTCTTTTTGCTCCTTCTTCACCTTCGTTTCACTATTTTCTGTTCTTCAACCAACTCTACGAGAGGTTCAGACTTTTTTTAGAATCACGGGTTCGAAAAGAAGACAGTCCTGTTATTTTCACAATATCCAGATCAAAATCAGTCGTCAATGCTCGACAACATGCAGAACACCCGACCTCCGAGGTCTCATTAAATCAGCCACTGCGGATATATCATAAACAGTCCTTAAACGCCATTTCTCCCCTATATCAACATCATCATCGGCAAACCCTCACAAAAATGACAGAGAACCATCACGCCTTGCCACAACCATGACAAATCCCCATATCTTTGAACCCTACCTATCCGGCCCGTCTAGTTCTACACCTCCCCTCGTCCTTCCTCTCCCCCACCTCTCCTCCCATCCCCCTTCCCATCCCCCTTCCCATCCCCCACCCTCACAACCCAAACCAACCCACTCGCCCCCGCCAACAGTCCCCCCGCCATCCAAAACGGCAACCCCACCCACCCGCCCCCCCTCCTCAGCCCCTCACTCATCCCCTCCGCCAACACCGGCCCAGCAACCATGATCCCCACCATCTCCAACCAACCGACCACGCTATTGACAAGCCCCATGTGCTCCTCGTCCACCAACGCGTTCAACAAGCTCCTTAGGGTTGACCCCAATCCGCTTCCAAGGGCGAAGAGGATCATACCCGCAGTGAGGGAGAGGCGGGTGGATGCGAGGGCGATGAGGAGGCAGCCGGAGGTGAGGAGGAGGGAGGAGGCGCGGGCTAGGTGGAGGTCTTTGCGGAGGGGGGTTAGGCGGCGGAATCGTGTTGTTCTTGCGGAGGTGCCGAGAAGAAGGGAGGAAACAAACGGCAGGATAACGAGGAGGGTAATCAGCGAAGTAAAGTGCGGGATGGTCAGCAGGTAAGAGGCTTCGGACCAGGAGTAGTGGAAGCGCTTGGTGGCGTATTGAAGGAGCAGGGCTTGGGCGTATTTGCCGATGACGACGAGGCCGAGGGCGAGGGTGAGGATGCAGATTTTTTTGTTGATGGTGAGGAAGTGGGAGAAGGAGAGGAGGGAGGTGGTGAGGCGTTGGATGAGGGTGGTGATGGTGATGGGTTGCTGCTGAGGTTGGGAAAGGGGGGAGGGGGGTGATGGGGAGGAGGAGGGTATCATGGGTTTGTCGATTTCTTCGTCGTCTGTGGGAAAACGGGTTGGGACATTATCGTCGTTGTCAATCCGTTTCGTTGACGAAGCTTGGGCTTTGAGGTGTTGAGTTTCGGGGAAGACGAGGGAGGTGGCGGCTGCGAGGGTTATGAGGCCCAGAGAGAGGAGGAGGGGAATCCATGGGCTTTTGACCATGAGCGAACCGGCTATGGGCCCGGAGATCATGCGCGCTGTGAGGTAAGTAGCGTGCATTTGGAAGAAGAGGGTAGCTCGTTCGGCGATGGGGACGATATCGGATATGAAGGTGTAGAGCATGGCTGCGATGATGCCACCGCCTCCGCCAATTCTGGTTTGTTGACTCGAGTTAGACGAGGATGTTTGTTTCTTCAGGCCAATACTTGGACTCACAGAAGGAACGAAGAGGTAAGCCAAACTGTCCATATCGGAAAGATATTCGGCAAAAATACTGCGATGCGCTCAGTTGTAAGTCTACCACCATTCCACCACCAAAACCGCGGATCAGACCTACGAATAGTAGCCAACGCAAACATCTGCAACATAGCCCCCGACATCGCCAGCGCAAGCACCGGTCTTCGGCCCCATTTATCGGACAATATGCCAAACGGTACTGTCATGAGAATGCTTGGGATGCAGTCAAAGGTGGCCTGCCACCCCTGCAACATTGCCAAGTAACTCTGGACATCTTCCTCCTTGCATACCGGATTATCGCTTAGCAGTAAGCTCGCCGTGTTGTTTGCGAATCCCGAGACAACGTCCGGATGCAAGTTGCGACAAATTATGCTCTCCTCCACAGCGTTAGTCGGTGGCACACTGAGCGCAACGCTGAGCTCCAGGAGGAACATGGCGCCGAGACATAGCGGGATGATCTTGGGCTTTAGATGCTTTCTTCGCGCCTCAAGCAGGGAGTTATACTGTTCCTGGTCTGCATCGTAGGCGTTGTTGGCATTGGAGTCGACGGCGGTATCGGTAGACGACGTGGCAATGGTATCTGCTCTTCCACGTGCGGTGTAAGTAATCCGGGGATTGATGTCGATGACGGCGTAGCTGAGTTCTGGAACGGGGGATTGTAACAAGGGGGTGGATTCATTTGTGGAAAAAGATGAAGGTGAAGAAGCTCGTTGCTGACCTAGTACCAGTCCTTCCTCTTCAAAATCTCTGTATGAAGCCATTTGAAGTAGCTAGTAGCGAGATCAAGTATGGAGGAGACGGCATAGGTTAGTCAGTAAACTCTGATTCTACTTGACGTTCCAGGAACTCGGATATGGCAGAGAATAGGTTAAGCAGGGGGATAAAAGGATCATTTTAAGAGCACTGGGGGAACAACATCAGACTGCATGCATACCTACTGAAAAGCTTGAGTTTCGGGCACGGTGACCAGAACTTTGAGTGGTATGGTACCGTGAGCAATGACCTGGGACAAGGCGTCGTACTCGTGATAGGGTATCCTATGTTCACACTGCACCCTAATCAACCTCGGATCCGTCGTGTAGGGCAATAAGTGGCAGATAACGAGTGATCGAATCAAGGTTCGGGATACCACTCTGGATGTGGCCGCCCAAAAGGGTGTGGTGTTAGGGACCCACGGTTTGAGGCACAGCATACGCAAAAGGGATGTGTATGCAGTACCTTGAGATAGAGATAAATGACACGGCGGTGTATGGGTCGTGAACCGTATAAGTGATGAAACTTTTGATGAGCCTTGCTCTCGGTGAGAGTAAGGCAAGGTTAGAGAGAACAGAGGAGATTGTAGAGGTAATGGTATTTTGTGGCAAGGATAGTGGGACTGGGACAACTTGCGCCTATTTTGCGCCTCACTCGCCCCAGGGATCTTCGTGACTATTGGGTCGTCCTGTTTGAGGTAAGATCCTGTGCCTTTGGCCCAGCACTTCAACGTGAATGACAGGATCTAAGACACTTGGCATCTTCCTAGGACCGCTGAGTATGGTGTTTCAGCCTTCTTAACTTGGACTCGAGTTCATCTGACACTTATCGAGATCAGTGCTGGGATGAACGACTGGAGGAACGGGATGAGCCTAGTCATAACCCGCGCGAGATCAAGTCCGCGCATGCGAAGTTAACATCCAGCACAAGCAGAATTTGTACTTGACGAAGAGGGTGATCTGTGGATGGTGGGGCCTGGGCAGACAACTTTGGCAGTGAGTCCGTCCATAACACCCATTCCCATCATTCCTTTGGATCAGTGGGTATCCACGTGGTGTATCTCAACGCTGTCTCACCCATGGTTACACAGCTGTGAACAAGCATCCAGTCTGGTGTTGCTCATTGGGCACTAAAAGAGCAGCACTGAGCCCGGCAGGCATGAAGTTCTTGAGCCAGTCGCTGTCGAGGATGAAGAGTCAGAGTGAAAGCTTCCAGGTTCTCCGGTTGTACATGGCTAACAGCCACATTCCGTCATTCGGCTCGAATCTGGTAATTCAAGGCGTAAAGTGGAAGTGTCAGCAACCACATGGATACGAATAAGAAACACTCGACAGGCTTTGCCCTACACACCTCGTCCCTTCAAACATGAGCTTCCGAATCACGGCATCATGTGTTGCAGGTACGTGCGGTAAATAGGCGCGATAAGAAAGGGTAGAGGCGCCGCCTATCTGTTGTTTGTTCCGAGAGGCGCCTCAAAGGTGGGTAAGGTGGGCCATGAGCTGCCCTATCATGGGATTTGTTATGTGCTCTAAGCGTGATTGTAAAAGGTGATGAGAGTCAGACTGGTCGCGGAATTGTACCCTATGTGAGCATCACGTAGGATGGACTTACCTTACCCAGTTGGTAGACAGCGAATCGTACTCATTCCAGACTTTCCCGAGTTAATATCGATGCGTAAACCCCCGATGCCCGTTGGGTTTCTGATACGTCTCGCTCCGAGACAGCCAACTTATCACACAGATGCTGTTCCACATCTCGTATGAGAAATTATCATGGAATTGTTAATAGATATGGTTAGAAATGAGCAAAGAAGTCCTTCCCGGGATAATGTGATTGGATCAGCTCTACCGACGATTGATCGTGTTACGGTGCCCGTTGGTTGGTCGGGTCGGGTCGGGTCATGCACCCTGGTCAAGTACTGAGGGCGCTCCCCGCCGGCTGTGGATGGATGTTTCAGGGGCAAGCCCCACTGATGACACGGCACCAACCGCCATCCGCTTCGCTTATCCCCCGCGCCGCCACCATCTCCAACTTTCCAAGCGGCCCTGGGGTAACGCAGAGGTTCATCCACTTTGCTCAGCTGCTTTTATCAGACGGACCCGAAGAACCCGCTAGTGTTTACCGGTGCTGAACAACTTGAAGAATGTCGCAAGGCAAAGCAAGAGTCATTTCTACCGAGCTCTTAGTGAGTTGATTGATGCCCTTGACCAAGCAGGTCGATGCTGACCATCAAGGATAGTCCAACAGTGAGGCCGAGTGGAAGAGACTAGTCAAGTGAGTCTTTGTTCAGCTGGTACAAGAGTAACACAGACGCTGTTTACGGTATCTTGCATGCCTTTGCGGTCATGATACTTAGCGTTTCTTCACAGGACAACCTACATCGGCCAGGACGGCGTCACCCGGACATGGGAACACGCGGAGCGGACCACTCGTCCCAAGGGCAGCGATTTTGATGGTGTAAGCGTCATTGCTATCCTGGAAAAGGACACTGGTGGGTCTCTTCCGCTCGTAGTGGAGTTCGTCATGGCTTATGCCGAGTTTAACTCTTCTTTGCCTTGTAGGCCGCGAGATTCTTCTCGAGAAGCAATATCGTCCACCTCTTGATAAGATTTGCATAGAGCTTCCTGCTGGTTTGGTGGATAAAGGGGAAACGGCCGAACAGGCAGCTGTCCGGGAGCTCAAGGAAGAGACAGGTTATGTTGCGCAAGCCTTGACGACGTCGCCGATTATGTTTAATGGTATGTAAAGGGTTCGTCTCCGTTGTCTGGTTCTCGCACGCTAACAGGTTGACAGATCCCGGATTCTGTAACACGAATTTCAAAGTAGTCGAGGTCAGCGTGGATATGAGCCTGCCGGAGAACCAGAACTTGAAACCCGAGCTCGAAGAGAACGAATTCATCGAGGTCTTCCACGTTAAGCTCGCCGATTTGTGGGACGAATGTGTCAAATGGGAGGCTCAGGGGTATGCGCTTGATGCTCGCCTGGCCAGTTTCGCTAAGGGTATTCAAATTGCGAAGAAATACGGACTGTAACCAGGCCGTAGAAGGAATGAAGATGAGAGTTGCGGACATTGCCGTTGAGCGTTATTCTTAAGGAAATCTGGCAACACGTATGCCGCCCACTCGTGGGTTGAATCAGAGCTTTCCTTCCCTTCGCAAGCCTTCCCACAAGGCTACCGCCGCAAGACTCTTGGCGTCTCTGGCACCCTCGCGCCAAAGATCCTGCATCTTGATCAGCTTAAGGGATATCCTCTCACCGTGCTCACGTAGCCCCGTAAGTCGACCCGTCCAGTCACTGAGCGTGTCCCGTGGCACGCGTCTCTCGTGCATGTAGATGGGGATGTATTCGTCGCAGCCCCCGGCAGAAGGGTACATGGCTTGTGGTAGGTTACCATCCTGGATCTTGCCGTTATCACTCTTTGGGGACATGTCTGCCATCTCGCTCAGGCACTTCAGCTCCGAAGTGGGAATCTTCAAGCCGAGTTCTTCCTCGATTTCCATTGCAGCGGTCCCGACAAACTGGCCCTCTTGGTCTACCATGCCTGCGGGCAACTCAACAAACTCCAGGCTACCGGCAGGTATCCGTGGCTGCACGGTGAGTAAGACATATCGCTCATCGGTATCGGCGGGTGCATCGTCGGGGATCAGGATCACAAGCATGGCGACGCTTGGCCCTCGAAGGAAGATTGATCCGGGGAGCTTCTCTCCGGCACTGTTGGTCACTTCTGCGAGGAGCTTGAGTAAGCCAAGCCTTTTGCCGCCGAAGAGGTCAAATGACTGAACCGTCACGGAGCGGAGCACATAGGGATCCTGGTGGAAGGGGTGCGAACGATTCCGAGCTTGCAGGCTAAGGGAGTTCTCAAGCGTGGATATCCAAGACTGTGCAGAGACCGGTCCTGTCAGTATGTATCTCTACATGGGATGAAAATAGTTAGGAGAGTCCTCGTCTTACACGGAAAGGATGAAAACCAAGAAGCTGCTCCTGGGTAAGACCCTCGGGCAAGGTCACGGGCACCGCGTAGTCCGGGTGGTTGAAGGTCGACATGGTACGATAGATCCGGATGTTGAAGGGAGAAATCAGGGAGTTTAGCAATACAACTGGAGACGATGACGGCCAGCGACGGAAAAGCGGGATGTTGTTTCTACTCTGATAGAGCGCTGCAAGAAAGATTGGCATGATGAACAAAACGGCGATCCATCCTCGCATGTTTTATGCAATCCTCTGTCGGGCGGTGTGCGACTGCGCGCGGGGTGCCGACGCCGAGGCCGCCGTCTGACCGAACTGCTGTGAGCCTGTGAGTTTTTAGGGACAACGAGGCAGAAGCACGGCGGTTGCGCGATCCAATCCCGATACGACTAGAAATTGCGGCTGTGAAGTCGTTGGTAATGTCTCAGACCCGTGTCGCGTCTGGAGTTGTCGACGGGAGGCATGGGAGCTCGGCAGTGCAAGCGGGTCGGGTGTCCGGCCTTGGCTCCAGCTTCAATCAATGGTCTTAAGCCCCAGGCTGACGTCAACCGATGGAACCCTGAGACGGCCTGAATCGGGAGCCTAGCCGCAGAGCGGAGGGCAGTTTGCGGGGCGTTCCTGATCCATTCCGCTAGCTGTGGGTCAGGTGTCCTTATCTGCCGGACTGCCGTCTGTACTGCATCCAGGGCATTTCATACTCCAAGAACCGAAGTCGACAATGAAGATCAACGAACAACAATGGAATCCAGTCTGAGTTGGAGATCCAAGACTCCAGGTCAAAGCGTATTGGGGTTGAGTTACATAATTCCCCACAGTATGACGCTCAGGACATGACAATCCAGACAATGACGTGCGTGATCACTGAAGTTCAGATGTCTTCAAATAGAGCATTCCCGTCATCTCCTCGTTCAAGCACATCTCTTTCTCTCCATCATCATTAACCACATCAATCACAAGCAAACCAATCAAAAAAACGCATCAAAGGCACAGCTAAAGCCATCACATCAACTCATCACACAAACACACACACCAACCACACACAAACACATCCATCAACATGCCTCGCCAAGGAGACGGTTCTTCTGACAATTACATCGAGCTTGGCCACGACATCATCCACGGCGCCGGTCAGGAGCCTGTAAGTGTTACTTTATCAAGCCTCTATTATCTGCCTCTTGACAAAAGACCAACACAAAATCCTAGACTACCCGCGTCCCACGCGCCAACAAGACCGCCCCCCTTCCCGAGCCCGAGCACGGTCTCGCTATCCCGGGACTGCATGCTGCTGGAGGTTCGTGCCAGGGTCTCACCAGGGGTCCTGAATCAGGACAGGGTCATGGCTCTAAGTATGGTCCCAAGAAGTTCCGATTGGGTATGATCTAATGAATGAAATGAAGTTATGAACAAGAATCTGGTGTTGTGCCTCTGAACATCATGACGGGTTGTGAAGGTGTAAACAGTAAACAAGTCCCCTTTAGAACACTGTATCATTCAGATGCGGGGTTAGGGTTAGGAGTTACGGGGGAGTGTTGATCAACCCCCACCTTCCCCTCAACCCCCCCCTCTTCTCCTCGCGAATCCCCAACTCCAATCACGTCATAGACAGCCCATCCTTTTCGTTTTAGATGCTGCCCATATCCCCTCCTAAATCAACAACCATCAAATACCAGGAACCCCAAGCTCTGTACCCTCCTCACCGCACTGACCTACCTCCATGAGCCTCACCCTCCGTTCGCCAACGCTATCCAAGCTCCCACAACTTACTTTCACCTCGTCCATCAGAAGAAGCTCCCCTCTCGTCAGCCTCACCAGCAATCGACCCCTCCCCATCCAGATTCAACACCAGCGCACCATGTCCTCCTCCTCCAAACCTGCCACCGTCGACACCTCCCTCCAAGGCTCGCCCACCGGCGCCGCCGCGCTCTTCGCCTCCTCCCACTCCTCCCCACACCCCCTCAAGCTCTACGGCGGGTGGTTCTGTCCCTTCGTGCAACGAGTCTGGATCACCCTCGCCGAGAAGAACATTCCGCACCAATACATCGAGATCAACCCTTACCACAAAGCGCCCGAGTTTCTCGCTCTCAACCCACGCGGACTTGTCCCGACTTTGGCCGTCCCAACCTCTACCGACCCCAAGACCGGGAAAGTGAAGGAAGCGAAGCCGTTATACGAAAGTCTGGTGCTCTGCGAGTATTTGGACGAAGCTTATTCCGACCCTTCCCAATACGGCGAACGACTCCTCCCGCAAGACGACGACGCCTACGAAAGGGCTCGATGCCGGCTCTGGATCGACCATATTTCGTCGAGGATAGTTCCCGCTTTTTATCGGTTTATCCAGCACACCCCCGACAAACCTTACACCATTGAAGAAATCCGGGCCGAGTTTCACGGACACCTCAAATCCTTTGCAAAAGAAATGATGCTCTCCTCTTCCTCTTCCTCTTCGGAGGGATCCAAGTCGGCGGGACCATTCTTCCTCGGCGACAAGTTCAGTTTAGTAGACATCATGCTAGCACCCTGGGCTAAGCGGTTGTTTCTGATTGATCATTATAAACCCGGCGGAGTCGGTATCCCTCCTGCAGGCCAGAGGGGAAGTGAGGAGGATGAGGAGATCTGGAAGAGGTGGGAGGAGTGGTATGAGGCGGTGACGGAGAGGGAGAGTGTCAAGAAGACGTGGAGCGAAGATGAACAGTATGTGGAAGCGTATAAGAGGTATGCGGAGGATACGACGCAGAGTGAGGTGGGGAAGGCGACGAGGAGTGGGAGGAGTTTGCCTTGAGGTTTGACTGAGCTTGAGGCTTGAGGGAGGTGGTGTTTCGATGATGGCGATGGTGGGATTAAGTTACTTTGTTTACAGGCACAAATGTTGCGCAGATAGAGAGAAGCGCAGCACGGTTTATATCATAGCGATGAGTAATATCAAGGGTTCCGAGTTAAGATGAAAATTCATTTTATTCCATGGGACGAGTCCTCGTTCTCAGACCTCGTCAGCTTCACTCACTGCCGCAAATCTAGACTTCAACGGACTGGTGTCGCTTCAAGGCCTTAAGGCGGACGGACGTAACATAACTCTGACAACGAATCTTCTCTCAATGCCGCAACCCCCATCCTTTCTATCCACTTTTTCTCTCTAACCCCTATTTTGTTGTTCCACACACTCTTTTGGGCATGACAGGGACGGCAACGGCCTGAAGTCCTGAATTCCACAGGGAAGTTGATCCCACTAGGAAAGAAGGGGGTATAATACTCCTAAAATGCCCTCCTCTTGAAAATGCTGCTCAAACGCCGCTCGAACCTCTCAACTGTGCCATGGTGCGTGCAAACACAGGGTCGGCTCCCATTATAGCCGATCCAGAGAAGCGGGCCATGCAAAGAGCAAATGAGAGAAGAACGGGCCCCATGAACCCAACCCCGTGTCAAAAATGCTGGAAGGAAAACACGCTGGAAGGAAAAAAATGGAATGTGGATGCTTCTTCAAAGCAAGATAGGGTCGAAGTGAAATATCTACGGCCGGAATGGTGGGCAGTGAAAAGCCACAATGTTTATGATGGGATTAAAGCTGATGGGGACAAAAAGTGCCCGGAACGGCAAAAAGGGGATGGATCAAAGGGTTACCCCTTCCAACGGAAGCACCTTTGACCTATCCCCCAGGAAGCGAGTGCGGTACTCGATGATGCCGCGAGCAATAGCTTCGAAGTCTCTGACCTTCTTTGCACGGAATTCGTGAAGGAGCTTGCGAAGACCATCGATGAACCGGGTCTTTTGCTCGCCTTCGAATTCGTCGGCTTTGCCGAGCTCCAAGAGGATGGCATCGTCTGGTAGGTAGAGGGGAAGGAGTCAGCGCGCTGGGAGGGGGGAGGGAAGGAGGTCTGATGTTAGCAGCCTACCACAAGTTTTGAGGGGACTTACCAGGAGCAACAATAGATTTGATGTGCTGGAATT
This sequence comes from Neurospora tetraspora, assembly GCF_033439725.1. Classification (NCBI taxonomy): domain Eukaryota; kingdom Fungi; phylum Ascomycota; class Sordariomycetes; order Sordariales; family Sordariaceae; genus Neurospora; species Neurospora tetraspora. Next base: position 4,462,105 of record NW_026944383.1, read on the forward strand.
CGCACGTCTCGTCGCATTGTTCACCAGCAATCTCTGACGGGCAGAGAGGTATGGACGGATTTATCCTGTTACTGTAGGTTAGAGATCGGAGACCACCGGAAACAGTGTCCCGGTAGCTCGGGTGGAATCGAAACGCATGGAAGTAGCGCAACGGGCTTTCGTAAGGTCTGAACGAGCCTGTCTTGGCTGTCGTCGTCTCGTGAGTCTCCTGTGATCTGGTTAACTGAACAAGGTCAGGGACCTCAGGAGAAACGACGTTTACATCTCTTGCAGGTTCCTCCTCTAGCTCCTGGGCAGCTTCACGAGGCTGAGCAACAACCGAGATCTGGTCTGGTAAGGGCGACTTGTCCTCGGGAGAGGACTCAAGGGAAGTCGGGCTGGACGGAGGTGAGTCGATGTCCATTGGCGATGTTTCATCAAGCTTGACAGGCGTGTTCTCGCGTTGAACTTCAGAGTCACCACCGCCAGCTTCGTCGGCCAGCTGTGATGTCGGGATGCCCTCAGAAACATCTGTGGGCCGGTCGCTTTGGTCCAACTCCAACTCTTCGCCTTCATCAAGTGACATGGCGGATGTTTGATCATCTTGTTCAGCGGTCTCTGCAGCAACCGTTTCCTCTTGGACATCGGCAGCCGGGACCGGGATGGAGGACGACCCGGAAGATTTATCATCCACACCTACGACGGTGCTGCTCTCTTTCATGGACTTTGAAGGCGCCGATAATATCTCAAGCTTGGAGGCATCTGAATCGTTTTGTGATTCAATAGTAGGATGGGCAGATACTGAAGTTTCACCCGCCGATTTGTTAGATATAGCTTCGAGCACAGTACCATGTAACATGACACTTGTCCTGGGAATAATGCTCCAAATACAATCATCGCGGACAGGACTTACCGGAAGTGGTGTCCATATCTGAACCGTTCGACTGCGCGGGAACTTCCATAGTGTTGGTGTCAGGTTGCTCGGGTTCCTCGGACAACCCATTGATCTCGGCTTCCAAGCGAGCTTGTTCCTCTCGCAGCTGCCTCAGTCTGTTCATCTTGGCTTCCAGGGCCGCCTTTGCAGCTTGACTCGGCTTTGTAGGCTCCGGAAGGCTTGGCGAGCTAAGAACAGGCGCTGCCGAAGCGGGCCGTACGGGGGTTGTGACTGAAGATAGACCCGCACTGCTCGTCGAAACGGACTGTCGAGTAGTGGGCAGTCTGAATCCTCCATCATCCTTCAACTCCGGCGTCTGCTCAGGCTGTGTAGGCGTTTGTGAACCCGCGGAAGGCTTCCTGGCCTTCCTCTTGGCCTCAGCCTCAGCAATCTTCCTGCGCATTTCCTGAATCATCCGTTCTTTGACGTCGAGTTCCGTCTCTCGTCTTCTGATATTCTGCGCTGTTGCAGGTGGGTTCGATGCCTGCGAAACGGGGACGGGGCTTGAAAACTGACGCGGCGGCAAGGTGTCTGTCAAAGGTGGGAAATCACGCAATGGCCCGCCGCGCTGGAAGCTCCCATTAGCCGTCTGTGTTGACTGTGGGACATCAGTAGGAGATTCCATGTCCATATCAATGTCCATATCCTCGTCGTCCGAGCCGTCAGTCACATCAATGACCAGGGAGGTCTCCTTCCGGATTTGACCGAAAGGTCGTTTAGGCAGACTGGCTGCTGCTGAGGAATACTCTACAAAATCAGCAGCCACTGGCCTTTTTCGCGGGTTCGCAGGTAGCGCAGGCTGGACATTCGGGGTTCCAGAGAAGTGAAGGCCGGGAATTGTCGACATGGCCGTGGGTACATTGGCCTGGGCTTGAGGTTGTGGTATGCCATTTTTCAAACGAGCTGGAGCCGCAGATTTAGGAATGGGAGTACTTGTAGCCTTGTCAGCAAGACCTGGGGTTGCGGCTTGTGGTTTGACGTTTGCCTGCCCCTGCTTCTGCGCTTCTCGAGACTTTTGCAGTGCTGCAATTTTTTGCTGTAACAAGAGCTCCTTGGGCCCCAGTTTGGGTTTAGGCGCGGCAGCGTCGCCAGCCGGCTTTTCTTGCACTGCCGCTGGCGCTACCTTTGCTTCGGCAAATACGGGGCTCGGTTGTGCCATCGCCACAGGAGCAGATGCCGTTTTTGGGGCGGGCGCAGAGGGTGGTTTCGGAGCAGGGACAGTCGGGGGCTTTGCAGCCTTCTCGGCCTTTGCGGCCATTAACCGCGCAATACGGTCTTTGCGACTTTCTTCTTTGCCTGGTTGCTCAGTTGTGGAAACTGTCTCAGCAACAACAGGTGTCGGTTGTTGCTGTTGTACCTTTGTGGTCTGCGGCGAGGTGGGTACGGGGCTAGACACCTTTTCTGGGGCGGCCTTTTGCGTAGAGGCAGTTGTAGTCGCAGCCTCCGATGCCGGCTTCGGAATATCGAGATGAAGGTTGTTGTAAAGCTTGTTGACCACCTTCTCGTCAATACCCTCTTCTATATAATTCTGATATTTGACGCCCAGGGGTAGCAGACGCAAGATGGCAAGCTGAGCTTCCTTTTGAACCGTTTGTAATGTTTTTGGCGCAGACGAGCTACCCGGAGCAGTTTGGGGTGCAGGTGCCGCTTGTTCGGCAATTTTGGGTGTCGCAGAGGTGCTGAAGGAGGATGAGGCAAATTGAAGACCAGGAACAAGAGGCGCTCGTCCATGAGCATTGCCGATCGCTTTTGTTCGGTCAGGGACAGATTGTGGTGCTGAGACCTATCAGCTTGTTGCATTTGAAAAAGAAGGACAAACAAACGGAGGCCCTACCTGGCATGCTCCTATCGCCATTTTGCGGAGTTGGGTTTCCAGATTGCAGCTCCCTTGGTGAGAGGAAGGGTGAGTAGGAACCGGATCGTTCACGCGCCGAACCAGGCACAGCACCTTGTCCATCCTTTGCCGTTACTTCTCCCTCGTCTTCATCATTTCCGTAGAAGTTCGCATCCGGAGTATCGACTGCGCTCGTGGGCTGGCTCTCGACAGGAGCCGGAGCGGGCTTCGGAGCTTTCTTTACGTTGGTGTTGACAGTGATGGGAGGGGCGGGGGCGGGCTCATACAGGTCCTCGAACTGACCCTCACTCAACTCCCCTTCTTCTATCTCGATCTCCTTCGTGACGCGAGCAGGCGGTTTGGGGGGAAGCTTTGGCGGGAGATTGGCGGGGCGGTTCACAGGGCCGTTCGATGAAGGTCCAGCAGCAGCAGGTTGGCTTGGACCAGAGTATCGGCCAAAGGCACGAGGCGCAGGGGGCTGCGCCGGTTGCTGAGGCATCATGGGCGGCGGCTGATGGTTTTGGAAAGACGGCGGTGGGTGACCCCAAGGACTGGGAATAGGTGGGACGCCAAAGGGCGTGCTCGTGGCAGGCGGGCCACCAATCCCAAGACCCGGGATTTGCATCGAGTTGTAGTCAAACGCGCCTTGCGAAATGTTGCGATTGGTATCCATACCGAATCCAGGCTGCCCCGGGAGTTGGTACAATGGTGCGGCGTTGTACGGAGGAGGAGCTGTGCTAGGAGGAGGGACTGAAAAGTTCGGGGGATGCTGATATCCGTATGGCGGTTGGGGAGGCGGCTGGGGAGGTGGTTGGCCTTGATACTGGCCGTAGCCGTTGTATGGTCCCGGGTAGGGAGGGTATTGAGACATGACGACGGAAGATGCCTGGAGGCAGGTATGTGGACTTTGTCTGGGATTGCGCTAGCAATCGAGCCGCATTTCTCAACGTCGACACAAGATTGCTGTTGGGGCGCGGGGGAAGGAAGGCTTTTTCCTCCTTTGTGGTTGTTGGCCACTGCGACCGTCCAACTCACGATAGCTCCTTGTTCGCGGAAGAGAAGGCCCAGCCAACAATAAGGGCTTCGCCTCCTTCTTCCACTTCTTGGTCGATAGTCGCAAGAGGCGATTGGCAAGTCGCGTCTTTTGTATGATCGGTCAAGCGGTGACTTAGAGAGATCAGATGAACGCGAGCGTAGGGATTCCCGTCGTGCGGCGCGTATAAGGGATGAATGAAGATATCTATCAGTACCGTACCCTACAAGGTTAGTTCGACGACGGACCACAATCCCGTTCGCGCTGCAGCTCTGGTTTAACTCTCTGCTGTCCCAAGGAGACAGGCAATCAATCAAATAACAGGCGCGAGCTTCACGAGGATGAAGGCGCGCGGGTTATTTGGGCTGATGGAGGTCGTTTCCTTGTCTGGAAAAGTGTGGACGTGGATCCAAAAGTCCAGAGTTTGGGTTGCAGCGGGAAAGATTGAAGACGGAGTTCAAAGTGCATGTGGGATGGCCACGCTTTGGTTCAGTCGGATTCGAGAATTTGGAGGCCCGTGGGCGGGACGACGACTGGCGGTGCCGCTTTTACTGCAAAAGACCCGCTAACCAGATATGGACGATAAGAGAGCACGGGCCATTTGGTGTGACATCAGCTCGCGACTCTCGAGGGCGGTCAGCGATTGAGCGGCTCGTGCTCCCTAGAGGTACAGAGCTCTGCTCCTCTGGTGGGACGAAAGAGCGACGGCGGGGACGGGAGGAGCTGAGGGGTCCAATCCCGTTGCTGCCCTGGCGCCAAATCCATTGTTTACTTGACACGCCGTGCGCTCTCCCCAGGCCTGCCAGGGCAACCACCGCCAACCAAGGCCGCCAATCGCCAACCACGACGGCCATCGGCCAGCGGTGCCCCTGCTTCCCTTCCCAGTTGTTGCAGCGGTAGCTCCCCCATCGTCGTCGACCGCCTTCCTGGAAGTTGCCTCTCTCCAAGCCTCTCTCCCCCGTCAACTTTCTCAACACCGAGAAGCCAATGTCTGGGACATTGGTTCTTGGAATCAACACATACAATTCTTGTCTCTTTTGGGCGTCTTATTGCTCCAGCTATCGCCTTGTCTAATACTACATCCAATATTTGTCGCGTTCAGCTACAGTCTTAGCTTGGCCAGCGCCGTGCAGCCTTTCAGTATCGCATCCCTCGCATCTTTCGGTTGTTTACATATCTGCGCAGTCCACCGACACCACTTGGAGCACCAGAACATCATCGTCGCCAGAATCGCTAGCCCGAGCACGCTTAATGCGTAGCATTTCCATGATTTCTCTTCAGCCCTACCTAATCTTAACCTAGTACCCAGGGCAGCTACTACACCATGTCGGTACGCAATAATCCCTTCGCGAGGAACAACGCCCCGCCACAGCAGGGACCGAATGCCCCTGGCTTGGGCAGGCCAAGATCCGCCATCTTCACGAACCCAGCGGCGCCCGTGATGCCTTCGGCCGGTCCAGCTGCTGGTGCTGCTCCTCCTACACCGCCAACCCACATTCGCAGTCTTTCCCATGCTTCGAGCCAGCCCACACTCGTTCAGCCGATACCGATACGCCCAGGGCAAAAGAGCTCCTTGCCCGGCTCGACTACGTTTGCGCCGTCCTTCATCAAGACGGAGGACATGAGAAAACATGCCGACATGGTCAAGGGAATCGAAGGCGAGGACTTCTCCGGCAAAAAATATGTCTGGCTTAAGGATCCCCAGGCAGCCTTTGTCAAGGGATGGGTTGTCGAAGAGCTCCCAGAGAACAAGTTGTTGGTCCAGTGCGATGATGGAAGCGTAAGCAGAGCCCCTCTGTCATTGCTGTTGAAAGAAGACTAACCCGCCTGCTAGCAACGAGAGGTGGATGCCGAAACGGTCGACAAAGTCAACCCGGCCAAGTTCGACAAGGCTAATGACATGGCCGAACTGACCCATCTGAACGAGGCCTCAGTCGTCCACAATCTGCATACGAGATACCAATCCGACCTCATATACACGTACTCCGGGCTGTTCTTGGTCGCTGTCAACCCATATTGTCCTCTCTCCATCTATACCAACGAGTACATTAACATGTACAAGGGTAGAAATAGGGAGGATAACAAGCCCCATATCTTCGCCATGGCCGACGAAGCTTTCCGCAATCTTGTTGATGAGCACGAAAACCAGAGTATCTTGGTCACCGGAGAGTCAGGTGCCGGCAAGACGGAAAACACCAAAAAGGTCATCCAATACCTAGCCGCTGTGGCGCACCCAGACCCTTCGGGCAGGACTAGAGGTTCTCAGCATTCGAATCTGTCGGCGCAAATCCTCAGGGCCAACCCGATTCTTGAAGCCTTTGGTAACGCCCAGACAGTGCGAAATAACAACTCCTCGAGATTCGGTAAATTTATCCGAATCGAATTCTCAAGCAATGGCTCCATCGCGGGTGCCTTCATAGACTGGTATCTCCTTGAGAAATCTCGAGTGGTCCATGTCAATGCCAACGAGCGTAACTACCACATCTTCTACCAGCTGCTTAAGGGCGCAGATCGGAAGCTCAAGCAAGAGCTTCTGCTGGATAACATGGATGTCAAGGATTTCACTTACACACGGGATGGCCATGACACCATCACGGGCGTATCTGATAAGGAGGAATGGGACTCGCTCATTGAAGCCTTCCTGGTGATGGGCTTCTCCGACGAAGAGCAGGTCGCAATCCTCCGAACCATTGCAGCCGTCCTCCACCTGGGCAATATCACCGTGGTCAAGGAGAGCAGGTCAGCCGACCAAGCGCGGCTTAACCCTGATGCCAAGGCCATTGCCGGAAGGGCTTGCAAGCTTCTCGGTGTACCTTTGGAACCCTTCCTCCAAGGTTTGCTGCATCCCAGGGTAAAGGCAGGTCGGGAATGGGTCGAAAAGGTGCAAACTCCAGAGCAGGTGCGCTTGGCCATAGACGCTCTTGCCAAGGGTATCTACGAGCGAGGTTTTGGTGACCTTGTAGCGAGAATCAACCGCCAGCTCGATAGAACTAGCATGGGTCTTGACGATACCCGCTTCATCGGTGTTCTTGATATTGCTGGTTTCGAGATCTTTGAGACCAACAGCTTTGAACAGCTCTGCATCAACTACACCAACGAAAAGCTTCAGCAATTCTTCAACCACCACATGTTCGTCCTCGAACAGGAAGAATATGCCAGGGAACAAATCGAGTGGAAGTTCATCGATTTCGGAAGAGACCTGCAGCCTACCATTGACTTGATCGAGCTGCCAAATCCGATCGGTATCTTCTCTTGCCTGGATGAGGACTGTGTGATGCCCAAGGCTACCGACAAGACTTTTACGGAGAAGCTGAACTCCTTGTGGGATAAAAAGTCGCAAAAGTATCGCCCTTCTAGACTAGGCCAAGGCTTCATCTTGACCCATTATGCTGCCGAGGTCGAGTACTCGACAGAAGGATGGCTGGAAAAGAACAAGGATCCACTCAACGACAACATCACGCGTCTTCTAGCCGCTTCCACCGACAAGTACATGGCCAACCTGTTCGCAGATTGTGCTGATCAAGATGACGAAGCTGGAGCCATGCGTAGCCGCGTGAAGAAGGGGCTCTTCCGAACTGTTGCGCAGAGGCACAAGGAGCAGTTGTCGAGTTTGATGACGCAGCTATACTCTACCCATCCGCACTTTGTGCGTTGCATTATTCCCAATCACAAAAAGAAGCCAAAGCAGTTCCAGAGCCTTCTCGTTCTGGACCAGCTCCGTTGCAATGGTGTGTTGGAGGGTATTCGTATTGCTCGAACTGGTTTCCCCAACAGATTACCGTTTGCCGAGTTCAGACAGCGTTATGAAGTTCTTTGCCCGAACATGCCAAAGGGGTATGTCGAGGGTCAGGCAGCCGCAAGGATTATGCTCGACAGGTTCGGTCTCGACAAGTCACTGTACCGTGTCGGCTTAACCAAGGTCTTTTTCCGCGCGGGTGTGCTTGCCGAATTGGAAGAGAAGCGCGATGCCATAATCACCGAGATCATGGCCAAGTTTCAGTCTCTGGCGCGTGGCTACATTAAGAGGAGGATTGCCTACAAGCGCCTTTATAGGGCCGAGGCAACCAGGGTCATACAGAGAAACTTCCAAATCTACCTAGAGCTGAGCGAGAACCCATGGTGGCAGCTCATGGTCCGCATGAAGCCTCTTCTCGGTGCCACAAGAACTGCAACAGAGGTCAAAAAGAGGGATGAAATGATTCGTCAGCTTAGTGACCGGATGAAGCAGGAAGCCATGGATCGACAGAGGTTGGAAGAGGAGCGTCGCAATGTTCACACCGAGATGCTTCGAATCCAACAGACCCTCGAGAGCGAGCGTGCTTTGGCGCTTGACAAAGAGGAGATCTTCAAGAGACTGCAGCTACGTGAAGCCGAACTTGAAGACAAACTGGCGGGCGCTTTAGACGACCAAGAGCGCATGGAGGAGCAAATGGACGGTCTCCTTGAAGCTAAGAAGCGCGCTGAAGTCGACGTAGAGAAGTACCGGACACAGCTCGAACAAGCCGCTACCATCATCGGACGGTTGGAAGAGGAGAAATCTGAACTCGCAAACCGGGTTGCGGATTTGGAACGTCAAATCGTTGAAATCTCGCAGAAGCAGTCTGAGCGCAGCGAACAGGAAACGGCACTGGAAAACGAGCTTAAGATGCTACAGAGTCAACTCTCCCTGAAGGATCGCAAGGTTAAGGACCTGGAAAGCAAGCTGCTTAAAATCGACCAGGATAGCGACGTCAAGCTTCTGACAACCGAGAAAGAGCTTCAGATTGCCAAGAGCAAAAATCAACAGCTGACCACCGAAAACACCCAGTTCCAGCAACAGCTTACGCAACTCTCGAAGACGTCAACCAGTTATGAGGATCTGATTCGCAAGAAAGAAAGCGAGCTTGCAATTCTCCGTTCGGAAAACAAGCAGTTGGCAATGGAGAGGCGGAGCATTGATGATCAAACAAAGATGCTTGCTTCCGAAAGGGAAAAGGCCGCTGAAAGACTCCGGGAAGTTCAGGCTGAATTGACTGCCATGAAGTCGCAACAATCTCAGCTAATGAGGGAGGCCGAGGATGCCAACAAGCTTCTCCAAGCTCGTCTCTCGGAAGACGCCCAGGCAGACCAAAATCGCCAAGTGCTCGAGGCACAGATCAAGGATCTCAAGGATGAGTTGTATAACGCTCAGATGGAACTTAGCAGGGAGCGTCAGTCTCGTGATGATGTCCAGTTGCTTGGTGAACACAAGTATCAAACCCTCAAGGACGAGTACAATCACCTCAATGAGTCCAAGATCACAATCGAGAAAGAGCTCTATGCCCAGCAGGATACGCTCCGGCGCGCGGTTGAGACTCGTGCAACGCTTGAGCAGGAGCGTGATGATGCCCGCGAGGAGATCCGTCGTCTTCGTAGTGCCATGACCCAGGCCGAAGAAGCACGACGTGAGGCCGAAGTGCTTGGAGAGCGAGCAGCAACCAAGATCGCGCGGGAACGTGAAGAGAGTCTGCTCAAAGACCTCGACGCGGCAAACGACAAGCTTAAGTGGTACGAGTCCGAATGCGCCAAGTTGAATTACCAAGTTGAGGACCTCAACAAGGTGATTATCGAGTCGGGCGAGTTTGGTCTCAAAAACGATCAGGCAAAGGAACGACTCGAGCGAGAACTCAACACCGTGAGGAGCCGATTGGCCGCTTCCGAAAACGACAATCGTGCCTTACTAAACAAGCTGCAACAAAAGGGCCTCGAAATTGCACGGTCGGCGTCAAGGGCCGGTGAAGCATCTCGAGCTCAACTTGTCCAGGTACAGCGCGAGAAGACCAGAGTGGAGGAACAAAATACCAAACTCAACAAGCAACTGGGAGATTCTCAGGTCACTGTCGCCGGACTGGAAAAGAAGGTGGAGAAATTGCAACTCACGATCGAAGACCTGAACCACGAACTTGCTAGGGAAACACAAACCAGCCGCAATGCCGAAAAGCTATCGTCGAACGTTACAGTTCAATTGGCAGAGGCGAACAGGACCATTGAGTCTGAGCGGCAGTTGCGTACCCAAGCACAAGGTACAGTCCGCACTCTGCAGTCAACTTTGGATGCGCGTGACAAGGAGCTGATTGAGCTTCGGGCTCAACTCCTGAACGCGCTGAAGACAGTCGATCCCGACACAGATGACACTCATGTCCAAACCGAAGGTGCAAGTGCCAGTGAAAGGTTCCTCAGCAAGAACTTTGATCTTGTCCGGAAGATTGAGGACATGCAGCAGAACCTTCGTGTCCAAACTACTGCACGCGCCAATGCCGAAGCCCAGCTAGCGGAACTGAGGACCAGCAGGAATGACTCTCCGACCAGGCTGCGGCTCGAGGAAATCAGTCCTAACGAGGCGCCTTTCACCGGATCACCGACGCAGAAGCGCAAGACAAACGGACGGCACTACTCCAATGCGTCCACTCCTCCTCCTCGTGAACGTCGTTTTACGAATAGCGAGTCCGAGAACCTCAATGATTCTGTCCGTTCGGACCGCACGGCCGATATCGTCAGCTTCAATACTCGCATGGATCTCAAGGCTGAGATTGAAGAGCTGCAGAATCAGCTTCAGCTTGCACAGATGCAAAACCGTCATCTTCAAAGCCAGCTGGAGCGCACCGCGTCGGGCGAGGAGGACCCGTACCTCGACGAAAGCCCACAGCTTCGGCGGGTGCAGAAGCTTGAAAAGGCCAATAACCGACTTCATGAACTGCTTGATGATTCCACCAAGAAAGTGTCGGCTTTGGAGAAGGCTCTTCGCACCGGTGAGCTGTCGCTTCGTGACATCCAGACCAGGTCTCATGAAGAGATCCTCGACTTGCTTAATAGCCAGGAGGACTCGCGACGATCACTCTTGCACAGCCACAAGGATGCGGTTGCGGAGCTGACGGAACTCAAGGAGCACTATGACAAGGTACGACACGAGCGTGCCAAGCTTGAAGTTGATCTTCGTGACGCCAGATCGGATCTCCAGGAGATGTCACTCGCCAGGGATCAGGAGGCCGCAAGCCGGAGCCAGTTACTCCAAGAGTTTGCGGACCTCCAGATTCGCCTGGATGCTGAGACATCCAAGCTGGCTGACGTAACAGCAAGCCTCAACCTCTATAAAGGTCGGGCGGATGAGTACTTCAGCAAGCTTGAACAGGCGGAGATTGCCGTTCTCAAGGCCAACCGGGCAGAGACGTTCGCTAGAGCGCAAGCCAAGGAAGCGGAGGATAGCTGCGCAGAGATGATGTCGGAGAGGAAGCGTCTGGATGCGATGATCGAAGATCTGCAACACTCGAACCAAAGGCTGGAGGAGAAGATCGAAGACATGTCGACGGACCTTGCCGCCGTTACTCAGGCCAAGAAGAGGCTTCAGCACGAGCTCGAAGATTACCGCAACCAGCGTGCTAATGACATTGAGGATAAGGAATCGAGCATGGAGCAGATGCGCAAGAAGTACCAGGCTGAGTTTGCGACACTGGCTAACGAGCTCGATCGGGCCCGCGAGGAGAAGCTACGCAAGCAGTCGGAGATTACGAGACTCCGGGAGGAGCTGGACGAGCTTCGGTCCAAGTGGGATGACGAGGTGCTCAACAGCTCGACCTGGTCTAAGGAGAAGGCGCGGCTGGAGGCGACTCTCTCGGATGTGGTGGCCTCTCGCGACGAAGCCGTCAGTGCCCACAATGAGGCCCAAAGCAAGATCGTCACGCTCCTTGGCCAGGTGCGGTCGCTCCGCTCGTCTCTTGACGAGATCACGGCTGAGCGCGATGCCCTGTTCCGCGAGAAGAGGAGCATCGAGGCACGGCTTGAAGAGGCCAAGGCTGGTCTTGATGAGCTGGCCAACAGCGAGAGCCCGTCGCTGCGCAACGCGGCGCATATGGACAGGGAGATCTTGGAGCTCAAGTCCAGCCTTGCTCAACAGGAAGACATCGCTGCGGCTGCCGTGGAGAAGATGCGGCGCGCCGAGGCGCTTGCTGCTGAGGTTCAGAAGGACATCGCTGCTGAGCGCGAGAACAATGCCGATCTGCAGAAGCAAAAGGTCACTCTCGAGAAGAATTTCAACGAGCTACAGATGAAGCTCATCGACCTAGAAACCAAGGGATATTCGACTGCCAGCCATGATATTAAGTTCCTGCACAGCCGGATCAAGGAGGTAAGTTATTCGAAGTTATCACTTTCAAGAGATCAAGAGCTAACCCGTCTCGCCAGCTTGAATCCCAGCTCGAAGAGCAAGAAACCGAGCGCAGCAAATCCCAGCGTTCCGTCCGCAACGTCGACCGCATCGTTAAAGACCTGCAGTCCCAGATCGACCGCAAGGACAAGCAGAACACGCAACTCCAAGAAGACGTGGGGCGCATGCGCGACAAGGTCGACAAGCTGCTCAAGACCATCGACGAGCTGCAATCGTCGGAATCCGCCAACGAGCTGTCGGCCCGCCGCGCCGAGCGCGAGCTGCGCGAGGAAAAAGAAAAGGCACTGAGGCTGGAGCGCGAACTCGAAGGGTGGAAGAACCTGAGGATGGAGAAGGGCTCCGCTATGGGCGGCGGCGGCGGCGGCGCGGGCAGCAGCGTGGCGGGAAGCGTGTATGGAAGCATCAGGGGCAAGAGGACGTTTACGAATGATAATATGGATGGGGTGATTGAGATTCCGAAGAGGAAGAGCAGCATTACTAGGGCGCCGAGTCTGACGAAGGGGTTTATCTGAGTTATGAGGTATCTGAGGGATGAAAAATGGTTGGTGCGGGGAACGAAGGGATGGGTGTAATCGACTGTCAAGGTGGTTGAGTGGGGGTTTCTACACATCTATAATAATTCTGTCACTTTACTTTACTTGTCCTGTGGATTGATTGGGAAGCTAATCTTGTCTGAAGGCCGGCCGTCTGTTGGGGGGCTGGGTAGGGCGGAATTAGGTTGTTTCTCGAACAACATTGTTGTACATATACCTGTTTACTTACTTTGTTGTCTGTCAGTCAGTGTATATGATGAGAGTATCGTACTAGGATGTTGTGTATGTGAAATATTGAGTGGGAAAAGCCGCTGCTGCTGTGTTATCGTGGGGTTGTTGTTATTGTTCGGTGGGTGCAAATGAAAACATGACGAACGAAAGCCGAACGTAAGTCGATGGATGACCTCGAGCTTGAACATATTTGCATCCATGATGGACGACGACCTGACGACAACTCTGTTGAGAGGGGATGAAACGACGAAGAACACGGGATGAGGGCAACCGGCCGATATTATGCACCGCGATGAAAAGATCAAAGGCGTCCCCAAATGTGTCATCAGCGGCTCATCTTCTGCTACACGTAGATCTGGTCCTACGTAAGTCGCGGAGCACAAGTCCGATCCAGGATGAAAGGGATGAAACCGATTCCGAGATTCTGGAAACGCGCATCCTTGCGTGCCTAACGCCTGTGAGTGTGCTTGCGCCCGTGCCTGACACAGGCTGGACGAGACGAGACGAAAGAAGTTCGCGATCGATGCGCTCAATACCCTGCGATCAATTGGGCCCGGTATGACAGGGCGGCTTCGAGGATCTCTGATCTCACTGACATTGTTCTGATGCGCATCGAGTCTCGATCTGTCGAACCCTTGCTTCCCAAAGCAGAGCGATCGGCTGGTGGGCTTTCAGGCCGCTTAGTTAGCCAGATATGGGGGCTTGGCCAGTGCGCTTTCCATTACAGGTGAGCCATGGTCACCTCAGCGAATCACATCCGCTGTTGATGCCCAGAAGGGAAAGGGCAACGCAGTTGCAGCTGTCAGATTCTAGGGTGGCATTCTGGCCAGATGTGGGCTAGATGCCAGAGTCCCAGCCACCTGATTTAATAGGACTTGGCAAATATGGGTTACCCCCAGAACCCTCCATACTAGAGCGCTCGAGTTAGTTATATAGAACATATAGAATCAATCAATCACTAGTAAATTTAATAATTAATAGTCTGATATGTAATCTATTAATATAACAATTAGTACGTTTGAATAGTATATAATAATTAGATTACGATATCCCTCTTAAAGCCTACTGAGATGAAAGAAAACGTTGTTTACTTTAAAGACGGCGACGATTAGTTGCGATAGGAGCCTATACTCTAATCGAAATATATTCCTAATGCCCTTAAGAATTGGCTTTAGGGAAAGACTAAGAAGCTTTGTATACTAAGATAGCTTTATCCTAGTTATTAACCCTTAATTAAGGAAGTAAAAATCCGTATTAGTAATATAGAGGCGGAGTTTGTACGTTTCGACGGCGGTATTAATACTTAATTCGTTATTTATAAAGACGGAATTAATTATAAAGAACTTATTAAATATTACGACCGAAACGAAATTGTAATCGATACCTTCGTTATTAAGACGACCTTATTAATAAATAATTTCATAAATTAGAGGTTAGTCTATCCCAATAATAAAAAAAGATTAGAAGGAGTTTATAGTTAGTAATAAAATTATACGTATTTAAATAGAATTATTAATTAATTACGGATTATAGGATAGAATTATAAGGGAGGAATAGGATACCAACGAGTAATATTGAAACCTTAAGTAAATAATAAACTATAAAGCGGTTGACGATTAAATTAAAATAAGAAAAATATATTATAAAGCTATTACTGTTCTTACGAAGGAACTTAAGAATTAGATTAATTAGTTATAGACTTAGTTTACTACTATAAGTAACGAATAGAGTAAAGGAGTCGGTAAGATTTTCGTTGCGAATTTATAGTATTTTAATTCTATTAATATAATTAGGATTATTCGCCCGGGGTAGTATAATAGCGCTTAGAAATTCGATTAAGAGATGGCTGCTAATACCCTTAAGTATAAAGAAGTTTATAAGAATTTTAAATAATATAGTATTAATAGCGTTCGTTATAGGGTTATTACCGGAAAAGAAGGAATTTATTATAGTATTTTTAGCGCTAGCGAGATTGGTATTGAATACAATACTTAGAAATATAATAGCGAAGGCTATAATATTAGAAATAAAGACGTTCGTTACGACGGTAAAAATAAGAAATTAAAGGCTTTAATATTAGGAAGAGAAAGTTCCTATCAGATAAATCTAAGATTTAACTACGTAAGAGGGGTAATAATATAATATATAAAATATACGAGAGAAATTATTATTCTCTTAAAAATTATTAGTATATTAATTTAAATATAAAGCTTTTATATATTAAGTTATACGCTTTTATTAAATACGTTGTTAAAATTAATTTCGTAAGAGATTTAAAGCTTATTAAAGAAATAATTAAATTCTTTGAAAAGGAGGAGAAGGTCGAAAAAGAAGAATTAGTATAATTATTAAATCGGATTTATAAAGTAACTTTCTAAAATAATAAAGTATTTAAAATTGGAATTAAAATTTACTTTCTTAAAAATTTAGTAATATTTGATTCTAATAGTTCGCTTTACGTATTTAATAAAATTATTCGTTTCCTTTATTTTCGTTATATTAATCCGGATAATTCTTTATAGGTTAGTAATATTTAAGTAGAGATTAAAGGGTTTAGGGAGGTCGATATCGTTATTAGGGGTAAAAACGGTCTTTTAAAGTTACGATTAAAGGAGGTCGCCATTTATTTTAATTTTACTATTAATTTCGTTTCCTATTTTTAATTACGAAGATAGGGCTTTTATTAGGACTATCGACTATTAAATAATTATTTAAAAAAGGCTAACGGTTTATTCTTTTATTATTTAAATATTATTTATAATTAAACGATTATTATAATTATCTTTCTTTTATTTATTAGAATTTCGTTTATAGTGCGCCGTTATTAAATTAATTTATATATATGATAATTTTCGAAATAATTAGCGGAAGTATAGTATTAGCAGTTCGGCTATTTAAATCCTTAGGTATTTAATTATTTATGAAATGTTAACGGAGTACGATTACGCGGTATACTTTTAATTAAATATAATGTATGTAGAATAGTAAAGATAAAATGATAAGTTAGTTGCGTTTTGAAAGATTGAGGTTACGGCCTAAGAGAAAGATTCGCCGTCGATTTCCTCGATTTTAAATTAAAATTTAGAGGATTACGCTACCTCTTTCTAATTATTTATTAATAGTTAAAATTAATTTGGGATTACTACTTATCGAATTGAGAAATTATTACGATAGCTAATACTTTAGTTAGCTATATTTAGATATTTAAATACTGATATAATATTAATATTACGATTGTTGAATATAATAATAAATTTATAAATAATAAAATTAAAGATAAATTCGCCTGGTATAATATAGTTTTCAAATTTTTTATTTCTAATATTTAAATATAAAATAGAGGGGTAGAACGTTTAAGGGCTATAATTAAAGAGAAATATTATGTAATATTATTAAGTTCAAAAATATTAAAAGATTTATAGTTAGAGATTATTTGTGCGGTTATTTATTTTATTAATTATTGCTTTTGTTATTATATAATTAGAAATCTCCTTTCGAACGATTCTATACCTATATTGCGAATTAATATAGTTAATAAGAATTACGTAGATTAAATTTGAATTACCTTCGAGTTTATGAGTATAAAGTATTTATTATAATATATGTTACTTAAAGGAAAGAATAAAGAGTTTAAAAATATAACTTAAAGGTATAGATCGGTTATTTTATTAGTTACTTAGTAATTTTAATCTGTTATATATAGAATCCATATATAAATTGGATCGTTTAGACTAGGGATGTGATATTCGATGAGGATATTATTTACTATTTAAATATTAAGAAGTTTAAAAACGATTTTAAAATTATTAGTAAGAAGTTCGCCGATTTATTTAATAAATTAGACGAGCCTACTAGTTAACTTTTGGGGGTATTTGAATTATCCTATATTGAAGGCTATATATTACTAAATAATATTAATGATAGTAATATCAAACCTCTCTTGTTAAATTTCTGTAATTAAAATTAGGAAGACTATTAAGAGAATTAAGAAGTTTTTTAAAATAAGAGTAATTAATTGTAGAAGGTATTAATTTAATAGTTTATTAACGATAAAATATTTATTAAATATATTATAGGTTTATACCCATCGGTTTTATTTATTCCGTTAATTGTATTTTTTGCCGGCTTTTATTAATTAAGTAATCGATTAGTACGTTTATTATTAAGAATTATAGGAAGTTGCTTTTAAAGTTAGTAAATTAATTTAATTAATAACTGAAATAAATGAGAAGATAATTATTAAGGCGGAAGTCGAATGGTTAATTATAAAATATAATCGTTTTAATAAGGTATATTAACGTAATCTCCCCTTAGTATTTAAAAAGTATTACGATTTTAATAACTATGTATTTAGCTAATAATTTAAAGAAGTAGAGGAAGCTTACTTTAAGAGTTATAAAGATATAAAGATGTAGATGGAGGTAGATAAGAATATCCTCTATTTTAAACGTAAGTAAATTTTTAATTATATATAGGTTTATACCTATAAGTTCAATAAGAATAGGATATTTAATAAAGTAAAAGTAAGGTTCGTTATAAGGGGTAATTAGTAGAAAAAGATAAAAATTAATATACATACGTTTACCTTTACGAGTTAATTATTGTATTATTATTACTCTCGCTATTCGCTTTCATTTTGAATTTATTTAATATGATGTAATTAGTACTTTTATAAATACTTACTCCGATAAGGAGATTTATATACATATATTATTAGGGTATTAAATACTAGGGAAGGTTCTTAAGTTTATTAAGGCTTTGTATAGTTTCCGACGAACTCTTTTACTATAGTAATGAGAATTGAACGGGGTATTTAAATTAATAGGATTTGAAGCGATTTTTGAAAACCCATATATTATAAAGAAAAACGGTATTTTTATACTATATTACATTAATAATATCGTTTTTACGTTTAATAAAAGTAAGATAGATAAAGTTAAGAAATATATAATAGAATTATAATTATAATATTACTTAATAGGAGGAGATGAATTCTAATAGTTTTTGAGTATTAAAATTATACGTAATTGAAATTAAGGAAAGATTTAATTATTTTAAGAAATATATATTAATGAAATTATTAAATTATTTAAATCTAATTATCGACTAATTTTAGTATTTATAGACTATAAAGAATTAGTTCCCTTCGAAAGTATTATTAGCTACGTAGAAATACGAGCGTACTAGATTAATGTAGGCTCTTTGCTATACGTAGTAATTAATATTCGATTAAATATTGTATTTTTATTAAATAAATTAGTTAAACATAATTATAATCCTAGCTTTACTTACTTAGCAGCGAGCGAGAAGGTTATATAGTATTTAAAAATAATAAAAATATGGGTATTTTGTTTTGGCGGGAGTAATAAATTCGAAATTGCTTTTAATAATTTATTTATTAATAATAAGAGTAATTCTGAAAGTTCCTAAGGATTTATAATTAAACTATATAGTAGTTTGATTCATTGAGGAGTAATTAAATAAATTGCGGTTGCTACGTTAACGATAGAAGTAGAATTATATATAATTGAGAAAGTAGTTAAAGAGACCCTTTTGTCAACCCGATTAATATTAGTATTAGGGGTGAATTTATTAGAGGATTCTATTCTTATTTAATATTATAATAATTAGTAAATTATTAGGGTATTTATAGAGGAGACGCTTACCTTTAGTATAAAGATGAGATATGTAGATATTTATAGATATTAATTAAGAGGAGAGACTTTTGAGAAAAAGACTCTCAATATTGAGTATTTGGAAATAAAGTTGATGTTAGTAGATGGATTGATAAAAGTATTAGGTATTTTAGAGTATAGGAGGTTTAGTGAGTTATTGGGGATAGTTGAGGTGTTACCGCGGGAAGATAGTGGAGGAGGAGATAATCCGGTATTAGGAGAAGTGGATTTTGATGATTTGGATAAAATATTAGGTTTAGAAATATAAAACGACGAGAGTAATATACAAATAGCTTTACTTTTGACTTTAAAGAGAAAAAAAGAGGTTTGTAAGTGAGGGGGTGTGTTAGATTTTAGGGTAGTATTTTGGTTAGATGTGGGCTAGATGCTAGAGTCCTAGCTACTTAATTTAATAGGTCTTGGCAAATATGGGTTACCCCCAGAACGCCCTATACTAGAGCGCTCGAGTTAGTCACACAGAACATATGGAATCAATCAATCTCCAGTAAATCATGTCCCCACTTTAATTAACTTCCACTTGTTGGGAGCGTTATGTCCGATTCAAAAGACGATTCTGGCGGCGATGACATCGTGCGAAGAGGGCATTGATCGGTTAACTTTGGTACCGATCCACGACCCTTTCTTCGCAAGACAGCAAAGATCGAACCACGCCGCCAAATGTACCAAATGGAGACTTTTGAGCATGTTATGCCGTCCCCGCTCGCTATCGTCGACCCACGGAACGGAAGGAATGCTTGCTGAATCGAATGGATGGGGAGGGGAGGAGGGGAAATATGGGCGCGGATGAGGGATGCAGTGCGGATGTGCCAGGAACAGCTTCCACTTGTGAGTCTTGTACGATGGGAGAAAGATCTAAATACAGACTGTGCGCATCATCACTTGTCTTAAAAAAAAGTTCTGTCTCGGGTTTGTTTCTCTCCGAACGGTTGGATCTGTACCTGTTGAAAGCTACTTGTGAGAAGCTCCTGCTCCTGCTCTTGCTACCAGCTTAGCTCTTTGCTTTTTTCTTTGTTGATCACCGCTCGGCGACCTTGCTCTTCGACTTTCTTGAAGCGAAACTTGCCTACCTTGAGGGGATCTCTCTGATCTTTTTTCTTTCTTACTTTTTGTTTTCTCCAACTCGGACGTCTGAGATTGTATACCCTCGGACTCTTCAGATTTTCTCGGGATCTTGCGCAGAGAGAAGGACAACTACGACAACTACGACAGGGTTCTAGAGAAGGAAACCCAGCACACAGACATCATGGCTGAGGTTCAAAGGCCACGGAGCGCCATTATTGTTGGTATGTTTCTCTATCTCGAGTTTGAACTCTTCATATTACTGTCAGAACATATGCTAACCTCCTCACCACACCAACAGGCGCAGGAGCGGGCGGTATCGCCATCGCAGCCCGTCTGGCCAAAGCCGGAGTAGACGTCACAGTCCTCGAAAAGAACGACTTCACAGGAGGTCGCTGCAGTCTCATCCACACAAAAGACGGCTACCGCTTCGACCAAGGTCCCTCACTCCTCCTCCTACCGGGTCTCTTCCGCGAGACGTTCGAAGACCTAGGCACCACCCTCGAGCAGGAAGGAGTCGAGCTCCTCCAATGTTTCCCCAACTACAACATCTGGTTCTCCGACGGCAAGCGCTTCTCGCCCACCACCGACACCGCCGCCATGAAGCTCGAGATCGAAAAGTGGGAAGGCCCCGACGGCTTCCGCCGCTACCTCTCGTGGCTCGCCGAGGGCCACCAGCACTACGAGACGAGCTTGCGACACGTCCTGCACCGCAACTTCAAGTCGATCGTCGAGCTGGCCGATCCCCGGCTTGTCATCCGCTTGCTCATGGCTCTTCACCCCTTTGAGAGCATTTGGCACCGCGCCGGCCGGTTCTTCAAGACGGACCGCATGCAGCGCGTGTTCACTTTCGCAACCATGTACATGGGCATGAGCCCGTTCGAGGCGCCGGCGACGTACAGTCTGCTTCAGTACTCGGAACTGGCCGAGGGCATCTGGTATCCGCGCGGAGGCTTCCACAAGGTGTTGGAGGCGCTGGTGAACATTGGACAGAGGATGGGCGTCAAGTATAGACTCGGCACGGGCGTGTCGAAGGTCCTCACGGACGGAGGCAAGAACGGAAAGAAGCCAAAGGCGACGGGTGTCCAGCTTGAGAACGGAGAGGTGCTCAATGCCGATCTGGTGGTGGTCAACGCCGACTTGGTGTATGCGTACAACAACCTCCTGCCGAAGGAGATTGGGGGTATCGAGCGGTACGCGAGCAAGCTTAACAACCGCAAGGCGTCGTGCAGTTCTATTTCCTTTTACTGGAGCTTGTCGGGCAAGGCGCCCGAGTTGGAGACGCACAACATTTTCCTGGCGGAGGAGTACAAGGAGTCCTTTGACGCCATCTTTGAGAGGCAGGCCCTGCCTGACGATCCCAGCTTCGTAAGTAGTTCCCCTTTCCCCCCTCTCCGTTCAGTCCGTCCACCCTCTAACCTCACCTTACCCCAACCAGTACATCCACGTCCCCTCCCGCGTCGACCCCTCGGCCGCCCCTCCCAACCGCGACGCCATCATCGCCCTCGTCCCCGTCGGCCACCTGCTCCAAAACGGCCAACCAGAGCACGACTGGCCCTCTCTAATCTCCAAAGCCCGCACCGCCGTCCTCGCCACCATCGAAGCCCGCACCGGCTGCTCTCTCTCCCCCCTTATAACCGACGAAATCATCAACACCCCCTACACCTGGGAAACCAAGTTCAACCTCAGCAAGGGCGCCATCCTCGGCCTGGCGCACGACTTCTTCAACGTGCTCGCCTTCCGTCCCCGCACCAAGGCTAAGGGACTCGATAACGCTTACTTTGTCGGCGCTAGCACACACCCCGGAACGGGCGTGCCGATTGTGCTGGCGGGAGCGAAGATTACTGCTGAGCAGATCCTTGAGGAGACGTTCCCTAGGGACACAAAGGCGCCGTGGACGACGAATGAAGAGAGGAATAGTGGGCGGATGAGGAGGGAGATGGATGAGAGGATTATGAAGGAGGGGGTGATTACGAGGGTTAATGGTAATAAGCCGGGAAGGAGAGGGAGTGATGCTTTTGAGGGCGCGATGGAGGTGGTTAATCTCTTGTGGCAGAGGTTGGTGCCGTTGTTGGTGGCGCTGGCGGGGGTGGTGTATTTCTTGTTGTTTGTGCGGTAGGTTCTGCTATGGGTTGATGGATTTCACTTTTTGATGAGCGAGCGATTGGACTTTTGGGTTTTGGTTTTAGTCTTGATGATTTTCTTGGGTAGGGATAGTTTACTTGGGTATGAATGATTCCGTATATAAAGTCTTGGGGGTACATAGTTGTGTTTGATTGGAATGGAATGAATCTCAACTTTACACTTCTCTCCCTCATTTCCAATCTGTGTTATCAACTCCATGGTCGACACTGTTGACTTCGTCGAATTCAAGTGGGAAGACAGTACAGACTTCCCTCGCTCCCGTCATCGGTCGTCGGGTTATACGAGTACCTACTAGAAGTAGACTAGCAACTTGTGATGAATGCAACAACATTTGATTATTCTCCCTTCTTTCTTTCTGTCGTCTCTCTTTCTCTCAATCTTGCCCTGCTCGTTCACTGTTTCCACCTGCCTTGAACCATGCAATTCCCAATTCCCAATGTCCATCCATCCAACCAGCCAACCAAACTCATTTCAAAGAAGGGTTTATTACAGAAGCAAAACTAGTAAGCAACGCAACTCAAACCATACTCACTCTTTCGTTCTCTCTGTAAATCCCAGCAGCTGACAGTCAGGGGACGTTACTCTGAACATGGACGCAATTCAGTGAGGTCCCCTCCTAGCCGCTGAAACCAATGCTGATAAGACAAGACTTTTTGTTCTTTCCCACTACTCATCCAATACTCTCCAGCACATCAAAACTTTACCTCAGTTCCGCTCCAGGCCAGCTCCGTTGGGACAGGCACACATAATCAGTCATCATCATCAAAGATCTGATACGTATTTTGCAAAATGGTATCCACCACGCGAACCTGCCACCCGGCATCGGCAATGTTGGCGCCGGGACCCGCGGTGCCCATCAGCGTCGGCCCAAAGACGATGGCCAGGTTCTGCGAGCTCATCCGGTTGACGCTCGAGTTGTCGATGACGCGGTGCAGGTGCAGAGTCAAGGCGCGGAGGGTGGCGTAGTTGGGATCGGGAAGGCTGTTGATGATGGCGTGGAGGGAGTCACGGCGGACTGTTTCGTCTTCGTTTTCTATGGAGGGGGGTGAGTTGTTAGTTTGACGTAACTTTACTGATGAAGAGAGGGGGGAGAATGCTTACTGGCTGCCTCGATAAACGACGCGTAGTGCTCCTTAGTCAACAACGGGTCGGGAAGATCGCGGAAGAATTGTTTCAACAGGCCAGCTACACTGTTGACGTCGTGGAAGAAGTTCTCGGGGTTGCGGAAGTCGAGATTGCTGGAGCCAGAATCTGCAGGTTTCTCGTTAGCCTTGGGTCAATATCAGACAAAGGGTTAGGCTGAATGTCTTACCTGTGTCAAAGAGAGTCTTGAGCTTGTTCACATGAGGTACGGAGCCAGAAAGTCGGTAGATGCCTTCGAGGCCAAGGCCGAAGAGATCCACAGCCTGAATACATTGGTAAACAACCATAGGAACAGCCAGCCCATCTCTCTCGTATAACCTGGACAACGACATGCCAAAGACTTGCCGCGTAGGCTGAGCCATGGGCGGCGTCGACTGTCTTCCCTGTGCAGGACCGGCAGGATATCCCTGTTGGCTTGGATATGCTAGCGGCGCTGGGGATTGCGGAGGAGGTTGACTGAACGGCGGTTGTTGGGGTGTTTGTTGTGGTGGCGGCTGAGATGGCTGTTGCGGTGGTTGTTGGGTTGTCGATGGTGGTGATTGAGGCTGGGAATATTGGAATGGTAGCTCTCCCAGTTGTGGAGGGCCCGAGGACGAGATCGATCCGATGGCGCCATTGTATCTGGAGCTTGCGGCCTGTGCCTGTTGGGTCGCCGCACCCCGAGAATCACCATACTGAGGGTTGAAAGGGGTGCTCATCTGACTAAGGATGTTCCCATGGCTAAAGCTACGTTCGTGCGAAGGCTGTGATTCGGACTGTTGAGTAGCTGGGATCATCGGAATCGAGGAAGAGCTCTGGCCATAGTGATGACCCAGAGGCGCAGTGGGAGTATCGTTCAAAGGCCCCGTCCTCGAGTTCATCGACCCATAGTCTCGGGAATGCGTGGGTGCCGTCGGTTGACTGCCACCCGGTGGCACATACGGAGTTGTAGTAGTGCGATTTGCCGGGTCCAGGAGCTAGCAGGGGGTTAGGCTCGATGACCATGGCATTATCAGAAGATTTATACGACTTACAGCGTTCTTTTCATATTTGGGCTCCCCTGTCCTCGGAGGTAGTCGCGGATACTGGCCGAGGAGATACGTATCCAGGTCTTTGTCATTATCGATCGCCTGTACACACTCGCGCAAACTGCGTGCTTCCGGTCCATGTTTCAGAGGGCTAATACTCAAGCCGTTACTAAGCAAGAGCTTCTCATTAAAGGACGCTGCCCGTCTCATCATCAGCATCAAGCCTTGGGAAGAGAATCAATGCCAAAGCACTTACCGAACTTTTGCATTTGCAAGACAACACCTGCGTCACACTCTCTAACAATCTCTTGAAGAGCCTTGATGGTATCCGGCCGTATCTTGTTGAGCAGCTCTCCACGTTCCGTCTGTACGGTGTTGACCTTGGCCTGGTAATCCTGATCGGCGGCCTGGGCCTTTCGTAAGAGGTCTTCTTCATGCTGGGCAGCTGACTTGGGACCCTTGAAGCCGAACATTTTGCCTTTTTGTTGACCAGTGGTGTCGCCGGTGCGGGCTCGGTCGTACTCCTCGGCTAAGGCATCGTACTTGGACTTGGACTTGCGCATAGCAGCCTCGAGGTCGGCCACTCGTTGCTCGGCCGTCAGTCCGCTTTGCTTCCATCCTTTCCTGGATTTCTCGGCAATCCCTGCAAGCTCCAATAGGTCCTCGTGCATCTGGTGGAGGGACATGGCGAACTGGGTCCCGTTTTCGGCCATGCGCTCGTGGATCGTCATCATGTCTTCATAGGCTTTGGCGAATGTTCCGCCCCTGTGTTCCGAGCGGGACGAGCTCTCGTGAGATGCTTTGCAGAGTTTTCTGAGGCCGTTCGCATGTTCGTCTTCGAGTACTGAACGCTTTTTCAGGAAGGTCGCGAATTCCTATACGGAAATCCTATTAGATTGCTGTGTCTAACCCAATTGGTGATGATTCGGTCGTCGTAGTTGGAATTCGAGGGGTTCGTACCTTTGCGGACGCGATGCTCTGTTTCAATCGGTTGAGCATCGTCGCGATACCAATCTGTTCTCGGAAATCCCCAGGTTAGCAACTGAATCGGCGTCAAGAAAAGTGACTCGCCCGGTCTGAACGGACCTCTGAAGAAAGCACATCTTGAACATGCGACTTGGTCTCATCGTTAGGTGTTGGTGCTGTAGGCGGCGCAGGCGCTGCTGCTGTCACCGGGCTGCCACTGTCTGGTGTCGGTGATGTTGCTGGCGCAGACGCATCTCCTAGAGACATTGCGAATATGAGGCAACTCGGGGTGTGTTGGGTCGCTGGGCACAGATTCGGTGGTGATGGGAGTGGCGTGTCTTTGTCGAGGAGGAGACGCCAAAATGCTAATCGCGAGTAACTTTTTCTGTTATGTTGGACAAGATGCAAGAGTCGCGCGTTCAGGGTCGGGGTCGTGGTCGGGGTCTTCAGTTGGTCAGGTCGGGGTCAGGAGGAGTACGGAGGGATCATGAGCCCGGGTTAAGCCAAGATGCCGTCGTTGGCCTGACAGTTGGAGGGTAGGTGAGTGTTGGGGTGATGGGGTTGCTGCACCTCATTTAATTCCACTTCTCCAGAATCCACACTGGAACCACTTCCAGGCTAGGCGGCAGGGGAAGCTCACAAGGTTCGGACAGGGACAGGACCGCCTGAGCTGCAGGTGCAACGGTGCACTGTCAAGCTGTTGCTGCTTCATCTTTAGTGGGCTCCACTACTATCAATGACGCCCCACCTCGCGTGCCGTTAACGTGCCGTGAACGTGCCGCTGCTAGGATGAAGTCAAGCTTCCATTTCAACCCTTCAACTCCCAACGAGCCAACTTCACTTTGTCAACAGAAGCACCACAGGTGTGCTACACCCAACTTGTCGAGTCGCCACCACAACAGTCTTGATACTCGATGTTTGACAGAGAACGTCCTGTTGGTGCGCATCTTTCACAACATGGGTCGGTAGCGAGGGATCTTTGTCCTTCCGCTCCATTCAACGGCACCTTATCACGACGGAAAAGAAAGACGAAACGAAATCGGGCACCATCCTTGATACATACCAAAGGTAAAGGGCAGCAGCGCATAAGGTCGCACGGTTTCAGCATGCTTCGTCCCTACCAATATGGTGCTTGGGTCGAGGACTGCCTGAGCGCGACGGGAGGAAGGCCCAAGTGATGGGCGGACCAACGATCTTTTATATCGACGACGGCAGACCATCTACACCCGGCCTTACCATACAACTTAAGGGCTTACTTTCTGGTACCCTTGACGGCGATCAATCACCCCCCGCGAAATGTACTTCGAAATCCAACCCTTCATCCCTTGCTTCACGGCGACACCCGTTATATCGATGGCCGGTTTGGCGTATCCTTGGCCTTGGCGTCGAACAGACGGTCTGCTCCGTGATAGAGAATCTCACATCGACTGGTCGTTGGATGATATCCTCCCAAAACATAGCTACCTCGAGAGCTATATGGCAACCCGACTGGTCTAGCTCCCGGCAACCGCTCGAAACCAGAAGTATTGAAAAGCTTCCATGCTCCATGGATCGAGTTTTTCTCTGCTGCTCGATCTCAGCATCTAAAACACCACGACTCGGTCTCGTCTTTCCCGCCTCCTTCTGTTCCACAACGTCGAAGAAGGCGAGTCCCATGACGATAGTGTTCCTGCGCATCGTCTAGCTAAGACTCCAACGTCTGCAAGAGACCGTGAATTGGCATTCCCCTGCATCGTGAGGCAAAAGCAAGCCAAGACATGGCCTTTGCCATGCCCATACAACAGACGTTGGGGGTGTCAACAGTTCGATGAAAGCTTCTCCCGCCATTCAACAAGACGGGCTGCTGCATCAAGCATGCCTCTCTGGACGGACAACATGCGATAGACGCATGGCAGCAGGCGGGTACTTGCATTCGTTCGATTCTCATAGACGAGACCATAGAACGGATTAGACTTTCCGGTGTGTCTCGCACTCTAACCGCACGACACCGGATGGGAGGGAGAAAGAAGCGCGGAAAGATGAATTTCTAGACTTTTGGTTCGTAAGTTAAGCTCGCATCAAGACTCCATGCCAAGTTCACCCATGAGAACTCCAAAAAAGAAACCGAATGCATCTGTATCATTTTGATACTCTCACAGCAGCAACCCCATATATGGTATTTTTCTTCCAAAATTATAAAACAGCCCGCCTAACCTTAGATGAGGCCCTTGAAGATGGCAGCCTCAGCGTTAAGGATGGAGGAACCAGCAGCTCCAATAACAGCTACAAATAGGTATTAGCGCAGGATCTCGAGAGGCGTTCGGGGCACAAGGCAACTTACTGTTGTGGCTCAATGCAACAAACTTGATATCGAAGATGCCGCTCTCATCCTCTCTGACGCGGCCAACGCTGACAGTGTATCCCTTGCAGAGATCACGGTCAAGACGGGGCTGGGGCCTGTCGGCCTCGTCAAAGACCTTGATAGGGGGCTCGGGGGCCGAGGGGCATCCCAGCTTCTGGGCATCAGAAACATAGCTGCGCAAGGCCTCCTTGACCTCCTCGGCGGACGGGGACGGGCGCTGGGCGAAGCGCAGCGACACGCAGGCGGTGTGGCCGTCCAAGACAGGAACACGGTTGCAGGCTGCCGACACCCGGAGCTGCTTCTGGTCCTCAAAGGCAGTGGCGTCGGCGTTGAGAGAACCCAGGATCTTCTGGGCCTCGGTCTCCAGCTTGTCCTCCTCGCCCGAAATGAAGGGCACAACATTGTCAATGATGTCCATGCTGCTGACACCGGGGTATCCAGCACCCGAGACAGCCTGCATGGTGACGACGGATACGGTATCGATCTTGCCGAAGCGCGCCTGGAGGGCGGCAAAGGGGGCGACGAGG
The DNA here is from genome assembly GCF_033439725.1 of Neurospora tetraspora. Lineage (NCBI taxonomy): Eukaryota > Fungi > Ascomycota > Sordariomycetes > Sordariales > Sordariaceae > Neurospora > Neurospora tetraspora. The sequence continues at coordinate 4,489,712 of NW_026944383.1, forward strand.
CCAATGACGGCGCAGTTGCTGTTGCATACCAGGAAGCCCTTGTCGAGGCCGAGGGTCTTGCGCTGGTGGGGGATCAGGTCGAGATGGTTGAGGTTGACGGTCGGGACGACGAGGGGCACGAGGGGGTCGCGTCTGTAGTTCTTTGCGTTGGAGAAGACGGCAATGTTGGCGTGCTGGAACTCCTTCTCGACGTCGCCGGCGACATCGCTGTCGAGACCGCTGAAGACGATGTCGCAGTCGGCGAACTCGCTGGCCTTGCACTCGCGGACGACTAGGTCACCGAACTCGGGGGAGATGGGGGTGGATTGCTTCCAGCGGACGGCATCGCGGTACTGCTTGCCAGCGGAACGGGAGGAGGCGCCGACGGCGACGAGCTTCAGGACGGGGTGGTTCTGGAGCAGCAGGATGAAGCGCTGGCCGACGGAGCCGGTGCAGCCCAAGACACCTGCGGGACGTCATGGGAACGGTTAGTGCTCGGGCCGGTACAGTATTATTTCGCGTGTAAATCGGAGAAGTTGGCATGGATCCGCCCGGTCTGGAGACGGGGACACATGCTGAACACATGCTGAAGTGTCCCTGAGGAACCTAAAAGGTGGGGTGTCGCAGAGACTCACCAACGTTTCTGGTAGGAAATTGAGACATGATGACGAGCTGTGCTGGGAAACTAAGACGACAATGTGATTCAAAAGAAATGGATCAAGCAAACAGAACAGGAAAGTTCTTGGGCAGGAAAATGGTTCAGATAGGAAGGTGAGTCAATGGCGCTCTTCACTTTCTTCCCAGACAAGAGGTGGGATCTGCTCCGCAACTTTTTCTCTCGTGTTGCCTCTCACAAATGAGTCGCCATCGGCTCGGCGCCCCGCCACAGGGTTCCCTCAACACTCCGGCGATCGGAGCTGTGATGCACTTGTGTGGGGCCAGACACGGGGAGCTCCAAGCGTGGAACTTGGGGGACTTGTCCAGCACACTTTGTCCCTGAAAACAGCGTCCGTGTCCATCAGGGTCGAATGGTCGCAAGACAGGGTGTTCCCAGGGCCGCGTCTTAGCTCCAACGTGGTCTGGTCCGACTTTGGAGCATTGGTGGAGGCGACCCTGTCCCACTCCGGGAGTACTTGCAGGGAGTACCTCTCCTCTGTACCGGTACAGTACGGTACGTATCGCCGGACCGTAGGGCTGGAACCCGTCCACATGCTCCATTTTTACAGGTCACGGACTGTTCCGTTCCTGTTCCCCTCATTCTTACTCCTCGCCACTGTTTGAGTTTCCCCTGATCTTCATCTCAACATCAACATCCGGTTCAGGAGCGTCGAGTCGCACATCGTTCGTGCAGTACGCCGCCGCACATACAGCTTCACCACAGCAACAACCTTTTCTGTGTTGCTCGCTTTCTGGAAAGTGTGCTGCATCTGTTCGACGTTGCACACAAGGCTTGGCCGTTACCATGACCGGCTTTAACACGACGTCTTTTACAGGTCAGCAGCGCTGCCCACAATAGAAACGACGGGAGAAAGAAAGCACAACATCAACGTCCCCCGTCGTGATCATAACCCAACCACGCTTGGGCAAGGGCTTTATACAGGCATTCCTTGTGATCTCACGACAGCGTTATTGTCAAGCCGCCCTCCCCTCTCGAGCCGCGTCAGTGTCCGCTCCAGATTCAGCACAGCACCCGCAGCCAACGATCGTCTTCTGGTGGCTTACCAGATGTGGATAGGGAAAAACATTGGCCTCGAATTGGGCCCCAGGTTGTTGGGATATTTCCCCACCACGATACGTACGGGATCTCCCATGCTTGTCATCCAGCCCTACGTACCCTATCTTTTGCCTGGTCGAGCGGTGAACAAGCCGACTGAGAGCTCAAAGAAATACGACGGCTGCCTTACCAGGTCACCACCCTTGAAGAAACACCAACTTGGCACGTTGCCATGTCGCCTTCACTCTACGTCCGAAGTATGGGCATGGGATCATATTGATGCTCTTTGTTTGTTCAACAGACGAGTGTCACGGAGACTATCTGATCACTGAAATCCCCCCGTCAAGCGATCAAGTACCACCTCTTCATCGCACCATGTCTAGAGATCATGTCCACGATGCTTGTCCCATTGGGAACAGATGCAGTCTTGGCAGTTCCCAATACTCCAACCATTGGATAAAGCCCAGTGACGCAACCCCTTCTATAAATGAAGGGAAGCGAGCGGACGACAGCTGCCACTGACATTGTCATGTAACGCGCCTCGACGCCTTGTTGGACCAATGTTGGGAGGATGGCTTGACATGGCGCAAATACTAGTTAGCCGCTTGGCTGAAAAGAGCCAGATGATCTTTCCCCTCTCTTCAGCTTTGCCCACCGTTTTATTTGTGATAAAAGTTATCACTTTTGCTCTTCATCACCAGGTCACAAGAACTGACAGCCACTTCCTGTTCTTCATCCCCTCTTTCCGACTCAAGTCATTGTAATTTCTAGTCAGGGTGGAGCTTTTCGCATTAAAATCTTGTCTGCTTACTCGTGCCAAGTTCTCATCTTTTCTTCCCTTTTTCTCTCTTGACTTTCTTCACCACATCAATCACTGAGCTGAAAGAAACTCAATTCGACGCCGTCGCTCCTCAGCTCTTCAGCCACTTTTATCGATCATAAGCTTTAAGCACTCTAATTGCCTCGGTTGTCAACGACCGTTGATCCATGAAGATCACTTACATAGCTTCCACCCCACTACTACATTACCCACAAAATAACAGACCACGAGGGATCGGATCTAAACCTTATCTGGTTTGCGCAAGGAACTTGCTTGGATGACTTGATTCCGAGGTTCTCGGTAGATTGGCGTTATAAAACAAGACCTTTTCTCAGCGTTTTCAAACAATTGGGCAACCGTATTTGCCATCCAAGTTTGTCTCTTCACCAACTTCCAGGTTGAACGCCATTACCTACCACCAAAGCTTGACGAGAAGCCCACAATTATGGACAACTCAATAACAACAGACGACCTCTCTTGGTCAATCGTCGACACTATCAAACAATCACCACCCATCGATGTCACAGCTCCTTACGACACCAAGTCTCTCGCCGGCAAGACCATCCTAATCACCGGCGGGGCATCCGGCTTCGGTGCCGCCTTCGCCCGCAAGTGGGCCAAACACGGCTCCCACATCATCATCGGCGACGTGAACGACTCCGCCGGCGAGGAGCTCATCGCCGAGCTCTGCTCCCTCCCCGGCTCCTCCAAGCACCACTACTACCAGCACTGCGACGTGACCAAATGGGAAGACCAAGTCTCCCTCTTCAAGATGGCCGCCCGCGCCAGTCCCACCCGCGGCATCGACGCCGTCGTAGCCGGCGCCGGCATCAGCGAGCAAGGGGACGTAGCCTCGGGCGCCCCGGGCGTCTTCGACAACCCCTCCGGTCTCGACTCCGACGACAGCATCCCACCCCCACCACCGCCCTTAAACGTCCTCAACGTCAACCTGACAGGCGTCATGTACACCACCCACCTCGCTCTCTTCTGGCTTCCCCGCAACGGCGGCGTCTCCCGTCTTGACCTCGACAACCCCCCCTCCTCCCATCTCAGTGAAAATCAACCAATCCGCGACCGCCACCTCCTCCTCGTCTCCTCCATCGCCGGCCTCGCTCCCCTCCCCGGCCAAACGGAGTACACAGCCTCCAAGCACGGCGTGCTCGGCCTCTTCCGCTCCCTGAGGGCGACGTCCTGGACGAAAGGCATCCGGTGTAATGTTTTGTGTCCGTACTTTGTCGATACCCCCATTATCCCCTGGCGCGGACTGGCGCTCTTGGCGGGCGGGTCGAAGGCGGAGATTGAGGATGTGGTGGATGCGGCGACGAGGTTGATGGCTGATGAGGGGGTGGTGGGGAGGGGGTTGGTTATTGGGGGGCGGCAGAGGGTTGTGGGCGGGAGGGTGGTGGTTGTTGATGCTGGACATGCTGAGGGGGAAGGGGAAGGGAAAGGGGATGGAGGGGGGATTAGGAGTCCGCCTGGCGCGGTTTGGGAGGTGCATGCGCATGATTATGAGATGGTGGAGGTTTTCGTTTATAGGTTTGTCAAGATTTTGAATATGGTCAGGACCGTTAGGGGGTGGGTTGGGACGTTGAAAGATTTGTGGGGGATTTATTTGAGTAGGAGAGGAGGAGGAGGGGCGAAAGCGGCGAAGGCGAAGGCAAAGAATGTGGTGATGTAGGGGAAGTGATGATGACGATTTTCTTGTGGTAATGAATCTTGGATTCCATGGGCGGTACGGTTTTTTATGGCTAGTCGATCATGGTCACCGACACAGCACTTGGGATGGTTCGTTTTGCGTGTGATGATGAGTTGTGGGTTTCATGGACATGGCTAGATAGGTAGGAAATCTTCAGGATTCGGAGGATATTTATCTAGTCACTGATCTATTCTCTCCATGCATATAAGAGGCGGGCGGGCGGGCGGGGAAAAGCTCACGAAACTGGCCGATGAGGAGAGCGGACAAAAAGGATCGAGTGAGAAGAACAACATGAAGGAACACCATTTTTTTGGATTGTCCATATGTATGAAGGTTCCTGAAGTCTATAACGCATGGCTTAGCTAGCCAGATGCTAATGATACATAACTCGACTTGATGAAAATGATAATACGTGAAGTGGTGAACAGATATGGAATGAATGATATCAATTGGGGGTGTGTACTGACTGAGCTTAAAGGACGGCGCTCTGGTCATCTGGTAACTTCTCGTACCTTCCACCTACTCAATCATTGTCAACCTAATCTTCACCTGTAAAGGAAGGCACGATCTTGGTATGATGGACCAAGCAATTGCCGACTTGCCCGGCCGGGAAGGAGCATCTAATGGAGACTATTATTCCCCTCCTTCCCTATAACGGAATTGAAGAGATGGTGAGAAGCCAGTGAAAAGACGGGTGAATAATAGTATTGAAAGGAGAGAGGTAACTTAAGGTGAAGAGCGGATGAAGGAATAGAGAGGAATACAACTCAGTGGAAGCTCAACAAAATGTGAAGTGTCTTGAAACTAACAGTGAGGAGATCAAGTCAATTTAATGTGGGACTTCACCTCCTAGTGCGTTGTGTCTTGGAATTAATTACAGTAGCCTTTGGTGACAAATATCCAGATATCAACGTCTCTTCCCTACCGGTACAAGAAGGTCACAGACACTCTGCGCGCAACAAACCACTTAGTTAGCACATTGACCTTGAACCAATGGACATAAACGTGTCGGATAGCTATAGTCAGGGACGTTGAAGTCATCTGTTTGCCAATTCGCTAATTCCGCTATGACAAATATCCTGATATACAAAAAACCGACTAAAGATCATCAACACACTCAAATAGAACCAGAATAGAAATATCCGCAAACATGACATGACACCTCTACCATTCACGCCTCTGATAAATGAATTACAGTCGTCACAGGCCTCCATGATGCCCTGACTTCGTCTCCCGTCTGCTCCCTATCTCTCACTCTTGACATACGCATTTCTGACAGTAATGGTTTCCTTTGCAAGTGCAAACAACGTCATACAACGCTGTAGTAGAGACTCTGAAGACTAGAGAGAATGTGGAGAGCGGTATGATAACCACATTGACAGTATAGCAGAAGGGTGTGAATGAGGCAGGCGTCATGTCGAAGAAGAATAGATACTAGAACAAGCAATAAAGGATACAAAATATCCAACATAAAGTGCGGCTCCCTTCCATCCCGTCCTGAAGCACTGCCTTCCACAAAGGTTTCGTGGGGGTTCGGTGACACCCGGCTGAGGTTATCTTAATTGCTGTTGTGTTCGCGTGCCACCGGGACGATAAGCATAGGTGTTTGTTCGGTTGTCGGATGAAAGGAGGTTGCCGCAACTCTCGTTCAAAGAAGCGATGAAGAAGGAGTATAAACAATCATAGCGCCAAGAAGATAATATTCCATCCAAAACAAAAGTCAACGATAAGATATTTTATGCAAAAACATTTTCCTGTTTGATGTGTACAAGAGGTTTGGTATCATTTCATCCCATGTCCCCAAGTCTTTTGCCGTTAACCCCGGAGATGTGTTCAGCCCACTTTGTAGATGCGTACCCCATATATGATATGTGTGTAGTTTTCTTTCTCTTGTGCCATATGATGTCAAACGATCCGGGATTTAATTCCTTTCGCCGCGTATGAGGGCCGCCGTACATACACAAAGGTGGTTGAAATGATTGTTTTGGAAGACTGCACCATTGTGTGTATATTTTCTTGCACCGCAAGCCGCCTGCATATTCGAATGCCAGTGTGTTTGTATGTGTTGCGCGATATGCCACAAGCCAAATAACGATAACTCCTACGGACCTCTTGGGTCCATGTCGCCCATGCTCGTTTCTCTCCCTTGGATGCTGATGATAAACCGATCGTGACGCCGTAGGCCGATGCCAATCCCTAGACTCCACGCACGCTGGTGTGGCCACGAAAACAGCTCTTGAACCATGGTCGAAGGCCATGAGACGCTCGCCCTGAACAAAAGCCAAAAAGGAGACCGGGGAAGCATAAGGGGAATTCCGGCAAAAAGAGAATCCTCTACGACTCCAGCGTGTTGGGTGAAACGCAAAAGAAAAGAAAAAGAAAAATAACGACGTTAAATTAAGAGGGAAATCGTGTCCATGTCGAAAAACAACATTCATGTGTCCACACGCACCATGCGCCAATGCATGCCATGTCGAAGATGCCAGCCGTATGCAAGCCGTAACCACTGTGCCTCAAACATCGCCTACCAGCTCCAATCAACACCCCATGTCCATGCCGCTTTTCTTGTCCAATTGATCGGCGCGAGGCAGACAAGAAAAGATGTGTAAGTGCAGCAATAATCCAAAACGTGAAATATCCTTTGCTTGAAATACGCAGAAAAACAAGGACAACAGATCGGAAATAACGAAGAGATCTGAATATGCCATCCGGAGGGCAAGGGCGCCAGCTTCGTATGCGTATTATCATCTGCCCATCATGTATGCCGGGAATTGCGCCTGAGAGTTGCCGTTCAGTTGCGAAGAGCCGTTGAAGCTCGAAGCCCAGGGGTTCTGACTCGTGGGGAACGGGGGCGGGGTATACGGATTGTGTCCGTTGTTCAGCATGTTAGGCGACCCCGAGTACAGCGACCTGTTCATGCCCAAACCAGGAGGGGCAGACAATCCCGGAGGAGGTCCACTTGCGGTTGTGAAACCAGTGTTGGGACCGTGGGGGAAACCATTCATGCCGTTCATGGGTCCAGCGCCATTCTGGCCAGGCGCCTGACCCGTGCGAACTCCAAGGGGGTTCTTTGAGAAACTCAGTCGCATGCCGCCCTTACGGCTATTGCTGAGCGTATGACCATAGAGCTCATTTAGGGCCTTAGTGGCAAAAGAGACGTCCTCGAACTCGACAAAGCACATGGGTCCATTGTGCTTAGTCCTGTAACAAAGGCGCTTGTATCCCCGCACCTTGGAAAACACGGCCTTGAGCTCTTCTTCGGAGGTGTCGATGGGCAGATTGCCGACATAGAGGGTATTGCAAGGAGGGTTCATGTCCGCGGGGTTCGCGGGTGGGTGTTGCCGATACGGTTGAGCATGGGGCATCATTGGGACGGGGCCGCCCATCATGTTGGTAGGCGACATGGTAGCAGAATGCGCTCCCATGCCCGCCATGCTAGACTGGGAATAGTGCGACACTGACTGCGGCATAGTCGTGGGAACCGATGTGTTTAGCGACAAGTTTGCCATGCGCGTGATGGGAAGCTGAGATGAGGTGGACCGACGTTGCTGGGGACCGCCTTCAGCAAAGCCGCCAATTTCCTTGAGAATTTCGCCCGTTTCGTCATCGTCTGCGGAATCGTTGTTAATCAAGGTCTTGCCGGTCGCGCGACTACCGTCAGTAAGGTAGTTTCCGATGGGCGATTGAGCGGAGAAGAGGTTCTGGTAGTGCGCAGTGGCCTCGGGGCTGCCCAACTCGGTGGACCCGTACGTAGTATTAAGGGGCGGCGACATTCGGTCAAGAGATTGGAATGTGCCATTGAAGCGCGACACTTGTCTCGAGGAGGGCGCCGTCAGCGCTGTCGGCGAAGTGACTGCCGACGTCACAGCGGAGACAGATGTGTCAATCGAGAATCTGGTGCTCGAGACTGCGGAATCGGACTGAATAATCTCAACAATCATTTCGGCGTCGTTGGTCATGTTCGTCTTGCCGTTCAGGAGTTGCCTCGTCTCTTGCGCGCCCTCCAAGGTCTTGAATGTGAGAATCGCGGTGCGGAAACCAGCATCGTCCGACATGTCGGCGGGCAGTAGCTCGGCTTTGACGAGATCCTTGGAGAGGGCCATCATCAGGCGCAGCTGGTCTTCGGTAAAGTTGGCAGGCAACTTGCGGATGCGGGCGACCGAATAGGTCGGGGAGGGCGTCGCGGCGAACGGGGTTCCGACAGGCTTGGCAGCGTCGCGATCGAAGGGCTTGCCAGCTGTGTAGTAGCCGACCGGAGAGGTCATGCCTTGTCTATTGTTGAAGGCTTGCGCAGCCTGAGCGGCGGAAGGTCGCGGTAGGTAGGATGGGGCGGCCATTGTGTTGGTTGTCGCGGTGGACGACGAGAAGGGGCTCGCGCGGTTGGAGGCCAGAGAAGCGAAAGAGTTGGCGGACACGGTGACGGAGGAGGTTACGCCCGGAGCGTTCACGTTCTGACGACGATCCCCGTTCATGCCTCGCGGTGCGTTTGGTGCATGTACAGGTTGGAGTCGCTACAGATAGAACGGAGACGACTGGGGCGACGATCGGACGTGATTGATCGAATGGGCAACGAGCCGTCGGCAGGTTGGCAGTGGAGGAATTGGGTTCGCAGAGTGGATGCGACGGCGACTTTGTGGAGAGAAGGATGCCTGGTTACGTCGAGCGTGTCAGGTACCGTGCTGGAATTCAGTCCGTACGTATGCGTGCACCATCGAGACCACACCCTACTATTGTACGTGTGTGTTGTGACTCGCTCGCTTGAGAGATTGAAGGAAGTGCTGCTAGGTATTCGCGTGCACCAGTCGGCAGCAGGGGGCCCGGGATAGGTGGGCAGTAAGGATGAGGACAGGACAAAGAAAGCGTGGCAAGAAACAGGCGACGGGGCCGGGCCTGGGGTGTGGAATCAACCTTACCTGTAGGTTATTTACCAAGACGCGACAGGATACCCGGCCAAGGCGAGGGCTTTGTGTGAGGGTTCGTTGTTGTAAAGGTGATGACGATGAGGGGTGCACAGCCAGAATCTGTCTGCTTGTTGCTCGCTCTTGTAGTGGGCGGAAGTAACTGGTGGTTGTGGTTGTTTGGTGGCAGCTCGTTTCTCGTTGTGCTGAGTGGAAGAAAACGAATGCTGCCTCTGATGCCTGCGTGCAAAAAGGTACGAGGTAACGAGGTAACGTCCAAAGCGACAGGAATACAGCAGTTTGCTAGAGCGAGGATTAGATGGTGAATGAGTGGGTGTAAGTGTGCAGGTGGTGGGAGGGAGGGAGGGAAAAAAAAAGTTGGCCTGGGGTTGGAGGAGGAGGAAAGTTGAAAGTCTGGTAGTGGTGTGGGATGGGGGAGAGCTTTGTGGAGGATGGAAGTGACCTGTCGCAAATGGGCAAAAGGGGAGCGAACCGTCAGTCGGTTGTGTGTGTGCGAGTGCGGTGCGAGTGCGGGCGTCGACGAGACAGTTCCCGGGGTGTGGGTGGTGTCTGGGTGAGGCTGTGAGCGTACCAGGATGGCCAGGATGAGAACAGAAGGAAAAAGTGGAAGTGCAGGTGGAAGGGAAGGGGACGACGGGACTCCGGGTGTGGGCAGGCGCGATCTGGACCTGGACCCAAGGATTTTTCTAGGAGGTGAGCTTGTGGTTCGCTTTTGGCTTTTGGTGCTACGTACCTCTACTCTGTACGCGATTCTGATTGGTTCATTTGGGCAACTGACGCATCCTGCATTTAACTTTTTGGTCCCTCGGGGTCCCCACTTGTGACTCGATCGTTCAATGGGAAGCTTCCCAGATTGTACATAGTGTGCTTTTAGCTTTTCGGCCCCCCGCCCGCGGCTTACACCACCGGAGAGAACTGGGAGCTGCACTACAGTACAGGGAAAAATTAGTCAAAAAAGATGGATTGCGTGTTCAAGCTGTCGGAGCGCGCAAGGCTACTAACGGCAGCCGATTTCCTTGGTGGTAGGCGCGGCGCCCGTGGGCAGCCAAGCAGCAAAGCAGCCTCAACCAAAGAGCAAAAAGACACAGTTTACGTTAGCTACCGGTACTCTTTACTAAGTACCTGAACTAGGCCGGATTCAGCACAGCACGTACGCGACTCCAACTCGTACCTGTCGATTGCGGAGAGACAGTGTCGCTCAAGTCTGGGCAAGGCCGATCAACGCGACGTAAGAGAGGAACTGGACAGCCGCGCGACCACATGGAATGAAATTACATGCTACCTCTACGTACTCAACTTCAAGGTACGCAGGACTCGGCGAGACGTGATATTTTAGATAAGGCAAGCATCCCCGTCACGTTATTGGCTGTTCCTGAACACTAGCGAGGGATTGCGAGTTAGTGCCCGCGTGGTGGAGACATGGGCCATGAGGCCAAGGGCAGGGCAAGGGGGGAAGCTTGAGGCCCAGAAGGGGGGGTGGGTGATGGGTGATGGGCTCGGGCGGGTGTCTCGGTCTTCGACTGGCCATCAGTGGCCGTAACAGGGTGACCTGCAACGCACAGAGTGTGGTTCCCAGCGATGGCGCGCATGCCCGAATGCAGGACGCTGCAGCTCGGCGAAGCTCAAAGCCTCGAAAGGATGTCTGGATGTGTACAAGTTGGCGCGAAGACAAGAGGTAGAAGCCAGGAAGACTGCGCCTATTCTCTGGTCAGTGAAGTGGTGAAAGTGGCAGCTGGGGGATTCAGAGGAGTGACGCCCGGACTTATAGGCAGATCCGGACAAAGGCGAAATCTTGTAAGCAAATGCTATTGTCGATGATGGCCTTCGAGAATGGGACGATCCCTCGACTACCGCCCATCCCATGGGATTCTGAAGTGGGGCAAACGAATGGGCATTTAACTTCTCCCATCTCCAATTTTGCAGGCTCTTTGACTCCTCCCATAGACACAACACTCACTCAGACGACATCTTCAAACTTCTGAAAAAGAATGAAAGGAGGCCTCTAGTTAGCCAAGGGGATAATGGAACGCTGATGGTGGAACAGTGTTATTGCACTCTCCTGGACGCAATGCAGTGCCTGGCGAAAACGAGAAGCAACGAAACTCCAGCGTGACATCGGGGCGTCGCGGTACAACTAGGCAGGGGGCCACGGGTGGTGCGTGATGCCGTGATGAGGACATGCCCTGAAGAGGTTGAGAAGGACTGAAGATGTTGGCGGCAGCGGCCAGCGCCATGCAGCAGGAACCTTGCCGTCACAGTCGACCCAGATAGTACGGATACCGTAGGGCAGTGCCAAAAGGGACCGTGTTTGAAGTCGACAAGGGCCCCCTTTTGGGTCGCGTTTGCTTCAAGAAAACATCATGATGTGCGGCCCGAGGGGTTGACGGGGGGCCGACGGGGGACGGGGGGCCGAGGGACGGGTTGACGGTTGGTTCCATGAAAACATGGCATGTTCTATTTTCCCCAAGAGGGGCATGTCCGTTGGAGAGAAGGGTTGAGACTGGAAGGGGATCCTGGGCGAGCATCACGAGTCTGTTGTCAGAGATTCATCGCCAAGTGGAAGCTAGAGGTCGAGTTACCTGTAAGAAGTAAAAACGCACGGGGCACCCAGGGCTGTGGTGGGTTCCACTTTAGTGTTCACTTCCAGTGGGGCGGGACCTACGGGGCCCGGATCGGGTGTTCGTCTCAAAGTGACCCGCATGGCCCTACCGTAGACACTACCTCGACCAGGTACCTACAGCTATTATTTACAGGTGACCGAGACTTCCATTCTGAATACAGTCGTCAAGATATGCCGGATTCGTGGTCGTCACCCTGGATCTGCCGTCTTTGTTCGATTTTCTGAGCCTCACTCCCATCAGGTTCTCATCGACGATGAGCATTTCTGAATAGAAGCACCATTACGCAAACGGCCGGACGGCACTGGAAGGGAGGGTGGGAGTTGTCGAAACTTGAAATCCAGTGCCGCCAGACTGGCCGAGATGCAATTCCATTCGACGAGTGACGGCTCATCAAAAACGCCACATCCCGTTTGGCACGGCGCAGCGCGGAAGGATGCGGAAGCTCATCTTCATCATCTCGACCATCCCTCAAAGGCAAGGCCCCTCAAAGACGGCCTTGGTGCTGTATAGGGTATAGCTCCCTTATATCCCCCTCACTCCTACACTCCCACCTAGGTTGCCTTGCGACGGGCGGCCGAGGTGGGAGGTGAAAGGTGGGTAGGAGCAGTGTTACACACAAGCCAAATCAAATCAATTCGGGGGTCTGACTCGATTTGATTTGACTATTTTGAGGGTTGACTTGCTTGTTGAGGAGGCGAACTTGATTTGACTCGTTGAACTCGCATAATCGGACTACCCTAAGAAACCTTAACACTTTGCCCTGGCAACCGACTGTCTATATAAAATGACAACGAAATTTTTCTAAAGTTTTGGTTATTTACGACGCATACGAGCTCTAGCGACTATACGAAATTTGTACACGTATATATACCCGAATATTCTATAGTAATTTGTACTCAAAATCCCGGGATTGTATGTTTCTGAAAAAAATCTATGGTCTGACGAAATAACCGAGTCAACCGAGTCGAGTCGCCTTCTGGGCTTGATTTGAATTGAATTAGAAATTCGTCGACTTGATTTGACTGTTAAATGGCCGACTTGATTTGACTTAGTCTCGACTTGGCTTGTGTGTAACACTGGGTAGGAGTAGGACTACCTATACACCACTATACACTGCAGTATCACACGAGGTTGTATCCGGTTTGCGGGCTCAAGTGCTACTATGCACGTCCAATAATCATCACAGGGCCTTGCGCTGCCGCCGAGAAGCGCGGGTGGGGGAAGACCAAGTTGGTGTGTTCGATGAAGGTCCGATATGAAGACCGGTGAAGGTATCGTCACTTTCATGTCTGAGCGAGCAGATCCTCGATGGTATAGATGTGGGCATATTCTACAGCCCTTCCTCGGCTATACACGACCAACAAGTTGGCGCTATAGTCTCCCTGCTATAAGGCGTAGGCCATTTCCCGCCCATCTTCAAAACACAAAGCATTTCCTCCGTATGACCACACGCACACATTCCCATCTTCTCGGCTCGTGTGCGTCGTTACAAGGCCATGTTCTATCTTGGCGTTTTTGCATCATGTGCGATTGGGTCTTTTGGCGCGTGCCTTGCCTGGACTGTCACCAAAAGGTCACTCCCCAATTTCCCGCTCTTCAGTTCCTACCCAGCTACGAATACGTTGTTCCGGGCACCTATTGAGAAGTCAGAGGGGAAGGGGACCTGAAATGAGGCAAGGTGACATAGCAGAATGTGCTATTCTTCCTGGCAGACATAACCTGGCAGCCCTCCCACCTCTCCTCCCCTCCCCTTCCCACCTTCAAAATTCAAGGCAACTAATCAATGTGCGGGTTCCGATAAATATGATGGGGGAACGCAGGGTTGCTTCCCGGTACAAATGCCTGAAACCGGTGGGAGATAATGCATCCGATTCCCCTTTTTGAGATAGAGAGCGAATCCCACCATCCCTCTCTACCTTGGTTCAAGCTTCCAGCTCTACACCAACACTCGTCACAGGCTTGCCGTACGACAATCTATATTCCACAAAACTACGTACCTCAACCCTGTCATGAATTCCACGGGGGCAGCCGTGTAACCGCCACTCCTCATTAGCCATGCTGACCAATTCTGTCCGGAATCGAAGCCTGTTGGTCAAAGTTACCATCATGACCAGGCATTGTGGCACGTACAAATTCCATTCTCAGTGCGGGCCCGCCGGTGTCTATTGTCAGCGTTGAAGCGATGGAAGCGCTGTGGTGTTCAACCTTTCCTTGCATCTTGCTATGTCCGATATACAATAGACTGGCTATGACTGGGACTACTAAAATCAGGAAGACGACCCTCACCCTACGTCGAGGCATATGTGCTCGGAGATCTGCCTGGAATATCCAACATGATTCCGTCATCACACTCCGGAAATCCTACTGCACGGAGTACGCCGATCGACCGACTAGTAGGCGATAGTCCATCGCCGGGCGGTCCCTGAGAGAAGCCATCCATGCGTTGCCGATGAATGGCATGGCGAGCGAGGATGACGCCGCCTACTTAGGTAGTGTGCCAGGTACCCCAGCATCCCGCTTCTAGGCTGAAACAGACAGACTTTCTGATTGAATACCGAACGAAACGACAGCAAAAGATCTTTTTTCCCTTTCCCTTTCCTTGGAAGGAAAGAAAGAAAGAAGACGAATCATCAAACTCCATTTTTCACCTTCCTTGCTTTGATCGGCCCTGCCATCGCAATGATGGGGAAGGGGATTGGTTATTGGTTACTATCCGTCGTCTCTCGGGTCGGCATGCTATTTACCGAGCAATTGTCTCTCTTTTCTGTGTGTAAAATTGTACTGTGTGCCATGGTCAAAATCCCCCAATATCTGCCTTTGCCTTCTCCTTTGCCGCTGCGTTCCGACTGGCAAAAAAAGTGTGATGCGCTTGTGTTGAGCCATGCTCCATGCCATTCCATGTGATGGGATGGGCTGAAACTACCTATGTCATCAAATGTGATTGCGCACTATGTCAGCTGCAGCCTGGCAAGCTCCGAGGTTCATCCATGGGAACACTTTCTACTATTCTCCAACATTCCTGTTGTTCTTCTACGGCGGAAAACTCGGATAGCAGATATAGTATTGGACTTTTTCCATGCCTAAGTTAACTACTAGTAGTAAGCCTAGGCCGAAGAAGAAGAAAGGGGTCCAGTGCCGCATGACAACCACCACCACCAACCAACACCCCACACACCTCTGTCCCTCTGGGGGAGAACAAGAAAAGGCTGACCTGGCTGGCTGACGAGTCGGCTAGAAGGAAGCATGGTAAGTCCCGACCGGACAACATAGTTACATCTGATCCTTTCCCTGTCACAAATGTATCGAGTCTGGAGATCAGGAAGATCCGCTATAAGCCGCACACTGATACACACACATGCTCAAGGTTGTGAAGCAGTAAGAAGCTTACAATCAGTGAAGAGTGATCTATCTCAAAGGGAAGTGAAAGTGAGTGAGACGGGTGAGCGGGCGGGGGCGGGTGAGCGTGGTATCAGCGTTCTCCCTCTAACCTTGTCCCGGACATACCTTACTATATCACAGGTAGGTAGACACCTGCACATACCGGCACCCCTTTACTTCCCTCCTTCACGATGTACACTAGTTCCCCTTCCAATAACCCCCCACTACACACACACTCTCTCTCTAACTCATACTCACTAACCCTTCACCAACCCTTCACCAACCCTCCACACACCACTCACTACACAACCACTCATCACCTCGTTCACCCACCCACTCACGATTCTTCAACACTGTCTCAGATGTGCTGACCCATTCATTCCCTCCATACCATACCCTCGGCTTTTTGCGACCTGCATAGCCGTTCACATTTTGTGACGGATGACTTACGGGTGACAGGGTGACGGGGTGACGGGTTGCTACTAGACTAGTGTAGACTACCTAGTGTGATTACCAATGCCCTGGAAGAAACGGCGTTGGGAATGCCACACTTATTTGAAAAGCATAGGTAGAACTGTGAGCTTGACGACATGGAGTTCTCACCTCTAATCTGGGGGTTGGCGGGGTTGATGGTGGTTTTGGCTTTTATATATCCCCGGGGAAGGAACAGTTCGTTAAAGACACTTTCAAGTTCGAACTGTGTTTTGTACGAGGGGGCAGGAGGCAGGGGCGACCGAGGACATTGACTGCTCGCTCTACCTTCCCCATTGCTCTCCGTTGCTCCTTCTTGTATACCCTCCGACAGACAGTCTGGGAAGGAATTCCACAGAACGCGGCATACGAAGCTTCATTAGAGGTACCTTGCCTTTTGCTAACCAGCCTCTACTTATTAACCACCACAGATGGAGTCGTGATTTGCTTTGCACAGTGGAGAAAGGAGGTGTTAGATGTCTGCCTCTACCTATCTGCCTACATACCTAGGTAGTGTACCTATCGATGACAACCCAGTGGTGAGACTTCGATACCAAGTGCTGTGGAATAAAGCTAGCGACTACATCATCTCTGTCTATGTAAGGTATATGTTCATGTTCCTTTTCACTCCACCCTTACCACTCCGGACCCTCCCAAATTCCAGTCCTCCTAAGCCGATTCAACCCTCTCTTAACACAACATTTTCCTCTACGATACCTATAGATAACTCAACCCGCCCTCGCTTCGAAGAAGAAGAACAAAAAAAGCCACCAAAGCGGGGTCATCGGGAGTCGCCTCCGACCGACCGACGTTGCTCCGCCTGCCTACCTAATCAAGTGGAATCCTCTTTGTGCTACACGAACCTGCAGACGGAGGTTCACAAGGAACATTCGTTCGTCGGGCGGGCAGGCACGACTGAACTATGTGTGGAGGTACGCAGTCAGTGGAGAAGGAACGTACCTAGCCGTGGGGGGTACCAAGTTTCTTCAGGAGGGGAGTCAACTTAAGGTGGTTAAGTGAACTACATCTAGATAGAAGGTGGTCGTAGTTCTGTCTTTCACTCTGTTGGACTCTGTTGGGACTATACTCTGCTGAGATTGGAAAAAAGAGATTACCTCTACGTATCTGCTGTACCTGCCTCCAATCCTCAAAATTAGACGCGTTATCTTCCGTCTTCGTCGATTACTTCATCCATGTGCATCCATCCCATTGGCGCGCAAAAAGCTTCACCGGCTCATGCGAACTGCGACCAACCAGACTCTCTCACTCGGACACAGGGGAAAGGAAACCAACAGGAGGGAGGCACGGGAATATGTAGTTGGTTGAGCCCGATCGAGATACCTGCGTGAAGGAGAAATCACATGTCATATGCGGTTCGTTCTGAGTTTGTTCAGATCCAGTCCTGAAGGGGTGGTGGGTTGGGAGAGTTCTAGAGTTTGGCTACAGGTACCTTAATCAGGTAGTTGGAAAAATGTGAAAGATAAAGACGAGGGATGTCATTCGGACTGCCTCACGGGTTGAGGCTTCATGTAGAGTTATTAGAAATAGAAAAATGAGATAAACGCGTACACTAGGTTTGGTAGGTGACTGCTTTCTCTGAGACTTAAATGGCTCGAGATTCCTGTCACAGGACCAGTGTTTCACAGTCTCTTCTCTTCATCATCAATGTCTATCTATCATGGCCGATTATGAGGAATGCAAAGAATAGATTCAGCAGTTCATTAGTCGTTAGATGTATCCAAGCGAAAAACTTACCTACGCTCAAGCCCAATTCTCAACATCCCCACCACCAGCCCAATCCATCGTCATCGCAGCCCAGAGATCATTATACCCCATTCCCATATCCATTCCCATGTTCATACCACCTATCCCCGACCCCATCGTTGGCATTCCCACCGGCACACCAGCACCACCACCACTCCCCTCCCCTGACATATGTTCTCCACTTGCAACACCATTCCTTGTCGTGTCAGCGCTCCCACTGCCAACACTGCCAAGACTATTCGCACTCGGACTACCCCCAGACCCAGTTAATGATGTAGAGTTGAAAGCAAACGTCTCATCCCAATAGGGATAATAAGGTTCCAAACTGCCGTCCATCATTGGACACCCCGATATGTTTGTTGAGGGGATGTGCAGGGTGGGTATGGGTGCTGCTTGCGAGATGTCTACCTCGAGAGGGAGCATGGAGAGGTCCATGTGGATGTCTAGGACTTCTTGTTGACTTTGGGGATGCTGGTGGTGCTGGTGGTGGTTCTTGGTGGTGGTGAAGTCTGTTGGTGATGTTGGGGTTTGGAGGTGTTGGGTTTGGTGCTGGTGATGATGATGATGGGGTGGTGGTGGTTGTTGAGGTTGTAAGTGATGTTGCTCCCCCAGATGATCATGAGGATTATCCCCCCCCTCACCAACCGCCTTCCCAGTAACAGGACAAACACCCACACCCACACCAACACCAACACCACCCATCCTCGTATCCTTATCCTTCTTCCCTCTACCCAAACCCGCCCCCTCCAACTTCGCAACTCGATTCCTAAACTTCCTCCTCACCACCGCAAACACAACCTTACTAGCACTCAACACATCCATCCCCTTAGTCGTCGGCATCGTCGCCGGCGTCAGGTTACTCCTATCTTTGTCCGTCTCTTCAGAGGTAGACGAGGTAGAAGTAGTACCCAACCGACACAACCTCTCCAAAAACCCCTCAAACCTGACCACCCTCCTCGCCGCATAGTCATCCCACTCCGGACAAAACATGATCGGAAAACTCATGCGAAACCCCAAAATGGTACTCAAAATCAGACAGCCCCAGCCGATCATGGAGAAGGCGTTGATCTCGTGTGCTGACAGCGACAGAAAGTACTCGTAGTTTTGGTGTAAGGTGGGGATCAGACCCAGAAGACGGTTGGGGTCTACGCGGAAGGAAGGTGGGTTTCCTTTCTCCAGGCCGGGGAGCTTGACGAAGGGGAGTTTGAGGAGGGGCGCGCCGGTGAGGAAGAGGCGGGTGAAGAGGGTTGTTATGCGGATTGAGGCTAGCATTAGTAGGGTGGATGTTAGTTATGAAGGCAGTGAATGGTTGGAAAAAAAGGGAAGGGAAGGGAAGGGAAGGGAAAACGTAACGTACGTATTGATTGAAGATCGGGAGGCATCTTGGCTTCCCATTCGTTTAGTTGGGCTTCCATGCCTTTGATGATCATCTCGATCTGGCTCTCGGTTTGTTGTGGTAGACCACCTCTTTGGGATTTACGCAGATCGTTCGTCTCTTCGCAGAGCCGTTGGAGGCGGACTAGCCAGGGGAGAATGCGGTCGCCCTTGGTTATGCTGTACTTCTCGAGGATGTCGCAGCATTTGGCGGTATAGCTGGTGAAGGACATGGAGGGTGTGCGGTTCCATGTTGTTGCGAAGCTATTGTGTGTTAGTTCAACTGTGGAACGAGATTCAGTGAATGAGACTTACTTTGACGCAACATAATACGTAGCCAGATAAGTCCTGATCTCCTCCAGTCTCTGCGGACTAGGACGTCTCGGACCACAGAGCTCATCAACACCGGGATCCACATCCAGCTCAAGATCATTAGCTATATCGACCGCCATCCGCACATACTGAAACGCCTGTCTGTTCTTCGGTCGGAGATGGAAGGGATACCTAGACAACAAAGTCACTCATTAGTCACCATCACCCTTTCCCCTGTCTAAACACCATCACCATGTAGAGTGTAGACAAAAACTCACCAAGCAACATAAACCGCCAGCCCCTGCAACAGCTCCAGACTCCTCTCACCACCCGCCACAAACTTCAGCCCCAAAATCTTCCTAAACTCCTCATCATACAGACTATGACCCTGCAACGTCCTTGTGCTGCTCGCCACCGCCAACACAGCCAGCAGCACAAACGGCCTCTCCCTTGCAAGGGACGCCACCGTCGCTTCTTCTAGTTCTACTTTCCCCTCCACCTCAGTCTCGTCATTGCAGACAACATGATCAACCAACACACAAGGAAAATGCCAAACCATGACTTTCCTAAAGATATCCAAGAGCCGCGAGGCGGAGTCGACGTTGAATTGTGGTTGTACTGAGAGGGAGGCGAGGGATCGGCTGCTTCCTCCTGGTCCTGGTCCTGGTCCCGGGGCTCTGGTGTTTCCGTTCCCGTTTCCAGTCCTCGACCCAACGCCAACGCCAACGCCAACTCCAGACGCAGACGCAGACGCAGACGCAGACGCAGACGCAGACGCAGACGCA
This sequence comes from Neurospora tetraspora, assembly GCF_033439725.1. Lineage (NCBI taxonomy): Eukaryota > Fungi > Ascomycota > Sordariomycetes > Sordariales > Sordariaceae > Neurospora > Neurospora tetraspora. The sequence goes on from NW_026944383.1 coordinate 4,509,545, forward strand.
GACGCAGAACTACTCCCCGGCGTAGCAGCCGACGCTCCAACCGGTAACGAACTAGCATGGCTCGCATGGCTTGCATGACTAGAGATTACCGACCCTCCTGGCTCACCGTCGGATCCATAATCGTACTCGTAGCCATAGGTACCGTCGTCCTCGGAATCCATCCCGTCGCCGCCGAGACTGGGACAAATGCGATCCACGTAGCCTTCGTGATCGAGACGGAGAGACTCCAAGCTGATGGCTACGTCGACGGAGGCGGTGGGGATGGGGACGTCGATGGTGAAGGTGCGGGAAGGGCCGGGGGGTGGGCCGGGGAGGGGAGATTGGACGGAGTAGGGGTTTGTGGTGGTTGTGGTGGTTGTGGCTGTTGTTGATGTTGATGTTTTGGGGTTGGTATTGGTGGTGGTTGTTGTGGAGTTTTGGTCGGCGGTTCTGGATGGGGGAAAGGAGAGTGTAAGTGGGTGGAGATTTTTGGGAGATGTTGAAGGAATTCGAGGAAAGGTTGGATATGATTGTTGAATCTTTGAGAAGCTGGTATTATGAGTTTGAAACGGTGAAGTTATAAAAAAGAAAAAAAAATACTGAACTTACACCCTCAACCCTCTAGGCCGTCTTTTTCTGGGACCAGTCTTGAAGATACACTCTCGTTTAGAAGCTAAGCATCTGAAACAACAACCCGATGAAGTCCAGCAGTTAGCGGCCGTTGAAACTGAGAGATTGGTTGAAACCAGTCTAAAGAAAATAAAAGAACGGACAGCAATGTACGCCGTCAAATAACTTTCATCAAAAACAAACCAACCTTTTACATATCCCAACTTGACTGCTCCCCTGACACTTGACCTTAGCAAACCTGCAAGCCTCACAAGCGTTGGCGACACGGGACCGAAGCGGAGCCTTTTCTTTTTGTTGCTGTTGTTCCATGCTTTCAATTCCGGTGGGTGTCGAAAACTGATAGATAGTGTAGTTCCTGTTTGAAACAAGCAAGTAAGGTAGAGAGAGGTAAGTTCCTCGATGGTTCGGGTCTAGTTTGTTGGTGGTCGGGTCGGGTGAGCCAACTGAAGTGGCGCAGAGATATTATTGTTGGTGGAGAGACGTCCTAACTTCCGGAGTCTCTCGGCGTTAAAGTGAGCTCTTGGTGTGGTAACAATGGTTTTGTGGTATCGTTGACATGGCGGGGCCCAATGAATCCTCCTGGCAGGTACTCTTTCAGTTCGTGTGCTCCGTGTTATGTCGCAATGTGCCGAGTCCGAGGAACACGGGGGCGGGTCCGGTGGATGTGGAGGATTGTGGAGGAGGTGAAAAAGGAGGAGACAAGGAGAACCCGGCTTCTTAGCTCCGAAGGGGCACGGAGGTTAAATGTGGAGATGAGGATTTGTGGGGGAGACACGAAAGTTGATGGAGACGGTGGGAATGATTGACCATTGAGATTCTGTGATCATCATGGGTACGAGCTGTTCTAGCCTTTTCAGTGATTTCTGGACCCCTCTGTCGGACCCCTCCGGACCCTTGGGAGACCCCTTTTTCAGCCTCTCCACGTCAACAACTTGGCTCCCGCCTTGGCATATGGCACCGCCCTGATCATCAGTGGAGTCAACACAGCCCTACAGGGCGGTGATGGTGTCATCATTCAACAGGTTTCTCAACATCAACCACTGCTGTTGTTTGGATCTCGAGGTGGTTTCACTAAATATTAACGAATAAAAGGCATGTCGCCATCGGCTTTTTACGGCGGTGAGCTCAACTGTATAAGCGCCTAGCCCGATCGTACACCCAACTACACTACACTACCTCTACACTTCCCCGCCCGGACGTGCCATTAAAGTAACTTAAGTCCGGAAGCTCATGCTCATCCAGTCGCCATGTCCGTCAAACCATTGGGTATCCTTTCCGACACACCTTGCCATCATAAACCATGCTCGCAAGAACCACGCTCGCGAGACAAAGAGAAAAAGAAAAAGGCCTGGCATGGCCAATGAAGTCATCACGATGATCCCATCCCATCGCAGCCGCTTTATGACATTCATCATCAACACAAATCAGCCACTCAACAAGCCGTCTCCTCAGCACACCTCACCAGCTCGCAAAGCGTCCTCAACAAGAACGGATCCAGCGCCACCGTCTCCTTCGGCGACAGCGCCTCGCCCTCCACCATACCCTCTCCAGTAGTAAGCTTCAGCGTCGTAACCAAACGGGCGATGCATCTCGCTAAACCAGCATGAATATCCCTTAGGGCAGCCAAGTCGCACCCAGCAGCATTGCTACCGCCGCTGCTGCTGGTCGACAACTTAGGCACACCACCCTTTTCGCTGTCTCTGGTGAAGGGACGGCTAAAGCCTCCGTCTCTGGGAGAGTAGAACGCACCGGAGGAGAAATTTGCTGCTTCATCGTTCATGCCGAGGATGCTCTCTGCCTTTCTGGGGATGCGGCGCACGTTGTCTTCGTCCGAGCGGCGCGTCGGGCTGGAAGGGTTGCGTTGGACGCTGTTGGTTTCTTTGGGAACGTGCGATGATGTGCCGGGTAGAGGAGGGCAGAGGGTACCGATGTAGTTGTAGGCGATTAGGTGCGCGTAGAGGGCGTCACAGAGGTGATCGGTGCCGGTGGGGAAGATATTCTTGATGGGTGCCCAGTCTGGGACACCAGAGGGTTTGCTGGCTCTCGGCTCGGGAGAGGTGTTTCCGGTCAAGTCGTGGGCGTAACTTGCGAATCTTTTGTTGTTGCGCCGGCTTTGCATTAGGTTGGGGAGATTCCAGCGCTTGCGCGACTTGGTGCTTAGGTTGGAGAAGGTGAAGACCGACTCGTTGTCGTCGTCGTCGACACTGTTGCCGGGCTTTCTGACCTGGTGTTTGAGCTTCCTGGAATACGTCCGTATCGTCTCGATGGACAGGCTGGAGGTGAGCAGCGTGGTTTCCGGAAAACACGAGGTCGAGATGCGCAGAGTGTTCAACAGTTCCACGGGCAAGGGAACGCCGGCCACAGGACTGTTTGGAACGAAGCTAGGAGCACGAACACGACCGACTGCTGGCTCCGTATGCGATCGAATCCAATCTTGAAGGTGTCCAGTCGACGTCTTCACGCTCAACTTCGAGCGTAGATCTTGGACGTTGTCCCCGGACGGCCGTTCATCTCTCACACTTTCCTTCCTGGCTACTCCAACCTCAGTAGGCAACGTCTGCGAGTGTGGAACATTTTTCTTCATATATAGCTCAAGCGACGGCCTTTTAGAGGCATCGATGATCGTCCTGCCTCCGGGTGTCGAAAGCACTGGCAACGTCGGGGATGGGAGCAGCGTTATGCCCCTAGCCTGGACATCGCTGTTCTGAAAACTGTCCGCATCGCTGGCGGGCCCTTCCTGTTGACAGAATGCAGGTAGAGCTGGGGGTTTCTGAAGATGAAGTCTTCTGAGTGATGACTTCCTTTTGGGCACAACTGGCGGATGGATGTCGATTATGCGAGGCTTTCCTATGCAAGACTGTCCAGAAGATGTGCGCGGACGATCGCCGTCCTCAGTCAAGTGGATTGGCAATGCCATCGGGACCGCATTCGGGAACGGCGTCCTCGGCGAACTTGGAGAGGATAGCACGGTCTTGCCGAGAATTGTGTCGTTGAATCCAAGGGCTGTTTGCGGCCGAGGGGGAACATAGCGGTCGTTGACCATTTCGGGCTCTTCTGATCCGGACATCAGGTCTGGCTCATCATCGAACCACGTTCCTTGCCGGTTTGCAGTCGGCTTCGACGAAGTGGAAGAGGGGGAGTGGGGCTTGCTGGAAAATGGCGAAGAACTGCGGCCGGAAATCGAGGTGGTAGTTGTGACCACTGATTGCTGGCGGGTTCTGATTGAAGGTGGCATTATCTCTACGGATGAATCACTGGAGGTGTCAGAAGAGTCGTCCGCGGCCCCAAATTGCTCATGGTACCCGGGCATGCCTGCCGCCAATCTGCGCTCCGTGCCCTCGTGAAGGGATTGCCGGGCACTCTGTGGGGCCACAGATTTGTAATGGGATGAGGTACGAGAGGAGGTTCGGCGGTGGTGGTGGTTTGGTCCCTGCCCTTGGTTTGTCATTTGGTCTGATGTCCGATATGGATAGTCCTCATCCACGTGGGTCGCTGCTGCAAGACCTTGGCATGGGTAACCCGCGGTCATAGACTTTGTGTTGAAGAATACCTCGGATTCCTCCAAGCTCTGGATGAGGAGCTCGGGGAAGTTGAAGCCTTTGAACTGCGTCTCAATCTCCATTTTGATTGCTGGGCCGGGGAAAGAACTCGAAAAGGGTTTGGTGGCGGGCTGCCCTGACGACACCGGACGAAAAGAACCTTGAAACGGACCGGACGTCAACCGGGGCTGGCCAACGTGTGAAGGGAAGAAGCAGAAGTCTAGCTGCCACCTGAAGCCGCCAACTTGTCGATGCAGGATGCAGGAGGTCGCAGGAAGGACGCAGGACGAGCAACTCGTGGTCAAGTCAGATCGTCGTTGGGGTTAAGTGAAGTGGTCATGGATCCCTGCGCTGATCGCCTGTTGATATGATGCCGGGGCATATCCCTGCCACGGCGAAGGGAGCTTGCCTCGTACAAGAGCGCGTACGGTGTTGGACGGTATGGACGTGAATGGGAGACGGTGATTAGTGTGACGGTGAAACCGGGTTCTAGCAGAAATGCCGATACACCAAGTCTGCCGTGTAATGTTTTGGAACAGTCCTTCCAATCCCGCCTCGTAACAGCGAAACAAGCTAGACAGTGGCCTACCAGACACAGTTAGAAAATGTAGCGACTGACTGGTCAAGAAGGGTCAGGGTGAACAGTCGCGAACCAAGCGGATATCACGTTATAAGGCGGTCGTTTTTCCTTTGGGGAAGACCGCAAGTGACGAACGTCATGCGGAAAGAATGTTTGGGTAGCGAGCAGCATGGATCATGATGGTGGACTTACAATATATAACGTTATGTTTTATGTGGTGATACCCGGCGCTGTCAAAACAGTTGAGCCGACAGGGCGTAGCAGACCAAGTGAGACACTGGATGGAATGGCGCCCTTGGTTCCCAACACGCGAGGGATCGAGAAGGTCTCTAGAGCCGAGACAGTGATATAGATGACGGAGACACTGCGTGTGCCCTGAGAGCGTGGACACGAGGTTGCTGTTATATGGAACCTTGATGGAGGAGCTTTTGCCGCCTTACGGCCATTGAAAACAAAAACAAGAAACGTTTCCCTTTTGTCGTGGCTTGTCTTGTCCGCAGCGACATATCGAGGCCAGCAAGCTGGGCAGGAAAAAGAAAGGAAATAGTGGCCAACATTTTGGAGGCGTAGCTAGGCGTACTGTGAAGGTCGAGATGCAGGGGCGAGATAGTAGCACGAATCGGCATCCAGCGCACCTCGACGAACTCTTGCGCGAGTTTCCTTCCACTTGGCCGTCGGCGGCAGACATGAAAAGTTATCAACCACGGACGGATAGACACAGATACAGCGTCTTGGGTACCCGTCAGTTCAACCAAGCCATCCATATCGCCCCAGCATAGGTGTCGCCGAGGGAAATTCAAGGGTGAAGCCGCCATTTCCCGATCAATATTTCGTGTTCACCGTGACATGGTGGCATGTTCCTGGCCTTTTCCTATGCGGATGTCTTGACCCCTTCAGACTTGACGGTGAGTGAAGTTGGTGGGTGGAGGCGGTTCGCAAAGAGCCACGAGCCATGTGCGTCAGTCAACAGAAATCAGATATTTTCTTGCCCTTATCCCACCGGTTTGCGAGTATCGACCAATGGAGAAGAGATCGCCAAGAAAAAGGAATGTTGAGAGAGAGGGGAAAGGGTCTGGAGTGATGACAGACGCAGCGAAAAAAAAAGTAAGAGGATTGAGGGGAAATGTTAGCCCGGTGATTGCCCATTGTTGGTCCCAACCCAATTGCTCACAAATCGCAGACAATCAACACCGAGACTTGCGCAAGGAGAAAAAAAAACAAGGGAGAAACAATGGGATCTCGTGATGGATATGATATTTATTGCGGCTGAGAAGTTGAAGGTAGGATACCGGTAGATAAAGTAGATTGATGCACTTTTAGAACAGGGTAGGTAACAAAGGCAGGGTGACAACCCGAACAACGGATGATGGACGATGGATGATGAGTGGCAGGGGGTAATTTTGCGGGAGACAGAGTGACAGAGTCGCATCGGGGTCCAAGCTCCCACGAGCCACCCTGCCCTGGCCCGTTCTCGCTCCAATGCTTGGCGGTCTTGGCGTTCTCAACTCCATCAACGTGCATACCGTACGCCGTCATTACAAAAATTAAAATTTCATGAGAATCTCACAAGGTCTTGACAACACCATTGGCCCTTCAGCATATCTTTTCTTTTCCAAGACCTGCAGGATCCTGAAGCTGCCCTTCGGAATCGCTTGCATCAGATTAACCAGCCAACACCCCGTTTGGAATCCGCATCTTTTCCACCGGCGGGAGGACGGTAACATCAAATTTTGTGTTGTACCAATCACTGCACACGACATCCACCAAAAAAAGACAGAAGAGGAAACACACCTTTCATCAACCTGCATTTCCGTCAGGCTTCACAGCACATCTCTGCACTTACAGCAAAGGTCACGCGTCTGCCACGCCTGTCGCATTCCGCGGCTGCTTCCAAGAATCCGAAAAGAGTCTGAAAAGTCCAGATCGGGGCAGGGTCCTGATTCACGGAAGAAGAGTGAAGAGAGGAAAGAGATAAGCAAGCCACATAAATCAGCCTTTCAAGAAAAAAGGAAAATGCTATCGGAAGAATTCGTCTCAGCCATCTGCGGTGCTCCTCTGAGCTCCAACACGTCCATCGTCAAGGACGTGGGAATCTACGGCCACACTCTGAGCCCTACCTACTCTGTCAAATACAACTTCAAGAAGAGCTCGGCGCCGGTAAACTGCGTTGCCGTCAGCGACACACATGTCTACGCTGCTCAAGAGAACAAAGCCTATGTCCACGTTTACTCGAGGATACGCGGGAACCAGGAGGCCTTTGTGGCCTTCCCCGAGAGAATCCGGTGCTTGACCTTGGCTGGTGACGTCCTTATTTTGGGCACAGCAGAAGGTCGGCTCATGCTTTGGGAGGTAAGCTCATGTCACAAAAAGAAACAGATGTGTTCTTGAGACACGCCCAGTCTCTCCTTTCTTCAATTTTGATCCTTCCAACCAAGACACTAATATATATCCCTTACTCACCAGACATCCACCGGTCGCCTAGTATCAACCCCAGCGCGCCACGTCCAAGCAGTCTCCTGCGTAGTCGCCACGCCCTTCCACGTCTTGACGGGATCCGACGACTCAGACATCCACGTGTGGTCCCTCTCTTCACTGCTCGAGCTCACCCCTTCCTCCGCCGAACACGAGCCAGAGCGCAGTCTCTCCAACCACCGCGCCGCCATCACCGCCCTCTCCGTCAACGCCTCCGTTTCCTACGACACCAACCTTGCCGTCTCCGCCAGCAAAGACAAGTCCTGCATCATCTGGAACTACCAAACGGGCGACGCGCTGCGCACCCTCTTGTTCCCCAGCTTCCCCCTGTGCATGTCGCTGGACCCGGCCGCGCGCGCCATCATCGTCGGGTGCGAGGACTCGTCGCTTTACATGGCCGAGTTCTTCAAGGGGGGCGACAGCAAGGCTCTTTTGGGCGCGCAGTCCGAGGACGCGGCGACGGTGATGCAGATTTCTCAACCCTTCGGTGCCACCCAGCCTGGCGCTGGTCCGGCGTCTTGCTTGGCGTTTAGCTACGACGGCACGACGCTCCTGACGGGCCACCCCAAGGGCCAGATCATGAAGTGGGACGTGGTGGATAACAAGGCGCCGGTGGAGCTGACGAACCTTAATGCTGCCGTGACGAATTTGGTATTTGTCTCGCCCTTTGAGGCGAAGGCGGGGAACAACAAGGCGACCAAGACATCGACCATTGTGAAGCCGAATCAGGCGGAGCGCGCTTATACGGTTACGACCCAGCTTGAGGCTGATTTGAGGAGCCAGACGAGGGTTGACGAGTTGGTGAACTCGACTGGTTTCAGTCAGCAGGCTTTGGAGAACGCTATTGCGGCATTCCAGGAGGCCTTGGCGGAGAAGGAGTCTGAGAAGAAGGAATGAATGGGGTTTGGGAGTGGATCAGTTGGTGAAGAAATCTCTCCGATGAGAGACATTAGAGCACGTTGAGAGTAATCTCGCGGACGTGCATGGCTGATCGAGATCGTTTCCTGACCTGGCCTGGGACATGGTCAATTCATAAGGGGAAAATGAGAAGTTGACATGGTCAGGGTGAGTTCGCCATGTCCGTACATAGATAACTAGAACATTCTGTATATGTCGCAGATACCCCTGAATATAAATATCGAAATCAAAAGGCGCCGACTGTTATACCAGCTGAGTCACACAAACCAGAAACCACAAGGTCAGTTCTGCTGGACAGTCATTAACTCTTGTAAAGGACCCTATATGACGCACGACCTTTCAGGCAATGGTAAACAACATACAGCTTCCAGATGCCTTCCACCAAAACGCCACGCTTAACAAATATAAACAATGCTCATGATGAAACGCGCAAGTCTCACCGGAAATCAGTCACATGCCACCATAATCACCACCACCAGCCTGTCCCTTCTCAGCCCAATTATTATCCGAAGCAGCGTAACCTCTTCCTTCCGTGTCACTCGTGCTTGGCCACGCATCAATCACATTACCGTTCCCATTCCCATACCCAACAACACCACCCCCTCCATTCGCAGCAGGATACACCCCCTGCCCCAACCCGCCCGTCCTCCTTCGTTGCCGTTGCGGTATCTCACCACCACCACCTCCTGCCATCCCCATACCCTTCCCTTTCCTAGCACCATCACTTCCCTCCTCTCCCAAAAACACCCTCTCCCTCTCCCCCACCACCACCCTTCCATTAACCCTAAACATCTTCGCATTCGCATTGCTCAACGCCAACAATCCCGCCGTAGCCAACAACAAGACCATCATGATCATCGCCCCGACCTGCGTCATGTTGCCCGAAAAAGCAGCGACCATGTACACCAGCACTTTTGCCGTGGCTTCGAGGTAGCCCTCCACATGGGTCTTGGAGCGCAGCCAGGCGGTGGCGGTTATGGCGTAGAGATCTTCCGAGAGGCCACGGAGGCGGATGGAGCTGGTGGAGGGGTGGCTGGGGGAGTCGGAGCCGAGGGAGATGAGGAGGGAGGTTATGGGGTTGGGTTTGTGGTGATGGTTTGGAGATGGGGAGGGGGAAGATGGAGGGTGGAAGGGGTGGAAGGGGAATGGGAGAGAAGGAAGGAGACGGGGTTTGGAGCGTTGTTTGATTATGTAGATGTTGAGGATGCGGGAGAGCATTAGGGCTAGGAGGGAGGCTAGGGTCCACCCTTTTTGCATGTAAGTCTAGGGTCTGGACTACCGGTTATAGGACAAAGGAAGACTTACAATCCTGAAACAGAATAACTAGCACGATAGCCGCTATCGTCAACAGCGGACTGATCAGATATAAAACATGCGACAACCACCCCAGATCAGGTAAGTCATCCACCGCCCACACCGTGGCATGCAAGCCGCTCTCCGACCTCCTGATGCGTAACCGTTGTCTGATGGCCGGGATGGTGCCCACGTCCAAAGTGACCGTTTGTCCTGGGCGAGCAATCTTTTGGAGGTACAGTATCGTAGCGGCATTGTTGATACGGAAGGTCGTTGGTCTGGTCACACTGGCCCCGGGCCCGGGCCCAGTCCCGGCATCGACAACGGCAGTAGCGCTGGATCCGGACCACTTGGCGAGTTCATCGGCAGCTTGTTGGTAGTGTAGACCTGGAGCAAGGAGAAGGCTGTCGAGCCAACTGGAGCCGCCGGTGATGGCGGTGCGCTGGGCAACAGTGCTGAGGTCGGCGAGGGCCAGGAGACCGCCGGCGGAGAGCGAGACGCCGGGGATGGGGTTTGTGGTCCACTCCGGGAAGGAGACCATGGTCGTGTGCGGACCGGAGATATCGAGGTCTAGATCGGGGATCCCGGCTTCTGATCGTTTACTCCACCAAGTCGACGAGAGAGGCTCCAGAACGACTCAACCTTGGGCTTTCCGTTCCTGTAGGCTCCCGAGTGACTTGAAACTGAGCAGTCACTCCATCACTCGAAGGGAGCCGTGACAGGAGACACCCGTCTTTACGCCCGTGATAAACTGTTGCACGCAGGGGAAGGGGCGATAAAGAAAAATAAATACCGTCCCGATCGTGACACTTCACCGTACATTAGAGCGCAAGCCCATGACGCCAAACTGCCTAGCAAACCCTGCCAAGGCAGCCTATGAGGTGAAGAAGCGCCATCTTGGAGGCTCCGTTGGATGTTGTCTCCCTCCCTGGTTTAAGCTGAATGCCCACCCTTGTTCCTTTTGCATAAACCCACATGATAGCAGAGGTGTCCCTTAGTGTAACGGTACAAGTACCCGTGGACGTTTTTTCATAAGTCCGAGAAGAACTTTGGCAATCGCGAAGCTCACATTGTCAGTGAGTCTTGTGATAAAGAGAAACATTCACACCCTCTTCCAAGTTGACTGAAAAAGAGAGAGATGTTGGAGACTACCAAAGTGGATCCATAAATCACGGTGGGCCCAAGCTCCAAGCTGCATGCTGCCTGATCGACGACATCATTCGTCTAGCACCTGACCTGTGCCCACCGTGCCATGCGGGGGAGGCCCCACTGAACAGGGGGATGGCAGGCTCGCCAGGAAACGACCAACGACGGATGGCCATTTTAGAATCGTCACTCTTCAATTTTGTCTCGAAAAAGTCTCGAGCAAAGTCGATTGACGGCATTGCAGCAGTGCCAGACCACGCCATTATGGGCAACACGCACTGATGTGAACTGACCACCCGATATACCAGTAGAACACCTCAAACTCCTGAACCTCCTCCTCCGCCTCTCCTCCTGAGCTGTCGAGCTCTCGTCTCGCAATGCGCCCGCGACTCCTTCTCCCTCGCGGGGACCTGGCCCGGCCATGCTCCCCGGCGATACACTCGACGACCACCCGATTCTTTACACAGAGCGCATCACTTCGCGTGGGAATTCGAACAAGACCCCAACTCGGCTTCCTCAACGTACCCGTAACCACCCAACAATATCGTTACCTGACGACCGAGCGCAAGGCGAGACTCAAGTACGACATCAAGCAGGGAATCAAGATCACCTCATCCCTTTGGATCGCTGGCGCTTGCTGCTTCGCCATCGCATTCGCCCTTGTTGAAGAAACACTCGAAGCCCGATATCCGACACCACACGAATGGAGCATGCTAAGTCGAATTTTCTTCCGCGGAGCTTTCTGCGAGCGAGACCAGACCGACCCGTCCCGCATAACCGACTGGGTTCATGTGACGAATTGGATCAAGAGCGTGGTAGACCGGTTGGAGGATCCCAGCATTGACGGCAAGGGACTTAGGGATGCGCCGTCCGACAGACCAAAAGGCACCAAGGACATCAGCACCATGTCCGAGAACTGGAGACGGGGCTACTACGAAGCCATGATGTTGTACGCAAAGGCCGCCGAGAACGTCGAGAAGTGGGTAACCGACAAGACCCAAAACCTCACCGTCCCGAACGACTACGTAATCGGTCCCTCCAACCCCAACCCGCGCCCCTTCCCCAACGAGGACTACCGACCGCCGCAAGAGGACGACTGCGTGCCGACCTTCGAGTCCCCCAACGAGATCTACATGCGCATCCTCTCCACCGAAGGCCTCACCAACCGACAGCGCATGGAAGCCGGCCTGGCCTACGCCACCTGGCTCGAATTCAAGCAAATCACCGGACCCGCCAACATCATCCTCGAAAACGCCGTCGACCTCGCCGCCACCGAGCAAGCCTCCCTCATCGGCGGCCAGTCCCCGCTAGACACCAAAACTTACACCCTCATCGACACCGCCGGCCACCATCCCTCCTCCAACCTCCTCCAATCCCTCACCGCCCTCGCCACCTTCCGCGCCCGCAACGGCGACGTCTCCTCCGCCCTTCCCATGCTCGTCTCCATCCTCCAAGCGCGCAAAACCCTTCCGACTTCCGACCCGCGCCGCATCCCTCCCCTTCCACAGAAGAAACAGACCTGGGCCGGCGCCGCTCTAGCTCTCCTCTCGGAGCCGCCCTATCCGGACGCACCCGAGGATGGCACCCTCCCCCCTTTGCGCGACGCCAAGGAACGCTGCGAGGAGGCCGCCCTGAGTCTGCATATCGGCGAGATCATGTACACTGCCAAGTCTACCAACAACACCAACCCTTCAGAAACCTCTGCTCAGCATCATTCCCACCACCGCGAAGAAGGACTAGGCTGGACCCGCGAAGCAGTCGACATAGCCGAGGAACAACTCCGCGGTCTAAGCAACAAGCAGTCCGCCATGCCCGCCAGACACACATGCCGCGAGTGTTTGGCTGCGGGGCTGGAGAACTGGACGATGATGGTGTCGAGGCTGGCGAGGGAGGAGAAGGCGAGAAAGGAGGAGTTGGAAAGGAATCCGGACCTTCACAAGCCAAAGAAAACGAGCTGGTGGGGCTTCTGGGGACAAGGGGAACACAAACAGGAGGATTTGAATAGGTGGGCGGCGGAGGAGAAGGTTATTGCCGAGAGGCAGAGGAGGGCGGCGGATTTGTTGGACGAGTTGCCGACGGGTAATAGGGGGTTTTTGTCTTTTTTGCAGGCTTAAATGCTCGGATGGCTGGGAAGAATGTGGTGGATCTTGGGTGGGTGGATTTGGGGTGGCCTTGAAGCACCCTCTCCCAGGCACGGAAGAGAATGGTTGAGTAGTGAGTGTGGGACGGTTTGGTGAAATGCATCATGGAAAAGGAGCACAGGACAAAGGGGGGCAGAACACTACTTGCTTATTAGCGTTGTAGTATGTATGTTTGTATATTTAGTAGTTTGCTTCACGCATTGTACGTATTACAGAAGCTTACGTTGAGGGTTAAGGAGGATACAGCACTCCTTGCCGACATTCACGACTGTTGGATAAGTTCACAGCTAGGAGATTATCGATGTGATTCATGATATCTATCGACTTGAAATTTCCGAAAACACCTCAGGCTAGTTGTGAAACAGCACCGGATGGCCTTGACTAAACCACTCTAGACTAACTCTAGAAATATCGGAAATCCTGGAGAGCTCAAGATCACGTCCCCGTCTGTTTGACTCGAAGATTGGCCTCTTCCTTTCACTATTTGCAGACTATTATGTGTAGGAGATCGCGCCGACATGGATGGGAGGAGGGCACTCCAAGCCTAGATGCACTTCCCGTTCCGTACCTGTGTGATCATCCCCGTCTCACTTATCCTCGTAACTGGGAAGATAGCACCCACCCCAACCCTTTGACCGAGTCGGTCCTACGCGAGAAACCACCAGCCTTGGTTTCCTAGGATTTCTCTTAGATCTCCTCCTCAGAGTCAGCATTGCCATCCGCCATCCTTTCTCTCTTGGACATCTCCTTGGCCAACTCCTCGTCGATACCCTCGGGTTCATCCTTAGAAGGAGGCTGGACGTCTCTCTGAACTCTGACTTTGACCTTCTTGGCCACCTGTTCATCATCGTCCCTTTTGTCTCCGTCTTCCTTGTGCTTCTCCTTCAACTCCTCAGTCTCCTCCTTGGACTCATCGTCGTCCTTATCCCATCCTGGCCATTTACCGTCATCCTCCTCTTCCTCGGGGAAGATGTGAACCCTCTCATTGACGTAATCCTTATCCATAGCGACCTCCTGCAGCCACTTCAGAACTGCTGAGCCGGCCTCGATGAGCACGAGCTCCATGATGAAGGCGTCGGGGCCGACACTGTAGGTAGGGCAGCCGTAGCCGACGTAGCCGGTGACGGCGCGGCTACCGCCATCCGGGCCGGCGATAAGGGTGTCGAGGGGATCCTGGTTCATGATGTAGGCGCGTCCACGCTGTTTGTAAGGGTACTTGTTAGCTGGGTGATTGCTACTTGATCGTGGGCTTGGAAGGAGAAGAACAACTTACCTGATCCACGAACTTTTTGAAGCCCTGGCAGTTTGCCTCACGCATATCGTAAAAGCCACCCAGCACAACGAGAGCGTTCAGCCTGTGTCCGATCTTCGCCCAGACATCGTCATTGTCGAGGTACTGCTCCACCTCATCCGCCATGTCACCGAGCGCGATGACATCGATCTTGGCCTTCTCACTAACGAACTGCGGCACCACCTTCTCAAAGATATACTTGACATGCTCCGTCGGATTGGCATTCTCCGGAATGGTATTCCTCTCCGGATCGTGGTGCCAACCCCAGTGAACCAGACTGCTACCCGGAATCTGGTGACGAGCAAACTCACTCAGCCCTTTCTTCCCCTCAGGCCACCACCAGAGGTTGCCAGGGTTGGCGAGGATGATGCCGGGCGCAGCGTCGTCGGTGGCGGAAGACTTCTGCTGCTTGAGAGCCTTGACCATGTTCATCATCGAGCCCTTGTTGAGACCGCCCAATCCGCTGGCCACACGGTGCGCCAGAATGCCAAAGTCCTGGCCGGACTGGCCGAAGATGATCACGACGCGCGACTTGGTGGAGAGATCCTCGCTGAGACGGATCTTGACATGACGCTCATCCTCGCTGGCAACGCCGAGCGGGAGGAGGGCCTTCTTCAGGCCTTCGGCTTCGAGGCGTGAGTCGATGATCTGTTTGACTACCTCTGTTGGATTTCGATATTTTTGTCAGTATCAGCTCAGATGGTTGTCAGAAATGGAGCGTTCATAACATACCGTTGAAGGCGAAGCGCTGACAGTCGTTGTACCTCACGTTCTTGGTCGAGAAGTACTTGAAGTAGAAGTCGGGGTCTTGCCAGTAGCGAACTTCATCTTCCTCGTTGATGAAGTATCTATGCGCACACGATATGTTAGAATGATCGTCCTGTTGAGGATAACTTGGTTGATATCACGAACCCGAGCTCCTTGAGGTCTGGGGTGAACTTTGGTTCAGCTGGAAGGCCTGACCAACGGCGACGAAACATCTTTTCTGCTTGGAGGTCGTTGAGTGTCCTGGTTGGGTTGCCGTTGATCAAGTTGGTTGGTTGTAAGCGTGAGGAAGGAAAGAACGTGAACCGCGTCGAGGGGTATTTGAATCCTCGTTACTTGGAGGTTCGCGAAGAAACTCGAAGGCTGCCGAACCGGTCTGAAGATGAGACGGAAGGAGCCCAACAGTTGTTCTTTCATTCACAGGGAAGAGCGAGAATGGCGAGATTGGAGAACGGGATGGGATGATACTAACGAGTGAAAATGAGAAGGTAAACACTCAACTGCTTCAGATGGATGGTTAAACTGCTGTGACATTGTAGCTGTAAGATCGATAGATGTCGACATGCGGTACTGGTTCCAGTTCTCATCCAGACCTGCCTCATCCCATCACCGATATAAGACGTGCTTGACAAACATGACCATGTTAACAGGCAACCAAACTCAAGCTGACAGCCGCTCCAACGAGGAAGTGTTTTCTTGACAAAATCAAGGTTGCGCAAACGTGAGCAATCGCCGGTTATGAGAACTGACGGAACGAATGGATAACACGAGACTTCAACGAACATCAGAGATCGAAGGCGTGGTGAATGAAGTCGTCGAACATACGAAGTGTTGGTGGTGGACGTGGTTGTCATGCGAACAGCACAGCACGCATCAACTTCCGCGTCTCGTCGACAGCGTCGTCTGTGTGGTTAAGACCAACGCCTCTCATTTCGCAAAGCCAACATTCTGCTACCAGAGTACGCGCCAAAAGCACCATCCAAAAAACCAAGCCAGAAACGACAACCTTCTTCCTCACACCCCAAGCACGTAGCCCAGGGTTGTAACGAAAAAGTCGTGAGCACAAACAAGTAGTAGTTCGCGTCGCCTGGAGGCAGTGTGATACCAGGGACACAGTGGTCAGTATCCATAGGCAAGCCCAGAGGGATACCGACCGAGTTGCAAAAATTAGAATAATCACGATTCTACTCCGTAGAGCAGTTTCAGAGATTAAACTGAAAAGAACAGATACTACACTTGATCTAAGCCAAAAGGCAAAGAGAGCTAAAGAAGAAAAAGAGAAAAAAAACCAGATAAAAATTGGGAGGGGGGGACGGTGTTAAATAGGTGTTTAGGAGTGGCCTGTGCACGAGTGCAAGCTGGAGAATTTGGGTGGAGCCCTGCTGGAGAGTGGCAGTCAGTTGGTTTGCGACTGGCAGACCTGTCAATGCTCATTGCCAACCTGCGAGAAAAATGACACCGCCCGGCAGCATTCTGCGGTTTCGCGCGCGGCGGGCTGGACGGCAAGCGCACAGGCCACTGGCCCGCCGTGGGGCGCCGGGAGAGTGACTGCGGCTCGCTAGGGCGACGACGCCGGAAGGAAAGCAACCGCCTGTGATAGTATCGAATTCGCGCCTCGATCGGTATCGACGTCGTCTACATCCGACCCAACCCGCCAGTCCACCTCACCACCAAAACCGCCAAAATGTCCATGTTCCGTGCCAAGAAGCTCGACCTCGGGTGCTTCACCAACGTCCGGGTCCTTCGTGATCACTCCAAGCGCAAGGCCTTTTTGGAGGCCGAGCCGGAGAGGTACCTACATCTCCATCCCTCGCTCCTCTTGCTCGCGACTTCGACGACAACAGATGATCTAACGACTCCTCTGTATTAGACAAGCCCTGCGCTACGCCATCCGCAACACCACCCTCCCTGCCCGTACCAGGGCCGTCGCCCAGCTCCAGCTCACCCAAATGCACGCCTACACCAGGCCGACGCAGATCCGGAACCGCTGTATCCTCGGTGGAAAGAGTCGAGGTATCTTGAGGGACTTCAAGATGACAAGAGTATGTCCGCTATCGAACGTCCTAAACGGAGGGGTGATGGGCTACGAGTTGAGCTCCAGATTGGAATGGGGGAAACCTTGCAGAGGCACGCGGCTTGCTAACATTGTTGGATCGCAAACAGTACAATTTCCGTATGAACGCCCTGATGGGTAACATTCCGGGTGTCAAGAAGGCCTCTTGGTAAAAGAGAGCATGGCTACAAGGAACCCAGAGGTTTGTTGTGGTGGAGATGGTATCGGTACGCCCAGAGGCGAATAAACTCTTTTCAAAACCCAGATGGGCTCGGGTTCGTCGTGTTGGTCAGAAAGTGCTACGCAGGGTTGAGAGACACCCGTGTGAGTGACCACACGATGAAGAGTGCTTCAAAGCTTTTTAGTGGGCAGAGGAGTTTGTATGATGCATCCTCCTGGACTGGGGATCTCTCTCCCGATGCCCGCTGTGTACTACTGTTGTTACAATATTATACTCAGACACAGCAAATGAATGAATGTCTTTTTCAAGTTAACCGAAAGAACGATTCTCCCAAACGCCAAAGCGCATGCGACCCCCAAGGTGCCAAATAACCAATCCGTCATGAGTCTATATGTTATTATACCCGCCATGGGATAGCTGTGAAAGCGCTAAATCCCAATTATAAATGTTGAAACACGCTCCAGAAACGACATCTAACACAAGCTGCCTTAAGCGGACTTGGCGCTAGTCGCCTCCTCGGCGGCAACCGCCTGACCGAGGGCCTCAGAGACAGCCTTCTCGCCGGAACGCTTCCTCAAGACGTTCTCGATGAAAGCCTCACCAGCCTTGTACGAGGAACGAACCAAAGGACCGCTGGCGCAGTACAGGAAGCCCATGTCAAGAGCACGCTGCCTCCAGAGCTCGAACTCATCGGGAGTGATGTACTTCTCCACCGCGAGATGTCTCTTGGTTGGGCGCATGTACTGTCCGAAGGTAACGACATCAACATCGACCTTCCTCAGTTCTACAGAGCAACATTGTGGTTAGCATTGATCAAATGGGCAAGCGCAACTGATATGACTCACCCCTCAAAGCGTCCCAAAGCTCCTCCTCGGTCTCACCCAGACCAAGCATGATACTGGTCTTGGTGATAATGCCTTCCTTGCCCCGGACCTTCTTGACGTGTTCCAACACCTTCAAACTTTGACGAAATGTAGCACGGCGATCACGCACGTAAGGCGTCAAGTTCTCGACAGTCTCAACGTTATGCGCATACACATCCAGTCCACTCTCCGCCACAATCTTGACCATGTCCAAGTCACCCATAAAGTCACCGGTCAGAGCCTCAACGAGCAGAGTGGGCTTCTTCTGTTTGATCCGGCGAATCGTTTCCGCAAAGTGCCTGGCACCACCATCGGCCAGATCGTCACGGTCGACACTCGTCAGCACAACATAACCGAGACCCCAGCGGGCCAGAGCCTCAGCGGTGTTCTCGGGCTCGTGGGGATCCAGCGGGGGCGGCTTGCGGCTTGTCTTGACGCTGCAGAAGCGGCAGCCACGGGTGCAGGTGTCGCCCATGAGCATGATGGTGGCCGTCGCGGCGGCCTTGTTGGAGCCGCCCCAGCACTCGCCAATGTTGGGACATCTAGCCTCCTCGCATACTGTGTGAAGGTTGAGACCGCGCAGGTCGGCCTTGATCTTGGCAAATTCGGGGTTCGCGCCGGCACTCGGGATGGGCGTCTTGAGCCATTCGGGCAAGCGGGTGATGGTACGCTTCTTGCCGGCGGGTCCGACTTGGGCTGTGCGCAGGGTGTAGGCTTCGCTGGGTGCGAGAGGAGCAGCTGACGATTGGTTTGCGATGAAGTCGTCGAGGGAAGCGAGAGTGGTGTCCTTGAAGTAGGTCGGGCGCGGCTTAGTTGCGGGCGCGGATGCGGATGCGGCTGGCGATGACTCTTGCGATGTCGGCTGGCTGGCTGGAGCAGATGGGATGGTGGCGTATGACCGAGTCGACAGGGCGGCGGCGCGCGCAAAAGACCTCCGCAAAGGCGCCTGGAGACGCTGGATCGGGGCCGGTGAAGCCATGATGTACTATGATTCTTGGTGTTGAGCTTGCCGGAACCCTACCAGTCTTGAACTGCTGCAAACAAGCCGGGGGAGCTTGGGTGGCGGATGCGGATGATGGTGGATGACTGGGGGAGCAATGGAGACAAAAAGTTCGGCCCCCCCGGTGCACCGGCGCTTTGGAGCCTTTGGAGATTTTTAGTGGCCCACGCCGCCCATGTCCGGTTACGTAACGCCGATCATACCCGCCAGCTGCCGGGGCGCATGAGAAGGGGCACCGCGCTTGAACCGGCAAGACCGGGACCCCCATTCCTTGTGCTGGCGGCCATGACTCCATTTTGTGAACCCTTTTGAGTCCAGCAGTTCACCCCACGCACGTTCACCCCATGTTGTTTCTCGTGGAAGTCTGGAAGCAGCCGACTGACTGACTTGCAGATAATCTTCCCGATTTGTTTCAACATCTTCTAACACTAAACTGGGGGGTAGTGGTAAGGACGACTTGTATCACTATCTGTTTCCGCAAAAACACCGTCGAATCTGTATCTGGTTGACGGCATTCGCTTCGGCCAACAGCCCCGTCCCGGTCATTCGTCAAGTGGACCGGAGACTGGAGAGAAATGCCGTAACA
This sequence comes from Neurospora tetraspora, assembly GCF_033439725.1. Classification (NCBI taxonomy): domain Eukaryota; kingdom Fungi; phylum Ascomycota; class Sordariomycetes; order Sordariales; family Sordariaceae; genus Neurospora; species Neurospora tetraspora. The sequence continues at coordinate 4,528,982 of NW_026944383.1, forward strand.
TCCGCATGCCGTGGATGCCTTTCCCGATGATGTCGGGCATCTTCGACCGTTGAGAATGAGGGGCCAGGTACGAGATATGTAATATCGTGAGGAATGTATATCTGATGGTCGATGAAACGAAGCTGCAACACAACCGACCCGACAAAGGAGAAGATGCCGTGCCAATGCGGTTAGGTGTAAACTCTACCCAGAGTCGGTGAAGTGTCGTAGTCAGGAGAACTCAGGGGAAAGACAGGCTCTTCACCGTGATATCGCCTAGCGAGCTCAACTTTACTTGACTCTCAGGTAGGTCTATGGACCGTAAGCCGATAGAAAGTCGAGTTTCTTCGAGATCTTTCCTGTGCATGTTGAAAATACCAAATTCGTAGCTAGTGCGGTTTCACGTGCGACTCTTCATGGACGAATAACCGACTTCTCACTGCACCCTAAACTTGGTGTGTTTATCCAGCACGTGACCCTGGGACCCATATAAAGGCTCAACCCGCAGAACATTCGTTTTAATTAGATTTATTTACAATACATCTACTTTTAGTACTTAATACTTTAACTCTTAATCTTACTACTTTAGTATATTTTATACCTTGTCTTTATGATTCAATTTATATTATTTTCAGAAATCGTACCCGGAAACTTTATTAATTAATTACTATTATTAAACCGTTAGTCATTTATTAGCTTCAAAATCTCGTTATCGAAAACCGCTACATTCAATACCATCGAAAGCCTTCGTAAACTACCCCGCGCTCGTACTTTATATTATCGGCCACGTCGGATTTCGTTATCAAATTTTAATTCCAGAATAATCTAACTTATTTATTCTAATTGAAGGTTGAAAATATTACTCCTACTTTAATACTAAATTACTTTAGAAGGGTTATATTAATATTAACTTTATTTTAAAATTGAAATTTATAATTAATATACTATTCCTACCTAATTATAATAATCTCTTTAATACACCCAAATTATTATATTTCCGCTACTAATTATAAAAAATTATTAATACGACTATTCTTCCCTAGTACTTATAACTAAATTAATAAATACGAATTACTTTTACTCCAATACGACTTTTAGAGGAAGAAGTATACTACTACTCCTACTTATATCCGGTTAATTATTAATAAGAATATATATTAATTATTTTATTTACGACTTTAGAAAGGAAAGTAGTAAATTTATTAATAGTAAATATATACTTTACTTATTATATTATAAATTCTAAATTCTAAATATTCCTACAAATATTTAAATAATTATCCCCCAATGGTTTTTATCTTTTTATTATCAATTTTTTAAATATTAATAATTAAAATTGAATTTTTTAATACTATTTTTAATTATATTTTATTTTACTTCTCTTTTACTTCTACTTTTAAATAATATATTATTATACCAATACTTTTCTCTCTTTCTTTAATTTATATCGTAAAATTCTATATACACTCCTATAAACGATTATTTATTACTAAAGTCTACTCTATTATTTAATAAATCTAACTTTATCCTAACTCACGCCTACCTACTCTCTTCAAACCGTTTAAATATTATTACAATTCGATTATCCCTTCTTTGCCTAACTAACTATCAATTTCGGTTAAATAAATTAATTAAATTAGGAGACCTATTTCTAATTCGACTACTACCAATATTTCCTTTTACTATATTATTTCGACTACTATTAATATTCCCTTTTATTATACTATTCCGACCTCTATTAATACCCTTACTTATACACTACTTACTATCCCCCTTATTAATTAAAATGATTATTCTAATAATACTTCAACCTCAACACTTCCCGGACTTATTTATGGCGAGAAAGTTCGATAGTAAAGAATTAACCTCCAAGTAGTTTTACCGTATCTATTAAGAATTTATTTGTATAGGATATATTAGTACTACTATACTTATTAATTAAATTTTAATAATTATTAGTATATTTTATATTAATAAAGTAATAATTTTTATTAATAGTAATTAGTAACTTATACCTATTTTTAAGCGAGCTAATTCTAAGACTACTACTAACAAAAATCGCTCAATTATAGAGAATATACTAAAATACTATTTTACTGCTAAATTAACCAACTTTTTAATATAATTTACTTATACCGACATATACGAATTTAAATAAGATTATAACGAACCTTTTATATTATATTATTCCCGTTATTTCAATTTCCTTACTTCTATAAATAAATATAATAATAATAACCCTACTTAATCCCTCGAATTATTCGAAGCTTATATTCTTCACGATATTATTAACTATTTTCTTTTTACATTCGTTAAATCTAATTTAAAATAAAAGGTTATTAAGAGGGGGCTTCTTATATATTTAATTTAGTAGAATATTCAGAAAAGGTTAAAACTTACTCCTATATTCTTAAATAAAAATAATAAATTCGAAATTAAACTATATAGAAATCTAGGATTATAATATTCGAATATTTAATTACTAAAATTATAAGTATTATTATTAAAGCCGTATTAATTCGGAATGTCCTAAATATTATTAATATATTAGTACCCTTTTAGAATAATAAATATAATTATATTCCTCCCAGTATATTAAAGGAGGGTTTTCCCGTATTAACATTAGTAGTAATTTAAGCTTTCGTTACTAAAAATTATATCCCTAATTTAATAGAATAGAAATTAACAAAATTGATAGATTTTAATTCTAGTTAGTCCTCAATTAAGATACTTATAGGATTAACTAAATTATTACCGACGAAATTATTAATTTTCGACCCTTCAACCTTTAAATACCCTTTAATTAATAAATTAAAAAAATTAACTATGGGCAAAATAATATATTTTAAATATGGCGAATATTATTCTCGTTACTGTTTAAAACTCTATTTATTTAAAAATTATATTAATCCCCCCTTTTTTACGTATAAATTATTTATATTAATAAAGAGGTTTAATAAATCTAAAGATAATTGATAAATGTAATTAAATAGAAATTAGAAGAATATTCTAATAATTAATTTAAATAATACTCTTTTCAGTACTTTAATTAAAAATTAAATAACTTTTATTATAAAAAGCTCCTTTAATTGTAAGGGAAATAATAATAACCTTATCGTCCTTAATGAAGTATTTTAGCTATTAATATAGGATATTATTATTAAATCCTACGAGATTGCTATTTAGTTTATTTATCTACTTCTTATTTAGTTTAATTACTTATTTCCTATTTAGCTTAATGTTTATCCACTCCCTAATTAGCCTGATGCTTAAAATGATACCGAGAGTATATAGAGTGATATTATCTACCCTACTCCGGTAATCAATTTATATTTTACTATATTCGAAATATTGGAAGGATTTTTAATTTAATTATTATTAGCCGAAGCGGTCGTTAATACTAGCAATAAATTCCTATTTTATACTATTATAAACATTTAGAAATTACTTATTCCCGAAGAGGAAAAAAAGTTTTTAATATTATATTTAATTAATATTTTTAAGTAGAGGAACAAATAGGAATTAAAACTTTCGGCCTAAATTCAATTAATATTAATCCTGTTTATAATAAATCTAGTATTTTTAAGAAAATGGTAACCTTCGCGATAGTAAAAATTCTCCGATATAATTAGAATTAATATAATAAGCGAGGACGAAAATTCGTTTTTAATTAATATTCTAATAAAAGTGATTTAAACCTGTCCTATCGCTACACTTAAATTAACAATTCTTTAATTAAATGGAAATTAAATAGTTTCTCTATTAAGAATTCCAATAAATAACGTCGAAATCGATAAGGGTAGCCTTTTAAAATTATTTTGATTCGCGGTAATAATTAAATCGGTATTAGAATTTTCTCTAAATACACTTAAACTAAGCCTTAAACTGTTAATAGAGAACTTTAATAAAGTAGATTTAAAACCTAAATTAAAATTAAAAATTATAATAATTTATAAGAAAGTATAATACTATATTACCTAATTACGTCTAATTAATAAATTAATTAGAAAACCCCCTTTGAATTATATTAAAATCCTTAATAATATTTAGTTTACTCTAAATTTAAATTTTATTAGATAGATTTAATCGAGCCGTAAAATAGTGAAAGCTATTAAATTTTATTATTCCCGTATTAATTTTCGTTATAAATGAAAAAAGGGGAAGAAAATTGCTAATACTACTATCGACTCTTATATTACTTAAGTAGTAATAATTGTAATTTATTAAATAGTTTTAATAAATTCGGAAAAACCCCTTCTTAATTAAAAGAAACGCCTTATTTAAATAATTTATAAAGTTAAATAAAATTATTATTTATTTCAATTTATTATATTGGTTAATATTTAAAGAGAGGATGGATTATAAAAATTATATATACTAAAGGAATTTATTTATATAGATTAAAGCTTAGATACTAACTTTATATCCAAAGCGTTCGCTTACTGGATAGGTATAACGATACAGCCCTTAGCTGAAATCGGATTTAAAAATCTATATATTTCGATTTTTAATAAAAGGAATATTCCTCTATACGGGTTTAGAAATATAATTATTTCGGTAGGAAATATTAATAGAATAGTTTAAATTGCAATTTATAAATTATTATTTAATAAGGATTACTGGATAATTTTAGGAACCCTATAATTATAGGATATTCGTATTAAATTTAATATTAGGAATAGTATTTTTTAAATTAGAAACGAAAATTAGGGCGATAAAGTAATTCAATTACCCGGCCAAATCCTTAATTAGTAGGAATGCTAAAAACAGTTTTAATTCTTATTAGTACTAAAGTTCTAAACTTCTAAATATTTAAACCTATCGGAGAATGTAAATTAAATTTTAGTAATAATTCTAGCGACGGGTATATAAACGATATATTGTACCTATTATATTCGGGCGTAGATTCCTAATTTAATTCCGAAAACGATTTTAATTTCAATAGTAAATTTAATACTAAATTGAATAATATTATTACCTTTAATAATTTAAAACCCAACGTAAATAAAATTATATATTAGAATAATACGAATAATAACCCAATCTAAGTTAATATAAATAATAAGCTAAATAATATTAAAGATAATACTATAAATAAATTAAAACATTAGATATATTTATTCGATTTTAGTAAATTAGAAAATTATATATACTTATATTCAGATTAATAAATATTGTTTTCGATTTTAATTTCAGATTTAATTATATTCGAAATATTAATCCCCTATTACTTATTTACTATTTAATAACGATTGGTTTTATTGCTTTACGCTTAGAATCGGATTTTCAAACCTAAGTATTAATAATTTTATATTATTAATATTCTTAAATACGTTAATGAATACCCTTACCCTTTAGAAAGTAATTTTAAAAATATATAATATACTTTACCCGGAAGATCTTCTGTAAATAAAATCCTTCCCGATATTATAAAGAATTATTTATTATAAGATCCTAATATTAAAAAAGTATATTTAATATTAAAGTAATAAAATAATTTAAAATATACGGAATTAAATTTAGTTCCTTAATTACTTTAAAAACGAAGATGAAAATTATAAAACTTTCTATATATATTATAATTTAAATATAAAATCCATAAGAGATATTCTTACAACGGACTTTACTATTTATAAAATATTCTTTAAAGAAGGCGTTAAACTTTAGAATTGTTTACAATATTATATATAGTTAATTAAGTAGAGATATTAGCTTAATAGACTAGTAATAGAAGGTATTAATTCGGGTATATTTAAACTTATAGTAGTAGCGAATAGTTGTTTATTAAAATAGTCCACCGAACCTAAGTTAGTAGTAAAATTAAATAATTCTATAGAATAGGATAAACTTCGTTTAATAATTAATTATAGTAGAGTTGGGGAGGATTTATTCAGTATAAATATTACTTTCTTTCGCGATATTTATAAATATTCATTAAATTCTAAGATTGGTTACTTATTAGTATTCGATTTAAAGTACGTATATTAATTAATTTAAGTATATAACAATAATTAATATATTTTTATTTTTAAGCCCTTAGGGTTTTTTTAATTTTCATCGATGAAGTTACTATAAGGATTATAAATATATAGTTTTATAATAATGAATACTATATTAATAGTATTAGGCCCGATCTTTAACTTAAATTTAGAACCCTCCTTATTAGTACCCTCCTCTCCCGATAGATTTGTTCTAATAAACTTTTATATAAATAATATATTTGTAATATATAAATCTTAGGATTAATAATGGTTATTTATTCGAAACTACTTTGTACCGCGTATTTCGTAGAAAATATTAAAATTATTATTTCTTAAATTAAATTTAGATTCGATAAAATTGTGGTAATAGGTATTATTTATGGTATTTAAGGTAGATGGAAAATTAAATTAAATAGAATAATTTTATTAAGAAGTTAGTTAGTACTTAAAATAAAGATTTAGGTACGATTATTTATAAGTATATTAGGTCTATTTCGTCGCTAGATTATAAATATTTCTAAAATAGCTAAATTATTAAATTGTTTAATAACAAACGTTCCCTAAAGGTAGAAAATAATAGAAGCCTTATTATTTTAATTATTAAGGGAAATAACAATTAAAAGCATTAAAATCTATCGTTATATATATAGTAAATTTATTGATATTTATATGGACGTATCCAAATTTATAGTAGGATGTGTAATTCTATAGAATTAAAGCTTATTAGAAAGTTTAATACCTTTATACTATAATTCGGTAGTATTAGGTTTAATATAACGAAATTATAATATATATAAATAGGAATTCTTTATAATTATGAATTTTCCTATTAGTACCGTTATTACTTTTATATAAATAGAAAATCTTTAATATTCTAAACGGACTATATATTTTTAATAACCTTTCTTCATCCTATAATAAAAGTAAAAAGTATTTATATTTAATGGATAACCGAATTTAAATTATTCAATATTATAATTTAATATATATTTAGCCATCGAAATATTATAACGGACGCCCTATCCTGGACTATCTTTAGTAATCCTAATTATGAAAGGGAAAGCTAAATGGAAAAAATAAGTAATATATTAATAGATAGAGAATAGATATAGAAGGATAGGAAAGGTAAGTATAAAGAATTATTAGTAAAATTAGTGAATAAAGATATTAAGGTTTAAATTAATTTTAATTTTGCGGAAATCGGTAGTATTATTAACGGATGGACGTAGAATAATAATAATGTAATATTAAGGAATTTTGAATTTAGTTTTAAGAAAATAGCAATTGTGAATTATCTTTCTACGAATATTTTTACTTCTAATAAGAAATTCTTATATTTAATACCCCCGTTGTATTTATTTAAACTTTTCTAATTTAATAACTTTATTTCTAAATTTAATTTGAGGGTGTACGTTATCCTGTTTAAATAAATAAAAGTTAAGGTAAAGGATTTATCCTTTATAAAAAAAATAATGCTTAGAATTGCCGTAGTATAATTAAATTGTAATATTCTCAATTTTAGGTAAGGAAGCCTCTAATAAATATAATCGTTGGAAAATGAAAAATAATACGAAATTTTTAAATTCTTTAATAATAACCTATACTGTCGGTATAATAGTAATTAGGTAAAATATCTATTTAGTAATTAAATTTTATAAACTTTAAAAAAATATAAATAATTATAAAAGATATTTTAGCCTATTTATAATAAGGAAAAAGTTGATTTAATAAATTTAGTAGCCTTATATACTGAAAAATATTATAGACTATTTAAAAGGATATATAAAGTGTATTAAATATAATTCTTTACGATTAAAAATATTTCTCTAATCGATTAATATATTAATTCTCTTTTAAATTATTAGTATAAATTATATTAGTCTATTCCTAAAATTAAAATTTAGTTTTAAATATATTTTATTATTATTAATTATTTGTTTCGATATGATTAGGCCTTCCTAGTAAAATCTACGAATGTAAAGGAGACGATCGAAAATGTAGACCGATAATTGAATTAAATTGGAATCCTTCTAAGTACTTTTTATTTTGACCCAGGATCGGCGTTTACTTCGAGGAAATTCGTTAAAGTAATAAAATATCGAAGGATTAGCGCTATTATCGCCCTAATCTAATCCTAAATATCCGTAAGTATAATTAAGATATACAATTACGTAATTTAGAATTATTTTAAGAAAGTTATAAATGTAAATAATTAAAATAGTAAACTTTGTAAAATTTTAAGATTTATAAATATTCGAACGATATAATTATATAACTTCTCCCCCGTCGAAATCCTTTACAGATATAATATATATCCCTAATTATAGACGTACTTAGGCCTATTATTTTTTCATGCCTCGTCTTTACGATTCAGTCTATACTATTTTTTGGAGTGTTTCGTCACCAGAAGCTGCATAGCCACTGAGGGGTGAAGCTGATGGAGGGGCTGGCTGAGTGCTTGTTGGTGGGCTGAGTACTCAGTTCACTGTTCCCGTCAGCCCAAGTGGAAGCGGAGTGAGTTGAAAGAGAATGCAGTGGACATAAGACAACTCTAAACATAAGCAAAAAACACAAAGCGGTAGCTACCGAGCCACGTCTCCTTTTGCGTCTCAATAGAAGCCAAGAAGAACAAAGCGCAAAATTCTCGAACGTAGGCCAGGCCCCTGATAACAAGAGGTTCGCATGGGAAACAATTGTTGGCGTCAATGCAGATCTTTGGGTTCCTGGGTGTCGGTGGGGCTTCCTTGGAAACGATAGAGGTAAAAGGGATTGTGGCTCGTGCTTGGGTACCTTGAGTCCTAACAGCAGCGCAAGAAGTTCGCAATGAATGCCGTTAATCACTCTCGTACCCTAGCCCTCTTCTTTGCTGGCGTCACTTGAGTTCAAACCGCCCGGCTGTCCTCTGACCTCGTTCCTGCGCCCTCCTCCGCAAACCCAAACGTCTTGCAACCTCCAGACCACCTCACCAGCCTTCCCGATTGCCAACCTTCTGCATTCCAACAACCCGACCTCCCCTCCCTACAACGTCCTGCGAAATCACGATCCTTTTCGCAACGTAACCCGCGACACACCAACAACACCATCACATCCTCCTTTTTCTGAGCTCGCGCTTCAAGCTCAATCGACAACACCCGATCTATTTCGTATTCAGCCACCCTCCAACACAATGTCCGACGCTCCGTACGACCCTTATATCCCTGCCGGCCAGCAGGGCGCCGGGCAACAAGGTGCTGGCAACAACGCGGGAACCGCCAGACTGCAACAGGTGGGTTGTTTCCCCCTTTAAATGTCACTTTTTGGCAATGTGGAAACGAACGATACCCCTGGAATGCTGGGTCCGTCCGTCTGCTTGATTTCCGCGAGGTCAAACAATCGCAAGAATTCGTCAACAATACCGCGCCTAGCGTTTGACAGTCGTCTCGGGGAGGGAACGTGATGGCCAAGGTGGTGCATGTGGGCGGGATCGATGGATCTGTTGGATTTTTGATGGATTGCATGGCATTAACACGCGATCGGCTTGCTCCCAACAACATCCGGACGAGCACTTGGGCGGAAGACTGGTTTGCGCCCCCGGTCTCCTCCGGATATGGCGGTCAAAGCACAAAGCTCCGGAAATGTTTGGCCATGGACCATACCCAACTACTACATGGAGAATTCGGCATTTTGGGACAAGCAGACGGATACGGATTGCATCGCATTAGAGTCGGATCGTTGTGCCTCTGTGCCCATGCTGCGGCCCTTTCTAAGAATTTTGCTGACGGAAGTATAGCAAATCGATGACACCGTCGGAGTGATGCGCGAGAACATCAACAAGGTCTCTCAGCGTGGTGAAAGGATCGATGCCCTTCAAACCAAGACCGATGACCTCGCCATTAGTGCACAGGGCTTCCGTCGTGGTGCCAACCAGGTCCGCAAGAAGATGTGGTGGAAGGTATGAACTATTCGCTGCTTGCGCTGTACGGAAGGGCTTTTCCATTGACTGACTGATTGCAACAGGACATGAAGATGCGCATCTGCTTGATTGTGGGCATCATCATCTTGCTCGTAATCATCATTGTCCCAGCAGGTATGTTTGGCTTTGACCGTAACCTTGTGTACTGAGAACTGTCTGCTGACATGGCTCTTTCTAGTCGTTGCTACGCGCTAAGCTGCTTGTGAATGATTTGGTTATGATGAGTGAAACAGAAACGTTGTCAGGAAGTGCACGAAGCTGGATTTGGCTTGCTTTTCAGCATTCGCAGGGAACGGAAATAGTGCTTCACTGGGATTGAGTATTTGGGTTGCTTTTTTTCTTACTTTTTATCGCCGCGGTTCTATCATGGTCTCCTCGCTGGTTGAGATGGCTCTGGCTTTGGTCTTGGTGACGACTTCTTCGACTGATGCCCGGAAACAACACGACCTGTTAGAGGCGGCGCGGAAAGGTTCGTCGCTTATACCACACACACCCTGTATCTATGAGATGAAAGGCGAGGAGGCGTTCTTCTTTTTCTCGACTCTTGAACGGCTAATCAAGACGGTATTATGACCCATCCACCTACTAATAGTAATTCTACCTTTCCCCATCGCTCACTTACAGAGCATGCTTTGTTTGGAGGTCGGCACTGGATGGCAACCTCGCCGGGTGCGGGGACGGGGTGACGGGGGCGACGCCGGAGCAACGGCTGCCATGCAGGTGTCGTTGATGCAGGTCCACTCATTGCACCCGGGCCATGGCATGGACTGTGAAATGCCTGAAATGCGTCCCAAGGTGCATCATACGATGGAGCCTCGGTGTGACTCCGAACTGTGCACCTTGAGAGTTTTTTTTTTTTTTTTTTTTGTTTGCATTCTCTTGGGACAGAGAGAGAGGTAAAACAAAGTAATGATATCGCGTAAAGCTATATGCAAAAGTGTCATTTCTTTATGTCAGCACTCAGCAGTGGATGTTCACAAATGTGTCACTTGCATCCAATGTCTTTTTGGCATTGGCTTTGTGACGCTGGAGACACTGCGGTTTCGTTGACCAACATGTGGAGGAGAAATGGGGGAGGATGGGGTAAACAAATAGCGGCCATCTTTTCATCTGATAAGATCATGTCAACGCTGCTGAGTGTAAAGATAACCAGGGGGTTGCCAGGGTTGTCCTCGGTGCTACTTGTCTTCATGTTCTTCTCTTCGACTCAAAATTGTCGACACTTGATGTGATGATATTGTAGCCATTTTCAACATCTCGATCTACAGGTACGTACCATCATCCCCTCACCAACCCCCCTGAGCGGTTTCGGTTGTGGTTGCAATTTTTTTTCTCAGTTGCCCCTCCTCCACACTTGACGGCGGGGGACTGGACTTGGCCAAAAGTGCCAGGGCAGCCCTCGCCCGCCAGGCCCGCATATGGGAATTGGGCCGATGACTGCAACCAGGTCACTGCAAAATAAAAAAACATTGAACTCCGAACGCCGGCTCCTTCTTCCCGAACACCAGTCATCATACCAAACCCATTGATCTTTGGCAAGGGGTTCGGGAGTCAGCTTAGGGTCCTCTCCTCTCCTCTCCGTTGTTTTCTTCAGTTCCTTGCCTGTCAATGGTTGGTGATTTGCGCGCCAATTAACCAGACAATTGAGTTTTTTTATTCTTCTAGTTGCGATCCAGAGCAGCCAGCCTATTAGTCACTCCTTGGTACAACACCATCCGAGTCGCCAGCCCGCCCGTCATACCTACCCTCCGACGAGCGCATTACCGGTCGACCGATCGCTTCGATAGTCTCCTCGAGTTAACGAGCCGCTGAAACAAACAAATCTTTCAACATGTACTCCGCTTGCGCTGTTGCCCTCCGGGCCGGAGCCCGTCGCGTGGTTCGCCGGGTTCCCAAGAGTGCTCGTGCTCTCCCCCGCGCTGCCGCCGCTCGCCGTCAGATCTCTACCTCGGCCGCTCGCTCGACCGATCTTACCACCCGGGGCATGATCGTCCAGACCCTGTCCTCGGTCGGTTCCAAGCGCGAGGTCCAGCAGTACCTCTCTCTCTTCACCTCGGTCTCGTCCCAGCGTTTCGCCGTTATCAAGGTCGGCGGCGCTATCTTGACCGACTACCTCGACGAGCTTTGCGCCGCCCTCAAGTTCCTCTACACTGTCGGCCTCTACCCCGTCATTGTCCATGGCGCTGGTCCCCAGCTCAACAGGCTCCTCGAGGATGCTGGTATTGAGCCCCAGTTCGAGGAGGGTATCCGTGTGACCGATGCCAAGACCCTCCGTGTTGCCCGCGATCTCTTCCTCCAGGAGAACCTCAAGCTCGTCAACAAGCTCGAGGAGATGGGTGTCCATGCCCAGCCCCTCACCACTGGCATGTTCCGCGCCGACTACCTGGACAAGGAGAAGTGGGGTCTTGTCGGTGATGTCACCGGCGTTAACAAGCAGGCCATCGAGACTGCCATTAGCAACGGCTATCTCCCCATCCTCACCTCCATGGCTGAGACCGACGACGGCCAGATTCTTAACGTCAACGCTGATGTCGCCGCTGCTGAGCTTGCCCGTGCCCTTGAGCCCCTCAAGGTTGTCTACCTCTCCGAGAAGGGTGGTCTCTTCGACGCTGGTGGCGAGAAGATCTCCGCCATCAACCTCGATGAGGAGTACGAGCACCTCATGTCCCAGGCCTGGGTCAAGTATGGCACCCGCCTCAAGATCAAGGAGATCAAGGAGCTCCTCGACACTCTTCCCCGCACTACCAGCGTTGCCATCATCCACCCCGAGGAGCTCCAGAAGGAGCTTTTCACCGACTCCGGTGCCGGTACTCTTGTCCGCCGTGGCAGCAAGCTCCAGGCCGCCACCAGCCTTTCCGAGTTCAAGGACCTTGAGGCTCTCAAGTCTGTCCTCATCCGCGATCGCGAGGGCCCCGATGCCAAAGAGACCGTTGAGAAGTACCTCGACTTCCTCAAGGAGAACCCCTTCAAGGCCTACTTCGACAGCTCCATGAACGCCCTTGCCATCGTCCTTCCCGCCAGCGAGGGTCGTCAGGCCACCCTTGCCACTCTTACTATTACCAAGTCTGGATGGTTGACCAACGTCGCTGACAACATCTTCACTGCCCTCAAGAAGGAACACCCCTCCCTCGTCTGGACCGTTAAGGAGGACGATGAGAACCTTGGCTGGTTCTTCGACAAGGCCGACGGCAGCATCACTCGCCAGGGTGATGTCATGTTCTGGTATGGCATTGAGAACGGCGAAGAGATTGTCAAGCTCATGAAGGACTTCACCGAGAACGGCCGCGCCATGCTTGGCAACTCCAACCTCGAGTCTCGTCTTCGCCAGGCTGCCAGCAAGCCCGCTGCCCAGCAGGTTCGCGGCTACTCCACTCTCGCTCGCCGCCCTGCCCTTCCTAAGTTCAGCATCTCCAACCGCAGGGGCTACCTTACCCAGACCAACCCCAACCCCCCTGTCGGCAAGCAGAACGCTTCCATGGACCGTCCCGCCCGCGTTGCCCTCATCGGTGCTCGTGGTTACACCGGCCAGGAGCTGATCCGCCTCATCGACTCCCACCCCAACATGGAGCTCCACCACGTCTCCTCTCGTGAGCTCGCTGGCAAGAAGCTCGAGGGCTACAACAAGCAGGAGGTTATCTACGAGAACCTCAGCCCTGAGGATGTCCGTGATATGGAGAAGCGTGGCGAGATTGACTGCTGGGTCATGGCTCTGCCCAACGGTGTCTGCAAGCCCTTCGTTGAGGCCGTATGGGAGGGTCGCAAGGCCTCCGGCCACAAGAGCGTCATTATCGATCTTTCTGCCGATTACCGCTTTGACAACAAGTGGACCTACGGTCTCCCTGAGCTTGTCCAGCGCAGCAACATCATCCAGGCTACTCAGATCGCCAACCCCGGCTGCTACGCTACTGCCGCCCAGCTCGGTATTTCTCCCCTGGTTCCCCACCTCGGTGGCATGCCCCACGTCTTCGGTGTCTCTGGCTACTCTGGTGCTGGCACCAAGCCTTCTCCCAAGAACGATGTCGAGAACCTCACCAACAACATCATCCCCTACAGCTTGACTGGCCACATTCACGAGCGTGAGGTCAGCGCCCAGCTCGGTGCCGAGATTGCCTTCATGCCCCACGTCGCTGTCTGGTTCCGCGGTATCCACCACACCATCTCCATCCCCCTCAACAAGAGCATGACTTCCCGTGACATCCGTCAACTCTACCAGGACCGCTATGCTGGCGAGAAGCTCGTCAAGGTCGTTGGCGAGGCTCCTTCCGTTAAGAACATCGGCGGCAAGCACGGTGTTGAGATTGGTGGTTTTGAGGTTGACAAGTCCGGCCGCCGCGTCGTCATCTGCGCTACCATTGACAACCTCCTCAAGGGTGCCGCTACCCAGTGCCTGCGTAAGTTTACTATACTCTCCAGTTTAAAAGAGTGCCTCTGCTAACCAGATCAACAGAGAACATGAACCTTGCCCTTGGCTACGCCGAGTACGAGGGTATTCCCACCATGTAAATGAGTAAGCCTTGTTGGGTCTGATGATACCCCCAAGTATTGTCTGCCGCGCGTGACACTTGTCGCACGTTTTTTCACCAAGGTTTTTACAATTTAGCGAATTTTTGGGTCATGATTGGTCAACGTTTCCTCACATACAGTTTTATCTTTCACCTTGGTTTATATGCGGTTCATACGGAGTTTAGCTGGGCATGTCGAAAACTGGATTTGATTCCCTTGCTTGTTTTTGCGCCCACATTGTTGTTGTCTTCCCCCGGTTTATGATGAAAGGTGTGGCTGGCCTGGCATCGTTGTATATATTAGGCTGCTGCTGCTGCTGGAGAATGAAGAAGCGAAGTTCATATACCATCCCATGGTTGGGAAGCTGGTGAACGTCTCTTTCCTTGACTAGATATTCGATGTCTGATGTTCTCTCCAACCGCAAATACTCGATGATTTTCTGGACGATATGGTCCTGAGGCAGGTAACCGATTATAAGCTTTTCCTTGGTCTATTCTCCTCCACAGGCCTCCCTCCCTCCATCCATCTCCCGGTCATTGCCCGGGCGACTCATCCACTACGATGTGTGTACTGCCAGCGGCCTCCGAGGTCTAGACTCCCAACGCACGATAAAAGAGCCCGAAACTCTCGCACACAGCACTCAGCCTCTTCCCTCAGCTCTGATACTAGTCCCAGAACGAACAACGACCCCAGAAGGAGGTTGCTACCCTACTGTGGGTTTGGCATTCAGTCCTTTTGGCGGCTCCGGGATAGGCTCTTCGGCAGATCGACAGAATGGCGCTATCGATTCGCTTCTGATCAGAATCGAACGACATGTCACTTCAACGGACTTCAACGGTTGGACAACAACGGTTAGGCCTTCAATAGTTTCGGTTTTGGAAAACACCTAAATCGAATTGTGGCGTTCTAGAAGGGTTTCTATCAAATGCCCGTCCTACATTTTTGGACCATGATGCCAGGGTCCACGAAGGTCGACGATAAGGTGCTGGCCAATACCAAACATGTGAAAACCATCCACTACACCGCTGGGGTATCGCGGACAGCCAGACAGCGAACAAGGAAAAATCTCCATGACCTCGTGGTTTCCCAAGATTAGAGTTTCAGCTTGTGGGTCGTATAGTATCTATATGCAAGACTCAGCTCAGTCAAAAGTCTAAAGCTGGGATACTACTCTCACGTCAGCAACATGGCCACTACACTAGAACAATAGTTCGTTCGGTTCGGAGAGGCCGGCCGGTCTCACTCCCTCTCTCTCTCTCGTACTCTTGTCCGTTCGACGATACCGGACTGGATGCACAATGTCGAATGTCGAAAGATAATCATTTCGCCTATCTTCTGTGGCTGACGGGGACATGAAGTGGTTTTTGGTGTGGATTCGACCAACCCAGAAAAGCAATCGGGCAAGCGCAACGCGCGCATCTGCCTCAGTCTCATCCGCGGCACCAACTCCGTCTCTTCGTATTCTGAAGAGTCTGACTCAGATATGGAGCCCGATAAGGACCGGATGTTCGCCGTGCGCTCGTACCAGAACTTGCACTCGCCCGCGATCCAAGACGTCGGGCAAACCGATCTCTTCCTCGACGAGCTAGACCAGGGGTTTACGTAGGTGAACGGGCCCATCATGCGGCAGCGGTAGGAGATCCTCGCTTGGGGAAAGGAGGGACAGCTGGAGGAGTGGATGAATGATGATGGGAGCGGTTGGATCGTGGATAATTCTGGGGAGGCCAGGCCCGGAAGGGGAGGGAGGCTTGAAAGAGGGAGCTATATCTGACATGGATAAAAATAAAGATATATCGACCTCGATCCCGCATTCCTAATCATCTCCATCGTCAAGGTTTTTTTTCTGAGAGTATAACAACAACCTGGATTTACTTGACCAATCCTCATTATCACCATCATCATCGTCGTTATTAGAAAAGAAAGAATCAGAAATGCCCAGCGCAATCCTCCCACCACCAGCAAACGTCAATAACATGGACGACCTCACCTCCAAACTCAAAGGGCATACCCTCCGTCTGCCCAACATGCGGAATCTCTTTCCCGGTTGGACCAAGGCCGTTAACCCTCTACTTGACGAGCTGACGCTTTGGTTCGAAGAGGAGATGGCGAGGCTGTTTCCGGACGCCAAAGTTAGGGCGAAGATTAGGAAGAGCGATTTCCCAGGTTTTGTTTGCTTGTGAGTTTTCTTTTACCTCTACCTACCTACCTACCTACCTCCCTTCTTCACTCCCCATTTTTCTAGAAAAAGCAATAATAACTAACAAAGGTCAACAACAACAGAACATTCCCAACCTCCCCCCTCCCCCGCCTCCGCACCATAACCCACTACGCCCTCTGGTCCTGTCTCTGGGACGACGAGATGGAATCCAGCAACACGCAAACGCTCGCCTACCGCGAGCTCGAATACGTCCGCCACCTTCTCGGTTTTTCTTTTTTCCACCCATCTAAACGGCACCAAATAGTCCCACCACCTACCAAGCCATCGCAGCTTTTTGCGGAACCTGCGAGAGCCGTAAAAGAAAGTTGGTCGGAACAACAGCTCAAGAGGTTCATGGGTGAGATGGAGCTGTATATTGGGGCTTGTGCGGTGGAGGAGAGGTATACTGGTCGAAAGGGGGAGATGACGTTGTTGCCGAGCGTGGAGGAGTATACGGGGAATAGACTGGGGAGTTCGAGTGGGGGGACGTATTTTGCGCTTGCTGAGTGAGTTATTCTTCTTTTTCGTTAACATGAGATGCAAGGAAAGTGGAATTCTGGTGGTGCTGACGAAAGGAATTGTGGGACAGGTTTATGATCGACGTCGAGATCCCTCAGGAGATTCATGATTTGGAGGAGATGAGGACTATTTGGGCGGAGTTGTGTCGGAGTGTTTCTTGGTGATTATTGAGTACTTCTTTTTCCTTAAAGCACAGAGAGACAGAAACTGACAAGAGCTGGCAGGGTAAATGATTTGATATCTCTCAAGAAAGAAATCGTAAGTTCCAAGTTTCCCCCTCGTCCGTCACCTTCTTCAGTTCTGCAAGACTAACATCCACAAAGAACTCAAGCCTCTACAGCCTCATCCCCATCACAATGAACGAAACAGGTCAAGACCTGAACACCGTCGTCTCAGAAGTCCTCCAAGAACTCGAAAGGTCTCGCGAGCGGTTCGAGAGCGCGGCCGGAGACCTCTTGTTCAAGATCATGAAGGAGGACTCAAAAGTCCGCAACGATGTGGAGAGGTTCATTGAGAGTTGTACGATCATGACTACGGGGTATACTGAGTGGGCGTAAGTCACTCCTGAGCTTGTCCTTCCGTTGCTCGCACGATTTATGGGGGCAAAGTTCCTGCTGACACTGAGATGGAACAGGCTTCAATCGGATCGGTACGGTGTGAAGGAGTATATGCAGGAGGATGGGTCGTTTTTGATACCACTTTGAAAACCTCGGGCGGTTTAGGGGAAGATGGTTTTAGACGGCGTTATTGTTTCCTTTGCGGCATAGCGGATTTTTATTTACTTTCCATCATCAACTTAGACACTCAATACAGCGGGCGCAAGAACAACCAAGTTTCTGAACTTATCCGCATGAACGGTTGTCTTGTTTTAAGGTAGGTGCCCGTCGGCCCGTTCTTTCCAGTCTCATCAGAACCACACTTCACCCCAATGGAAGGAGCAAGAGGCAAAACATCAAACATAGAAGGACCTTGCAGCAAAAAGACATACAACACCAGGTTATTCGCCGGTCGTCACCGATCCGACTACTAGCCTGGCGGTTACTGGCTTATCGATGGGAGATCAGACGGGATCCCGAGTTTTCCAAGTGCCTATGGTCGTATGTAGATGCTGCTGATGTTCTTGCCGGAGAGTGGGTGTTCGAACACCGCCAGTTCGTTATATAGGGAGGTACAAGATCTTGTAGTATGGTGTCGATCAGGTTAAGGAGAGAACAGCAAGTGAGATACGTGATGTGATCTACATAAGTGATATGTAACAGACAGTTGTGAGGACGGATGAAACCCAGTTTACAACAGGAATATACAACTACCCAGTATGCCATCAAGTCCCGTGTCTCACAACAGAAACTCCAGAAACACCCAACATCCAAACGATCCTTTCCCAGTTGCAGCACTGACTGACGGGGTACTAACCAGCAAACACCAACCTTTCATCCCATCCCATCCAATATGAGCTTCCTAATCGGCACCCACTACCACCAACAACCACTCGGTCGGATACCTAGCGCAACGGTCTACCGTCCCGTCGCAACACCTCAAACCTCCCGACCCCCGAAAAAGATACTTGTCGGTTCGGGAACGATGATGTACATTCAAGTAACCCAAAGAGCGTTCCAGATCGTTAGACCGCGTCCACTTTTTTACAAGTAAGGATCTGTTGGGATTTGCAGGGACAGAAGAAGGTAATCACAAGCTACAAAGAATAAAAATGTTAGGGTGTTGTTGAGACGGTTAACCGATGTGTGCTGCTTGATTGAGCGGTTGTTGGTGTTTTTTTTTTTGAAAGTATATTTTTGTACCCTCTTCGGAGATGGCGGAATGGATGGGGAGAGGAGGGGGTGACGGTCGTGGGTTCGAGCGCTCGTATGACCCTTCTTTTTTCATTTCTTTTTCTTGCTGCTGTCAATGTTCATGTTCCAAATGAGTCCAACTATGATCTTGATAGCTGCTCTGAGGAGGAATGTAAACGCTTTATCAATGATGACGCTAAGTGGTACGCAAGTTCTACCTTTTATCTATTCTTCGATTCAAACCCCGTACGCTCTACGTACCACGTAACATCCAATGCGTCCTGAAGTCCTATATACACAGTACCTCGAAAACTAAAAAAACTAATCTGTCTTCGGAGGCTTAGGTCTGGGAGCCTTGATGGAGAATAGCACGACATCGTACTCGCCAGATGTCTCTTCTTCCTTCTTCTCGGTCTCCTTCTCGCTCTTAACGCCATCCTTAGACTCCTTTTCATCCTTGTCTGCGGCTGGCTTCCTGACCTCATCACCATTGGTATCCAAGGTAACAACAACGTCCTTTGTGTCCAAGCTCCCATCCTCTGTATAACCCCACACATCCTTAAGCTCCCTACGAACCAGACCGGTCAGCCAGACGGACCCGGTAACGCAAGGGACCAGGTACAACAACGCGGGCTGTCCGTGGTTGAACACCTGAAGCATTGTCAAGGTGAAAACCATGCCCAAGGCATAACCCGCTACCGAAGCGTAAAAGTAAGGCTTGGGAAAGGCGGTTGCGGCTCTGACCGCGCCACATGCTGGGTTTGGCATCAGGTTGCCCAGCTTGGTGGTCCAGAAGCGGTTGCCCCATTGGCCTTCGGATACCACGAACGGTGCTTTGGTTCGTCGGAATTGCGTCTCGGTCATGGCAGTAGCTGCTTGATCAGTGGATGAGGCCTGCTCCGAAGATGCATCAATAGGCTGATATTGGATTTGCCTCTTGTAAAACATGTACAAGTCGAAGCGAAGGGCGAGCGCCATGAGCAAGCCAGGCACGACAATGTCCCCAAGTCCGAGCATGCTGAAGCCGGAAGAACTCTTGAAGACGAGCTTGATTGGGGCGTCAACCTTTTTAGCAACAGTGATCATGAATGGACTGTAGAAAGCGGGTTAGTATCTGGTTGACTGTCTTTGCTGAAGGATAGGTGGAAACATACGTGTAGAACACCATGACGATGTCATAGAAGAAGAGGCCCCAAAGAACAGCTGTACCTATACCGAAAGACGTGGGGGAGAGCATGCCGAAAGCAGCGTAGCACATGGCAGCTCCAAGAATGTTGGAAAGGACATGCCATTCAACAAGGTGATAGGCAGTAGTTATTGCGATCGAGACCAAGAATCCAAGTAGATGGTTGAACTTGATCTGCGACTTGAAGGAGCCGACGCCATGAGCCGCAAGACGGACTGTCCACTTTTCCGTAAACAGGTGCCGGATCTCCCAGGCAAGTCTGTTGATTCCGGTAGGCAGTGGTACCCTGGAAAAGACACCGGGGAAAGGCGACTTCTTGTCGGTGATCATGGCCTGGTTCGTCGTTGGGTCAACCAGTACCTGAGAGCGGCGTTCCGGATCGACGTAGTAGAGTCTGTTGCTGCGATCTGACCATACACTTGGGAAAATAAAGCTGGTAAGAATCTCCAAGGCGTCCCCGGACAGCTTGCCGAGGCCGGCGATGCCAGCGACGGACATGTAACCTCGAAGTATCTTGTTCAACAGATTGGGATCCTTGAGCCACTCTAACAGATAGTAGAGCCCAATGAGAACAGCGCCGGCCAGAATGGGAAACATGATGGCATCAGAGGCAGTCAATCCTTCGGTAAACTGCTCGTCTTCCTTTGACTTCTTCTTCTTGTCCTTGTCTTCGGACTCTGCTGGGGCAGCGGAGGGAGGTCGGCGGAGGGAACCATGAGCACCAAGCCATATTACGGTCAAGGCGCCGAAGATAATCTGGGCATCGAACAAAAGAACTTCTGGCCTAAGGAGCATCTCCCAGTGAAAAGCATATGGTGTAGCATCTGGAACCGGAGTTGAGGTAGCGCCCGTCGCGTTGACGGCGGGAGCTTCAGGAGAAGCCATGGTGATATCCAAGTCGACTCGCGATAATCATGCGCCTCTATTTGTCGTAATCTCTTGCAGTGTAGAAAGTACTGACACCGAGCTTTGGCTGTTGTTGTAGCCTCGAGAAAGAAGAGACAACGTCTTCTTCGACGTGAGATGTTGGGTTCCCTTGGTGTTGAGGTGTCCAATCGCAGATGAAATGACGGAAGCGGCCTCACGGGGTCCCACAGTTTGTTGTTGTTGTTGTTGTTGTTGTTGTTGTTGTTGTCCAGGTGGGTTGTTGATTGTCCCTGCAGCCACAAGTTGCAGGGCTGAAATGGGTATTTATAGCGGTTACCCGCTAATTTTCGTGCAGGGAAAGAGCCATCTCCGTTTGTTTGCCCCGCTATTTCGTCACATCCGGGCGGCTCTCTAGAAATTGTTAGTGCAACAATAGAGTCTCGCTTCCCTTCACTCACTCTCATTCAACACAAAGACCATCAACACATCGGGTACCGTACGCATCTACTGCTTACATCTACTTGTACTACCCTTCACATTCAGTTAACGACGAGGCGCGCGAGTATCTAGAGGCACATCCTTGTTCACCTCATTTTCAGCCTGGCAGTACCAGACACCAATTTTTCATATTATGGCGTCCGATCCCATGTCAGTCAACAGTTCAGCAAGGGAGCCACCTGCGCCTCCGGGGTCAGGGGCAGATGAGGAGCCCAAGTATGGAGGATACACACGTTTCGAACTTGAACTGGAGGTATGCTTCGTGAACTCCCTGATCCTACGTACACCATGTTAACATAATACTTAGTTTGTTCAAGCACTTGGCAACCCGCTGTATCTGAATCATCTCGCTTCCAGGAAGCTACTCAGCAATCCTGCCTTTATCGCCTATCTCGACTATCTCCAGTACTGGAGCCGCCCACCTTACCTCAAGTATATCACCTACCCTGGGCCTACCTTCAAGAACCTGCAGTTGCTGCAGCAGGAGAAGTTCAGGCAGGACATCATCAGCCCAGACTTGGTCGAGCGTCTCAGGGTAGAGGGCATGAAGGCCGGGATCGACTGGCACCGAGAGAGTTTTCCAAGCACGGCATAACTTGTGCGGCTAGAATGATACCATGGACGGAAACGAGTAGGAAGTAACCTTTGGCAGACCAAGTTGATTCTGATGAAGGATACCTCACAAGCAATAACACAAAAACAAAAATGCCCCAACGCCAAGCAATGCCCCCAATACCATGTATTGATGATCCGACCAGAGCTGTGATGAACCTGTCTTATTCTAGTTATTGTCTCTCCACCGGTGCCCGCAAGTCATACACTACAATATCATGTTAGCTTTTCTTACTCCTTCCCACATATCCGTAGTTCCAGTCTTACCTTGTAGAACGTCGTCATCGGCTCATCAGCACTGCGAATCTGGACCTGGAAGAAGGCCGCCTCGTTTCCATTGCAAGTTCCGCTGTCACACTGGACCTTGCCCTTTTGTGCATTGTCCCATGCGCCTGGACCACCAAACACGTCTTCCTTCTCCTTGCGCGGGAAGTTCTTGCGGGAGTAGATGGGCTTGTCGATGGGGTGTTCGTAAGGGCAGGTTCTGCACTCGAGCCTGTTGCCACCCGTGTCCGCTCGGGAGAGGATGAGGAGGTTGGCGCAGAATGGGCAGACTGTGGTGGGCGTTAGTTCTGGTGTCCTAGTCTTTGCGTGTGGATTTACACTTACAAACGATAGGCATGTTTGCTTATTGATGAAAGGACCGACTTTTGTTGGGTGTAATCGTCCGTTATGGATAGCGAGTGAGATGAGTCGTCGAGAGTTTTGCCAAAATGTTTGTTGACGATTCTGATGAGAAGTGGCGGCGTCGTTGAACTTGATCACTTTCAGATAATAACCAGCAAAAACCCGTGAGTTTCTACCACTTTCTAGTTGTTATAGTCGTGATATAAATCCTCAGTGTAAACAGTCAACGGCGAGGAGAAGGCCTGAAAAAAGTGTTACAGTTTCCATAAACCTTAAATGTAGCGCTCGAATTTTCATTGGTCAGATTTGCATCACCAACTGCCCCACCTGTCTAGTCGGTGCAGGTGGTGCCTGGACCCAACGAGTTACTAGCTCACCTCACACATGCCCTTGACCTCGGCCCTCAATCGGAGCGCTAAGAGGGCGCCAAGACGCGCCAAGATAGACCTCAGCCCTTAATCGGAGTACTATAACGTATATAGAAATATAAATTTATATTATACTTGTTTAATAATAATTAATGTTAGGGAAATTATAGTAATTACCTATTTAAAATTAGTATCGTTTATATAGGACTAGTTTAGAATTAATTATAAATAAGTTCGTAAATAATAGTTATAAAAGTTATTAATTTATATTCGTTTATTTTTAGATTATTAAAAATAATAAATAAGCGCCTATTTTATATTAGTATTAATTTTGAAAAATTAGTTTGAAATTAAATGCGAACTAATTCAGAATGAGTCTACCTATTGAAATTTTACAAAAATTTTATCTAAAAGCTTTTTTAAGAACTACTTATTAATTAATATTGAAATTTAAAATTATATTTAATTAGATGTAATATAAAGAAATTATTTCGGAATTAAATAATTCTTAAGCTATTATTACAATTTAAAATTATATAGGAATTAAATTAATAAAGATTAATATATTTATTAAATTTATTTTATATAAAAGAAATTGTTTAAGAGTTAATTCGCTACTAATTTATTATTATTAATTAAAATTAATTACGAACTTATCTAGAATTAGTTTACGTCTTTATTAATAAAGTATTTAAAGACTAATTCAAAATCCATTCCGTATATATATATTACTTGTTATTAATATTAAATTTAAATTATTATATTATTTTAACTATTTACTATATTTATAACCCAATTAAAACTAACCTAATTATATACTATAATAAATAACTAATCGGATTAAATATTTAATTTAGAATCAATTCAAAACTAAATACATTATATTATTTTAATTATTTATTAGAAATCTCGCAACTAATACCGATTTTAAATTAATTTAATACAATGTATAAATGGCCAACTAATTGTAATTAATATTATTATTTAGACTATAATAGGACTAAAAGTTTATAATCGATGCCGAATTAATACCGAATTTATCCCGTATCAATTTACGTTTTAAATATAATTATTAGTTATAATAATTAATAAGTATAATTGTTAATAAATTAATTTTAAACGACGACGAGTATTTTAATTAGTAAATAAGAGAAATAATTAAAGAAAGGTATAAATTTCGAATAAATTCCTAAATTGATTAAAATTAATTTTTATTTTAATATTTATTTTCTTTTTCTATCTTTAATCCTCTTCTACTTTTACCTAAAATAAATATAGAATTTATTCATAATTCGTTTACCTCTAATGTATTATAGCGCTAATATATTAATTGTTAAATACTTTTAAACATTATAATAATAAAAGATTAAAAGGGCTTTTACTATTTAATTAAAATGAAGTAAATAATAACTTATATTTAATTTATAATAAATTCGGAACTAATTCTAATATAAGATTTTTAGGACGGAAAGTTGATTATTTATTTAGGTTAAGTATATTACCGAATTCGAATTGGTGAAGATTTATATATTAATATAGTAAATAATTATATTTAATATTCCCGAACGAGTTTATAATTAATTACGAATTGGTTTAATAATAATTTTATAACTGAAGTACTCTTTTGAAGTATATTAGGCGGTATTGCGATAAAAGAAATAAATTCTATAAAATTGCTTCCTAAAATAGCGTTAATAAAAATAGTGTTATAAGGAAGGGGTTTAAATTAGATATCGAAGTTCGCTAAGAAATTAAAAGTGTGTAATTAAATTATAATTAATTATAAATAAGTTTGGAACTAATTCCTTATAACCTTTTATTTTTAGTTTATTAAATACTATAATAATTTTCTTATTGGCAAAATTATAATTATTAAGAAGGAAATAAAGAAATTACTATTTACAAAATAATAATAAAAGTGGTAAAAAGTCTTAAAATGATTAGTAGAAGTAAGAGTTTTAAAAGTGTAAAGAGTAAAGGAATATGTAGAAGTAAAGGATAATAGAGTTTTATCCTCTTTATTACTTTTATAAATTAATAAAAGGTAATTATAATTCCGTTTAGAATTAATTTCTAATTACTTCTATATTAATTATAATTTAAGGTCCGGATATCCCTTTAATTATAACAAAATAGTAAAAAGTATCAACGATAATATTTCTAACAGTTTATTTTTCCTTAGAGAAATATATAATTAGTTACTTATTTTTGTAGAGGAAGTATTAATTCGGAATCGGTTATAAATTAATACTATTACCCCCGAATTATTTAATTAAGGGGAGGATATATTAATTCGGAATCTATTATAAATTAATATTATTACCCTTAAATTATTCAATTAAAAGGAAAAACCTCTATTTAATTAAGGAAAAGTAAAACCTATTTAGAATTTATTATAAATTAATATTATTACCCCCGAACTATTTAATTAAAGGGAGGTAAAGTTTATTCGGAAATAGTTACGAACTAATATTGTTACCCCCGAGCTATTTAATTAAGGGGAGGAATCTTTATTTAATTAGAGAAAGGTAGAACGTATTCGGAATTTATTATAAATTAATATTATTACCCCCGAATTATTTAATTGAAGAGAGGTAGAGTTTATTTGGAAATAGTTACGAATTAGTATTATTACCCCCGAATTATTTAATTAAAGAGAAGTAAAGTTTGTTCGGAAACGGTTGCGAATTAGTATTATTACTCCCGAATTATTTAGTAGGAAGGGATTTTTATTTAATTAAAAAGAGGTAGAATTTACTATAAATATTTACTTTCTTAAAACTTATTTATATTTCACCTTTTTAATTAAGTTTGATTTTTTACTAATATAGGATTATATAGAGAGGTAACTCTCAATAATTTTAATATCCTTTTCTAGTATTAGTATAAAATAAATTTTAAAATAATTCTTGACGGATTTTTGACTAATAATATATTATTTATAGAATTTAAATACTATTGGATATATATATATATATATATATAAATATTTTTATTATTAAATTTAAAATAATAATTTAAAAATTAAATTTTCTCTTCTTTATTAATTTTTATATAGCGAGGGTATTATTAAATATAAAATATAATTTGTTTTTATTATATAAAGGAAATAATAAGAATATATATAATTAGGGTAGTTTATAGGATGTAAATGAAATTATGTAAATTAATATATTATAATAGAATTTAAATTAGAATTAGATTATAATTAATATGATTAAATTAATAAAATTTAATAATAATATTAATAATAATAATAAATATAATATAATTTATTTCAATATAATATATAATATAATAATAGATATTAGTATTCTTTAAATAATAGGTAGGGTTATATAAATTGAATTTCTTTAATTTATTAAAATTAAAGAATATAATTTATAAAAAATTTAAAAACTTAAACCTTTTTATACCAAATTATATAATTATATACTTTTTTACTTTATTTTAAAGAATAATTATAATTAATTATATATTTCATAAAATTTTATAAATAATATTTAATAGAATTAGTCTTAAATTAGTCCTTTCTTAGTCCTTAACGGGTTCCGAATTAATCTTTCCAATTAAATATTACTATATTATTAAATTTATATTTAAAAATTCATTAGTATTATATAGTAGAATATGAAATTTACTAATAACTACAAATATAATATAGAATTAATATATTAAAGGATTTAACCGGTTATAATTAAATATTAAATTATAATAATTGATTTAGGATTACATTTAAATAAATTTGTAATTAATTTTAATTTTAAGGAAGTATTAATAATTTATTTTTTAGTAACGTTCATTATTAAACGAGTACTAAAGTTATCTTTAACCTCCGGCTTAAAAGGGAAATGTTTTTATATCTTGTATTCCTTTTCTTCGTCTTTAAGAGGACGCTTAATTCTAGGGCCTAAATTGGTTCTATATTAATTTTAAATGAATTTAAAATAGGTTAAAAATCTTATATAAAATACTAAATTTAGTACAACCCAGATACTTCTAAACCTTTATATCCTTAATTATAAATTTATTAAGGACGTTTTTAATAAAGGCCTTCCTTACTTAATAGTACGAAAGTTAAATCTAAATTAAATTCTATATTAATTTGTAATTAGTTTTAAACAAATTTAGATTATTTACTATACTATTTTTATTCTAAATTAATTAATGGGTAGAAGAAGTTTTTACTTTCTTCTTTAGAGAATGAACTATTTTATTATCTTTATTGTTTTTATTGCTACTTTTGTTATTTTTATTTATAATACGCTTCTTCGCTAAAGCCTTTCCTTTCTTCTGGTAGGAAGGAGGGGCTAGGGTTAAATTAGCGCCCGAATTAATTCGGATTCGTCGTTCTTATTATCAATAAATTTTATTAAATGAATGTAGTAGTCTATTTTAAATTAATTTCGAATAAGTTAGGGATTAGTTTATAATTAATTATTTATTAATAAATTCCTAATTCTCTTTTAAAGAGGGGCTACTAACGCTATTACTTTTAATAATAATTTTGGTTTTATTAAGTAGTTTATACTTTGTTATATACTTGCGTAAATTGGAAATTAAGTTCTACTTATATTAAAAAAAAGGAAAAAAAAGAAATTAGTATAATATTAATTAGGGATTAGTAATTAATAAATTATAAATAAATATAATTTACAACGTCGGTGTATATAGTGCTACCGGGCTTTTTAAAATGGTAAAAGAGTTTGTTAGTAGCAATTTAGACCTCACTATTTTAAAATAGGTTAAGAATTAGTTTTAAATTAGTTGTAGATTAATAATGAATTAAATTTATATTATTAAAGGTAAAAGGAAGGAAATTCTTTAAATGCTTTTTTAAAGTAATACAATATTAATAAGTATTATATTTAGAATAGTTAGGGGCTATAATTCTAATTGGTCTTTAATTAGTATTGGATTAGTATTATTAAATATTAGTATTTTTAAATTAAAGTAAAAAAAATCTGAAAGATTTCTAGGAAAAATCTGAAAAGAATTTAAGAAAGATATTATACGTACCGGAATCGAAATAAAGTTAATATAGGAAGAAAAGAGGAGAAGGTTTAAATTTAAAAATGAAATTCCAAGAGGGATTTTATACTTAAAAATTCTGCTAAAGGTAGTATATTACGCTAATTATATTATATAATTATATACGTAATATTGTATATAATATTGTATATAATATTGTATATCATATTATATATGATATTGTATGTGATATGTGATTAAATAATATTAAATTTACAAAACAATCGATAATTACTAATTTTATAATTAATATATAACTAATTTAAAATTAATCTAATAAACCAATAATATGAATAATGATTTATTTGGGCGTATTACTATTATAGTTTAAAATATATAGTAAATTAAAATTTAGTCATAAGTATTTATCTATCCTTTATTATAGAAATAATTAATTCTATATATATATAAATTTCTTAAAAAATTAAATTCATTTTGAAATAAATTTATATATATTAATATAATATGGTTAATATAAAGATTATTTAATATTCTATATTACATTTATTATATTCGTTTAGTTAGCCTTAAGTATTATATTTTAATTCCCTTTTTTATATTTCTATACTTTTATATATAATTTAATTATAATTTTAATTATAAATTCCATAATATAATCAAAAGTAAAATATTCTCTACATAATAGCAATTTAAAAACCTATATTAAAAGGAAAGTATAAAACTTTAATATATATATCCAAAGAAATATTTAATATAATTAATATACGTAACGTTAATTATTAATTTTCTAATATTATTTAAATTATAAGAAGACTTGTTCAGAACTAGTTCTAAAGGCGTTAAACTAATATCTTTATAATAAAGGCACTATTTAGGATTATATACTTATTAATTATTAAATTTATTATAAAAAATAATTATAATAGTCCTTTAAAATACAAATTCTTTATTTAGTAAATTATTAATAGTATTTTCACTATTTCTATTAAATAGGTTTTTATTATATACTTTTTTATAAATAAAAAGAATTTATTTAAATTTTCTATATAAATGTTATTTATTAATCTATTTTCTAATATAAAGTATTATATTAATATAATTATACTATAGTAACTATAAAATATAGTAAGATTAATAAAGTATAAATTATTATTTTATTTAATTAAATTAACTAAGCAAAGATATGTTCCTAACTAATTCCTAACTAGTTTATATTTATTATATTAAAGTCTAGTATTTGTATAGTACATTCTAAATGTACTAAAGTATAATTAATTCCGAACTAGTTCCTAACTAATCTAGTAAAATCTTTTCATTTGCAACAATTAGAAATAGTCAAAATCAATTGTTAAGGCTTCCGAAGTCGGCTGGATTTTGCTTACGGTGTAGGGCGATACCCTTGTCGCAGTCTTGGCGCTCCGATTAGGGGCCGAGGTCAGACCCATGTGTGAGGTGACCCGGGCACTCTGGACCCAACTGCCCTGTTGTGCCTGTGCTGGGGTACGTACCCGCCCAGCGCATGCCATGCCAGCGTCCTGATCCCCGCAGGAGCCGACCACTCTGTGACACCAAGGACACTGCCACTGCCACCTCCTAACCAGCCCGTTAGGTAAATGCTTCATACAACCACCGACTGGCGATATCTCCTAAATACACACAAACCACACGTTGCCGTCATCTCATCACCTTGAGGATTCGTTATCGAGCGTTACGCGATCCCGGATCCTTTTACACGAACCGGTCGATTACCTGATTCGACAGCCTGGCCACCTCCATACCGTACATCCACTCTCCCCGCCGACCCATTTCCACGATTCCCGCTCGTAATTAGCGATTCCAGGCCAATCTTACTCTCGACAACTCTCGCCGTCATCCCTCTCTGTCTTCAGCCGTCGCTTTCAGTACTTGTGCTTCCTCTTGCAACCAAGAATCACCACCCGCCGTTTCCGAGACAACCACAAGTGACCAACCAGTAGTAACCATGGCCGGAAAGGACGAAGAACACGAGGTTCGTATCACACAAGCGCTCTCTCTCCTCTCCCCGTCACGCCTGTCCTCCGCCCTTCCGGCGCGAACTACTACACTACAGACAACCCAAAAAGCTAACCTTCCTTCTCACCCAAAAAACAGGGCGCCTCCGTCTCCGAGCAGCTCATCGAAGCCTGCCGGCGCAACAACACCGACCTCCTCTCCGAGATCCTCTCAGACAAATCCGACGACGAGATCGCCTCCCTCCTCAACACCACGACCACAGTAATGGGCAACCACCTCTACCACGAAGCCGCCCTCCGGGGCAACTACGAGATCATCGACATGCTCCTCGACCAACCAGGCTTCGAATGCGACCCCGTCAACCGACTCGAGGGCGACACCCCCCTGCACAGCGCGATCCGGTGGATCAACAGCGAGCCCGAGGCGCAGCGCGAGTTCGGCAACGAGCTGGTGGACATGATGCTGGAGGCTGGGTCGAACCCGCGCGTGAAGAATAAGGGCGGGCTGACGGCGTTGCAGCTGGTGGATCCGCGGAACAAGGAGCTGAGGGAGCTGATACAGAAGCATGAGTACGCGCTGCTGAACGCGGGCGATTTTGTCAGTGCGGAGGATGTTAAGCCACAGCAGGGCCAGCAGGCTGTTTTGGATGTGGAGGAGGAGGAGGATGACGCTGAGTTCAGTGGGAGTGATGATGAGGAAAGAGCTGAGTGGGAGAGGAGGAGGGCGGCGAGGAAGTGAAGGGGTTCAAGGTCTTGCTCAAGGGATGAAAGAGGACTTGTTGGGACTTCTTTCTGAGCCATGTCAATATACCCGAAGAGACACCGGGCCATCATACAAGACAGCAGCTGCGTGGAGCCGCGGACCGAACGGCGCTGTTGGTATTTGGGTTGTCTCTTACAGCCCATATATATAGGGTTGGTATAGATATCTGGTTGCCGTACGGTTGGATTTATGCTTTGTGCTTATTGCAGCATGTAAAGCAAGCGACATCACTAGAGTCTAGAGCAGAGCAAGGGTTCTGATACAGATAGGGAAGTTGGAGATATCAGATCAATAGTTAATCAACATATACGTGATCTTACCTAACTCGATAGACCGAAGACAGGGGTCTGTTGCTTCTTAAGCGTTGTTTACTTTTCCAGCAAAACACATCTGAGGAAAACGTGAAGTACTGGTGATAAAAGAGTCTTTTAGGGTATAAGACTAGGTAGGTAGTACAAAACAACATCTATCAACCTCTAGTTCCCATCCTTACCAAACCATTCAGTTTCAATCCAGCATGCAGTATAGAACTCAACAGGTCCAAGCAGGTGATAACCAAAGCCAAAGAGAAAAACAAAAGAGCGTGTCGAACGCCAAGCCATGAAGAAAATAGGGGTATAATGTCATGTCAACAAAGGGATCTTCAACCTCTAGGACACTCTCCAACTGCTTAACAAGGTGAGCAAAACAAGCCCAGCTTCTCATCAAAAGAGGACGACAGCCATATAAAGAAGGGGTACAACCCCCAACGCCCCCAGACTTGGCCGGATAGTCATCCCCGCACCACTCGACCCCTTCGGATTAACACTCTCAATATACGTCCGATTCTGCACCCTCTCCAAAATCTCCCTCGTCAGTCCCCCACCACTGGCTATCGTCCTCAACTCTTCCCCAAAGATCCTCAGAATGTTCGTGCTCCTGCCCCTCGGACAAAACACCACCTCCCACCCGCCTCCATTAGGAATAATGAACGTGCTGGTCTGATCATCAAACGCATAGCTGTACGCGTCCGGACACACCGTCTTCGCGTTCTCGCTGTACAGACTCGGGGTACAAACGCTCGGATCGTCGTACTCGCCCGTGCAGCAATCCTCGGGGTTCCCCGTCGCCGCACAGGCCGACAGGCACGGGTCAAAGACGGGGCGCTGGATCGAGTCGTCCGGGTACGGGTAGATGCCGTCGCCCGGCTTCGAGGGCGGGTATTTTTGCAGGTCCCAGGGACACCAGCCGCCGACGGTGGGGTTGGTTTGGTCCGGTTCCCAGGGGATGGGGAAGGTCTTGTTGGTGTAGTAGAGCCCTGATCTAGAGGGCGGGTCGAGAAAGCCGGCTGAGGCGATGCAGACGCAGTTGGTTAGGTTTGGAGGGATCCAGGTTGTGTTGGCGGCGGGGATGTAGATGATGCCGAGGGGCAGGTTGTAGCCGTCGACGAGAGAGATGTCGTAGAAGGTCTGGTCGGAGTTTATTCCGCCGATCAAGTTGAATTCGGCGAGGGTTACTGGGACTTGGCCCTGTTGTGTTGTGAATTGTGTGAGTACTTGCTGAGTGATGACGGTAAACCAAGCATAGTGAACAGGGAAACTTACCGTAAACTCGCAGTTAAGCCTACCAAAGCAGTCTCCTGTCATGCACGCTGCGCCGTTCCCATTCACGCCGTTGAGGTTGCTCGGTCCCGTTCCCTCGTCGTTGAACGAGCAGTTGGTCCGTCCCCATACCCTGCCTTGCCAGTCGGGACTGACAAACAGTGGCTTCGTTTCGCCAGGAGCAAGCTCGAAGCCGCCAACTACAGGCCCGATACCATTCTGCGTACCAATCCCGGGCCATATCGTATCAGGGCAGCTGTTGGTGATGACAATCGGTATAGGGGTCGGGTTTGGCGGGGTCGAGGTCGGATGCGAAGTGCCCTTTATCGTAGAGCTAGGGGGTATAGGTACAGAGGAGGCGATCGATGTAGTGCCCTTTATCGTAGAGCTAGGGGGTATAGGTACAGAGGAGGCGATCGATGTAGGACTGACAGCGGGAGGAGGCTTCGACGTAGGAGCAACAGCAGGAGGAGGCTTCGAAGTGGGACTCACGATAGGAGCCTTTGAGACGAACGTTGTAGGGAGGCGAGTTGAGTTGAAGCTTTGGGCTGCCACGCCGGTGGTTTGTCCATGGAGGATAAGCAAGAAGCCCAGAGCACCTCTCATGTAGCTTCCAAGACTGCCCCCGTGATGTTGTTTGTAGGTGGAGGGCGAGTGGCCTTCGATATCCGGTTTCGGTTTTCGGATACCCTTCTGACCAGGCGCAATGATGGTAGGTGACTTTTCGATGACCATGGTGTTGTTTGTCTTCTCGAGCGGTCACCAAGAGATGATCAAGTAGGAAGTGAAGGTAAAGTGGGCGGGATGATAATGCGCTCTGTCTCAGTGAGTATTTGCTAGTAAGGCGCCTTTGATGATGCAGCAAAAGGAGTATCCAAAATTTCCCTTGCGGAAGAAAACCAAAAACCACACCGGATGAAAGAAGGGAAGCGTCAAAACGACCGACGAGGCATGAAGGGTATAGAGCTATTTCGGAGATCTAGAGAATTGCTGTGAGGTGTATGATTTGTAGTGATCATAAACTTGGGTAGGTTGAAAATGGACGACTAAAAGGAAAAGACAAGGCGATGTAGGTCCTCGCCAGGTTTCCAACTTCAGTCCATGTTGACTGAAGCTTGATACCCACCAACTGCTTCCAAGAACTGTAACAAGGCAAGAGATACCTGAGCTGAGGGAGCTGTCAGGAAGTAACGACTCATGATTCGCCGTTGTTCCGTGTGGTGGCCACCCTCCTTCATCACAGACGCCGAATGAGAAAGTTGAGAAGGAAGTCATTGCCAGGTTGATAAACACAATGAGGCAGGAACGGTTAAAGTCTTGGGCCCTTCCTTCATCGTGACCGGTACCATCCCATGTGCCATCTGCCATGCTAGAAGTACCCTTGGCAAACCTCCCACTGGGGCCTGGATCGCACGGACCTCATCCAGTTTTCATATTCCCCCAGAGTGCCACTCGCAAACCCCGGATTTTCCAAGCGGCTGGGACAGGCACAGACCGTTAGGTGGGGGTTTGACGTTGTCCGGTTCCACTATTAGGGCATTTTCACGTGCTGATGTCTCGACCGTGGACCGGCCCAAGAGGAAGAGCTCTGCTTCGTGGGTTGAAAAAACGAAGACATATACACTTTCTGAAGGATGAATTAGATAGTATCTGTTTCGACTCGTATAGATTGCCCCCCTACTCACTCGTGTTTACTTGGGGCATCCAATCAGTCCCTATCTTATTCTCAACAACACCTCATCCCTGTTTGAAATGGTGGTCAACTCGCCTGCTGCTTTGACAATCCGCTGTCATGCTACGTTAAAAGGTATCATTCAAGATCCGACATGAAAAAAGTTAAGAGAAAGAAAACTGTCACCCATCTACCCAGATACGACTCCCCTTTTATCTGAACCTCGCGCGGCAGCGGCCCATGACCTCTCCTTGGCACACCAGCTCAGCGCTGAATTCGGAACCGTCCAAAGTGAGATAAATATCGAAATAGACACGGTAGAAGGTACCCTGTGGTGTGTCCATACGCTCGAAATCCTTCTCAAGGTTCTTGCGCGACAGATCCGACGTGAGCGTAACCACTTCCTTGATCCCTATTTTGGCACTGTCAGTTTTCATCCATGATCAAATAGTAGCACGCATGACTCACTTGGATCTTTGGTATACTCCGGGCAGACATCATCGTCGCAGGCATACAAGATATCTTCGTACATGAGAGTAGCACCAGGTGCCACTTGACGGAAGAAGGAAACCTTGACCGGCTCGCCAATCTTGACCTTCTGTCCCTTCTGAACAAAGATCTGCCGCGTGAACTTGCAGCGATCCTTGCCATCGAGCGAGGGAACACGGTACGCCTCAGGATGGTAACCCTCCTTGAAAGGTTGAAGAGTAGCCATGAGGTAGTGGCGACGAGCAACACGGTGAGTGATGACTCTTTCAGTGATACCGGCCGTGACGGCACCCTTGACAATAGCGGCGACCGAGTCCATGGGGCGGACAACCTTGGACTGGAATTGCGGGGGAACGTGGAGCTTGATCTGTTGGAAGAGGTATTCCGACGCACCGAAACCCCCAACAACAAGGATGTTCTGCAGTGTGCGATTCTGTGCTTGAATGGCAATGATCTGGTTTCTGACAAGCTCCAAGATGCGGTTGACTACTGGCTCGAAGCATTGCAGAATCTCCTCGTTTGTGAACGTCATATAACCTTCTTCGATGCCTGCTTCAGGGAATTCAGCTTCGATACCAACGTCGACAGCCCACTTCTGACCGTTATTCCGGAAGTCGGCCTTGATTCGGTTTTCGAAGTCCATGATGCACTTGGCGTAGACGCGACCGGCAGTCTTGGATCCATCAGGAAGCTTCATCTTCCTGATCTTTGTCCGCAGAATGTTACTGAAGTTGCGGTTTAGAGCAGTCGAACCGCATGAGTCACCAGAGCCAGCAGTGCATTCTGCCACGGTGAACGGATTCTCGTCCTCGACTTCATATGCGATCAAATCCACCGTTCCACCACCACAATCAACAATGAGAACCGCATCGTGTACCTTGAGGTTGAGAAGGCCTGTCTTGGAGCAGAAAAGCGCTGCGGCTTCGGGCTCACTGACCAGCGTTAGACGGTTGTCGTTCTCATCGCGGAGGAAGCCAGCCTGAATGGCGGCAGCTCGGGTCGCGGCCTTTCCAGCGTCGTTCCAAATAGCAGGCACCGTAAGATAATAGCGGATGTTCCTCTCTTCACGGTTGAAGACTTCACCCAGAGTCTTCTGGAGCGCGGCGCGCATGGCCTGGCGGAGCTTGAAAAGATAGTCGGCCGCAACATCGATCTCCGACTTTCCAGGTGGAAGAGGCGGCAGGTTAATAGGATCGATATAGGTGTTGCCCGACAACATCAGCTGGAGCTTGAACCACTCCACCTTTTGCACGCCAGGCTTTGGGTAACCAGTCGGTGCTAGGGCATCGGCGATATCGGGGCCCCATCCAACAACCTTCTGGTATTGATCATAGTAGAGAACAGTAGGAATCTAGGCGAGCATATGTTAGTGTCATGGTCCATGCTGAAGGCACCACAACAATGGGAGGTCAGCGAACCTTTTGCTTTGTGTATGAGCCAGCGCCGGGCCACTCTGTGATGATGTCCTCCTTGGCCTCATTGTTGGTAGCAAAAGCGAAAGCGACACCGGAGAAGGTGGTACCCTATGATTACTAGGTTAGCAACCGACATGAGAGGAGGGTAGTCTGGGTCCATAAGACTTACGAAGTCGATACCAACGATGAGCTGAGCCTTGCTACGGCTGTTGCCCTCCACCTCGGCAGCAGTGTTGCGATAGGGAGCGACGGGACCGGTGGGCTGGGGCGGCGGAGGATATCCTTGAGCACCAGCATATCCCGGCGGGCCTCCCTGCAGAGGAGGACCACCTCCCATGACGGGCGGAGGATAGCCGGAGACAGGGGGAGCCCCGGTGTTGATGGGCGGGGGACCGCCGACCAGTTGCGACGGCGGCGTGCGGGTCGGGCCTTGGTTCGCCAAAGGGCTGGTCCGGCCAACGGGACCGGGAGGGCCTGGCGGGTAGTTTGCGGAGTAGCTGGGCGGCCGTGGTCCGGAACCTGGATGATTCATTTGAGGAAGACTCTGCTGAGACGAGTTGGACGCAACGGAGGGCGCGGGACCCGGGCGGGACTGGAAGAGCTGCGGTAATTGAGGGGCTGCTCCGGGGGGCGGGGTGGGCGACTGCTGCTGATCAGGATTCGGCTGTATGCTGGCGGTCGATTTGCGTTTGCTAAAACCAAAGCCTTTCAGGCGAGAGTTCAGAGAACTCATAAGGGAGGACCGCCGAGGATATTAGGATTAGGAAGGAGAAAGGACACGAGGGAAGGAGAAAGACTGCAAGCAAGCAAGCAAGCAAGCAAGCAAGCAAGCAGGTGGGATGGATGGATGGATGGACGGATGGACGGCCGGGCTTTAGCTGGAAGAGGCGCAAGCAGCAAAGTGCAAAGAATGGGACGGGAACGAGGACCGCAAAGCTGAATGAGTGGGCAGATGGCGACTGGAGGACTGGACGCAGGACTGGAGGGAGCGAGAACGACTGCGAGAGGCAGAGGCAGAGGCGGGCGGGAGTGAGAAATTAGGACACAAGAGGCAGGGTGTCAGGTTGCAGTGGCTTTGTGGAAGAGGGGCCTGCAACCGCGCTGGCTTGTTGTTGTCTTGTCTGAGCCTGCCTGCAACTCCGTCTGGGCGAGTAATCCGTACTCCCGTGTTCGTGACTTCGTATGTAGAGATATTCAGGCAAGAATGACCCAATCGATTTTATATGATTTGGACAAACTCGGTGCAGCTGGCCAAGTGAGAGAGTCCTTTGCAACTAACAGGCACAAAGCAGCAATCGAAAATAGTGGAGGTGGAGGCGACGATCAATTGAATATGAGTCCTTGTGTCAGGAAGGGAAGTGACAAAGTCAAAGGACTCCTCTGTTGGGCTGGCCCGCCTGGAGCAGCGACTGCAGTCGGGGGGTGGCAGCGACAAGAGTGGACGGACAGGTGGGGTGTCGGATCCTTCCTCCAAACAAACCCGCAGCTGGGGCGCTAGCAATGAACCAGGGTTCTGGGTGGGAGTGTAAGGCTGAGCTCCCGCTACAACAAATATCGAGATCTCGAGCTGGCAGTAACCAACTGGCTGAAGCTTCAACTCTCCGCCACTGGGATCTTGGGATTTCCCCAATCTGCTCTGTTGCTGTCCGTACTGTGGAAGCTCGAGTTGAAACAGCATCCATGCCCGGAAATCCAGAGTCGGAAACTCAATACCAGTTGGGGTTTGCGATGAAATAATTACATGGGACGAACTCGTACTCGTTGCTCTTCTCACAGTGCCCCATTATACCTACGAATCCCGAATTTGACACCTCCGTACGTGACAGCGGGGAAAGCTTACTTGAGAGGTCAGGATGATGTAGCTGCCCGCTCATACCAACACCAGACACAGATTCCAGAGACCGTATTATAATATTGCACTTTCCCAAACAGTGTCTTCAGGGTGGGGCGACTCGAGGCTGTTGGTGGGAGACGACGCGTGGGAGCTGCTCACTGCCAAGACCGCGCCTAGAAGATTGATAATGATAAAGGTAACACATGGAACGCCACTTTCCCCTCGTGCACCTTATCCAACAAATCCCGTCTCTCTTTGTTTGCTCATGAGCCTTTCATTCCCTCAAGCTGTACTTTTGTGTCAATTCATTCTCAGGCCATTGCCATTGATTCAACACTCAAGTTCAATCGGCAATTCAGAGCTGGATATCAAGTCGCGATGCCTGTCACGTCAGAGGACAACTTTTTGGGTCACTTTCTCTCAAGTCCCACGCCTGAAGCGTGAATGGCGTCACTTGGCCGTGCCTGACCTAGACCGAAAGTGGTCAAGCCTGGGTAGGACTTGAGTCCTCGTAGGACTTTTGCTGTTGAAGCGGCTCCCAACGAGTCACGAACAATTTATTCGCTGTCGGTGGTATCAAAGTATCAAGCCAGACTGCGGTGGCTGTGCCCCGCCCTGTCTGCTTCCTCCTCAAAGTCTCACCAATAGGAGCCTTGGAAATACCCTCCACGACAGCTGCTGCGACTTCCTCTCGTCGCCTGTCAAACTCCTGCCCAATGCTCAGCCGCAACCCTTTCAGGTTGTAATGTACATAGTAGCGACCTGCCGGTTCAACGACATTGGTTGGTTAGTTCGAGGAACAAAGGGACATCGTCAACACCGTCTCGGCTGTTGGCTCTCAGCACGGATGTGAACCTTACACCGTCGGGTTGGTCCGCGGGTGTCTGTCAGTTTACCTAAGATGGGGAAGCGCCACTCCCGCCATGCCGTGCGTAGGAAGCCAACGTGAGCAGACTTCGGATCTTGACACGGCCCGACCACCTTCATTCTTCACGGTGGGGAGGCTCTGTCACGGTCTCCCGAAAATCCCCATTACTACGTACATCGGAGACGTTGCCGGCTCCATGAGCTGCTCCGGCCGGAAAACTGTTCGACTACCGTTCATGGTATCCACGTGTCTCCGGCCGGCGCCGGCGCCGGTCCCGCCCCATCTTAAACGTGCCTCATTGAAGAGCCTCATTTCCTGAAGAAGCTCAATCTCGACGTCGTACTTCAGCTCAACGTCTCCGCTGCCTCGAGTCTCACGACTTTGAACCCGAATACGCCCTACAGAGGACCAGGTACAATTGTGCATGGTAACCTTTGAACCCTCCCCAGTCCAGAACATGTTTCTTTATCATCCGCAAGTGCGGGCTGGCGTGATCTCGTTTAATCTGCAATCGCAGTCCAGCATCACCGACGGTGAACAATCCACGGCTCAAACATGGCGAGAACGATATCTCGGTGGACTCGAGTCTTTCCACTCTCTCACTTTTGAGATATCTATCGCAAGCGCTGCCAGTGGACGAAATACGGGTCTGGATCGGCCCTTGTCTGCCAGAATTGGGTTGGTGCTGACTATGACTCCGGCTATACCCAATGAAACAAGGCGCTGGAAGATTACAGGGCGACTCCTGATATATTCAGCTTTTTACCCCTGGTGCGCGCAGACGACGTGGATAACGCCCGTCATACATGTGCAACGGTGCCAGATCCACCAGGAACGCTGCTGGGTCGACTCTGCGAGTCCGCTCAAGAGCGTGCATCTGACCAACACCATCCTCATGCGATAAATTCGTCTACGTGCTGTTGACCGTGAATCTCGGAGACACGGTTGTGCCGGATCGACTACCTGCAGAAGCGTGTCCGACAATCATATTACAAACCGCAAGTGGCATCGGGATGGATGGTCTTCAAGTTGTGGGCCGACCGGC
Source organism: Neurospora tetraspora (assembly GCF_033439725.1). NCBI lineage: Eukaryota > Fungi > Ascomycota > Sordariomycetes > Sordariales > Sordariaceae > Neurospora > Neurospora tetraspora. Next base: position 4,568,710 of record NW_026944383.1, read on the forward strand.
AGGCAATCAACGGTCCGGAGAAGATGCGCCCGAGGTGGTTCATAGATGCGACGCACCGGAAGTGGTTCCGGGGGCGGCACCTGAAGTAGTGCCTTTAATGACCTATGCCGAGAAGTCGCCCGTCGGCGTGGCATCCGTACCCTACGGGTATCACCACTCTCCTTCGCCGTCACCGGCGCCGCCCGAAAGCGAACAGTTGTTCTACCCGCCAGCGTATCTTCAACCGGGCCAATATGGGGCCTCGCCGGACATGTACGGCGGGTCGCAGATGAGCTATCCGCCATCGCAGGCCGGACGTTCTATGGGGCCCCCGAATAAGAAAAACGAGAGAATTTGCGGCATCAAAAGGACCCTTTTCCTCATTTTACTCGCCGGCGGAGGTCTACTTCTCATGGGGATTGCGATAGGCGTGGGAGTGGGAGTTGGCGCTGGGACCAAGAGCGACAGCAACACTGCCGGAGCGTAAGCAAACCTTACCTCATTTACCCAACCACGGAGTTACCTGGACTGACAAAACCTCCAGGACTGCCTCATCAAGTACATCACCCACAAAGACATCAGCTACAGCAACGGCAACCTCAACCACCCCAGCAGGACCAACCAACTGCCCAGACGTGGGCGAGAGGACGTATTTTGCGAAGAACGGCAAGAAATTCCTCCAAACGTGTGGAATCGATTATTCCGGCGACGGAGGCGCCCACGATTTGACGAACACGAAGACGACGACCTTTGACGAGTGCATCGAGGAATGCTCGACGACCAACGGGTGTACGGGGGCAGGATGGGAAGACTTTCAGGACGATGGGCAAGACAAGTATCGCCGAGTGTGCTGGATGAAAAATGACTTACAAAAGTCACACTCTGCGGAGTCGGCATACAGCTTTGCTGCCCTGGTTGAATAGAGAAATGGGCTGTATGGCACGAGCCCGAGAAGTGAAGAGATGGACACGAGGCGCTCGGGAATGCTCAGTCCTCACGCAAACTGTATTTCAGCTGGGTTTGAAGTCCTCACGGCCTTAAACCAAAGTGGCTGTTTCATCAGGAACAACCAGCTGAGGAGACACTTGGAAACAGAGTTGATGGGATATCGTTGGGTGCTCAGGGTTCTGATCGCAGGTCGCAAACGCAGATGTTCAGCTATGGGAGGTTCTGTTTCAGCAAAAAGTGTTGGGTAATGGGGAAAGAAGGCAGCGTAATGCTTGGAGGAGGATATACCACGAGGAAATACGGCTGGGGATATTGAAGACAGTTAATGTACGGGAGGTAACACATGTGTCACCGCAAGAAAAAAAAATCTAACCTATCTTATCAATTACCATGTCGATGTTTGCATGTTAAAGGAAGGCCGTAAGACAGTTCCCAAAAGCCCTCCGGTAGTTCTAGGCTCTCACCCATGGTGTCCAAACGTGCTGCGACCGCCTTTATGTTTGATGGCCGCGTCGTTACATCACAGCACCGAGTTCGACACGGTGATAACTGCCGAGAGCAAAGGCCTGGACCGCCGGCGTGAGAGCGAGCTATCGGAGAAAGAAACCAATGCAACCGCCGCGTCACTGCCCGACGGCGCCGTCAACATTGTCGGGTGTACCGGTGTAACCAGTCTCGGTGGAGTCGGTCCCCATCCGGCGTTCCACGCGTCGGGGTGAAATATTTGACGACGACCAGGTTGGTCGTCCTACCCTTGCCCCGCGCGGTGTGCGACTTTGTGGAAACTGAGTCGTTCCCCTCTCTCCCTTCTTGGCCAGTTGGAGAAGAAGGAAGTCATCACAAGAGCGGGTTTTCAGCAAAGCTTTCCAGAGTTCCATCGTGTGCTCATTCACCACTTTCACGTTTTTCCCCAAGTTTTTGTTCGCGGGGTCACCACAATTTGACCGAACTTCCCCAATTTCTGGGGGATGGTTTGTTTGGGGGAGAGACCTGGAGACGTGGGAGAGAGCACCACACATCACCCACATCTCCACTGTTGTCGGCCCGTATAGGCCATGTCCACACGGGGAAGCACACGCTAGGAGCGCAAAAGACCAGGTACCCCGTGGGCCGTAGGTGCCATCGAAACCCAGAGAATCTCCACATCTATATCAAGGCATCGCGCCGCTCGCTGTCAGTGTCACCGAACCCGCCGTGCTTGGATCGTCGGCATTCCGCTCCTTTGTTGTTCTGTGAACCCGCCCGGACACGGAGTGTGTGTGCAAATACGGTACGGACCACCGACCGGTCGAGAGGTTTGGACTCCGAAGCGGTGAGCATCCCGGCTCCTTCTTTATCTTCCAGGTTCTTTCAACTCGTCCGCCAGTCATCTGGACCGTGGCAGACGGTTGCGGTGAAGTCTATCTCGGTGCCCAAAGTCAGCGCTTGGTACCTTGTCCCAACACTCGACCTCCCCAGTTCGTTTCGAGACCCCCGAGTACGTACGGTACTATCGCGAAATTTCGAAGTTTGGGCTCCGGAGAAGGGAACAACGACCCAAGACCTAGGAAGGCGTTACCGGAAGGCGATATCAGGGAGCATACTGCAAAAATCACACGCATCACCAAAACTTTTCCGTCAAAGAACGGCCAAGCGACGGGACGGTTCAAACCTTAGTCCCCGGACCCCAGTTGCCCAAAATTCATCAAAGACCGCAAAGACCCAATTGGAACGTGGAATATTCGAGGCCTTGGAGGCTTTCAACAATCAGCTACACACCCAGGACACCCCAACTCGTGCTATGACATCGATCCTACCCTGAACCTGCAGAGTGGCATCAGCACATGCAAACTGGGCAGCAAAATCTACCTACTTTCTCTACGACGTCAGCAGCCTCTCCGGTGTAAGTGATCCTTGACCCCTTGACTTTAAAGTTCTGGTTCTGCGGCTCGGCTAGGCCTGAGCTCGTGAGAACCTCATGTTTTGGCCGCGGGACTTTCAGGTAGCGGTGCATCACTGCATCCTCGCATCCCCAATCGTGCCGATTGTCCAGGAACATTAATATCGATTGTAGGAAGAGGTTGTTCTTTGAATCTTCGAACCCCAGAAACGGGTCTTCTTTCATGACCTCATTGGACCAGTGCTACCCAGATCCGGGCCGTTTCAACCAGGTCCACGGCCCTGAAGACGCAAAATAACCCCGCAAGAGATCCTCTCGGCCTATCACACAAGGCGCCCTGCTGACCTGCCCCGCATCAACGACCATCATTTCACGCATCCAAGAGGTACCTCTACCTATGCAAGCCGACGATACGCCGCCCGCAAGCTTCACAGGCAGTGGTGCTGTGCTAGATATGCCCGGTGTAACAAGGCGGCGGCGCTCTTTAAACTCCAGCACGGCGCCTGACCCGGCAGCACACAAAGCTGGTGTCCATGCCCGTGGCTCTGCTGACGACTCACGTTATCATCACGGGCCGTCCAGAGTTGAAAGCAACAGTTGCACAGAGGCAAGCGACCCCAAAGAAAAAGAGGCCCGAAAGACGCAGACGGGTGCCGGTGCCGACATTCCCTCCAGCCCAGGCAGCCCTCCATCGCCTAGAACTACCGTCTTCACTCGCTTTCGTTCCACCGGCCCTAGTGCAGTTAGCAAATCACAAGCGAAGAGTTGCCGTGGTGTCCTCACCAGCCTGATTCGTGTGCTCTCATCGTCAGTGGCTTTCTTGGTAGTCGTTTTTGTAAGTACCTTTTTTCCTACACCTAGCGCTTTCCTTCAGTCGGACCGTTCCAAATATGCTCCTTACCGGCATTTTGCCTTGGACTGCACCTAGCGGGAAACTCGGACCAAGCAGCGGACCAGCTAGGAATTTGGAATGAACCAGCCCGGCCCAGGGTAGTGGGCATGCACTTGCTATGTACTTCGGAGTTACGTAGCGAGGACAAGGAAGTGCAGGTTGGTTAACCTGCTTGTTGGGTTCAAGTCGGCCGAGCGAAGCAGGTCCGTCCACAAACCTAACATCGGATTGCTTCAAATTTACCTGGCTGGAACCACTGCGCGGTACCCATCGGACTGGACCTCCACTGGGCATTTGATGCCCCTGGTACCCCACCGATTATGCCCCTCCACGGACATCCCACCAAGAACCTAACATCATACCGTCACGGGGGATTCCCCACGGAGAAGCACTCGCATTGTACAGGAAATCGTCCACCACTACCAGTGCATATATTAACCTGAACTCCCCAGATTCTCCGGGCTCTGCTCCCCGACTCAGCACTTCATTATTCTTCTTTCTTATCTCGACAATCCACTTTGACTCCCACAACCAAGGCCACCTTCTCTCCCCCGGCCCTTACGCAACAAGCTCAACAACCACAACTGCCACCCGCAGTGTGCGAGACTCTTCCCCCATTTCCCACAACCGCACCAGTCTCGAGCCCGCTCACCATGGCCCTCGAGACTCAGGCAAAGACCGTTGTCGGTCAGTTCGACTATTCGGACGAAGATGTCAACAAGGGTGTCGTAGAGTTCCTTCGTCAGATGGGTAGGTGGTCCCATCGCCGTAGACAAATGCCGCAACAAGCTCTGACACTTTGAGGATTGCAGCCGAAGGTCTCGAGAAAGATGGCACCAGCTTGGCCCAGATTCCCACATATGTCACCGCCGTCCCCAATGGCACTGAAAAGGTTGGTTATACACTGCTGCCAATACCTAGGCAACAAGTGCTTGCAACCGATAGCTAACTTCCTCCGATCGTAGGGTCTTTACATGGCTGTCGACCTCGGTGGCACCAACTTCCGCGTTTGCTCGATCCAGCTCAACGGTGACACAACCTTCCGTCTGACGTACACCAAGGTCGCCATCCCTAGAGAGCTCATGGTTGCCAAGACCGCTGAGGAGCTGTTCGCTTTCTTGGCAAAGCAGATCGAAATCTTCCTCAGGACACATCACGGCGATCACTTCGAGGCACATATCCGCAGACGCATGACCATCAGCTCCCCCGAGGGCTTCAAGGACGAGAATGTCTTCCGTCTCGGCTTCACATTCAGTTTCCCCGTCCAACAATTGGGTATTAATAAGGGTACACTCATTCGCTGGACCAAGGGCTTCGATATCCCAGATGCCGTTGGAAAGGACGTTTGTGCTCTCCTGCAAACGGAGATTGACAAGCTCCATCTCCCCGTCAAGGTTGCCGCTCTCGTCAACGACACTGTTGGCACTTTGATGGCTCGTTCCTACTCTTCCCCTGGCAAGAGCGGTGCTATCCTCGGTGCTATCTTCGGGACTGGCACCAACGGAGCTTACGTCGAGAAGCTCTCCAAGCTCAAGAAGCCCTTGGCCGGCGAGTACGACAACTCTACCGGAGAGATGGTCATCAACACCGAGTGGGGTGGGTTCGACAACCAGCTCAACGTCCTCCCTAACACACCATGGGATGTCCAGCTCGACAAGGCCACCCCCAACCCCGGTATGCAGATGTACGAGAAGCGTGTCTCCGGCATGTACCTCGGCGAGATCTTGCGATTGGCGGTCATCGATCTGCTTAAGAACACAGACGCTACTTTCTTCAAGGACGATAACTCGAGCTCCAATGACTGGAAGTCAACCACCAACATTGCCGAACACTCCCCTATCTACAAGCAGTGGGGTATTGATACCTCGGTCCTGTCTGTCGCTGCCGCTGACACTACCCCCGAGTTGTCGATTCTCCGCCAGGAGCTCGAGTGTAACCTCCATGTTTATGCCCCCTCTTTGGAGGATGCCCAGGCTTTCAAGGCCATTGCTGGTGCTATCGGTCGCCGTGCTGCTCGTCTTTCGGCTGTTGCCATTGCCGCTATCGTTCTACAGACCGGCAGGCTTACCGACCCCGAGCTGGACGGCGAGCCCATCGACATTGGTGTTGACGGAAGCTTGGTCGAGCACTATCCCTACTTCCGTGACATGATCTACGAGGCCCTCCGTGCCATCAAGGGCATTGGTGAGGAGGGTGCCAAGCGGATCCGCATTGGTATTGCCAAGGATGGATCCGGTGTTGGTGCCGCGTTGATCGCTCTCGTTGCCGCTGGCATGGAGAAGAGCACTTCCACAGCCGACTTCATCAGCGACCTGCGTCTTAACGCCAAGAAGAACGACTTGACAGCCGTGCCTGAGCACAGCGAGCTCGCCGCCGGGGAATAGGAGTCCACCAAGGCAGCTTGTCCATTGCCAGGCATGACATCACTGACATGTCGCGGAAAGAGGTGCATTGTTATGTGAACACGGCTTGGCGCAGGAAACGGAGTTTGGAGTGAGGGTTGACAGAAAAACGTGTTAAGCGAATAGCAACATTGGTTTGCTGTATAAGGATGACGACGATGGGACGAGCAACCTGAAAAGGGATATGAGGTTTTTTCTTTTCTTCTGTTCAACATTAGATCATGTTTCAATGTTTTTCTTTTGGTACGATTGTTGGGGCAGGCGTCACTGGGTTAGGGTTTATCGCATTAGGGAAACCCCCAAGGCAGGGATGGGCTTCATTCAAATTCTATTTTCTCTATCATGAAATGGTAACCGGGTTGGAACTTGGAGATGTTGTTATCTACTGTATAGCAAAAAGAGTATCAACCAGCGAAGTTGTAAATTTTGTACCATCAGTTGTTTCTTCTCGGTCTTCTTCATGGGTCCATGTTGGGAGCACAGGAAACCAAGTTGCAAGTTCTTTTGTCCGGGGTCTTTGAACCGACTGGATGTTCATCACGAAGCAAAGCGTGGATGTGTTCTTGTCTTTCTATCCATGTTCTATTATAAGAAACAATGTCTGTCGCAGTTAAGCCCTGACAACATCAAAAGTCACCTCACTTCTGGCGAGGTGTACCAGATTCAGCAACGACATCCTGGCCTGTTTATCCCCACAATACTACAAGAGTTTCATAGTAATAGTCGACTGGTTTACTTGACATTAACTGAGTTACTATTGTTTCTATAAGGATGTGACAAAACGTCTTCTATGCGTGTATAAGGCTTAGTAGGTTTAAGATATATAGCCAAGGTCCAACCCAACTCTTGCTCATCTTGTAGTCTCGCGTCCGATTCAGACCGGGGAATTCATCAATCCGATTACGTCCCCATTCGGAGTTTTGAGAGCTGAGAACCCTTTCAACCCACTTTCATCTATTTCATCCGCTCCCAAGAACATCATTAACTCTATAACATCATGTACCTCACTTCATCCCATCCCATCCCATTACATTATCACATAACTCGGCCAATCGACAAAAGACTCCCTACTGCCCAAAAGCAGCACTAGGATACGCCCTCCCCTTCTTCTTCTTCGTCGGTGCCACCGAACTACTCCTCGAGCTAACCGCACTAGTAGCGCCCGAGGCCGTCGCGCTGGCACCGGCACCGGAACCACTACCGGGAACGTTAAGCTGAACCATTTCCGGCGGCAAGTCGTTCCATTCGGTTTCCGGTCGCGTGTTTTGGTACGACATGCCGGTTGAGGGGCGGCTAAGGGGTGGTCTTGTCGACGAAGAGGGAGGGGCTAAGCCCGGTGTTGATGTTGATGTTGATGTTGGTGGTGCCGCCCCTGGTGCCCCTGCTGGTGGGGGGAAGGAAGCTGTGGAGGAGAAACGGGTGATGGGGGTTGATGAGCTCGGGGGAGGTCCTGCTGGGGACTTTGGTGGTGATGTGGGTAGTAGGTTGACAGCGGCTGCTAGGACGCCTGTGGCCGTGGCCGGGGTGGTTGCGGTTGTGGCACTGGAAGCCATGGTCATTCCGGTGCCGATGGGTTGTTGGAGGAGGTGGTTTCGTTTCGGTAGAGAATAGTTCGCTGCCCCTAACGGTGCTTGTGCTTGTGTGGTTGTAATGCCGTGTCCGCCAACCTCCCTGCGCACAATCCAGGCCGTGTCCGGTCGTAGCTTAAAGTAATACCCCCTCACTGGCTCGCGGCCTTCGGTCCGGAACCCCCGCTGTCCGTACCACTGGAGCCCTTCCTCGTTTTCGGTCCACACGTGGGCGTAGATGGTTCGCACGTCGATTGTGGAGCCCGCGGCGGGCAGGATCGAGGCGCTGGCGATGATGTGTTCGATCGCGGCGGCGGCGAGACCGAGGGATCGGTAGGGGGAGAGGAGGGCGAGCGATTGGATGTAGATGGCGTGGTAAGGAGAGTCGGCGGGAGCTGGCCCGGACTGGTTTTGTTGTTGGGCGTTAGGTATTTGGGGAGCCTGCGGCTGCCCGTTGGCGTCTAAGAAAGGGTTCGGCTCGAGTCGACAGACGACGCCGCCGATAACTTTGGGCTCGGAAGTGGAATCGTCGCTCCAGAGGATGACGCGCGAGAAGAGACCTGAGGCAAGCGGTTCGAGGACCTTGGCGTAGAAGGCGTCCGGGTAGGCGACTTGGAGGAGGAGAGAATTGATGCGGCGCAGGGCGGCTATGTGGTGTTCGGCCACCGGGACTATGCTGGCTTGAGAGGGGATCGACGGTGGGGATGGCAGGACGGGGATGTTGGCCGGGAGAGTAGCCGTGACGGGCCCGAGACCGGAACGAGCTGGAACTTGTTGCGGCGGTGGGGCCGAGGTGAGAGAAGAGGGAGGAGGTGGTGGTGGTGGTGTTACGGGGTGGTTCGGAAGCACGCTTGCCGTTGTTGCTGCACCGTTCACGCAGTCTTGAGGGGGAGGGGCATGTTGAGGTTGTTGTTGCTGCTGCCGGGGTTGGAAGAATGACAGTATCGAGGGTTGTTGACTAGGCGACATACTGGAAGTGGTGGAAACCGAGGAAGCCGGATTTTAAAGAGGGCAAGAAAGGGAGAAGGCGAACTGAAAAAAGACGGAAAGAAAGGTAGAAGGAGGGAAATTAGCAATGTTGCCGTGGTCACGACAAGTGTAAATAACCGTCGTGTCAGTGGTGAAGTCTGGCCCACCGGCATATGTCACAGACGCAGTTTAGAAGACATTCAGGGACACCACCACTGTGCCCCTGGCCCACCCGGCAGCGACACCTACAAAAAGGACAAAGATGGATGTGTTCCAGACCAGACGTTCTTGACACCTTGTCTCGCCCCACATGTGATGGCAACACACACGACGGGAGGATCGAGAGGCGGAGTGCATTCCGCGTTCATGGAAAACTGCACGTGGTTGCTTTTACAAAGTGGAAGCTTCCAACGATGCCCTCTGTGTATGGCGTCAAAGAGATTATCTGTGGTGGTTGTTCGGAAACCGAGGCACATGGCGACCTTGGACGGCTTTGATGACAATCTTCTATGAACATTTCTAGTAGGCAGGATTGTGACACTCACCCCGTTCACTTACAAGAATCAATGAATATAAATTTGACTTACAGCCCCAATATTTTGTTTAACCGGCAATGTCTAGTCGTGGTGTCGATGTGTTGTAAACACGGAATAACATGAAATTCAGGTACAGCACGGGCAACACCAGGGCGTCCGCGGCAGGCACGCAGACACCACCAATCCCGGATCGTGGTGAGGTGGAAGGGAGCACGGAAGCTGCTTTGCTTGGCTGGTTCGTGGTCGCCTGATGGAACTCAGATGCAGGTGCTCCACTGTCAGCCAGTGCTTACACGCCTGAAGCCCACTACAACTTCTGCATACACAACTACCACAAAACCGCGACCTACCGAACATCACCGTGGATGGACATTTTTCCCATCTACCAAGCTTCAGGCAGAAAATTCACCATCGTCAACCTTCAAATACCACACCGTCCAAAAGGCATATTGCATGCTTGGATGTTTTCGAATACATCGCAGCTTAGCGCCAATTGAACATTGCACACAACACCGGTCTCCAGTCGGTATCCAGCATTCCTGCCCCCATCACCACTCGACGCTCTCGAGAACACGCACCACTTAGTGCAGTCGGCGGTTTCGGTTTGCTGCAGCCGAGTTGAACGATCCGTGGATGCTTGGCCACTTCTTTGCACGTGGACCAAAGGCTCGTTCCGATCAGCACCTGAACACCAAAAACTACCGGCGAACCGCATTTCCCACCCGCTACGCCAGTCGAACTTCAACTTTGACTCGGCTTGCCTAGCATCACCCGAGCCTGGGAGGGTGAAGAGAGTCGCGACAAATCCACTACTTCCACACGACGCACGGGGACCCATCTCATACGACAGTTGCCAAATTTCCACCGGCTATTCCAGGGGTGTCGATCAGTCCCGACATAACTGGGGAAGGCGTCTGTCATTGTCAAGATGTCGTCAGAAGGGGACAGGACCGGCAAGGCTGGTATTGTCGTTGCCCCTGAAGATGTTGGGGGCGTGGACAAGTTGGTAAGCATTTCCGCATCGACCAAGATCGAACCAAAGACTTGTACTGACCCTTTCTTGTTCTCCCTGTAGGCATACTCCGTTGTGGACGACTTGCTTTACAATATCCTTCACGACCTAGTCCTCAAGGTACACCAAGACGAAAAGACCGCTCGGATGAGAACGGCGGCCATCAAGGTCGAGAAGCTCGCTATGGAGAACTCGGATTTATCGACCCCTGACGCACGGCCCGAGATTGTTGTGGAAACCGACGCTGCTCTGTATAAGGACGGGCACGTTACGTTGAAGGGCAATCCGCTAAAGACTACAAAAGAGATTTTGTGTCCACGGTGTCAACTGCCCCGTCTGCTTCATCCTACAGACGGCAAGGGAGCACAAAAGCCGGATCCGAACGTTACATATTGCAAAAGGCACCCTTACATCGAGAAGCCAGGCTTCGACATTTATGGACAGACCTGGGTTCAGCCTGGCCCCGGACGAGGAAAGAAAAAGAAGGACATGGAGAAGAAGATGGACCCCAACGATCCTGCAGCGGTGGCAGCTATGGAGGGAAGTGCCAAGGACCGCCCGCCTCATGTGCTCAGCTTCCCCAGCGCTACTTGCTCCAAGTGCAAGCGTTGTATCCTGGTGACGCGTCTCAATAATCACATGGGCTCCTGCATTGGCAACAGTGGGCGGAACGCGAGTAGAGCAGCGGCTCAGAAGATTAGTAACGGTGGGAGCAACGGCGGAAGTCAGAACAACGACAACACTCCGCCAGCCAGTCAAAAAGGCACACCCGTACCAACGAGCCGGGCAACTAGTCCGAGGAAGCGAGACGGTGATGAATTTGATGAGGATGGTGATGAAGCTGATCCTATCAGTGCGAAGAAGAAGAAGCTCAAACCGACGGCTCTACCAAAGAAGGTCATTTTGAAGACCAAGTCAACGCCACCCCTCAAGAAGGACAAGATAAAGACCAGTTCGATGCTGAGCGTTGAGCAGAGCGTGGATGACGATGACATAAAGAACTCCACCGTTCAGGTTGTTCCCAAGAAGACTACACCAGCGAAAGGCGCATCGCCTGTTAAGAAGCTGAAGATTGGACTAGGCACAAAGCCGCAGTTAAATGCTCCAGGGAAGAAACTAGGGAAGAAGGAAAAGGACCACGAGACAGGATCAACGGGGACAATGTCTCCGCCGCCTCATTAGATCTGGGAGGTGCCTGACTAACGGTGGATTGTTTGGTAACCACAAGGAATAAAGGTGGTTTGGCGTTACCTATTCACGCATTCATACATTATACCCCATTCTTGCTACAAAAATAGACATTGGTCAAGGATTGGAAATCGGACAGAGCCTTTAGAGGATAAACGAGATGTCGCATACCGATCCAAGATGCATCAGATAGGTAGCTTACAACCGTGATAGGACGGCGAGCGTTGCTTAGACCACGGTGAAAACAAAGTTACCGGTCACAAATTTCAATTCTCCTTCACAGCTGTGTAATGCATGTAAATTGCCTAAGACGAGGAAGTTGACTGTGAGGTAAGGCCTTTGGTATATCCTAACCATTGTAAATCAGCGCAACAATGCGGCAGCTCATTTTGACCAGTTCAACGAGCTCTCAAGACCCATACTCCAACTTCCTCATCCTCATCATCATCCTCATCCTCACCTTCATCCCAGTCCCTCACTATCTCATTCCCTCACTCCCTCACTCCCTCACTCACTCCCCCATCAAGATCAAGCCTCCATATCCTCCTCCCTCACCACCCTCGCCTTCACAATCTTCACCTCCGTCGCCGGCCGATCCTCCTTATCAGTCGGCACCATGCCCATCCTTCTTATAACCCCCATCCCCTTTTTTACGCGTCCAAAAATCGTATGCTTCCCATCCAACCAAGGCGTCGGCGCCAACGTGATGAAAAACTGGCTCCCGTTGGTATTCGGTCCCGCGTTCGCCATGCTTAGCACCCCGGCACCGGTGTGTTTCAACCCGGGGTGGATCTCGTCTTCGAACTTCTCGCCGTAGATTGAGGAACCGCCGCGCCCCGTGCCCGTAGGGTCGCCGCCTTGGATCATAAAGTCTTTGATTATTCGGTGGAAGGGGGTGGCATCGTAGTAGCCGCGGTCGGCGAGTGTGGCGAAGTTTTTGCAGGTTTTGGGGGCGTGGGTAGTGTAGAGTTCTAGGGTGAATGTGCCCTGGGGGTGGGTGGGAGGGGTGAGGGTTAGTTGAGGATGGGTGGGTGAGGGATGGGGATGGTGATGGTGATGGTGAAGTGAGGTGAGGTGAGGGAAGAGGTACGTACCATGGTGGTTTCAACAGCGACGTCGGTGGCCATTTTTGATATCTTGATGGCTTTTATCTTCGAGAGCGGGTTGTCGTTCGTTTGTTGTGGTTGTTTTGTGAAGTTTGGTGTTTGAGCTCACTCGGTTGTTGCTGTGGTTGTGGTTAGAGACAGAGTACCTTATTATGAGGGACGAGAAGGGTCAGGGAGATATGGTTGTGGCTCAATCAGCGTACGGGATGAAAAGCTGCGGGTGGGATGAACCGAAATTTATCTGGCATACCTATTACCTTCAAAATCTGAGATACCTGGTCTTGTATGCGGTATGCTCTGTTAATGTGAAATTGTAGAAGTCGTCCTTCGACAAGGTTCTGAACAAGTCAATGTTGATACGGCGACATTCCATAATATGGTCAGTGCACACGTCCTGGAAACCTTACTGGTACAGTTCGAATTGTTTCGGGCACTGTCTGCTGTTGCGGTTAAGTGCGAAATCACCGCACAGTGTGATGTACTGTCTAGTGTTGTGAGCACTGGGTGAAACTCGCGAAGCCGTGATGGAAAAAGATTGATGGGTTGTGTTATTTGTAGTCCTTCTAGATATACTCGAGGTAGAAACAAATAGCACTTAACTTCAAGAGTCAATTCAGAAATTCTGGTACAATACGGAAAACGAACATGAGAGCAATGCAAGGAGATATTTTGTACGAGCTACTGTCATGAAATAATGATGTTCTTGAGCAATTGAGACCACCAAGTGCCCGGTCTACCACCTCAAGCCTCGTTTTCAACAACTTTTTAGTGTGAGACGCGAATTAGTCGTCTCTGTAACGACACCAGTTATAGGGAACACCCAAACTCATCCTCCTGTTAACATTCCAAGAATACCACACGCTCAAACCTCCGTTTACGTATACTATATCAAACCACCGTCTCTACTCTAACACACGACTAAGAGACCGAGACCGCCACCTCGCCCAACGTCCCTTCTTTTTCTTCTTCACAGGACTCAAAGACACCTGATCAAGCATCCCATCCAACTCATTAACAACATACTAAGCATCCTGGAAAATGGGCTCCAGACCCTGCCAAGCACTGGGATCGCCGTTGGGACCAGCCTTCGCGCGCCTGTTCCAGTACTCGCCGTTGAAATTCCAGTACTCCTCGCCGGTAATCTCGCACCGCGCCTTGGTGAACCATGCGGGCTTGAACTCCTCGCCCTGGCTCTCGCGAGCCTTGCGGCGGGTACGCTGCGCCTCCTCGAGTCTGTTCTTCTCCGTCGCCGCAAAGTCGTACTCGCCCTCTTCCATAGCACGCTGGTCAGGGCGGAAGCGTGAATCCGTAGGGGCGAGCCAGGGCTTGAGGTTGTCGTCAAGGTGGTTGAAGGTGACGACGAAGGGAGTCAGGTTGAACGGAATACCAGTCGGGCGCGGGTTAGCCTGCCAGATGAGGAAGGCCTTGGTCGGGTCGTTGATGCTACCCTGGTGAACCGTCTCGTTGCCGGACTTCTCTTCAATGGTGGCCTCGTAACCAGGTGTCAAGCGGGCGTAGAACTTGGAGTTCCAGCGACCGCCCAAGCTGACGCGGACCTGGCCGTTGGCGTCGAGGATCTTGCCACCAATCAGGTAGGCACTCGACTTCGTCCAACCTCTGGGCTTGAATTCGACGTAGGAAACCTCGCCAGTGGTCCAGTTCTTGATCTCCATTACACCGTAATTGTCAACTACGGGGTTACCGGTGATAATGCCAATGACGGATGAAGTGACCTTCTTCCAGGTGTAAAAGTCCTCCTTTCCGCCGGAAGTCGGCCTGAGCTTGAGGAACCAGGTACCAAGAGGGTTGACATCGAAGGACTTGCCATAGAACTTGGACTTGACAGCCGACTCTCCGTAGTAAGTCCACTTGGGGGACTCGGCCCAGGCTGCACCAATGGGCGGGTGATGACTAACCTGCTCAATGAAGAAGCGGTAGTTTTTGTCCGGTCTCACATACTCAAAGGTCTCACCAAGGAGGGGGTTGAACGGCTTAGCAACGCGACCAATGGTTGATGCGTATTCACTGGCAGCGAAGGCGGAAACATAGATCAGACGCTCAATCGAATCAGCGCGATCAGCGGCTAGATCCAAGAGGTCGGCATACTCCATGTCCTCGGCACAGCGATAAAGGAGCGATGTAGGCTCGTTGAAGGATACAGGAAGAGTCATCTTGGTCATATCCTTGCCAATCATGGATTTGAGGATACCCTAGATTTGCGTTAGTAAAATGATTGATATCAAGCATAACAATTGAAACTTACCCAGAGCGAGATAGTGGGCCTATTGTCCGCATCCATCTTCAACTTTGTCCTAATGCCATTCTCGTATCCCTTGAACGAGTCGCTGATGTCTGTACCATCCGAAATCACAAGTTGAGTCTCGCTCTGTGAGGCCACGGGTTCCGAAGGGGGCAGCTGGGAAACCTCAACGGTACCAGCGTCGAGCGCATCGAAGAACTCTTCATCATCCGAGTCGGAGTCAGACAGCTCTGCAACCTGATCCATGATGGTCTTTTGGCGGCGAATGCTTTGGACCGGCGACTTCGGTCTGGCATCAGCCTGTTCGGCGTCGGCATCATCGGTGGCCTCAGCGGCAGCGGCAGCAGTTGGTGCAGCCGTTTTCACCTGGCTCTCGTCAATGATGCCAGATCCAAGTGCTTCCTTGAGGATACGCTTGGTAATCTTCCTCTTTGCCTCGGCCTCGCCAACCCGAGCCTCCAGGGCTTCTTGCTCCCTGGCAACTTGGGCCATGCTTTCCTCCCACATCTGGCGCATCTCACTCTCACGGTCAAGCCTGTACTGCCAGTAGGCGTCGCGATCCTTGGAAATGCGCAGGAGGTCGCCAACAAGTCCCGTAAGGGAGCGGATTGCAGCATCATAAGCAGCCAGGGCTTGAGACGCCTGGGGATCCGACAATCTAAGGTCAGGGTTCTTGTTGGTTTCAGCCAACAGCGCCGCGGTGACCTGTGCCATTGTGTCGAGCTGCAGTTTTGCAGACTGTGCAGTGATGTTGAAAGCATCTTTGTGTGCCGATGGAACATCCTGTCCGCTGGAACCCTCCCCGTAGTCATCGTCTTCGTCATCTGCGTGGTGGTGATGCTCACCCTTGTCTGCTTCGGTTCCGGCATCCACAAAGTCATCCTCTTCGTTGCTTCCGTTGCCACTGGCACCATAGGAGGCTTTGGAAGCCTTGGCCGTGGAATGCATCCGAGAAAGCTGCACACTCTGACGGCGGTGCTCGACGAAACTAGCATTGTCGCTACCAGCGTAAGATACGCTATGGGCATGTTCCGCCTTTGCCTGCCTCAGGAGTTCAGCATTGCGGGCACGCTGTCTCTCTTCCTCCTTAGCCTGGTCCTTGGTCCATTGGATGGAATTGTTGAGAGCCCAGAACCAGCGCTTTGCCTCGACTTCGTGATTGGCCTTCAGAGTGTACTTGACCGAGTTTTTCCCTATAATCTCGAACTTTGTCTTCTCGTCAGGAGTCATATGAAGCTTGGCGATGCGCATGTTGATAGCACCACGGCAGGCAGAACCCGCGTCATCCTGGTGCTTGTAGTAGCTCAAGACACCATCCTCCAAAACGAACCAACGAAGCTGGTATCCCTTTCTATAGTTAGTCCACTTCTTCAGATACCCCTTCATCTCGCGAGCCTCTCTTCCCGCCAAGGGATCGCCGGACGCCGCAGCAGCTGCCCCATGTGTGGCTGATCCCAAGACGGCCTTCTCCTGAATGCCCCTCTGGGCAGCCACAGCAGCGGGGGACTTCTTGAGCATAGCCTTTGTAATCTCGTCCTTTGTGACATCCTGCGGGAGCTTGCCGTTACGATCTCTGCGGAAGGGGTCTGCCCCGTGCAGCAGTAGGACCTGGATCAACTTGGTGTTTTGGCGACGAGCGGCTTCGTGGAGCAGCGTGCCGCCGCTCTCAACCGTGGCCGACTCGGCGGCGAATTCGGTGCTGTTGATATCGAGGACAGTCTTGAAACGCGGCTCTTCCAACACCTCCTCGAGAGTCTTAAAGTCGCCAAGGAGAATAAGGTTCTGCACCTGTCGAACCTTGTCCTCAGCGAACAGCGATCTGGCGAGCTGGAGTTGCTGGAAAATATCGGGATTGCGAGCGAGATCGATGGGCAAGCGCCCTTGGTGGTTTGCGATCGCATCGTTGATATCCTTGTGTTCGAGAAGCTGACGAACAATCTGGGTACGTCCCTGTTGGGCAGCAATGTGCAAAGGGGTATTTCCGTCTTTGTCGCGGGCATTGATGTCGAGGGAGCCAGCGCCATCTGACAAGACGTACTCGACAACAGTCTGTTCGGCACACTGGATGGCCAAGTGGAGGATCGTGGTATCTTCGAGAGGGCCGGTAATGGCGGACGAAATGCTCATGCGAGGGTTGTTCTCGGCAGTGTCGCGGATGGCTCTGGAAATGGAAGCTGTGTCGCCGTTACGAAGAGCTTCAACGATACGAAACTTGCGTACGGAGGACTCAAGAGACGCCCCGGCCCCTTTGTCGAATAGCATGGATGGCGACCTTAATCCGCCGACGGAAGGGGTGGCTTGGTGGTTCGAGGGCGTTCGGCCTAAGGCGCTGCCAGCGGTGGACAATCTGGAGGAGTGGCCTCTGGACGGCTGTTGGCTAGGGATTTGGATGTTCTGGGGTGTATTAGGGGAGCCGGACGCTCCCTGGCCATCGTCGGAGGTCATGTCGTCGTCGACTGGCGGCTTGCGCCTACTAAGGAGCGAGAGGCGGGCGGATTTGGAGCGTTTGTGGAGGCTGAAGGAGGATAAATATTAGTCGATGTTAATTAAGCTGGATCATGAACTCGGGGCCGTCGCAGTTGCTGCTGCAGTTGTCAAACTGAGGCGGGGAAGGGGAAGCGACGGGAGCTTGGGAGCTGAAGTAAACAGGGCAAGCAAGATGCGGGCAGGTGGGGTGAACTGTTGGACGTTGAATGATGCAGTCAGGTCGGTTCAAAGCCCGAACCACAGCAAACATTCGAGGGGGGTTACGTGATGTACTCACCTTTCGCCGGTGTCAGACATTGCGTTGGTGTTTCGTTCAGACTGGGGAATTAGGTGAAGATGAAGAGGTACAGAATCAAGAAATGTGAAGAGAGTGTGAAGAGTCGCTGGTAACTGTTACCCCCGCACTATACACTATAGACGGGACTCGAGGATAAGGATAGACAGGCAAAAGTTGCAAGTTGCAACAGCAACACAACAATGCAACAAAAAGTCCAGACCACCAGAGATGGTGGGATTTGTCGTCAGAAAAAGGGACAGAAGGACAGCTACGCTGCTTGGTATCGACAACGTGTTTCACTATGCCACTAATTATGAGACTCCGTATTGCGGGTCAAAGCGTTGAGCAAGGAGCTTGGGTTTCTTGGATCTCTTGGGCTAGCTCCCAAAGAACCTGGAAATGACGTTATTCGCTTGCCATTCGGTGGATGGGCGCCATGGACGGCGACAACAAGCGGCAGGATTCGTGTGATGGAGGGAACCATTCGAGTGCCACACACTCTTTCAATCTGTTGTCACACGGCAGACCGGGAAAAGGGACAGCGTTGTTGCACGTGCATTCCGTTTGTTCCAACATAACCGCCGTTTAAACGAATGGTTGTAGAAAAAAGTCCCCAAAGTCTAAATTCCCAAAGCATGAGTGGGTTATCGTGGGGTTGTCCTAACTTGATTGACTGACAGGTGATAACGGCGGGGGTTCTGATGAACTGGCAAGGGGGTCAAAAAGGGGTGCTCCGCGTGTTGTGCATAGCCCCGGAACTACAGCAAGATCTGATAATATGCTAAGTTCAGAGTACCAAGACGGGGTGGTCTTGATAGTTGCATGTCCAAGACCCTGGCTCCCGTTCCACCACTTCCATTGGCCGCGGCCTTCTCGCGGAAATCAATCCGCCCAACCCAGACAACAATGCGGTACCTCGGCAATTATGGGAATCCCACTATGGCTGACCTCCCCTTGGTCAATGATACAAAACATCCTCCAAACAAATCTCCATACTGTACTTCTTAACCTAGGTATGCCGACGGTGGTCATATTATTTGATTAATCATACTTTTGCTCGACCTACTTCCACTTGATTATAAACAAGCCTAGTCTCATTGGTATCCTCAAGTGTTTACCGCCGCCGTCTTACATCACTTTCACTGTGTGACATACACTTGACTCTTCACCTGTAAATCCGAACGCAATGGGAAAGTCGGAAGAGGAATCAAAGGAGGCGCCTCGCCCTACCCTCATCAGGCCGCCGCCTGAGGACCCAAGCAAGGCGCCCATCGAGAACACTTCGGAGGTCACAGAACTGGCCGTGATCGGACCTGTAAGTCTGGACTCATATGGCATCTCGCCTTGCCCATCTTATCACATCCCTCCAATGCATATGTCTCCCAGACATACATCAGCCCTGCATGACACATTTCCATCATCGCAATCACCATAAACTGACACCATACGCAGAATATCTTCACCAATGCCCGCCAACCATGGCATCCCCCTGGCGCGCGCGGTATCTACGGCGGCGCCGTGATCGCCATGTGTCTCGCGGCCGGCCAAAAGACCGTCCCATCTGACTTCCTCGTCCACTCCATGCACTGCTACTTCCTCCTCGCCGGCTCCGCCGAACTTCCCATCCTCTTCCACGTCGAGCTCGTCCGGGACGGCCGCTCCTTCGCCACGCGGACCGTTCAAGCGCGCCAAAAGGGCCGCTGCATCTTCACCACCACCATCTCCTTCGTGCGGGAAGGGTCCAGCGGGCCGCGGGGCAGCCAAGTCTCGCACGCCTCATCCATGCCCATCGACGAGAAGACGGGCAAGCCGTGCCAACCGCCTCCGGATGACTACGACGGCGAACCCGAACTCGTCCGCTCCAGCCCCAACCCCTTCCAGAGCGCGCGGATCGAGGTCACCAACGCCGACAGCCCGCGCCCGCAGGACAAGAAGGCGCGGCAGTGGTACCGAGCTAAAGGAAAGATCAGCGCTGAGGGAGGGCAGCAGGCGCACCTGACCGCGCTGGCGTACGTCAGCGACTCGTACTTCATCGGCACCATCGGGCGCATCCACAAGCTGTGGCGGTTCCCCTTCCACCCGGAGGACTTTGGGAAGCTGCCCGAGGACTTGCAGGAGCGGGTGCGCGCGCTGCACGAGTGGGAGGGTTTGGGACACCCTAAGGATATGGTGGGCCGGCCGGAGATCGGGATGATGGTCAGTCTGGATCATTCCATCTACTTCCATGAGCCGGCCAAGGTCAGGGCGGACGAGTGGATGCTGAGCGAGATGGAGAGTCCGTGGGCGGGTGATGGGAGGGGTGTGGTGACGCAGAGGATCTATAATAAGGATGGCATGTTGTTGGCTACTTGCGTGCAGGAAGGGTTGGTGAGGTTGGAGAAGAATCCTGGGAAGACGGATTCTAAACTCTAGTCTAGGCGTGCGGCGGTCTGTGTGGATTGAGATATTAGAAAGGAGAGCGATGTAGAAAGGATTCGGTTTTCCATGATCTTGTGGATAGAGTATAGACTATTTGGAAATATAAACACAGCGCTGCTGTACTGCGTGCCTCTACCTGGCAGGTAATATCATTCCACCCCAATTCTGACCATAGCCCCCAAGGCATCATTCGCAAGCCCAATACATACCGGCTGCGTACGGTGCCAGCCCCAGGTGCCTGCTGCCATCGTTCCTGCCGCCGCTGCCGCCCGGCCGGCACGCCCTTCCCCACGGCATAACAGACATCGGACGACATGGCACCCGCCTCCGCGCACCTTCCCAGACTGGCCCAGGCACCAGCGGGTATATAAGGTCCGTTCCCTAGCCCCTCTACCACAACGGGGAGCCCTGTGGTCTCATGGCGCAGTGGTTACCGTTGATGAATAACTTAGCGTGGCGGTTTTCGTAGGTCTGCAGCTGGGGTATTGTCGTTCGTTCTACAAACCTACCTGGGCGACTTAGCTTTTTTGCTTTTTTGGTTCGATGGGGGGATTATTGAGGATATTCGAAATAAGGGCTTTGGATTTTTCTTTTTAGTTTTGGACTTTTGGGGGGTGGGAAATGGGTTTGTCTTGTTGTGTGCAATGCGAGGAGGGAGTTGGGTGGGACTAGAGAGTTGACGACATAGTACCTAGCCAGTTGCGTATTTCCATGAACTAGGTTTTGCTCGTGACATTCCCGCTGTCTGTTACATGTCACTTACGTTCATCACCATAATGTATCTCACTTACTATTTACTGTTTCTCTCCTCAGCCTAATCAACAACACCCAACCCAAAGTGACATCTTCATCACATGGCTATCACGCATAACATCAAAGCATCAATAAGGTGAACAAAGGAAAGTAATGTATTTTGGCTGAAGTGGATCTATCAGATACCGAAATGTCCTTCTTGGTGTAGCCTGTATTTGTTCAGACAGATGTCCATCCGTCCTTAATCCGACGCACCATCGTAAAGGTTCAGGCTCGTATTTTCTTTCTGTTCCTTCGAGGAACTTGACAACAAGAAAGACTTCCAGCAAGGGAACCCTCCACAGCAATTTCCAGAAAGCCATTCTCCTCATCAGACAAAAGCCCCTTTCCCAAGCTGCTTCACCCGGGCTGCCCCACTCTCGGCGTTACGAGGGGCTGATGTAGTCGTCTCAAACTCTCTTCAATCTTCTCAAAGAAGGGTACTCAATCCGTCAACATCCTCGCTTCAGGTCGCCGCTAGCTCTTTTGGGGGGTTGGCAACCCATCCTTCCAGCGGACTCGCATCGCCTCAGGCCCTTCCTGTGTTGCCACAGGCGCACTTCCGGCGGAGAATCAACGCCTCCTCAGACAGTTGCCGATAAAAGAGGCATGGAAATCTTTGCTGGTCTCTTGGGGAGAGTGGCAAAGACCGTAGCCCTTCCAGCAGGGAGACAGAGAGTGGTTGAAGGAGGAAACTGGCCGACTCCGCGGAACTAGCACAAAGCAGAAAACTACCAACTGCCTCCTCAGCCGAACTCTTTTCATAAGAGCTCAAGACCTTCCAGCAGGAGTCTTCCGGGCTAGTTCGACGCGAAGCCTCCCTTCCCGCTCGACGCAGGAAATCGTCTCGAATAGTCTTCCAGTCCCAGCTTTCTTGAGACCGAAACCGGTTTTCCCATGATCGCATGGCACACGAAAAAAAAAAAAAAAAGGTGAAACAAAATCCAACGGAGCAGGGTAAATGATCGCTCGACGCCCGGGTGGTTACATCCCGACCCAAAATCAGAACTCCGGCCCCCGGCTTCCTCAGAGGCCGGAAGCAATGAGATCAGGAAAAAAATAAATCGGGGAACACCGACCCTAGCGGAACGATTGTCGCTTTCAACGCTTTGGGTATGTGTTGTCGCTTACTGACAACCGCAAACCCTAGGCGGAGCGACGGGGCGCTCAAAACGCTTTCGGGTTTGTGAAACGGATTCGCCGCTTACTGGTTCTCTGTTCGCAACCCCTGGGCGGAACGCGGGTTGGGGTGTTTCGACTCGGTGCTCGACGCCAGCTGGCGCATTGCGGAAATGTGCCGGTTGGCGGAACTGAGGAAACATGATGTGGTCGTCCTGAGCGCATCGAGTTTTGAGGTTGATGATGGAAAAGTCATTTGGCGGGAGACATGATGATGACTTTTTGGTCGATGTGCTTTGGTGGAAGGCGGACGACGATACCCCCGAAGGGAAAGCAGTCGGGGGTATGAGGAAAGAAAAGAAAAAGAGGAAAGAGAGAAAGTGGTGAAGTTGCGGTGGAGATTTAAATAGTTGCGTGTCCGGGCAGGTGTGGATACCCGACCCGGATCTCCGCCACCACTCCCGGACTTGCATGATGGTGCGACCGGGACCATCGCTGCGGGGGGCCGAGTCAGCTTCCACTTACTTCTCTTGTCAGCTCGGCTACTTTCCACTCACCTTCACTGATTCAACTCTCATTGCCTTGTTCCGTTCCTCCCGAATCATCATCCCATGTCCGTGCTTCAATTCATCACAGACCGCCGAATGAGCTGATGTCTGAAACATATCCATAACATAACTCGAAATCGAACCATCCAGCCCCAAGTAAACCGTCTCAAGAACAACTCACAATCACCACTTACAACCAAAAACACAAACCACCAAAAATAAGCGATAAAAGATGTCGGAACCACCAAACAAACCCGTCCTAGTCCAGTGGATCCTCGACACGCGGTCCTGGTTCCCCTCAGCCGCTAAGACCCGCGATCTCGAAGTCCATGTAAACAAACCCCTGAACCGAACATGATTTTCCCCGCGCATGCCGCCCTTCCCCCGTTCGAACCATTTTCGAAACTGCACTAACCCCCCGATCCCAGGCATCCCGCCCCCTCTCCCTCCTCACCCCCACCGAGCGCGCCTCCGTGCTCAAATACTTCCACGTCCGCGACGCCAAAATGGCTCTAGCCTCCGCCCTACTCAAGCAGTACGCCATCGCGCGCCTGGCAAGCGTGTCCTGGTCATCCACCACGCCCGGGTTCACGCGCGACGAGCGCACCACGAAGCCCATTTGGCGCAACCCTTTGACTGGCGCACAACCGGTATCCTTCAATGTGTCGCACCAGGCGGGGATCGTCGCGCTCGTGGCTGTGGCGGACTATCCCAGTCCGGGGCGGGCGGAGGCGGTTCAAGTTGGCGTGGATGTGGTCTGTACTTCAGAGCGCAGAGATCGTGATCAGGAGCTCATCCGCAAGGAAGGGTGGGGCAGCTTTGTGGATATGCATGCTGATGTTTTTGCGGTTGGGGAGACGAGTTATTTGAAGTATCAGGTGTTGAGCGCTGTGCCGGGGTTGGTGCCTAGGGATAATGAAGGGGGGCCGCCGACGCCGGAGCAGGTGGCGGATGGGAAGCTGAGGGCTTTTTATGCGCTTTGGGCATTGAGAGAGGCGTATGTGAAGTTAACGGGTGAGGCGTTGCTGGCTGAGTGGTTGGGGGAGTTGGAGTTTAGGTATTTTAAGCCGAGTAGGCCGACGCCGGCTTGGGATGTGCCGGCTGTTGAGACGAAGGAGAATGAAGAGGAGGGAGAGGATGCGCAGGTGCTCAGGAAGTTTGAGATAAGGTTTAGGGGGAAGAAGGTGGAGGATGTGAATATGTGCTTGCGATCAATGGGACCGGATTACATGGTTGCTACGGCTGTAAGGACGCCAGCGGACCCGAGTGCTGGACTGGCATGGAACTTGGGGCCGTATGAGGTAATGGCGCTGGATGACGTGTTGGGCTTTGCAGAGTCGGCGGTGTAAAAGAGCTGTCGGTTTGGCAAGCGAAGATGGTTTTGAATGTGAAATGTAATACATCAATCCCCCATAGCCGTTACGAATGAATAGAGGTACCGAGAATATCGATAGAGAAAGGACATGATTGATACTTGTGCCGCACTGCCAACTCAAACGGAACTCCCTGACAAGATATATTCCATGGTAAATCAGATCTGTCGGTAAAGAGGCTCCAACAAAGTTCTCCTGTCTCTTCGTAGACCCGCTCCTTCACAACTAACAACAAAAAGCCTTTGCCCGTCAAGCTTACACATTGCCTGTCCCGCTTGCTGGAATACTATCTGAATTAGCTTCTCTTCCCGTGAAACGACCTTTGAATGTCTTCAAACCATCCTTCACTTTTCGGCCTAGCTGATACGCTTGATAGTGAGCTATCCACCACTCTGAGGCGACTCTACGCTCGATGTTAGGCGGAAACTCATCAAACCTCCCCCGGCGACCTTGCCATTTTGTGTTGGGATCGTTTTCCATAGCTTGCAACGTCTTCTTCCTCCAATGAAAGTAGGTGAGGCCAAGAGCATCCGATATGTTGCCCATATTGAAGACAACTGTGAGTGTGACAAGAGAGACAAGACATGTTGCGATTATGAATGCTTTCCGAGTGTTGAATTGGTCAATGTTTGGGACCGCCCAGAGAGCCTATGAATTCCATTGGTATAAGCACAGTCAATAACGTGAGTAAGAGGACTTACAGCGCAGAATCCAAGGGGCAAATAGAATATGCTCACGTAGGTGAGGAGCTGAACGTTCTGACCCAGCCTTGTAGCGGATCTGCTTTCCATAAGGGCACTAGCATTGAATAGCTACATCGAGGACCGTGTTAGCAGCCATAGACTTTTGGAAAAGCTTATGAGCCTTACCCCGTCCCGCAATGCCCGTACGCTCTCCGATATTTCATCGAATCTTTTCTTGAGATTTTCGAGATCTTGCTTAATCTCGTTGCCTTCCTTGTCGTACTTTGTGATGCTTTTGGCAATACTTCTTTCGACTTTCGTAACTTCGGCTTGATCTTTGGAGTTCAGGTCATCCAGCAGGGGCTGAATTCGAGCTCTTTGGTAAAGATTCCACTGGGTGATGTTGTCTTCGATGCAAGGATGGACCTCAATGATGAATCCAATAATCCAGAAATACAGCCTTGACCGGCTGAAGGTTTCGTCGTCAAACAAAAGACTGCAGTAGTCCTTTGGGTTCATAAAATCCTGAACAACTAGGCCACTGATATATCGTTCCAACTTTTGCCATCGAGTCTCAACCGTTCTGAGGGCCTTGATTATTATGTAAAGCTCAACAGCCGTTCCGCTGTAACCATGTACCACATCTGATGGCCATCCTTGTCGATGATCTGGGGCAAACCACTGGTCCCCGTCGTTGAAGAACGATGTGGGAGCGAACGATATTGTTGTCCAACGTTCCTTTTCATTCGGGTTTGATGGATAAGGCTATTCACCAAGTCAGTTGCTTGTCTCGTCCACTTGGTGACAGGTGGGAAATGATCATACCAGGACTTCTGGAATCGTTGCGACAGTGAATACCTATAGGACGTTGAGTTGTAAGCGAGGAGAAAGCATAATGGAAAGACACGAGAAGAGACGATGAAGGAAGAGAAGACAGAAACATAAGGGGTTGAGCACCTACAGTGAAGGCGCTATGTCTGAAGGCTCGGGGCCTTGGAATTTGTACCCCGCTATTCTCTGGCTCTGTTCGAGGTTTCTCGTAAAGATACCCAACCCTGATGTTATTATTCTCGCACGTCTTGACCAGCGACTCCGTGGCTTCAATGTTTTTCTTCTCTCTCTCATCAGCTCTTGTATTCTCGGCTTCGCCTGCGTTCATATCATGCGTTATTTCAATAGCTGGTATCATTTCGTAGAAGGTGATGTGAAATGCGGTTGAACGATCTGAGTACGGATTTGTTGCGCTCGTGCCACCCCTCCGCTCACATGCGAGATGCATATCGATGGCATCGGCAACTGGACATCCGTCACATTCTTGACGACGAAATGCAAGTAGGAAGTAGGGATCCCGTGATCTTCTCAAAGCCAGGGCAAGGCCTCGTATCTGTCTGGATAAGTTTAGTCTAATTGTGGCCAGTGATGAGCGGCATATTACTCGTAGAGCATTGTTTACTTACATGACTCGGTTCCAGCCAGCAGTTCTCTCCGTTGCCGGACATTTTGGCAGCATCCTTGTTCCGCTCTCCAAAGCGATGCGAGCTTCGATGGCTTGTGGATTGAAATTCCACTCTCCGCCCAGCACGGTGCTAACGTAGAGATGCTTCTTTGAGAGCCGATAATCCACACGGTCAAGCGAACCAGGATCAAAGTCTGCAATATCAAGTACACCAAACTCTCCGAGATCTTGTAGGGCCTGTTTCATGTCGTCCAACAAAGATTTTGTATCGGTGCCGGCGAGTCGGTTAAGGTTGGGTATTGAGTTGTGCCAGACGTCTCTTTGCGAGGACCACTTCCCATTGAAGGAGAGATCAATCCTTCCATCCCGGGGGATGAGTTGAAGGATACCCCCGGGTTCTGTCTCCTCAAGCGCATGTCGATATGCGAAAATGGGCAAAGGTGTATCACTGTCATAAGCCCATCCAGGTGCCCACTCCGCACATGAGTTGTGGTTCTTGACTTCAGTCTGAAGGTGCAAACTCTGTCAGCATGCATCGAAGTGACTAGCTTTTATACATATTTTGAAGACTAACCGTCTGCAGCATAGGTCAGCTTAGAGTTGTGGTCACGAACTGTTTATCGGTTTGGCTATCCTGAATTATCCGCTAACAGAGGGGCCAGGATAAGAACACGTACTATCTATGATTACATCAATTTAGTAAAAGAACTTGGAGCAGCTTCGCAAAGGTTGGCGCGGAAAAACGTACCTTACGCCTGATGTCTATCAAATACCGCTCGTCAGGGCTAGGTTCCCAAAAATGAATACCATCCTAAATCTCTGGTGAGTAATGGAAATGAGTAAAATCGCTTTTCTTCAAGGGTTTATGAGGGGAACACATACCCAAAGTCTCCTCTGAGCTTGCTGGTTGATTAAATCAGGGAGTTAGCAATTGGAAAGTCGTACCCTAACAAAAGGCAGTAAACGAAATCAAGTGGGGGTTGGCAACAATGAATAAGTCCAGGTAGGGTCTTGAGGGAATGGATGGAGCATGAGAGCTAACTTACGTGAATCCGTTCCCACAAATCTGTCAGCTCTCGATCTAGCGGAGAGGACATCTTCGTAGCTGAGGCCAATATTGGACAATGGAAAAGAAATTTTCTGTAAGAGGATGCGACCAAGTTGGATGAAGGACAAGTTGGTGAAGAACTGGCAAGAAATCAGTAGTCTCGGAGAGTGATGGGTCGTGTTAGGACAGGTTTTACACGAAGTTGGATTACCCAAGTAAACTGCTTGCCTTCGGACGAATTTTGCTCAACGTATTTGTTGTTCCCGGAAATGATTGACTAATGAACGAGGATTGCTCTATGGCGCTTGCGCCTCTGTGATTCTGAAAAGCTAAGCCTTATCGGATCAATAGAATCAACAACTGAGTTGGGAACCGATTAGCATGACAACCCATTCGAATGCTTTGAGGATGTGTCACGAACTTACGCCCTAGGGAACATTTCTCCAATGACACCTTGCCCTAAGCGAGGAGATGTTGCGGGGATATTCCAGCCGTATAACAAGAAGTTACGAGATGCTTTCCGCTTGAGGGTTGAGGCTCACTCACTCGTGGGTGTACTCACCAAAAGCCGCACACACACCCCCATGAGGACCCAATCCACTGCTCCAGAAGTTCATGGCTGCTTATTTTGCGCAAGCCTCGCTGCAAAGCTGCCTTTCCCAAGCCCAAATTGAGCCACATCGTTGTCGGCCAGGCCAGTTAGACCCATCTTCCTTCTGCACGAGGCTTATCTAGACCCAAGCCACGCAAGGTAACCCGCGAGGCTACCAATCTCATCGAGGAAAAAATGCCAAAGGCGGGGAGAATCGAAAGATGGCAAACTCAAAGTGCATTTGAGCAATCCAAGAAAAAGGGAGGGCATGGTGATCTAGACTTTCAGTACCACCATAGATAATGGAACTTCGATAAGGGAAGCAAGTTCAAAAAACAGCTGAAGATACCTAGCTTGGTGTAGATTTGCGTGAGGAAAGCTCGGGAAGGTACCTCTGGCAGCGAGGGGAAGCAATGATGGATGGTGCCTGCATCATGCACGATCAGCCACAGCTGCCGCCCGAAGTCAGTTGAATGCAAGTCACTACATCGCCAGCCTGATCCAGAAAGAGCGAATAATACCTCGAGCAAGGAAAGGTAACATACGATTGTTCAGCTAGCCATGAGAAAGCGGCTTCGGCAATTCCAACAACAACTTGATCTGGCAGAAGGATCGTCCCATACGGCGTGAACCAAACAGGTAGGTACGATATCTGTACCCGCATGTAGTAGAGGGAAGGTACTGCCCTCCATGCTGAACCCAAGTGAACTTAACGCCCCTATCAAAACTTTTACAGAAAAATTATCTTGCACCACCTTATGTGATTAGTCGTTCCTTCTCTTCACCAGATTGAAGGTTTGACAAAGATGGGAGTGATAAGCCCGGACCAAAGTCTCCGTCTGGATAAAGCGGGAAACAATGGAAGTTGAGGAAAGAGCGTGAGAGCCTCACATGGTTCACTCTGTTAGTACGGCTCTCATAATGGGGATGCTGCTTCGTGCGTGAGCCTGTATTCACTAACAGAGGTACATTGAGTTAACAGGTCCAGAATCTTCCTGACCACGACACAGCTGAAGATCGTTCTTTCCTTTTTCAAGCCCTCCTGCAGAACGAAACTTCTTGCTCGCTTCATTGACTGATTTGATGACGAGCGACGGGATTAGGTACCTACCTCTAGATATGAAAATATTTTTGACAACCGCTCAGCAAGTCATCTTCTATTTATGCAATGCCTTCAACAACCATCCCATCGATCAACTGGGACCAGATTCCCATCATCATCATACCGTCCATTTATGTCACCATTGGGGCCGACTGACTTTGTGTGGGTTTGTTGTTTCAATTCTTTGTTTATATGCTTACATCGTATATCGATCTGCAGGATTTCAAGACAAACATCAAAGATCTATAAATACAAGAGTAAACACCACGCTCTATCAGTAGCGGAAAGAACATGCTCCGCTTTGGCATTTCCATAGATGACCTATTCTCCGTCTTCTGCCGTTGGGGTGAAAGTCCACATTGTCCCTTACAAATTTAACAAGGAGATTCTTCAGGGAAATTCATGTCTTCCACCACCTCCTCCTCTCCAATTTCCTCCTCTCCAAACTCCTCCGCCTCCACCACCAACCACCGTGACCCAACCCCACGCAGAACCCCAGCCCTCAATATTCAACCCAGCTACATATGGTGGTTAGCGTACGCAGGCTGGCATGGAAACGGCGAAGGGAAATAAGAATAGTAGCCGTCCAAATGGTACGTGGTCATCACATTCGGCAACATACCAAACATAGTAGCAGCTGACGGATCCTAAGCGTCAGTCTGGACTTGTGAGGCTACTTGTTGCTCGGAATGGTGATGATGTCCACCTGGTCCCCCATTTGGAGCATACCGGCCACGGAATCCTCCTCCTCCGCCTCTGCCCCGTCCACCACCACGGTAACCTCCTCCACCACCACCGATGTTGTAATACCCTTGAGACGAAGAATATCCGCCTCCTCCACCGCCGCGACCTCCACGCCCACCGCCGCCTCGGAAGTAATCGTTGCCGCGGTGGGAGTAATGGTGGTTGTGGTGGTTGTGGTGGTGTGAGTGCGAGCGCCCACCATGGTTGCTTGATGACTGTGACCTGCTGCTACCCTGAGAAGTCTGTTGCGCCTGGTCAGTCCCTGGGGCGGCGCAATTAGATTCGGATGGTCCGTTGCTGCCACCGGAGCCGTCGGGACTGCCGCCAGAGCGAGAATGGCCATCGCTACTACCCGGGCCTTCAGCGCTACCCTGCGCATCTCGGTTCTTGGGGCCTCTTTTTCTGAAGAAGGGCCGTTTCTTGACCTTGGATGGCTTGTGGTCAAGGTTAAACTTTATAGGCTTAACCGGATCCGTAACCATGATGTTATCCTCCAGGCCTGCCGTCTTCAGGTCCTCTTTGGAGGCTGTCCAAGCCTGGAAAACATTCTCGAGGTTCTCAAAGTTTGCGACCTCGGGAACCCACGCCCGAACGTAGGCACCATCCTTATCGTAGTCAAATGCCTGCTTGACAGGGTTGAAAATCCGAGCCGCACCGCGAGGGTCGTTGCCCACACCGGCCACATATTGCCAGTTGGCCCAGTTGGAGGACACATCGTAGTCCACGAGCAACATCTCGTACCACTCTGCGCCATATCTCCAATCAATCTCCAGGTGCTTGGCAAGAAAGCTAGCAACGTTTTGCCGCGCCCGGTTGGATGTGTAACCGGTGTGTAGAAGCTCCCGTTGCGACGCATCAATGAGTCCCATGCCTGTTGTTCCGGCGTTAAACCTTGCAAGGATCTCCGAAACCTTCTCAGGGGTAGGCTCCTGTCCAGGCAACGCTATGCTCGTATTGGCAGTTTTCCAGCCATGCTTCTTATCCTCGCCCTCGTAATCGGTATGCTTGCCATTGAAGCCCTCCATGCGGAAGAGCTTGTCACCATACTTCTGGTGACACAACCTCATGTAATCGCGCCATAAGAGTTCTATTCTGACGGTCTCCGTACCGTGGTTATCCCCTTCGCCAAAACCATCGGCTCCTTGGTACTTGGCATCTGTTCCATCCTCGTAGGCGACCAATGCGTGGTGGATCTGGCGAGCGGTGACGCATCCCTGTGCGAGGTACGCAGACAGCTTGGTACTGAACTCTGGTCCAAGGAGGCCATTCCTGGTGTCCTTGTAACTTTTCATGCCTCCACTCATGACGAGATGGTCGATTCGCTTATGAGCCAATGTCTCTCCGCCTCTGAATGGGTGGGATGATTCTGCCTTTTCCGGAAAGTCTGGAAGATTCTTCAGGAAGTTCTTGACCGGTCTGACGACGGCATCCACCAATTCCTCGCAAGTATCTGGGATCTTGAACGGTGGTTGCTGACTTGGAATCATGTCTGTGTCGGGATATGCAGGCAAGGCCCCCTTTTCAGGCACTGGCAGTGTCTTCCTTGCCTTCTCGCGCAAGGGCTCTATGTGTTTTCGGTATGTGGTGAAGACATCGGGGAGATCGTTGAGGTCTGTGATTCCTGTATCTCGACTGTATCCCAAACATTGGTCAGTTTTTGACGTCAAGGCACACATTAGGGGAAGGGGAGAACTTGCTCGTAGATAAAGTATTTCTCGTCATCCCATAGCTTGAAGTCTATGCCACTGTTTGCACAAAAAGATGCCACAGCCTTCTCGTCACTCTTCTCCTCCGAGCCTTCGTGGCTTGTCATCCATACAGCTCCAATTTGGCAATCTTTCGCCTTGAGCCCTTCGACCAACGACTTTACAACATCTTTGTATGCTCCGACGCGGACGAGGAGGTCACTGCCATTTGTTTGAAGGGAGGTCTTGAGATCCCAAACCGACTCGGCCAGGAACTTGGCACGGTATGGTCCGCATCTTGCATACCCCCCAACAGCGCTTTTGGGAGCAGGATGTGGGTTTTCACTTTCTTCTGGAACGAAGCCGGAGAGGTCAATCTGCTGTGCAGGAAAGACGTACACAGGAAGGAGGTGTGAAAAACCGTGGTTGGACTCTGGGTTGGCGAGGTGGTGGAAGATGGGGTTGTCTGACAAGCGAAGCTCCCTACGCAACACGTAGATGATAACCTTTGACTGTGCCATGCTGGGCGACAGGTAAGGATAGGGTCCCTAGAGATATAGGGGTCTTTCTTGGCGTATATGTCAAGTCGAGGGAAGTTGGAATGTTAACCCAACCCAGGTAGATGGCGTAAGGTCTGTGATATCGGACGAGGCTCGACGAAGCTCAAGTGGATTTGTTGTATGTCAACTCGATTCGGGGTCGTCTGGTCAACCCGGCTGTGCTAAGATGCGCCTTGACGTATGGGTATGGGGACTTGTAACCTCTTGGGATGAAGACCGAATGGGTGTAAGTGTATAGAGGATACCGATAGTGATGAGGCACAAGACAAGACCCGCAATCGTCTGACGAGGAGGAGGGTATAGTCGACTCAAATATGCCTTCAAGCAGCCGTGGTGAAGCTAGAACTCCTTTGAAAGCTTGTGGAAGATTGTGATGGGAAAGGAGCTGAGCAAGGACCCTGGTAGGCCTGGGGGACTAGTAGAGGAGATGGAGGAGGAGAAGGAGGAGGAGGAGCACGAGAAGGAAATGTGACGACCGAGGACTACCTAGTCCCGGGGAAGGATATGCAACATCCAGACGATGGGGTACATACTGCGATGATGTATCTGTGTCTGTAGAGGTATGTGTCTGCCCGGTTCCTGCGAGGAAAGACCCTGGCAGCAGTTGGCACGAGAACATGATGAGCATCTGGACAAGGAGCGAACCGTGGCATGGATGACATGGCTGATTCTCGCCGGTAGTCGATGCCCCTTTCCGAGCCATACTACGCCATACAGAGAGAGTACCTCGAATAGCTAGACCGAATTAGAAGAAGGCCCCCAGTAGGAGTCTCCTCCGATGGACATGAGGGACTGGCGATGTGTGGGGCCCGAGAGCACAGTGGGATCGTGACCGAGATGCAGCATGGAGGCATGGCATCCAAGGCCATCGGTTTTCATTCCCCTGGGGATATCCATTTCGAGGACCGCGGTTGGTCGAGCCAGTCAGAATGCAGGGTCCCTGTTCATTCCATTTCCAGCCGTTGTGGTTGTTGTCCGTGTGGTGTGTGGACATGTCAACGGCGGCAGAAGCAAGAAGGTGTCGCCATTCCATTGTCCTGTCTGTCATTTCACCGTTAGCATGCATGTACCGGACCGGTTGCCGCATGACCGTGACGCATCTGGATCCATCCAATGTTGTTTGCTAGCTCGTCTTGCAGGTCAGCTAGCACGGCTCATCAACGACACGGGAACATGTGCAAAGGAGCGAGAGACTGGCAAGAACCGAGGGGGAAGGAAGCTCGAACTGGGCTGCTGAGGCTCTGATGAGACGAGGAATTACATCTTGTCCGTTTTAGGAAAGGACAACTAGAAATGGCCTGCTCTGTGTGGTTGCGCCTGCGTGAACTGGAGGGCGGCGGGGCAGGGAGCGGCGCGATTTCAACGACATGTCTTGGCACACGGTGATCGGCTGGGCGCACTGTATGATCCAGGTCCTACGGGAAAATTCGACTGTGGGGCTGGTGGGTCGCCAAGAACCGAATGGCAGGCCGGTCCCGAGTGGCCAGGGTTGTGGACGTTGAGGCTTGTCCCTGGCAGAAGCTGCACTGGGACTGGCCTGACAAGGCAGCTGCCAAAATCCAGGCCAAGAAGTCCTCAACTCCTCCACTTGTTAGATTCTAGGGTGGTATTCTGGCCAGATGTGGGCTAGATGCCAGAGTCCCCAGTCACCTGATTTAATAGGTCTTGGCAAATATAGGATACCCTTAGACCCCCAAACCTTCTGTAGAGAGAGCATTCAAATTAGTTACATAGATTCAATTAATTATATTAGTAAATCTAATAATTAATAGTCTGATATGTAACTTATTAATACAACAATTAGTACGTACAGATAGTAAATAATAACCAGATTATAATATCCCTCTCAAAGCCTACCGAGACGAAAGAAAACGTCGTTTACTTTAAAGACAGTGACGACTAGTCACGATAGGAACCTATACTTTAATCGAAGTATATCCTTAATATCTTTAAGGATTAGCTTTAAGGAAAAATTAAAAAGCTATCCGCTCCAAAATAGCTTTATCCTAATTACTACCTTATAATAAAGGAGGTTAGAATCCGTATTAATAATACCGAGGCGGAGCTTATACATTTCGATAGTAGTATTAATTCCTAAATTATTATTTATTAAGACGGAATTAACTATAAAAACCCCATTAAATATTACGACCGAAACAAAATCGTAATCAATACTTTTATTACTAAGGACGACCTTATTAATAAATAATTTTATAAATTAAAGGTTAACCTCTATCCTAATAATAAAAAAGATTAGAAGGAATTTGTAATTAATAATAAAGCTCTACGTACCTAAATAAAATTATTGATTAGCTAGAGACTATAAAATAGAACTATAAAGGAAGAATATAATACCAATAAATAGTATTAAAACTTTAAATAAATAACGAACTATAAAGTAGTTAACAATTAAATTAAAATAAAAAAAATATACTATAAGGCCGTCGTTATCTTTACGAAAGAACCTAAGAATTAAATTAATTAATTATAGATTTAATTTATTACTATAAATAACGGCTAGAATAAAGGAATCGAAGAAATTTTCATTACTAACTTATAGTACTCTAATTTTATTAACGCAGTTAGGATCGTTCGTCCGGGGTAGTATAATAGCGCTTAGAAATTCGATAAAGAAATAACCGCTAATATTTTTAAATATATAAAAATTTATAAGGATTTTAAATAATATAGTATTAATAGCGTTCGTTATAGGGTCACCACCGGAAGAGGAAAAATTTATTATAATACTTTTAACGCTAACGAAATTAATATCAAATATAATAATTAGAAATATAATAGCGAAAATTATAATATTAGAAAGAAGGACGCTCGTTACAATAAAAGAGTAAAAAATTTAAAGGCTTTAATATTAGGAAAAGAAAATTCCCGTTAAATAAATCCGAAATTTAACCGCGTAAGAGGGGTAATAATATAATATATAAAATATACGAAAAAAGCTATTTGTAACGGCGCTAGCAGACTGGGTCTGGGCCTGGGTGCTATGCGCGATGGAATGAGGTATATGGAGGTTCTAGGTATAGCACGGGCTAGAGGATGCAAGCTATTTAATTAGTTATATTAAGACTAATTATTGGGTAGACCCTAGTACGTATAGGGGTTTATCCTATAAGTAAAGGGGGATGCGAATAAAGGGATTAGCTAACAGCGACCTATATATAGGTCCTACTATCGTTTATACGACTAAAGTATTTATTTAAGTCTATACACTTATACCTAATTCTCTTCCTTTTTTCTTTTCCCTATTTAAAATCTTCTATTATAAATAGAATTTTAATTTTACCTTCGACTTACCTATACTATACCCTTATATTATTTTAAATTAATCTAATAATG
The DNA here is from genome assembly GCF_033439725.1 of Neurospora tetraspora. Lineage (NCBI taxonomy): Eukaryota > Fungi > Ascomycota > Sordariomycetes > Sordariales > Sordariaceae > Neurospora > Neurospora tetraspora. The sequence continues at coordinate 4,603,687 of NW_026944383.1, forward strand.
ATTTAGGAAGGTTAAATCCTAAACCGAATACGATATTAGAAAGATTTATTGTAAGAATTCAAAATACCGAATATTTATAATAATAATACAATAATACTACTATATTAGATATATAATAGCGTTAATAGCCATAAAGGTACCAAATAAACCGAAAACTATAACGACGACCGTTATAATAATAACGTTTCGGATAACGACCTTTTTAGTAAGAAGGGCGGAAATAGTAACGGAAAAGAAGGTCTTAATTCTTCCGATTCCGACCCTTTATAAGAAGAGGATATAATTATTAAATTGAAGCTTAAGAAGAAAGTCGTTATTAGTAATAAAAAACCTACTCCTAAGTGCTAAATTATTGATTTTATTATTAAAGACAACGCGCGTAAGGCCGTACGTTTTAATAAGGAACGCTATAACGGCCTCTACCCCAATAAGGAATATTCTTGCGGTAAGTCTATAATCCTTCGTAAGAAGTCCCTATATTATATATATTATTAACTAAAATAATTTAATGAAGTACTAGCTAATATAGTCGCTAATATAAAAGAAGATGACGAAGAATTAAAACTATCCTTTAATCTATTTAATTAATATATTATAACGGCGGTCGAAAATATTAAGACTTTTAACGTTTGCTTAATTAGGTATAGTGTTATTAACGATTTAAAGTAGAAAATAGAAAAGTTCATTGAATTATTTATCTGTAATTTTGTTCTTAACGTCCCCTTTTAAATATTACTCCCTTCTAACCTCCTATTTTTAATTATTTAATTAAGGAAAAGTTCGCTAAGCTATACTGCGGAAATCCCTAAGCTATATTTTAAGAGTTTAACTTATTATTTATTATAAATATACTGTAAAAAGAATAAGTATCGGAATTTTATTGCCTTATTTTCTATTTAAATATTGAATTCAAAATTATTTATAATTAGGTCCCCGCTTTAGCCAATTGATATAGCGCTACTAGCCCTACTATAGTCCAATAATTAAAAGACTCTTTTATTAAAAAGGAAAATACTATTAAAGGATTGATGTGACGGCGCTAGCGGACTGGGTCTGGGTGCCATATACGAAGGTAGTTTTACGAGGGTGCTGGAATGAGATACATAGAGGATTCTAGGCATGGTACGGTCTAGGGGATACGAGCCCTTCAATTGGCTATGCTAAAACCGGCTGTAGGGTAGATCCTAGTACGTATAGGGTTTACTATATAAGTAAAGGGGATATAAGTAAAGGGATTAATTAATAGCAACCCGTATATAGGTCCCGCTATCGCTTATACGACTAGGGTATTTATTTAAGTCTATACATTTATACCTAATTCTCTTGCTCTTTTCTTTTCTCTATTTAAAATCTTCTATTATAAATAAAGTTTTAACTTTACCTTCGACTTACCCATATTATACCCATGTATTATTTTGGATTAACTTAATAATTACCTAAGAAAGTTAAATCCTAAAACGAAATTAAAAAGATTTATCGTAAGAATTTAAAATACCGAGTATTTATAATAATTATACGATAGTATTACTATATTAAATACGTAATAGCGCTGGTAACTATAAAGGTACCGAGTAGATTAGGAATTATAATAATAATTATTATGAAGACGCTTTTAACGACGACTATAATAATACTTTCTTTGGAGAGGAGGGCGGAAATAGCAATGGAGAAAAAGGCTCTAACTTTTCCAATCCCAACCCTTTATAAAAAAAGGATATAGTTATTAAATTGAAATTTAAAAAGAAGGTCGTCACTAATAATAAGAAGCCTATTCCTAAACGCTAAATTATCAATCCTATTATTAAAAATAATATACATAAGGCCGTACGTTTTAATAAAGAGCGTCATAATAGCTTTTACCCCAATAAAAAACGTTTTCGCAATAAATTTGTAATCCTTTATAAGAAGTTCCTATACTATATATATTATTAATTAAAATTACCCGATAAAATATTAATTCAAACGGTCACTAATATAGGAGAAGACGACAAAGAGCGCGAATTATCTTTTAACTTATTCAATTAATATATTACGATAGCGGTCGAAGATATTAAAATTTTCGACGTTCGGTTAACTAAGTATAAAATTACTAACGATTTAAAGTAGAAAATAGAAGAATTCGTTAAATTATTTATCTATAATTCCGTCCTTAACGTTCCTTTCTAAGTATTACTCCCTTCGAACCTTCCGTTTTCCGGCTATCTAACGGAGGAAAAGTTCGCCAAATTATATTATAGAGACCCATAGGCTATATTCTAAGAATTTAAGCTAATATTTATTATAAGTATAGTATAGACAGAATAAATATTAGAATTTTATCACTTTGTCTCCTATTTAAACGTTAAATTTAAAAAATTTTATAATTAGGTCCCCGCTTTGGCCGACCGTTACAGCGCTACTACCCCTATAATAATTTAATAATTAAAAAACTCCCTTATAAAAAATGAAGATACTATTAAAGGATTAAAAGACGTTATTATTAATTTAAATATCGGTAAAGGAATAATTAAGAACAAAAATAAAAGAAAGGCTAAAAGAAATAGTACTTCCTAATATTAAGAAAGACGCTAGCGAAACTCCCCTTAAGGCTTCTATCCGCTTCTCAACCCTACCCCCCAAAACCGACCTTAATAACAGAGAATATTCTAATTCCCGCTACCGTAGTATTAAATAAACTGACCCTACTAAATATTATAATTAAAATAAAGAAAACGATATTCCTTTCGAAGCTTAATACGACTTAATTTAAAAGAAAGTTCGAAATTAACGCCGATTACTATTTAACCAATTACAATAAATTTCTATATATTAAAAGTCGCTTAATTAATTACATTTATTACAATTTAATACCGTACTTATACGAAACCTACCCAGATTAAATTAAGACTTATTCCGACTTAATAATTTATTTGTAGCGCTAATACTATAACCCTAATTAAGAGGAGAATACGCTCTAAAACTTTACTACATTAAAGATAAAAAATAATAATAATTTCAATTTCTTTAAAAATAAATTTATTCAAATAGCTAGCGAATATTAACGTTCTAAGACAAAATAGAAACGTAAATTATTTTAACGCCTTTTAATTAAATATAAAAAATAAATAGGCGCGAAGTACTACGATTTTTCTATTTCCTTTGAATTTTATTATATAGATTACTCCGGTTTTAAATAAGTATTAAAAATTATCGCCGACGAAAATAAAATTATTTTTAAGACCGGTAAGAATAATAATTTTAGTAAAAGCAATAAAAGCTTTCACTCTAATTTTAATTCTACCCCTAAATTCATTAGTAGAAGAGGCGGAAACGCTACCCGTTCAAGTAATAACTAAAAAAAAATTACTCAATTATTTAACGAGGGTAAATATTTTCTCTATAAGAAGAAAGGTTATATTAAACGCGATTATCCCAAAAAGGAACGCTTCGACCATAAGCGCCGCAATTATATTGCAACTATCGTAGACCGTTATTTAGCCTACAAGAACGGAAGTAACTAGGGAGCTCTAACCGCCCCAGCTATTATTCTAACCGCTATTAAATAAGGAAATTAGTTACTTTAAGTAAATTAGACTCTTTCTTAGGGGAAGTATTAATTATAGAATAATAAGAAAAGGATAGATAGAAATATAGAGAAGGATTTAATTTAATACCCTTTTTAAGAGGAAAACCCTTATTTATTCAATGTACTTTAATTAATAATAGAATATTTATATTTATATTTGATATTTTAATTAATATAGGAGTAAACGGTTATTTATTTATTAGTACCGCTTTTGTTAAAAGATTAAAGAAATAACTATTAGTAGAATTTACGAATAATTTCCTAACTTAAAAAATTAATAACTATTAAGGAAAAACAAATTAAAATATTTAAAAAATTATTAAAACCGCTTTCAAAATTTAAAACCGAACTATATTACTTAATTACTTTATTGTAATTAATATAGTATATAATATTATTATCGGCCGGAAATAGTTCGACTTTTATGATATCTAGGTCGATTATATAAATTATTATCTATTTTTCCCCTTAGAATAGAAACTAGACCCGGATTAATTAAAGTATTTCGAAGTCTAAAATTTACCAGCCTCGGTTAACCCCGCTTATTAAAAGGATTTAGAATATTACGACGCATTAATAGTACGAGAAAATAAACAACGAATAAACGGGAGAAATAATAGATAAATAATTATTTATTTTACAAATAAATATACTTTTACCGAATCTATCCTTAATAATTAACCCTTCCCCGACTATTATAAAAAAGAATTCATTTTTAAAGTACAAAATTAATATAAATATAGGTAGGCCTAATATATTTATTATAACTTCGGGAGTTTGAGGCTTTCGTATCGTTGGTATAAGAGTAACCGGCAGTTTAAGAGGTAGTTATCCTTAATTTAAGGTTAAATTGGAGAGAGATTAGGGAACAAAGAAGTCCTTTGAATTAAATCTATTTTCGGCAGTCTTCACTGCGACACAGCTCACCGGCCGCAGCCAATTGCAGCTCAGCCTTTCCAATCCACTGTGCTGTGGCTCCCAAGGCTCTGGAAGTGGACGTCGGCGATACTCCAAGCACAGGGATCCATTAATTCTTATAAATAGGGTTAAATTAAATATTCTTACCTTATTTACGAAATTAAAAGATTAGGAAAATTAAATTTCTATATTTTTAAAAATTGGAAAGAAAGTATATTTATAGTTTTGGAATCTATTATTGGTTGGCGAATTTAATATTTAATATTACTAATTTACATTTTCGTTATTAGAATCTGGAACGGACTTTATTATCGGTAATTAGTAATATAAAAATTTAATTATTAATATTAAAGTATTACTACGGTTACTTTAATTCGAAAAATCTATACCCTAAATACTTTTATCTACGAAATTTCTTTCTTTATATAATTTTCATTAATTCTAGCCAAAATCCAAAAATTTTAATTTAAAATATTTCTTTTTTCTAACAAAATCGGATTTATAGTATTCCTCTTTTATTAAAGCCCAAGGGAATTTAGAAATTACTTTATTTCGGGGATTTCGGTTTAAATTTAGGGAGGTTCGATTTCGAATTATATTAATAATTATAAATTAATAGGCTAAATTTAGGATTAATTTAATTTTTATAAAATAATTATAAATTATTACCAATATTCTATATTTTTTTTAAATAGTACGGTTATAAATATATTATCTCTTTTATATAAATTAAATTTATTAAAGGGAAGTACGTCCGGTATATTCGTACTATTAATTTAAATTTATAACGTTATATTTAAATTGAATTCCTATTTTTCTTATTCCTTATTTTAAAATATTTAGAAAGGAATAAAAATTAGTTCTAGTTCGGTTAAAAGTAACTTTAATATATATAACATTTTAATAAATAATTAAAGGAATAATTAAGTAAAATTTTTAAAACTTTATTATTAATATTGGGTATACAATCCCAAAAAATTAAGTAACGGCGGATTTAAAATATTTTCCGACCTACGAAGGCTAGTTTTAAAATTAAATTTAACGGCGGTATAATTATAATTATATTTCTTCTATCCGGATAGGGTTTTAAATTTAAATTTAATAATAATAGTAAACGAATTACACTTCTCCAATTCGGGTCGGACTTTAAATATTAAAAGTTTAGTAGCGGTATTATCGAATTATTATTCGAATTTTTCTTCCTTTTAAAAGGTTTTAGCTAAGGAGTTAGGATCGGCCTTATAAATCCTTAAGTCCGAATAGGGAGCGGCCTTTGAAATTTGCATTCGGGAAATTCGGTTTGGGAAATAGTTTTATTATTTATCAGTAGGTAGTCGGAAATATTAGCTCTAAAATTTATATTAGTCAGTTCGGGCAATAAAGAAATAGGGTTATTTATATTAATATTATATAGTTTATTATTAAAATTATTTTATGTATATTAAATTTAATATTTTTATTCGGTAGATTTAGAATTAAACGAATCGGGAAGGGTTTAATCGGAGTAGAAACCGGACGTTTATTCGTTTAATTCATTATTATTAATTTATTTTTATCCGCCGAATTTATAATTAGAATATTTAAATTCTGATTAATTTAAAATAAATTCGCTTTCGTCTTCATTATTATTAAATAGGTCGTTTTAATTTTCTATTTAGTCGAAAGCCTTATTAAATAGAGGGTTTAATTCGATTAGATTAACATTATATTTAAAAATATATTTAATAATTAATTTAAAGATTTCTTTAAGGATATATTTATTTAAAAATTAATTAGAAGAGTAAGTAGAAAGGGGGTTGTTTTTAAATTGTTTAATTATACGAATACTTATTAATACTTTTAATTATTTATTAGAAATAGGAGGAAGGGATTCGATTAGAAGTTTAAAACGCTACTTATTTTAATCCGACGTAATTTAATACTATTTAATATTCGGATTTATATCAATAAAATTAAATATATAGCGGAAATCCCTTTACATAGCGTAATTAATTAAATTTAATATATTAAAGATAGGGTTAGTTAATAATACGAAGGTAATAATTAGGTAAAGTAAATACGGGGCCGGGCTGTTAAAAAGGGGTCAGTAGTCCGTAAATTTAAATAAAGGATAAAATTGGTAATAGGTTTAAAACTATTATTGGTATACTATATATAAAATATAGAAAGGTTACGTAAATTTAATTCCTAAAATATAAATAATAATAGTAATTAATTTATGAATAATCCGAGTAAGATCCCGATTTAATTCCCGTACAAATTAGGTTGAACTAATATATATAGTAGCCGTAAATCGTCCCTAATTTATTTGATTAAAGATAGGCGAGCTTGTCTTAACTAAGATAGGGTCGGGTTATAATAATTATACGAGCTTGCCTCGACTTAATTTATATTAAGTTGGGCAAGAGGCAAATCTGCCTCAAGCTGACTTCGGCCTCTTATAGACCCCCCTTCCGGTTTTAACCGTACCAACCAGCAACGGTTACTTAGGGAGCCGATCGAATCAGAGTAGGAGCTCTCAATTAAGGCCTTACGGAACCTATTTCTCGGTATTCTATCCGTAGTAAGGAGACTATATAAGGGTACCCGAAAAACCCGAAAGTTTTTCCAATTACGAGGTTCGAACTCGCAGCCTAGGCAACTTCGGTTAAATATTACAGCAGCGAAAAACTACTACACTTCCGGCCCGCGTCCCCGCAAAAGGGTACAAGTAACCGAAGCTAGCAATTCGGTCGCTCAAGTGGTCTTATATAGGCGATGGATGCACCCCGCAATGCATCCATCATATTAATATTGAATATTTGGAGATAAAATTAATACTAGTAAAAAAATTAATAAAGTTATAAGTATTTTGGAACATAAGAAATTGAAAGAATTATTAGGGATAGCTAAGGTACTACTGCGGGAAGATAGTGGAGGAGGAGAAAATCTAGTATTAGGAGAGGTAGATTTCGATGATTTAAATAAAATACTAAAATTAGAAATATAAAACGACGAGAGTAATACATAAATAGCTTTACTTTTGACCTTAAAGAAGTAAAAGAAGTTTGTAAGTAAAGGGGTATATTAAATTCTAGGGTGGTATTTTAGCCAGATATAGGCTAGATGCTAGAGTCCTAGCCACTTGATTTAATAGGTCTTGGCAAATATAGGATACCCCCAGACTCCTAGACCTTCTGTAGAGAGAGCGCTCGAATCAATTACACAGATTCAATCAATCACACTAGTAAATCTGATACCACTCTCCGTCCCGAACGAGTTTAGGGACAGCAACACAGCGACTGACATCTCCAGACTTCAGCTTCCTTCGCCCAAAGCTCAGCTCTGAACGCGCGGCAACAAGACGACTCCGTAATGATCACGGGCACTTCGGATGTCAGTAAGTTTCCTTGTTTTTTTTTTGCCTCCATTCCCAACGACATTCCGAGGTATCATCTGCCTGACATGGGGTATCTCGAGTCCTTAACTCCAGAATCAAAGATGATGGAACGGTTAATGGGTGTGAAAATCCATGATGGTTGATTGGATCTAGAAAGTGATGTAGAGGGGGAAGAATCCTTGGAATAATTTACAGGCCTAGAAACCGCCTTTTGTACCCCACCTCCAGTCGTAGCCAACCAACTCCCAACATAACGAAGTGCTCGCCCTCGAGCACCTTAAAGTCCAATACCAAACGAAGCCATTCCCAAATCTCAAATTAATGTCATTATCAAAGGTCTTCTCCCAATACCCCAAATTAGTCATTCTGCCTCCTCAAGATCAATAATAATGATAGTAGACTTCGGATTTGAATTACGGGCTAGATCAAGGCACAGTGCTCCCATTTAGGAGCTAGCTCCTCGTTTGCACCAAAAAGAGATGTCATCCCATCAAAACAAAACAGCATCATCACAATCAAACATGAGATCTTAGTCACCCAACCTTGGGGACCAGAGGCGGTTTTTGAGGTATCGAATTACGGGCCGAGCTTTCGGGGGATTGTATATTGGAGGGGAAATCTTCTTTTTTGGGATCGTTTAGGAGCGAGAATGATGATGGCGATGTTGGTTTCTTGATGAAAAACGATGGCGACGATGCTTTGAAAGCCGATGGCGATGGAGGAGCATTTGGAAGGATGGTTGATATTAAGGTTGTTGAGGCTTTAATGGAGGGGTTTTTGTTGATGACGATATCGTGATGGCCAAAGGCCGACTCTCAAAAGTGGTTGTGGTTGTGCAGCGGCATCGTGATTCTGATCAAAGCAAAAAAAGCCGACGGTTTGATGATAGGGATCAATCAATGAACTTTCCGGGTACGACCTCCAGAATCAAAGATGATGGAACGGTTAATGGGTGTGAAAATCCATGATGGTTGATTGGATCTAGAAAGTGATGTAGAGGGGGAAGAATCCCTGGAATAATTTACAGGCCCAGAAACCGCCTTTTGTACCCCACCTCCAGTCGTGGCCAACCATCAACTGGGTCGAGTCCTCGAACCTGCGCTCCTGCGGTAGGTTGGCTCAAGTTGGATAGAGGTGAAGAGGTATGCAGGCACCGAGCAAGGGACATGCCACCAACTGATATTAGATGTTTTTCCATCACAACAACAAAAGGAAAACAAGCAATGTCGGTGAGGGTTTGCTCCACACCGAAAGATCTCGCTAACAACAGAGACCGAAGGAAAGATGGCTTTTTGGAAATTGCCATCCAGACTCTTTAGCATGTCTCGTTCTCGCCGGCCTTCTGTTGGGGTTTGATATTGTGACTCGCGACCCTGCAACGCCCAAAACGTGCTGCGGGTGTGACACCCATGCGCCTCGCTGGGGCCATCCTAGAAGGAGTCTTTTCGGTAATTGCATTTCCTTCCTTTTCTTCCAACTAACTGCCGCGGATTCTGACCCGTTTCTAGTGCTACCTCCTCCGATTGGCGATGTCTGACCTTGAGGGCCCATCTCCACTAGGCTATCGATTTTCCTAGCAGCCTCTAAAGCCTCCTAGAAGCCTCCTAAAGCCTCACATTGCGCGGAAGAGAGACATTCCGGGGAAACACCGCCGATCGACGGGTCCGGGAACCCTCCGTCATATCTCCCGCCGGCTGTTGACCCTGTGGCAATGGCAGTGACGGTGACGGTGCCCGTCTAAAGATATCAGTCTACGCAAGGAGGGCTATGTTTGTTCCTCGGTAGACTGTTGTCTCCTTTCCAGGTGAGCACGGGTCTGGCTATGGTTCGGGGATGACTACCGGTACCCTGACCTCCGAGCTTGTTGCTGCTGAGCTTGTTGCTGCTGAGCTCTTTTACGGTCCTTCTAGGCTTCCAAGGCTTCATCAATGCTTGTGCTTCTCAACCGGACTGGAATTGGTCGCCCCAAGCGGAATTACAATGGCGATCCTGAATGGTACCTTACATCTCGGCTCTCTAGTGAGAGATCCTTTTCTGCAGTTTCCGAGTACCGACATCACGTTTCAGAGTCAGACACACGAATCCAGGAACGAGGGCTTCCATGGGGCCATCCCATCACGTACAGGCACAGTACGTGTTCTTGCAGACAGTGAACGACGGAGTGTTAAGACATCCTACACTAGCCAATCGCATTACGCTGGCAGTACGCCAACGATACACTGCCATGTATTTACGTGGCACTGTGGCTCAAGTGGCTGTCGAAACCGCAGCGAAGCTTTCAGAGGCTTCTTTTAATGCGACCCCCATCCGCTTGCACTCCGGACATAAGGTATCCTCTTCTCGTCTTCAAGCTGTGTACCTATAAGATGCAAAGGACCATCATCCGGGGCCCACCATTGAATCCCCTCAGTGACCCATTCGGCCGGTAGTTATCAGTCTGAAAGACCTTGACCATGGTGCTTCCTTCCGATTCGCCCATTAATCTCGGAGTCAGGTCCATGCTCTCGACGTGGGCAAGTTGGCACTGAGACACTTATCCCCAGCCTTTCTCTTCCAGTGGCCGGATCGGCCAGTTACTGTACACTAATATCTCCCATTTTGAGATGCGATCCAAATAAGGAAATTTAGGGTCTTCAAGGCCCCAGGTTCAGTTTTGCTTGACGTCAATCCCGAATCCTAACGGACTGGCAATGTCTCACATCGAATGGAGCCAGGAGCCATGCGAGTATACCATGTTTCGTATCACCGCAACGCGTGCCAGCGGAAAAAAAGGGTTGCTCAAATCACTTTGACACCAAGAAGGGCCGTTGGAATGGCTTACGCTTCAAATCCATCACTCAAACTCGTTCCTTGAACGGCAACCTGAGCTTGAAGTCTCGGTATCGAGAGTTCACTTGTGGATCAAAACGTTATTTAAAAGATGAGTACGCCCTTAAAGGAAAACCCCAGCCTATTCTATGGGCAGGGCTGGCATGTAACATCGGCGACCAGCATCTTCAGTTGTACGACCGTTACAAGCGCATACGGAGTACAACGTACACGGCCGAACAAAGTTTACGAACAATATCACTGCAGCATGGCCAGCTAAACCTGCCACTTATTGGCATTCTCATATTCCGTATATGTCAACAGACCAACATCAGCACACGCTGAGGTTCATACACTGTTCGATACTTCAAACATCATTTGCTGATCTGGTGGCTGCAGTGAGGTATGGCGTTCCGATGATATCTGACGTCTGCCTCTGTGATGTGTGCTAACGTTCTTCTTTCCGAGGATCGTAAAATACATCCAATCGCTTTGCCCTTTCCTACCACGAGGAACAACGGCCCGAGACTATGACTTCACATACCACTTGAAAATGAGTCGAAATGTCGGTGTGATTGATTCGGATTCCATAGAAGAAGTCTTCAAGGTCAGGCTGGTAGGATTTCTATCCTCCTCATCATGGAAAATCTCCGAAGGAGCACAAACGCATTGGTTTCGAAGTACACACCAAAAACCCAGTCAACCTACAGCAACAGAAAGAAGGAAGTGTCTCGGGACAAGACGATTCGGTGTGAAATTTCAAATAACACGTAAGTGTCCTGTCGTGTACACTTGTCCCCTGACGTTGTTTCTCCGAGACAAACTGCCGCCATGGCTGCAGACTCTTCACCTTCCATTGGTTTTACTGCAGTTGACGAAGAGACAATCAAGACACCTCAGTCACAACGGGCATTCTTGCTCACGTTTCTCGTTACGAAAAGCACGTTCTCAGCCCATCAACGGTCCTCATAGTCGCCACAGGACTCTCTGATCCACATTCCTTACCAAGCATACACTCATCGATCACAAAATGCAGGGTCTTAATCAACCCCCGCAACCATTTCCCCATGTCACAAACCAGACTCGTTGATTCAGACCCTTGTTTTCGTTCCCCGATGTCCTTATTTGAGGATGACTTCCTTCATCACCACGTGTTCCAGCCCTCAACCCGAGGAAACTCTAGCAGCTCTTTGCGGAGGGGGATTGCATGTGCTCTAATCATGACAGCTGACCTAATGCGGCATCTCAAGGGCCTCAAGTCACCAAAGTGGAATGGTAATTTACCACAAACAACAACCCCCACGCGAGAACCCTATCGCTCGACGAGGATCAGCTTCATCACAGCCATGACCACGAAGAGCTATCCAAGTCAAGTTAAAAACATCTGACTGAGCATAGCAGGCTTGTTGGTAGGTAAGGCAAGGTACACTACTTTCTCTCCGGAACTCTTTATGCAAACTTGCCAAACCCATCCCTTATTGCATCCACCCGCTGCCACTCTCGCCATTACAATACAAACCTACCTTCCAGCAAAGGACTGAAGGCCGAGAGGGAAGCCCGGAGGCCGGAAGTCAATCACAGACAGACAGGATTTGATGTTGAAACCGGTAGTCTGCCATGGTAAACTTCATCCAAACTCTCCAAGTCTGAACCGCGATAACATCACCAAAACAATGGTTGAAATCGTATTTTTTACTCGAGCTATTTCGAAATCGAATGGGCTCTATCCCTGTCTGCTTGCATGAGACTCTCTTTCAAATTTCTATGTCGTGTTGCAGGCCAAATGATGCTGAGATTGATGACTGACTTGTCGACGAGGTTCGTTCAATCTCTAACACGAGCTGATTGGCAGAGCTGACCCACTCGCGGTAGGCCTGCTGAACTTTTGGTGCAAAAAGGGCGATTTACCATGGTATACTACACAGTACCATTTTTGCCATGGCAGACTACCGAGTTCGAACCGGAGCCGAGTAAATCCCATTTTTACAAAGCCCCCTCACCCGTTCCCATAGATCTTCGTTGAAGATCCCGTAAACGGGCCGGATGGATGCCCACGATTTGTTTACTGGTGAGGGAAACTGGATCGGCGATCGCAAGCAGGGGACCGAAAAGTCGGAGTTTACTCCTCTGCTCCTTCTTGGTGACTGATGATGACGAGAACAATCTGTAAGATTGTAGCGCACACAGTTATCCGTTCTACCCGTCCAGCTGGCGGCTGTCCGGGCAGCCGGGTAGAGGTCGGTAGAAACCGTTCAAAAGTCAGGAAAGTGGAAGCGAACGATGGAAAGGATGGGGTGCATCCTCACACATGGACTCCATCTCCCTACCGCCTTATTGTCCTTCTTGTTCCTCTCGTCCCTCTTTCTCCAGTCGTTTTCTTGGCTTGGTATCTTCTAGCAGGCATATGCTGGCGCATCTGCCCACCGCCGCGAGATGTCGCAAACCTCAAGGCCCAACCTCGGAAATACCAGCCGAACAAAAAGACCCCATTTTAATAACGGGCGATCGTCCGCGGCCCGTCATTGGCGTTTCTGTAAGCCCCGTTGCCCGCGTTATATGGACCCCGAATAATCTCCCTGATTTGATTTTTTTTTTCGGTAAATGAATATACGCTAGCGTAACGATCGCGTACACTAGAGACCCTTTGATTTTTGCGGGATCATCATGGCCTGATGTTGACATTTTTGGGGCGTCCGTTGAGTCGTTGACTGCCCGAACCCTTCGAGTTGGACATGTCGTAATCACGGCCAATTGTCCGGGCCTTGTGACTGGTTGGGTTTTGGGATTTGAGGCGGTGGAGTTGGACGAAGACGAAGACGAAAGTGGAACTGGTCTGTTGGAACCTCAGCTGGAAGTGGACCTGGGAAAGGGAAAAGGTCTTGGCCTTCTTGGCTAGACTTCGTCTCCGCCGAGTGCAAGTCCCACTCCCCGCAACCCGACGGATCCGTCACGGTGCTGGCCAGTCGGTCCGGTTCCTCAACAACCCTTTTCACTGTTCGGCGACCATGAAAGTGGAAATCGGGAAGTGAAGAGAACGAAACAAGGCGAACAGTCAAAGTCCAAGTCACTGGCTGATAAATCAACTTCACTAGAGTTACCTTCGTCCTTTTAGTTATTAGACTATAGCGGGATTAGCGGTTGGCTTTCCGGTTGGGGTTTTATCGGTATATCGATCGGTAGTGCTGGGCGGAAGACACTGCGTGCGGATTTAAAAGTCTCCGGGAGACACAAAGGGCTGTTTGCGAACTTGCTATTGGGTACCGTAGCCCACTCCCAGTTTCCCGTCGCTACAAAATACAGGAGACTCCACTATGAAAGCGGACACGGTGAAGCAGGCCCAGGGCGCATCGAAAAGAGGGTTGAGTGACTTGAGTCTCCTCAGAGAGCGATTGGTGAGGATGATCAAGGTACATCTGTCAATCAGAAGGTACTTACTATCTACATGGCAGGGATTTATCGAGATGAGCTAGGGGTTGGGTGGTGAATTTGCTCGGATGGGTAATGTTTGCGAATGTTGGTTGAGTAAGCGGGAGAAGTTATGGAGCAACCAAATCCAGAGAGAGAAATAAGATGGAAGCCAAGGCTGATGATGATTACTTATACTAGTCCGTGGATATGTTCGTGATGTTATCAGGCATTTGTATACAACACCTCTCTCTGTAAAGTCTAGCAGTCTATATGCCCGCTACAATGATGTCTAATGAAGTACAAACGCAACCAAGGCAAGAGCACGCTTGCAGACAAATGACTATCTATGCAATATGTTCAACATCTCCAGCCTCCGGAGCACTTAAAAGCGAGCATTCTCACCCTGATCAGCCAACCCGCTAACCGTCAACCCTCCCTTTCCACTCTTCCCCTTTCCACCCACAAACAAAGCCTCCGCAACAACGGTCGCCTTGCCCGTCTTCGCATCATGTACCGACGCATCCAGGAAGATCTTGTAGTGACTCTTGCCGCGCTCCTCCTCCGGCAGCTCCTCATCGCTCCTTGGCTTGACACGAATGACGTAGAACTTGGTAGCATTCGTAGTCGACACGTAATTCAGCTTCAAGTTGGCCGTCAGTCCGGACCGGCCTCCCCACTTCTTGAACGCGGCGCGACCGCAGCTCTCGTCCAGGAGGGTGGCCAGACAGCCGCCGTGCACGACACCGGGCCAGCCCGTAGTGGCGGGGCCAAAGAAGATGACGCTAACGCACTCGCCCGTGTCCTTGTTGTAGAAGACGCGGTGGTAGCCGCCGATGCCCTTGGAGCCGCCCATGGCGCCGGCCGAGATGTGCTGCGCCCGGTGCTCCGGGCTGAGCGTCTCGTACGCGTCCCAGGACTCCCAGGCCGGGTCGGCGCTGAGCTCCTGGACAATCTTCAGAGTTCCCGCTTGCCGGTGGATGAGCTTGGTCTCCATGAGGTCCAACTCGGAGCCCGGCTCCAGAGGTGGCGGGGGAGAGACGAGCGCTCTGAAGCCGAGGCCGAAGACGGCACCGAAGAGGAGGAGAGACCCATAGCCGACAATCTTCCATACGCGACTACGCTTCTTGGGCTGAGGGGCGGGCTCAGCCTGTGGTGGATTGGGAGCCTGTGGATAAAGGGGTTGTGGCTGAGGCGGCTCGATTTGGCGCCATGATTGCGAAGTCGAAAGGAGCCGGAGTTGGCGTGTTACTGGTGAGCAAGTTGTTGGAAGAGTCTTGCATGATGATATTTGTGAAACCAGGGCCCTGGAACCGATCAGAGAAGCGCGGGGAGTGGCTGTTGAGGCTTGCGCCAGTGTCACGGCCAAAACCCGGCGCTGCTGCTGAGGGTTGTACCGTATCCTGGAAGCCATGCTTTCTTTCTATGAAACGGTTACTGATCACCTTTCCGCTTCTGTGATGCGGGAGACGGGATGACGACGGAGGAGACGCGGAGTCAGGGCACCACGGAGACGATCCAGGGGCACGATGTCGGCCACGGGGTTTCAGGGTGCTTGTCCCAGGGTTCCGGGTTCAGAGTGTTCTAGCCCTTTCAGTTACAGTTGCGCCCTATTTATGCCGAGGCTGAGTGACTGGATGAGACCGAAGAGAGGGGTTGTCCTGAGTGGTGATATTGGGTCGCGATGGTGTTGCAGTTGCCGAGTCCGGGTCGAAGGTTGAATTTGCGGTTAACTTGCGACGGCCGACGACCAACTCGCCGGAACCGGCTCTTGTGATTGGTCAATCCCCCGGATTTTGGGGGCTGCCGTCTCGGCAAGGGTCCGTGCATTGTGCATCAAAGGCTCCAGGGAGATCCACCACTGTGAAGAGTGCCTGTCTGTGCAGCCTGTGCCTGAATGCTCGATGCTGTGCTCCCGATGATGACAGGGTTCTCTGCGATCTCGAATCGACCGACGACAACCTTTTTTCACGACCACCAAACCTCAGCTTCAACCGCCCATCAGTCATCACACCCCAACGCTTACACAATGGTCGGCCGGCTCAGTACCACTCTCTAGTCTCTGGAAGATATCTCTGATCGCCGCACGAGCTGTCGATAGCCGAGCACACCCTCGAGATCAGATGGATCGAGTAACGAACTAGTCCTGTCATTTCAAGTACACGCGCATGAGAACGCGTTCCGGAAGTCAGGTACCGTGCTTCCATTGTTCAGATGACAGGCTTTGCTTCTGTCTGTTAAATCCGCAGCAGATCTGTGTTTATGTATGCGGGCATGACATCACGACTGCACGTCTTGCCTAGGGATGCTTACCTAGGTGAGAGCAGTGTTTACTTAGCATGCAGCGTACTGTGTATGCAGCGCAACAACCGACCTCGGACTCTCAGCAAAGAGCCAAGCTGGAGGGTTGTCACCCAAGTTAGGCTCCCAGGCATGAAGCAATCATAATGAATACCTACCTTATCGTTATTCCTTCCTTTGTTTATCCGCGAGACCCGTTAGCGTACTTTCCCCTACCGAGCCTACCAACTTCCACTTTCAGTGCTTAGCAAGCGGACGCGCTTTCGATGTTTCTCCTCGCCTCTGGATCTGGAAATCATGGAAGCCCCAACGATCTCGGATTCTGGAACTGGTCGATGTGGCCGTTCCAAAAGTCTCCGTCGTCTTGATTCTCTTCTCCATTCCGTTGTCCCAGAAATGTTTGAAGAGGTCCAGTTTTCTCCCTTTCTCTCCCGAGACTCTTCTATAAGAGTCTCAGCTCTGGACTCATTCAACGTGTCGGTTGCATCTTTTAGCACCGTCCCCCATCCGGACCCCTCTCAGACAGGACAAAGCCAGATCGACGCCAACGCCAACCTCCATAGGTTTCTTTCTCATATGCACAGGTCTTGCTTCATCTCTCATGACAAGATAGGCTTCTAGGTCCAGATCTCACTTGTGGCACCTTTTCGGTTCTGTAGGGTAATAGCTCCAGCAAGCTATCAAGACTGCCCAACATGTACGACTACGCTTTCGTGTGAGTAACAAAATTTGAAAGCCACCACCCACTAGTCTTGGGGAACAACATTGCTGATTAGATACACCATAGTCACTTGAAGTTCACAATACCCCTGGCGGTACTTCTCACAGCTATCGCCTATCCGGTTCTCAACAGGATACATGTGATTCAAACAGGCTGCCTCATCTTCATCGCCTTTACCGCCGCTCTGCCATGGGATGCCTACTTGATTGAGCAAAAAGTATGGTCCTACCCACCAGAAGCCATCGTTGGGCCGCGTTTGCTTGGGATCCCCTTCGAAGAGCTCTTCTTCTTTGTGATACAGACTTACATCACGGCCCTCGTATACATTCTCTTCAACAAACCGGTTCTGCACGCGTTACACCTCAACAATCAACGAAACCCACCAGCATGGATGAGGGTTGCCAAGATTACCGGCCAGCTACTCCTCGTAGCCTTGTCGGTATGGGGATGGAAGGCCGCTCAAGTAAATCAGGAAACAACTTATCTCGGCTTGATCCTTGTTTGGGCGTGTCCGTTCTTGTTGGCCATCTGGACCCTCGCTGGGCGCTTCATTCTCAGCCTACCATGGTTCGCGACGGTGCTCCCGGTATTCCTGCCTACCTTCTATCTCTGGGCAGTAGATGAGCTTGCCTTGCATAGGGGCACTTGGTCAATCGGATCGGGGACGAAGCTCGAGTTTTGTCTGTTTGGGAAGTTGGACATTGAAGAAGCCACGTTCTTTCTGGTGACCAACATGCTCATCGTTAGCGGTATGGCTGTGTTCGATCAATATCTGGCCGTCATTTACGCTTTCCCAACTCTGTTCCCCAAGGTCAACCGGTATCCGACACCTCTTATGCTCGTTCAGAGTCGTCTTGTAAACACTGCCAAGTACGACCTCGAGCGCATAGAAGGCCTGAGAGAAGCTGTTGAGAGACTTCGCCTGAAGAGTAGGAGCTTCTACCTTGCCAACTCGCTCTTTTCTGGTCGACTTCGCATTGACCTGATCCTGCTGTAAGTACCCATTCAACCTGCCAACGTTCAGAACCTGGGCTAACAGACCATTTCAGTTACTCCTTCTGCCGCCTGGCTGATGATCTGGTTGATGACGCCAAATCTCGCCTCGAGGTTTTGTCATGGACCGCAAAGCTTAACCACTTCCTCGATCTGCACTACGGCGACTCAGACGCCACCGAGGACCCCAAGCAAAAGGCCAAGCGAATCGACGCCTACATCAAAGAAGCTTTCCCTCCATTTGCCTACCAAGCCCTCCACCTCCTGCCCACTCAAATCCTCCCTCCCAAGCCTCTCTACGAGCTCATCCAGGGTTTCGAGATGGACTCCCAATTCACCTTCCATGGCAACTCCGACTCTACCGATCTCAAATACCCCATAGCCGACGATAAGGACCTCAAAACCTACGCCATCCGCGTCGCCGGCACCGTCGGCGAGCTCTGCATTGCCCTCATCATCCACCACTGCCTGCCGGACATGTCAGACAGCCAGAAGCGCCGACTCGAGTCCGCCTCGTGCCGGATGGGCATCGCGCTGCAGTACGTTAACATCGCTCGCGACATCCTCGTCGACGCACGCATCGGGCGCGTTTACTTGCCCACCACCTGGCTCAAGGAGGAAGGGTTGACGCACAAGATTGTTTTGGATAACCCGGAAGGTCCCGAGGTCATTGAGCGGATGAGGAGACGGTTGCTGGATAATGCGTTTGAACTGTACAGGGAGGCCAGGCCGGAGATGCAGCGGATACCGAGCGAGGCAAGGGGTCCGATGATTGGTGCGGTGGAGAATTATATGGAGATTGGAAGGGTGTTGAGGGAGAAGAAGGAGGGGACGGTGTTTGTGAGGAAGGAGGGGAGGGCTACGGTGCCTAAGCAGAGGAGGTTGAGGACGTTGTTGAGGGCGTTGTATGAGCAATAGTCGGTGGTGGTGGTGTTTGGTCGTGTGAGGTTAGTTGGATATGGTGTGTTTCGGCGTGGAAGGCTTGGGGGGCTTTTTGGGTTTCCTTTTGTTTCCTGTACATATCGTCCTTTTTACGTATAGCGAAAAGTTAATGACTGATGAGAGATGATATGAAATGTTGGAATCCCGGAAGAGTGTGAGTGGACAATGAGGGTTGGGATCCTGGTGCTTCGGATGAGGTGAGGCGCTGTCTTCAAAATGTGGTCGAGATTGAGCTTATCTCGATTACATCAGATCGATTACGGTACTTGTAAGTCGGTGCGTTGCATATGTGGGATTTGTTCACATCACCCTCGCACGTGCCAGATGTGCTTTCAGATTGCATGTGCATCATGTCGGTACGCTGCCTGATGGATATGTACCTACTTTATATCGCCAACTTCAGACGAATGACTTGCAATTTGTTTATCCGTGTTTTTTTACATCTGTAGCCGTCTGTTTTCTAAGAGGACCTTGCCAATAAACAGCTTATATGGAGGCCCCAAACTTGTATAAACAGTGATCTCCGTGATAAGTCACGTTGGTGCAAGGTTTCGTCCAAAAGATGACTTTCGAACAAGTTCAAGAAACAAACTTCTTCGGTCAGACTCGTCAGACCCCAAAAATGTTGCACAACCACGACTTCTACCGTGTTCCACCATGTTCACCAAAGCTGGCCACGAGGGCAGCAATCTGTGTCAGTTTTGGCTTGTGAACATCACTTGCCTGCTTGCGTCGGCCGTCGGTTCGCTGGCTGGAAAAACTTGTCCACCTGCCAACACTGTATCTAAAACGCTTTTGGACACTCTCGAAACTGCCACGACTTCGATTTCTTCAAAAGTGTACGACATCACCGACTCTCTTTAATGTCTCGTCAGTTTCTTCTTTTTCCTTGGCAGATAGCTTGTCGTCTCGGGCTTCGGCAAGTGTAACCGTTCATCAAACCCACCATCCAGGCGAAAAAAGCAAAAAAAGGAAGAGAAAAAAAAGTTTCCGTGAACTTGAACTGATGAAGATCATATGAAGTCTTCCATTCGGAGTTTGATATCATCCAACATTAACTCCTTGGCGTGGTTCTCTACTCCGAAGGCTGTCACCGATCCCGATCCAGCGGGGGGCCTGGACTCGATGAAAGGTGGAGGAAGGAAAATAGGATGACGTCGACGGCCTTGGAGAAAAAGGGTCCACACAATCCATGATGGAAAGATGAGGTGGTCAATGCTTTTTGTGCACGCGCTAAGTGGAGTAGTGGGCACTATCAGCTTCATAAAAGCCGAATGATTGGTGGGAAGCACGCCAAGCACACATGCTTCAAGAGATAAGTGGAGCTTTCCGCTTTTCTTTGGAGTGTCGCAGTGGCGCACTTGCACTGCTGCACTGCACGAGCGGGTTCCCGCAAACAGCATTTGATGGTCGGCATCTGCCATGAGCTCTGGGCCTTTTCTGGGCGCTGCGTCATGCATCGTCCGTTGGTCTCCACCAAGCAGACGTGATGATTGTTCACTCCTCGACAACCGCAAAGCCTTCATTCTGATCCGTTCATTCTGGTGATCAGTGGGTAGGGTAGAGGTAGGCTCAGCTTGTTGGTAACGGGATGGGAGTCAATGAGAGAGATGGAAATGGATGTGTACGTATGTGGTGTGGGTGCTACCCCAAGGGTTTCGATCTGAAGACCCTTCTCCCTCCCACAACCCATCCCTTCAACATTCCCAGATAAATCCTCCAGCCGCACAAATTTCCTGTCGTCTGTTTCGATCTCTTGAGCTTTATTCCATCCAAATTAATACCTTGTGATACCCCAGAGCCGTTCTCAGTACGGTGATTTGGTCGTTGGGTGGTGATCTGTTGTCATTTCCCTCTTATACCCTCCTCCTTCACTCAGATACCCGGCGCACATATCCATCGATTTTCTTTCAGCCATCTATCTAGGCCGTGGTTGCTTCCATCACACGGCAATTGGGGACAGTACATAAAGGTGGTGCAAGTAGGTGCACTGCATCAACGACGTAAGTCGATCCGAACTTTCTTTGATTCCGCTCTTACCGATATCTTGACCAACACTTACACCGCTATTATAACAGCATTTATAACCCTTAAACCTAATAATATCCTACCCTTTTCTGTTACAACCATTACTATCAACCTAAAAGCGTCTACGGACAGTTCATCAAGATGAACAGAACTCGTGAGTTGATACCTACTAGCCATCCCGCTTACAACCATCAACCGCATGATCTCTGTAGGTAACTAACCGTTCCTTCCTCCACCACACACAGGCCCCCTCCTCGCCCTCCTCTCCCTCCTCTTCCTCGCCATCTCCCTCGTCCTCCTCTGGTTCGTCATCCTCTCCGGCATCACCCGGACCTCGCCCCTACGACAGACCTACTTCCTCCGCGCCGACACCAGCGGCATCAGCGGCGCCCGCGCCGTCTCGCAATGGACCTACTTCAAGGTGTGCGGCCTCAACAACCAGGACTGCGGCCCTGCCCGTCCTGCTCTGCCCCTCGGTGATGCCTGGGACAGCAACCCTTCTGGTGCGCCCGCTGCTCTGACCGGCAAGTATGGCGGACACACGACTAGCCACTACTTTTGGTACATGTGGCGTTTCGGCTGGGTGTTCTTCCTGCTTGCGCTCTTCTTTGAGACTTTGGCTTTCTTCTCGGGCTTCTTGGCTTGCTTGGGACGCGTGGGCGCTGCGGTGTCGGGAATGATTGCTTCGTTGGCGTTGGTGATGTTGAGTGTGGCTGTTGCTTTGATGACGTATGTTTTTGCGACTTGCTTTTCTATCTCCCCTTTCCCACGACCACTACCCCCTGTCCCAGTCCAGTCCCAGTCCTACCACCTTCTTCTCTCCCCCACAAATACTCGACAAACAAACAACCAACTTCCAGACATGTAACTAACAACCCCTTCACAGCGCCACCTTCGTCAAAATGCGCAACCACTTCAACCGCGACGGCCGCGACGCCCACCTGGGCCGCTACGCCTTCGGCTTCTCCTGGGGCGCCTGGGCCGCCTTGGCCATCAGCACCGTGCTCTTCCTCCTAGCCATGCTCCAGCGCGACAAGAACCACTATAACAACCGCCGCTCCACTTATGCCACCAACGGTCACGATCACGTTGTCGCCGACGGCCCCGTGACGGGAACCGGTGGAAGAAAACGCGGCGTTTTCAACTGGGGCCGCCGCAGTGGCAAGTCCTTCGATGGACGGAGGGTTAAGGATGATTACTAAAATGCAATGCGCAATTATGCAGCAGCAAGCAAACCGATGATAACGCCATCGCCGGCGCCGGGGATGAGCGGTGGTCCGGCACCGGCACCGGCACCGCCGGCGTTGGGAACGACGACTGTTGATTATCATTCGAATGCGGATCCGTATGCGGCGCCGAATCGACCTGCGAGACCTGCTAGGTTTGATTTGGCTGCCTAAGCTCCAAAGTCGGCAGAGACAAAAAAAGAGAAGAAAAAAAAGGATGAGAAGGTCTGGACATGCGACCGATCTATGGCACGGCGCATAGCCAGTTTATATGAGATGGTGGCACAATGGTGCAGACAGTTACGACGGAAGACAGAACACAAAGTTTTGTGATGATGAAATGAAATGATTGATACCTTTCCAGGAGGGAATGACACGTTTGGTTTTGTTTGGATTGGGTTTCTCTTTTTTTTTTTTTTTTTTTTTTTTTTTTTGGTGGGATTTTGTGTGAGGAGGAGGGTGAAGAGAAGGCATGGAAAGAGATGGAGGAAGGGGAAAGAGGAGGGCAAGACTGTGATATACCTTGTGAGGCGCGAGCCTCTTTCTTGATTCGCGGTTGTTACTTGGTCTTTCTGGCGTCTAAAGTCCTATTCTCTTAATTGAATAATATGTCGTTTATTTGATGCGCTGGTTGATCAGTTTGATTCGTGATGTGTGATTTGGAACAGGCTGTGGTGGTTGAAGAAACGGATGTTTGAAAAGCATGTGAATATTGATGTACCTACTACTAAACATGTCTACATAATGAGATGAATGTAGGCTACTCGAGTCCATCGGTGGGATTTGGAGGGGACACACTGTTTGACACAGAAGGTGAAAGAAGGAAATGTTGCTATTTTGTGAAAGGAAACAACACACAATATCAAGGGGCTAGGCCTCCATTTATTGTTCATACACCTAACTCAACATCACTTCATGTCACTGGATCAACATCTCAACGGTGGAAAAAAATTGTGATATAGATGGATAGATAAAACAACAAAAACCCCCAAGGAAATTTCCGGATTCTACCGTGTACGTGAATCCCAGTAATGCCCATGCTACCCTCCCTTCCTTCTTTCCTTCCCCCTTATTTGTACTTGTATGATTGTACACACGCTATGAATGAACAGGTGGATAGAAAAAAGAACAGGACAAAATGAACCCATTCAACTAGCCTCCGAGACACAGACAAAACAGACAGACAAACCACAACTCATCTAAGCGGTGATAGCCGGGCTCACTTGATCCAGCGGCGCAGCGTGCAGAGCGGGCTTCTCAGCCTTATCACTGAGCAAGCCCTTGAACTTGCGGTCCAGGACGTTGGTGACCCACTCAGCCACCTCACGATCGCCCTGGTCGTTGATCGGTCCGTTGCTGTTGATGTCGAGGGAGCCAGTGGCGTCGGCGAGCTGGTCGTCCGCGGCCTTCTCTTCGGCTTCTACTTCTTCCGTGATGGTCTCGGGCCTGCCGAGGGACTTGATCCATGGGTGCATCAGCAGCATCGGGTAGGTGTGGCGCTTGGCAGGGATCTTGTTGAGACAGGACTTGACAAAGTCCTTTGCTGTGCCGGAGTAGCCCTCGCTTGGGAGGTCGGGAGGGTCACCCTCAACGATGGCCTGGATTTGGTCAGTTATGTGTATACTTCAAGGATGTGGATAGGGAAGGACAAAGAAACTTACACTGAGTTGACTGAAGATTGTGCTAGAAACCTCAGGCGGGTACGGGTACCGACCCATGGCACACTCGATGATGGTGAGACCCAAACTCCAAATATCGCTTTGTACGCTGTAAGTCCCGTCGGCCGTGCCGCCCGCAGCTGACATGCCACCACCGCTGATGCGTTCTGGTGCCATGTAACTCTGGCAGCCAATGTTGGTCTTTGCTATACTGGCAACGAGATTTCCCGAAACGCCAAAATCGCAGATCTTGACTTGTCCATTCGTGTTGACCAGAATGTTGGTGGGCTTGACATCGCGATGGATGATGTTGTGATCTTCTTTCAGGCACTTGAGGCCCATAATCGTCGCATATGTGATCTTGCGCAAGACATTCTCAGGGATACCTCCCGCATATAGCTTGTCGATACTGCCGCCATCCATGTACTCGATGCACATATAAACCGCGCCTTCTTGGTAAAAGGCACCGTAGAAGTCGATGATGAAGGGCGAGGCGCACTCGTGTAGAATTACGAGTTCCTTCAGAATGGTGGAAAACTTGGATTCGTCCAGTTCGAGCCTGATTTCCTTCATCGCCATGACCTTGCCTGAAGTGCCACGCGCAGCGGCAGAAACAGGACTTAGTGGCGAGTTATCAGAAACGTCAGCATCTGATGCCGACGCTTGTCGAGATAAAGACTGCTTGGTGTTCAAGCCTTGCCCAAAACGTGGGAGCTTGGGCTTAGTATGTCGTACTTTGTAGACGGTACCATAGTTGCCCTTGCCTAGCTCGTCCATAACTTCAACCTCGTCTAGCGAGATCCTAAAGGTCTGTCCGTTGGCAAAGTTGACGCCTGTCCGTGTGATAGTTGCTGCGTCTGCAAAAGTGATCCACCCCTTTTCTGCGTCGATGTAGTTCTTGAAATCGCTCAGCTTTGATCCGCGCCCTTCTCCATTGATGGCTGGCGCTTTGGCGTCTTCGGCACCCATGTCTGATAGTTTCGGCGTGGCAGTCGCCGGCGACCCGGGCCCTCCTAGTAACCCTCCGAGCTTCATTGCTCGCCGTTCGCTCAGACTAGGGGCCTTTTTAGCTCCCACACCGGCGATAGCAGGTGCGGATTTGGGGAAGCCTTGGGGCGGTGGTCGTGCTATGCCTGGAGGTAACCGAAGGCCACCGGGCAGGCCGCCGGGTGCCGGACCACCGTGGTTCATGTTCAAGTTCATGCTGTGTCCCATCCCCCCCATCCCCCCCATGCCTCCCATGCCTCCCATGCCCCCCATACTTCCCATCCCACCCATACCAGATCCGATGGGGCTCATGCCCAGTCCGCTGTTCTGGGGCGACATGCCGGGTCGGGGAGCCATGTTCATCCGTTGTTGATGCAGAGCTCGTGCCTTTGCCATGAGGTCCGTTGGGAGATTTGCTGCGGACGCCGCAGGTCTTCGTGCGGCATTCAGTGTCCCAGGAACACTCGAACTGGGGTTCATCAGACTCGTGTGTTGTGGGTCGGAGATGGTCCGTAATGATGGCACTCTGCGGGGCAGATCGCCTTCTGGTGTGAAGCCAGGCATCGCATCTGAACCTGAGCTCGGCGGGTCCATGGGCGTGCTTGCCTCGGACGACTCGTCGATTGAGCCCGGAGAAGCCGGGTTGCTCTCATCGTCATACTCGGTTGGGCTGGCCGGGCCGTGATCGGGGTCGTGGTCTGACATGATGGTGGCAAGCAGTTTATCTTGAGCGATGTGCGGTACTAGTTCTTTTTGCTGCTGACAAGTGCCAAACCTCTTGTCGGTGGGAAGATCTTTAGCAATATGCGGCGCAAGCTATTGATGCTGAAGCGGCTCTTCGAAGAGGGGCGGCAGATGTATATATCGAGACAACGTGGGTGAAACGTTTTTGGGTCGAGAGGCTACCCGGACTCGAGGTTGGGTCGGTATAGTCGTCGTCGAAGGGGAGAAGTTTTCGTTGAGGTTTTGTAGGAGGGTGGAAAGGGCGTCAGAGGAGAGAAAATCGAAAGCGCAACATCCAAAGATATGGCTCTGGTCTCGCGAAGAGCTGCAAGGTGACGATGTTTGCAACCGATGACAAAGCACCACGCTACGATGGCTGGCCTGCTATAGATTGACGAGTGAGCGGGCAGGCCAAACAGAAAGTGAGCTAGTAACGCGAGTGCAAGCTGGGGTAGATAGTAGAGAGCTCTGGACACGGGCAAGAGGAACAGCGGCAGCTGAGACTTGCAGGCTCGTGAACATGGGGCGGGGAGGTTGGAAGCAATCCGTCTCTGTGTGAATAGAGGTAGGAATATGGAAGAGGAGGAAGAGGAAGAAAAGAAAGACAACGTACTAGTCGAAGTAGGTAGTGCCTGGCGGAGTGAAGGTCGAGTCGGTATGGACCCGGTCCAAGATCCAGTCCAGCTAAAGTAGGGAGGTACCTAAGTAGGAGACAAAAGGTAATGGAGGTGAGGTGGTATCGGCATTGGCTGGCGGGCGGGATTGGATGTAGGACTTCACTTTGTTCACCAACTTCTTGGTTGAAGTCACTCGAGGTTCCCAGCCTGGAAGGACAGGTACTGCTGCCGGCGGGCACCTCATCCACTTCAGTGGGCGGGCAGTGGGCACCTCAAAGCACTGGGCAGTGGAGACGCCGAGCAGCACGGAGCAGGGGCTTTTGCTCCGCAATTTGCTAAAAACGCCCCTCTACCCGGACGTGGTCCATGCCTTCCACTTCCGAATTCTCCATCTCCATTCTCCCAAGCTCGCAGGGAATGCCTGGGATATGCCGATGCCGAGAATAGTGCCTCCATCCTCCAAGCTAACGCTCCAAGGAAAAAGTCACAGAATTCGCTTCGCCCAACAAGCATCTTGTTTTTTTTTTTTTTTTTTTTCTTTTTCTTCCGACCATTCAACGTTTGAGGAAGCTGGTATTGGTCCGCCAATGTACGGAGCTCGCTCCAGCCGGTCCGCGGAGTCGCGGGCACCTGACCGGGTCTTCACTAATACTGCGCAGTTAGCTACGGCATGTACTATCCTATTTTACTGCTAGCTCGAGCCGGACACAGACCGTCGACAACGAGGTCGGTCGACAGAAAAAAAGACGGAAGACTGGGCATGTGCTGCAGGGGATTTGCCAAGGTTCTACGACTCGCCGCACAGTATATCGCAGGTGCTTCCTGGCTAAATGATTCCCTTTTCTACATATAAAAAGGAACGGTTAGGACTACCAGAGGATGGGCGAAGCAACAGAGACTCAGACTGCCGCTTTGGCTCCCAGTTGACATGGAAGACGAGTATCATGTCGTCGAGTCAGGTACGATATTCGGCACTCGGGAGAATGCCAAGTTCAACTCCCAAACTCACTCGGATGCCGTACACTCCGCGATGGCAATGGCAGGGGAAGGGCAGGTACACCAGTTGACGCCAAAAGTCGGCATGGTACTTGGAGATACCGCATCCCTTGGTCCCGCTGGTGTTTAGCAATTTCCATGCTTCAGAAAGGAAAGTGGGGCAATTGAGGAGCTAAGGATCTTGTGCTATGACGTTGTCTCCTGAATCCTGGAAGCCAGCGAGAGCCAGCCAGAGCCAGCCAAACAACCAACTCACCTCCAGGGGGGGATCGGGATGGTGGCAGTGAACAAGAGCCGTGATTCGCGCGCACTTACAGCAGCCAGTCAGCCAGGAACTAGACCACTGCCCTGGTTTTGGCCAAGTGTACCCTCGTGCTGGTGGTGACTATGACTGCTGTGTGCTGCCCCGGCTACTGTGGCATCTCCAAGCGCAGGTTGTAGTCTTTGCCGCTAGAGTACTAGAGGTGAGACACGTGTATAGGGCTCACGATGATTTGGGCTGTGATGGCATTGACCGACGCTCATGGCTGGCATTTGCGTCATGGCAGAGAGCGGCCTGGCAAAAATCAGGATCAAGTGAAGGACAGTCTGCCCAACGCTATCCTGTGGTTGAGGAAGCACACTATAGTCCGGCAGGCGATTGGGCGCAGTCTATATGGGAAAAGCTAAGGGTAAAGATATTCGACCTCGAGATAGATTTGTATGGTCAAACCGCAAAGCGCATCCATGTAGTTGCGCATATGGATTGCCTGCTTGTCTCTACACGAAACACGCTGCGATCTGCAAACACCAGCTCTCTTGCACCGACGATCCCGTGTCTGAGGTAGAAGCGAAGCGCATGTCAACTTCCATCTCTGTACGATCACACGCCCAACAACACGCTAATCGTAGCGTACAGAGCATCACCGTTTGGAGTATCCATTAACGGATATCAAATCTACCATGCAAGCGTCGGTGGGTCTCTTCGCGCCGATGTCAACACGGTATGCTGCTCTCGGTGATGGAAATGCTGATAGTCGAGCCTGCGGGATCATATCGGATTGATTCCCAATCGCCATCGTCCATCAGATACCGAGTTTCCCGTCCATCAAAGATCGATGATGTGACAGGTGCACAGCCCCTCAACCAGTCCGAAGGGCCGCATGTGCGGCGAAATACCCAACAGGAAATCCGACTTCCTATCGTCATTCGTGGAATCCAAAACGAGTAAAAACTGGAGTCGCAAAACACCGGTTCCAAAACCGAAATCTAGAAGAGCATCTGAAAACAGCATGCCTGCTAGAATGGTATGTATACCGTAGTACTAGGACGACGAGATGACCTTTTTCGAGTCTCAACGGTCTAGATGCTACATAGACTCGAAATGTTAGCAGCTTGTTCCTGGCAGACATGGGTTTGGGTGCAAATAGGCCGGCCGTTATAACGCAGCGAGGCGTGCGAGGGTAGCAACACTGCTCGTTTCATGTTGCACCCTTTCTGGCATGTATCGTCATTCTTCCGGCTCTTATATTGCGTTTGATACTGTATCAATATCGAGGGCCAACAGGGCCAGTGGATCCGACCGCAAGGCTGGAAGCTGGATATGGGCTTGGCGCTTTCTTGGCATCCGACAAGCCGCAGACAACGAGTTCAGTTGCAGAGCAGCATTTCCACACGGACACATTTCAGCGCGGTCACGGCGACACTTCCGCAAGTCTGTGAGGTCTGTTAGGCCGCAACCTAGCAATAGACGTCAGCGTGGAAGAAAATAGAGGCAAAGTCCGTATTGGCTGACGTACCCTTCTATCACTTGTCATTCGTCCCGTCGTCTTGCACTTCTCTGCTGCGCATCCAGTGGCTGCCTCCTTTCTTGCCGGAATGCAATCCTGATCCAATCATCCCACATCGTGACGGAAGCCCAGGGCTAGGCTGATGACGCCTGTGCCACACGGAGGGAGATAGCTGCGCAGAGTCCAAGACTTCCAAGACGGGGAACCTCAAAGCCGCCAGCCGCCATACCTAACACGGCCTGTTCTTATCTTTCAACCCGTCTGCCTCAAGAGCGTACTCATCATCGGTTGTTGAGCCCATTGTCTTTGAGTTTCTTTCAATCAAAAGGGTTTGTCAAGCCATTGGGAAACGCCTTGCTCGGGCATATCACATCATCTTTACATCTAACAAGCATTTCGACCCCTGCAAACCACGGACTTCCAGCGCTTACCTGTCACTGTATCAAAGCTTTGCAAGCCTTGTGAAACGTACGGGGACGTACCCACCGAACCCTGCCTGCCTCAGCCCAGAGCCGGAAACCAAAAACCAAAAGCACCCACCTCACCGCGATCTCTTCCGATCCATTCTCCCAGACCGCAAATTATCAACATTTTCGAAACTCAAAGAGTTGAGCTCTTCTCCGCTTTCAGTTGGCATTACTCAACCATTGCCCGAATCGAACTCGCCGATTTTGTGACACTTGATGGGTCTCCTCAGCATCCGATCGCCGACGTCATTGCGGACGGCCGTGACCGCCGCTGGCGATTCGCTCAACGACTTGTCAATATCAACCACCGCGCCCTTTACCGTCTTCGCGCCCGGCGAACATGACTCTCACCCTTCACTCCCCCATATCGTGCTCCTCGTCTTCGGGGCCGTCCTCGAGGTAGTATGTGTCAGTTTGCCTGGATACATCATTGCCAGGCTTGGCCACTTCGACGCCGAGAAGCAGAAGTTCTTGGCAAACCTTAACGTAATGCTATTTACGCCATGCCTTAGTGAGTTCACACGCAATACAACGTAGTTTTTCCTGCCAAACAGTATCTCGTGGGCCATTGGCTAACGTCGGTGGGACAGTCTTCACAAAGCTTGCATCTCAACTTAACGCCGATAAGCTGATTGAACTCGGCGTCATTCCCATCATCTTCGTAATCCAGACGTTCGTCTCGTACATGGTCTCGGTTGGAGTCGCAAAATGCTTCGGATTCAACAAGCGCGCTTCCAACTTCGTCACCGCCATGGGCGTGTTTGGCAACTCCAACTCGTTGCCCATCTCCTTGGTTATCTCGCTGTCGCAAACCTTGAAGGGACTGCATTGGGACCGGATCCCGGGTGATAACGATGACGAGGTTGCCGCACGCGGTATTCTGTATCTGATGATCTTCCAGCAACTTGGCCAGCTTGTCCGCTGGAGTTGGGGATACCACGTTCTCCTTGCGCCCAAGTCCAAGTACGAAGAATACAACAACGAGACGATCGAGGAGGGTCAGTACCGCGACGAACCGTATGAGGGTGAGGAAGCGGCGCAACTCATTCAAGGGCTGGATAGCACCCACGAGGTTGGCGAAGAACGTTGTGCGCACGGTTATAGGAGCCCAACACCGCAGTCCGACAACTCCGAAGTCTACGAGCCTGCAGGTCGAACTCCTGTTGCTGGGTCGTCAAGGACCTCTCCTAGTGATTTTGGCGATGACGACTCGGACAAGGACACTATCCGGAAGGTCGGCAACGACAGCAACGCTTTGTCCGACCGCGATGATAGGCTCAACGGAATGATGTCGTTCCCCCGCATCAGTAACGCCGATAAACGTGAGGTTCCCGAAGGCTTCCCGGCGCGTGTCAAGGCATCGACCAAGAATGCTGCTGCATCAGTGTGGGCTTCCCTCACTGGCGTTGCCCATACTGTTTTCTCTGCTCTTCCGGCTCCCCTGCAGACTGTGCTTACCAAGGTCTACCGCGGCCTGGCCCGTTTCGGTGCTGGTCTGTGGGAATTCATGAACCCACCCCTGTGGGCTATGCTCTTTGCCGTCATTGTGGCCTCGATCCCCGATCTTCAGGAACTCTTCTTCAAGGACGACACTTTTGTCAAGACCAGTATCACCAGCGCCATTAACTCTTCCGCTGGCGTTGCCGTTCCCTTGATCTTGGTTGTGTTGGGAGCCAACTTGGCGCGCAACACGCAGAAGCGCGATGAGGTGGACGCCGAGGAGAAACAGATTGGCACCAAGCTTCTGGTTGCTTCCCTGATCAGCCGTATGCTCCTCCCGACTCTGATCATGGCGCCCATTCTTGCCATCTTCGCCAAGTATGTGCCTGTCAGCATCCTGGACGACCCGATCTTTGTTATCGTCTGCTTCCTCCTTACGGGCGCTCCTAGCGCGTTGCAGCTGGCTCAGATTTGCCAGATCAACAATGTGTACGAGGTGGTCATGGGCAAGATTCTGTTCCAAAGCTACGTTATCTGGTAAGTTTTTGAGACTCCCCTTTTGATAACGAATAGTATTCCCTTTACTAATACGTTATTTACTAGGATCCTTCCTTCCACCCTTATGTTGGTCATGTGCGCTCTCGAGGTTGTCGAGTGGGCTGCTTAAATGAGCGCCCTTGCACAAAAGCATGCTTGCTTGTCGTTACGTCATCATGACTGTGTCTCGAAACACATTTTGGGGTTGGCGCGTTGCCTGGTGTAATAGCTTTGGCAAATTGTAACATTTTCTTTCTGCACCAGTCGGCGTTCACGGATTAGGTAACGGTTTCGGTTGGGAGCATAATCTGGGTCCTTTCCCAAACGTGTCGACGGGAAAGAAAAAAAGGAAACATATTGTCCTTTGGACAGGCTTGGGAGAATGGATAAGGATGTATGATTAACGAAGCCGATGACGGGTGCTAGGATGTATACTTTATGACTACTTGAAATGAGAGCGCTTCGTTATTCCCTAAAATTCTCGACTAGATGTTTACTATTTGGTCATACATTTTCAACCTTTGAATGTTGACATAGGTTTCTCGGAGAAGTGTGTGAAGATCATGAACTGATTGTAGAACGTGACCTCCGATATTAGCGATATGTGTTTATATAGCAAATATACTCAAAAATAGTTCCCTCAACTCCAGTCCAGATCATCTAGCCTTCCATTCCAGTCAACACGTCCTTCAAGCCAGCAAAATGAGCTTTCATCCTCCAATCTACCGGATACCATTAACCAAAGCCTCATTCGTCCCCGCGCTCCTCCCCTCCGGCGGCGCAATAACCCAATCCTGCACCGTCCCCTTCCAATCCGCAATCCGGACATCCCGGATCCCCACCACCACCACTCTGACATCCTCATCCGCCACGTACCTCTCCCTACCATAATCCCCCTCTTCCCCGTCCGGTGATAGTGACGATACTTGCTGACCAGAAGTGCTACCCCTCCGAATGTTGTTCAAAATCGACGACGGCTGCTCGCTGTCAAACGTGTTGTTCTCCAGGTGCGTTTCCCGGTAGAAGCGCTCCTCTTCGGAGTCGCGGTCGACGAGCCGGGCGGAACCGTTGATGGTCGCGCTGATGGAGGAGACGGCGCTGGTGTTGAGGTTGAAGAGAAGGGCCGCGAGGGAAGAGGAGCGGTGTTCGGGACCGGGAGAGCCGCCGGAGGGACGACGCTGGGAGGAGGTGGAGGGGCGGTGGGAGACCCCTTTTGTCAGGTGTTAGTTACTTGAGTTGGGGTGGTAAAGGGAATGCTAGGTTGGAAGAGGTCGGATGGTTCGGGGGTATGCGGTGCTTACAATCGTGAACTAGCAGGGAAACGTTCGGGTTCGCGACCAGGTTGTTCATCTTCTTGCTGGCGGGGTTGGTGGTCATGACGATGACGGGGGAGTCGGAATAGGGAGACGAAGGAAGGTAGGTGTAGTTCATGAGCGAGACGTGAGGCATGTTGTCGACGCAGGTGGCTAGATGCAGGAAGCGCGCGTTCTCGAGACATTGGACGACTTCGGGCGGGAGCTCGCTGGTGATGCGCATGTGGGTGTTGCCGGCTGAGGCCTCGTAGTTGAGAGGTATCTGTTGGTTCATTGCGTCTGCTGGTGGAAAGTTCTTCTTTGTGTTGTTGTGTTGTGTGTATATAATAATAGTGTTTGGTCGTCGGTGTGTTGTAGAGGTAGTATATGATGAGTCTATGCCATCAAGGTTGTTGTTTTGGGGCTAGAGTCGTGGGTTGGCGGTCCGCCGAGTGGAATGACGGGTTTCTCTCGTGGAGCAGAGGATCCGTTCGGGGTGGGTCGATGTCAATGAGACGTGAAGCTGGACTGTGCGGCAACGCTTGACAACGAAGCTTTTCGGATTCAGATAGTGGGAATGAGTTGCTTATATCTCGATTCGATGAAGCAATTGTTCAAGTCCTGTTTGGACGTTCTCGATATCCTTTCCGGTGATTGCTGTCACAGATCGGTGACGCTTAGT
The DNA here is from genome assembly GCF_033439725.1 of Neurospora tetraspora. Classification (NCBI taxonomy): domain Eukaryota; kingdom Fungi; phylum Ascomycota; class Sordariomycetes; order Sordariales; family Sordariaceae; genus Neurospora; species Neurospora tetraspora. Next base: position 4,637,141 of record NW_026944383.1, read on the forward strand.
GCTGGCAATGCCTGCCTAGGTGGACGATAGGAGCGTGGGCCCCGTAGATTGGGCGATAAGAGTGCGATAACTCATCCCTGCCATTGGAGTCTCGACTTGTTAACAGTGGGGCCTACAGAATGCGGGGAAGAGGAGAACAACCCCCACAACCCCTGTCTAAAATGACGTTTCCCCAACTTTCACTTTTCACCCTATTTCTGGGGAAAGACCGAGGACATCACGACTTCATGTTACGATTGAGAATGGCCTCTGCGGCTTCTGGATTAACATGACCAGTGGGCAACAAGTCGGAACCTAGCACACTGATCAAGAGGACCTCATCAAGACCTCAACCTCAATCATCAAGAAAAGAGGATTCGGTCACGAGGTTGGCGGCTAAGACGAATTCGATCTTGTAAGTGGCAGGGGATCAAACGGCTAGTGTCGGCCTCCTCACACGGCAGTCTCAACCTCGGGAAGATGGACGACGTCCAATTGGCGTGGAAGGCATTGCCCAGAACTCGAAAAGGTCAGTAGGACGGTGACAGTCTAGTCGACGGGCGGGTGGGATTGGATTTCTCTGTTCGGCTTTGTCAGTTTTTGTTTCTGTGTCTGTCTTCTCTTCTCCTCTTCACTCTTCTTGTTTGTTTGTTTTGAGCTTCTTGAGAGAGCAATCGCAAGTCTTGTTGCGACATCTCGTCTTGCACATTCCCAAAATTACCATGCGTTCCATAAAACGGGCTTCTCGTCGTCTCCCGGCGTCTTTGCGCGGTGCTCCCACCTCCGCCCCCGGGTCAGGAGCCCGCTTCCTCTCGACAACCGCCCCTACCCCGTCGACAGCCACTACCAATGGCAGCACCAACACTTCGGTAACCCCCATTTCATCCGTTCTCATCGCGAACCGTGGTGAGATCGCTCTCCGCGTTGCTCGAACGGCGGCCTCTATGGGCATCCGCACCACAACCCTCTACACCGATATCGACGCCGCTTCACAACATGCCAAGTGCACCCCTTATGCCATCTCCCTCGGTGCTCCCTCGGCCTACCTCGATGGTCCACGGATCGTCGAGCTTGCAAAGAAACATGGCATCCAGGCTCTCCACCCGGGTTACGGTTTCCTGAGCGAGAACCCCGCCTTTGCCAAGGCCTGCGAGGAGGCCGGTATTGTCTTTGTCGGTCCTCCCGCTAAGGCCATGACCGACATGGGCGACAAGGCCCGCAGCAAGGAGATCATGAACGCCTCCGGCGTGCCATGCGTCCCCGGCTACCATGGCTCCGAGCAGTCTGTCGAGCAGCTCAAGGCCAGGGCCGCCGAGATCAAGTACCCCGTCCTGCTCAAGAGTGTCAAGGGAGGCGGCGGCAAGGGTATGCGCATCGTGCGCACCGCGGACGAGTTCGAGGCCCAACTGAAGAGCGCAAGGGCCGAGGCACGCGCCAGCTTCGGCGAGGGTGGTGAGGTGATGCTCGTGGAGAAGTACATTGTGCGCCCCAGGCACGTCGAGGTCCAGGTCTTCGCTGACCGCCATGGCAACTGCGTGGCCCTTGGCGAGCGCGATTGCAGTATCCAAAGGAGACATCAGAAGATCCTCGAGGAGAGCCCTGCACCCTTGTTGGACGATGTAACACGGAAAGATCTGTGGGATAAGGCTAGGAAGGCTGCCCTTGCCGTGGACTATGTGGGCGCCGGCACCGTCGAGTTCATCTTGGACAAGGACACCAACGAGTTCTACTTCATGGAGATGAACACTCGTCTCCAAGTAGAGCACCCCGTCAGTGAAATGGTCACGGGTACCGACCTTGTCGAGTGGCAGTTCAGGGTTGCCGCCGGCGAGAAGCTTCCCTTGACCCAGGACGAGATCGAAGCTAGGATTCTGGAGAGAGGTGCCGCCATCGAGGCCAGGATATACGCCGAGAACCCAGAGAAGGGTTTCTTCCCCGACTCGGGCACTCTGGTACACCTCTCAAAGCCCCAAACAAACGAAGATGTGCGCATCGACGCTGGCTTCGTGGAAGGAGACACCGTTTCCGAGGCATACGATGGCATGATTGCCAAGCTTATCGTCCGGGGCAAGGACAGAGAGACGGCCATCCGCAAGCTCGAACTGGCCTTGCGCGAATACGAAGTTGTTGGGCTGAGCACAAACATAGAGTTCCTCAAGAGGCTCTGTAACAGTCAAGCCTTCATCGAAGGTGATGTCGAGACCGGCTTCATCGACAATTGGAAGCAAGAACTGTTTGGGGCCAAGCCTACCTCCAACGATGTGTTCGCCCAGGCTGCCCTCGGTCTCCTAGGCACTCAGACACAAAACGCCCCTGCCGCACATGGCCAGACCCTCGGCTTCGGCGAAGCCGCTACTCAGAACTCGCGCAAGTTCGCGTTCCGTGTCCAAGATGACGCCAGCACCGAGGAGGGCAAGATCGTCGAGGTTGAGGTTACCCAGCTGAACAACAAGCTGTTCAACGTGTCTGTCCGCAAGGAGGGCGATGACAAGCCACAAGTGTTCGAGAACATTGTGTCCGAGTCAACTTCCACAACGGCCCCGACCTCGTCAGCGAAGAAGACCAAGCTGACTACTTACTTCCCTCTCGCGAGGGTCAACACAACCTTGGTCCAGGACCCTGCGGATAACGAGAAGTTGACGGTCTTCCAGCTTGGTCACAAGACTCAGCTAAGGCTCGTCAGCCCAGGGTGGTTCGACAAGGCGCTGGGCTTGAAGGAGGTTGCCGCTAGCGTGGTGGCGCCGATGCCTTGCAAGATTTTGAGGAATGAGGTTGAGGAGGGGCAGTCAGTGGAGAAGGGTGCGCCGTTGGTTGTGTAAGTGCTTCACGTCTATGAGAACCCGATCGTGGTTTGGATAGGTGACTAATGCCCTGGTTTACAGTATCGAGTCGATGAAGATGGAGACGGTCATTCGGTCGCCACAGAGCGGTGTCATCAAAAAGCTGGCACACAAGGAAGGAGTGAGTACAACCGTTTGCCAAATTAGAATGAGATAAGTTGCTAATTTAAATCTTGCAGGATATTTGCAAGGCTGGAACGGTTCTGGTCCTCTTCGAAGAGACCGATGAGAGTTCTTAGAGGCATCCGGGTTAAAGAGTTATGAGTAGATGATATTACACTAGAATACCTGTGTTATTAGGTCTGGCAAGGCTTATTCTTGGATATCATGGTATAATGCAGGAGTTGGTTGTAGCATACTTCTTGGAAAGTTTACAGTTCACCACATTTTCAATGTTGGCCTTGTGTCCGCAATCTGAAATACCAGTGCTGTCCTTTAACTATCCGACGCTTGTGTGATGTATCCATTCTAACCGGGTATCTAATCAACATTAAGAACCTATACGAAAACACTCCTCCCACTCAAACTCTCCCATTCATGCGGTCCGCAATCTTCATGTCAGCCGCCCTACTATGCAAGCCACTCATAAACCCAGCATCACCTCCACGATACTTCTTATTCTGCTGGCGCGCCTTCTCATCGGCCTCTCTCTCCGCCCGCTCCGCTTCCGCAAGGGCCTTGAGCCGCTCCTCGCGAGCTTTGTCCAGGTCGGTGGCAGCCGCTTGCATAGCAGCCAGCTTCTTGGCACGCTCTTCCTCCGCCTTTTTGTCGTCTCCGTCTGGCTGCTGCTGCCTGCCTCCCTTATTAAGCCCGCCATTGTATCTCGGTCGGTCATCTTCCTTGTTTGTGAAATCCCTGCGTGGCGGTCGGTGCTGATCACGGCTGCGATCATCTGGCCTACGCGAAGACGGTCCGCTTTCACCACGCTCTCGGGAATACTCCCTTCTTCGTGATGAACGGCCGCCAGGTGATCTGGATCTGGAGCGGTCTGGGGACCGATGCCTTCGCGACCTGCTATCGTCCCTATCTCTATCTCTCCGGCTTCTGCTTTCATCTGGCTCTCGCCTCCTTGTCCTGTCGGGCGAGTCTCGCCTGCGCCGCTTGCTTCGGTCTTCCTCGGAATCGCTGCGTCTTCGTGGGCTCCTGCTCCTGGATCGGTCTCGAGAGTCGGACCTGCGTCGGCGGGAGTGTCTATCTCTGTCTCTATCGCGGTCGTCGTCGCGATCCCTATGTCGGTCCGAGCGATGGTGGTGAGAGCGGTGTTTGTGTCGTCTTTCATCTTTTCCATCCTTTTTGGCGATCTGCGAGTCATCGATGCCCATAGATGCGAGCAGTTGTCGGCGCTTGATGGGGTCGTTCATCATAGCCTCGTACGCCTGTTGCTCCTGCCTCTTGATCGCGAGCAAGGGGTCTTCGCGAATCTTGGTGGCCACGTCGCGTGCATTGCTCACCACTGACGCCGGGCCCGCGGCCGACAGATGATCTTGCTGGGGCTGTTTCGACAGCGCCTTCTTGGTGTCGTTGTCCTGGAGGAGCTTGTCGATACGCCGCTTGCCGAGCAGGTAGGCTTCGGTCTCAGCAGAGTCGCCGGCCTGGCCGTCGGTGGGGCCGCTGTACATCCATTCGACCCGGTCGATCTTGCGCTTGCCGCCGGCGGCTTCGAGAGCTTTCTGGATCTCTTCTTTGCGGCGCTCTTCTTCGATTTCTTGCAGGCGCAGTTGCAGCTTCTTGCGCTCGGCGATCGCTTCGGCTTCGGCCTTTTGTGTGGCGGCGACGTTCCCCGATCGCTGGGGATGCCAACTCTTTTTCATGTTCAGGTCTCCGGAACCCATCTTGGCGGTGTTGATGCTGCTGATGCAGCGGGCGAGTGGTGGTGGTGTTGTGGTAGATTAGAAGAAATCGGGCGATTGATCGGGCGAGAGATGGTAGACGCGATGGGATTGTTGATGATCTGTAGGCCGACTAAGAATCGCGATTGTCGGGCCCGAGGAGGATGGGAGATGGAAATGGTTGTCGAGTGGCAAGGCGCCTGGCTGTTGTTGATGTAAGGGACAATTTTTAGAAGGCAGCGAAAACGCCCCGGCCACTGCTGGACCTCGCTGCGGTACTCAGGCTGTGCAACTACACCCCAGCGGCTGGACTTCTGACGTTTGCTCTTAACCAATAGATAAGCAGGACTCCACATTCACTTTCCCCACTAGACGAAGCTCATCCCCACTCGAGCTTCAGCCTTACCAGAGGCAGGCGCGACCACAACCCACACTGACTGCACCTGTTCGCCGACGCATGTACCTTTAAACCGACCACCATTTGTCACTTCCCGTTCAGTACCTGGCGCTTCGTTGTTTACTTCATCACCACTTACAACAACCCTTCATCTCCACACGAAACCACGCATCCTTTCTCCAGCATCTATCAATCTCGATCTCCCATTATCAAAACATCGAATCGTTTACGCTCCCGTTTACGTCAGCGACCATGTCCGACGACGATTTCATGCAAGACTCCGATGAGGAGTATGACTTCGAGTACGAAGACGACGAGGAGGAGGACAACGGCGATGTCGATATCGAAAACAAGTACTACAATGCCAAGCAGACCAAAACATCAGATCCCGAGGAAGCTCTCCAAGAGTTCCTAAGCATACCGCCGCTCGAGCAGGAGAAGGGAGATTGGGGCTTCAAAGCACTGAAACAGGCTATTAAGCTGGAATTCAAACTCAAGCGATACCAAGAGGTAGGCGGTGATGTCGGTAACCTGACATGGCTTGACACAGCTAACGAAAGGAATAGGCAACCGAGCACTACGAAGAACTCCTGACCTATGTCAAGTCAGCCGTGACGAGGAACTACTCCGAAAAGTCCATCGACAATATGCTCAACTACATCGAGAAAGGATACGACGATCCCAAAGCTGTGCAGTGCATCGAAAAGTTCTACTCCCTCACACTCCAGTGCTTCCAGAGCACAAACAACGAGCGCCTATGGTTGAAGACGAACATCAAGCTTGCACGACTGTTGCTCGACCGCAAGGATTACTACGCAGTCGCCCGCAAGTTGAGGGAGCTCCATAATGCCTGCCGAAAGCCTGACGGAACCGATGACCCCAGCAAGGGCACCTATTCCTTGGAAATCTACGCCCTGGAAATTCAAATGTACTCGGAAACTCGCAACAACAACCAGCTCAAGGTGCTCTACCAGAAGGCGCTCAAGGTGCGGTCCGCCGTACCCCACCCCAAAATTCAGGGCGTCATCCGCGAATGTGGTGGCAAGATGCACATGAGTGAGGAAAACTGGAAAGAGGCTCAGAGCGATTTCTTTGAGGCTTTTCGTAACTACGATGAAGCCGGTGATCTTCGCCGTATCCAGGTTCTTAAGTATCTGCTCTTGACGACAATGCTGATGAAGTCGGACATCAACCCCTTTGACAGCCAAGAGATGAAGCCCTACAGGAACGACCCTCGCATCTCCGCTATGACGGAGCTTGTGGACGCATATCAGCGCGATGATATCTACCGATACGAGGATGTACTTCAGAAGAACACCGACCTGCTAGCGGATCCGTTCATCGCCGAGAACATTGACGAGGTTACGCGCAACATGCGCACCAAGGGAGTGGTCAAGCTTATTGCTCCATATACCCGCATGCGTGTTGGTTGGCTTGCGGAGAGGTTGCGTATTACCGAACCGGAGGTTATGGACATCCTGAGTTTCTTGATCGTTGATGGACGGGTCAAGGGCCGCATTGATGAGCACAAGGGCGTGCTGGAGCTTGAGTCCCGTGAAGATGCAGATCATATTCAGGGCATCACTGTCCTTTCCGAGGCCGTTGGGAATCTGTTCAATGCGGTTTTCAAGACCACCGACGGGTTTCAGTCTAGCCAGGGGGATTTCATGAACTCCATGGCAGATCAAATTGCTGACATTGGTTCCTTGGACGACACAATGCGATCGGTGGGCTCTGGCAAACGCGGCCGCCGCATGGGTCTAACACAGCGGGCATATTAGACAAAGAAAAGGCTCGCTGAGATGTATCAAGCAGTCTCATGGCGGCTTCGTACCAGGAGTTGGGGCGCCAGTTGACCGTTTCACTTCTAGACAGTTGAGGTGACTTGGGTTAGAGATTGGGAGTATGTCCTGATTAAGGACACAGAGTAGAATAGGTAGTGTTTAGTTCTCTACACTGGGGGTTAAATAGAACCCCGGCGCATAAGGGGCCATACATTAACGATTGGAATCAATGCATACATATTTAACCCGTCGTTATCATTCATTATTTTCTGGTTTCTTTGTGGTCATGATGGACAGAGTCAGTCTGCAGTTGCCCTTTGGCTTCGAAACCTCCAAGACCACGTATTCAAACGATACATTGCCGCCACCCTCTCACGCCCCAGAGTCTCTGCAACGGTATATGGCCGGAGTACATCATCTCAACTTGTGGCTTTGAGACCCGTTTCGACTGGTTTGTCTTCCCCAACAAATTTCCGGGTGCACCGAAACAGACCATCTTCTCCTTGTTTCTTGGTGATTCACCGCTTTGTTACGCGGGTCACCAACTGATACCAGACACTTGCGAGACTTTTGGTGAACATTCTCCCCGTCGAGATCTCCAGTGGACTTCTTTCTTCTTTTTTATCTCGCTAGCCCATTGGAAATGGTGAGCAGACACAAACCTTTGGGAGATTTTGCTACAATCGTATGTTCACACAGAAGGTATACATCATACCTCCTCCTTCTACCCCGGACACTTTCACTCCTTCCAACAAAACCAAGATCGGTAAGGTACTCTCCCGGAACAAGCCGTAACTCACGTCACACCAATGAGGCCGCTACTAAGTACTAACGCCTCCTTTTCAACCGTATCGTGATCGTGAACCGAAAGACAGGGACTCTGTGCCACATCCACGATGCAGGATGTGTCTCGGTTTTTGTTGGTATATCTGACGAGTGGAGGAGTGAATTGGTGTCGATTCTTTGTCTGGACTGAAGAATTGATACAATGGCAGAGTCATGGTCAGGCTCTGCTATATTAAAACACTATTTCATTCTGAGAACATCTGCAAGCTGTCTCCTTCTTTCACAGTTACTGCCTATATTATGGGTGATGCAGATCGAACTAGACACTTCTTTGCCCGTATGTAGGTAGCTTATTGCCCCCTTCGCCGGTCTCCGGCACGAAAGTCATGACTTCAAGACACTGCGAGCAGGACAGGGGCCAGGCGGGGGTGATAAACAACCTACCCAACAACAAATCTTGGTTGTTGTAGTACGCACATCCACTCGACACATTACATACATGCGCGGGGTTACATCTTGCCAGACATCGAGACACGGGAAGGGAAGTTGAGAGAGATGAATTGGGGGGGGGATATATCTTGCTCCTCCTGCCGCTGGTCTGGTGAAACCATTATTGTTTGTTGGGGGTCCTGCCTACCTAAGGTATGTCTTGTCTTGTTCGGTTCCATCGGTTGGCGGTTGGCGGTTCGGTAGATACAGATATTAACCTTTTGAGTGTGTGTACAATGAATGTCTGAGGCACTACGCAGTAACGCAGTACGGCGGCGGCATCTGTGATCTGTGGAACCAACTCTACCCTTTCTTTCTCCAGCCTATACGGTAAATAGTAGTTACATACTAAATACCTACGTACCGAGCGGGAGGTAGGGGTAATTTGGTAATCGAATTGGCCAGATCTAGGCAATGGTTTTTTTCTCTTTGTGTGTGAACGGCGAGATTGTTTATTTGCTTCTGTGGTGTTATGTGAGTAGCTTCATGGGAAAGTTATGTAGGTACTCGGTATACTCTTCGAGAGAAGATTCACAACAGACACTCACACAAGGGCCTCCTAGGGCCTCCCGTTTGAAGGGAGAAAAAGGCAAAAAAGGCAGCCAAGGCAGAGACGGGAACACGGGCAACACATGAAGGGCGGTCACCAAAAAAGATCAAGGGGTTAAGGTAGGACGATGAAGATGAAAACACGGGATAGGTGGGACAAGCTTCTGCAAGAGCGGGAGCTCGCAGTAGTGTGCCGTAAAAGGCGACTCGGAGTTCATTCTTACTGTGTGGCTATTGCTTTGAGGAGACCGGGGACCGATAGCCTCCAAGGTGAAGGGAGATGAAGGGGACATGGTGGAGTAGGACAGAGGACAACATAGGGTTTTGTTTTTCACCTTCTCCCTCACCTTCTCCTGTACCATAGGGGTCTGTCCAGTTTTGGCAAAGGATTTGTGAATGCCAACACTGGTCGATGAACCACAACGATATGCCAACAATATCATGTATCGAAAAGGGGTAACGGCAAGTTGGCGAGAAATCGCCAACGGCGTGTGAAATCCTTTTGACACGCACAGCTCAGCACATTGCAGGTAGGTTGCAGCCGAGGAAAATCGGTTGCTTGCACGCAGCACAAGGCGCACTCGGACCGGATGCGAATACCAGTCTCCTCGGCCAATATCATGCCCATTTTTGCCTTGGCCTTGACTGCGCTTTCACGCTACTGTCAGGGAAGAAGTGCCTGGCCGCATCACCAGTGACCCCGGGGCGCGGGCGGTTGGTTGTGGGGCTGCTTGCAGATCTCCCCCGGCGTCTGGGCTGTTTTTGTCTTTGCTTTTTGCCGCTGTTTCCTTCTCGTCGTCATCGCGAATCGAAAATGGAATGGTTCAGTGATTGCCTGTTCCTGATCTTGAATCATGGTCATCGATGATAAGGGTCCTTCGAGTCTAACAATCCAAACACTATAGTGAGACCCGTGTTTTCACTCGTATCAGACCCCCTTCAACATCGTTTCTGATCAGAACAGTGGTGTTCTGCAGCGGGCCATCGTGGTTGTAGGCAGCACCGGACACGAAGTTCCTGTTCATTCAGAGCCAACGAGTGAGAACTGCGGCAAGCCGTTCGGTTAGGCCTCCATAGGCATGCATGGCCAGCCAACCTCTCGACTTGGCCAAAAAGGCAGAATGTCACTGTAGCATAAGAATACGTTAACCAGAGCAGTCCATAACGGAGAAGAGCCCGATCTCCAAAATATCAGACCTCGCGGGTTTGACTGGTCGATGTTCCGCGTCTGTAGGTTTCAGAGATGCCGGCCGGCTATGGGGAAAGATGGTGTCCAAAAAGACATGGCGGTAAAGTGTAATAAGTGATCTGTAGGTAGAAGTCTCAGCAGTGTGATTGCATATGTTGCCGAGAGGCCATGGGGCGGGGAACGGGACAAGCCTACCATGTCTCCATGTCTGAGGAAGTTTGATATTGAAACTCGATCAATGCTTCTGTGATGCATGACAACGAGAGGTTGCCATCGCACAAATCTTGTCCAACTTGGCCGTGGCCAGTACGACTTTCATTGTTCGCAATGAGACGGAGCTAGAGGTAAGTAGGCAAGTAACACTCCAACGCGGCAAGCCACAGGTCTTCGGGAGAGTGAAAACGACATATCTCTCTACCTGTCTCCCCATTGCATCACACACCTCACACAGTACCTTGGTGTATATGGATGGATGCCGTGCACGGTGTCCCCTAGTCTCAGGATGGCAGCGATGGTATGGCCGGCAGCGCAGGCTAATAATAAGCGGGAAAAGAGCGAACGTGATGGGATCATCATCAAGGATGCCTGCCCGTCCCGCCTGCTACCACCTGCGCCTGTCTCGTATCCATCTACGGCGTTGATTGAGTACATAGGTATTTCTACGATAGAACTGTCAGCAGGAAACGGCAAGACTCACACTCAAGGCGGTCGGTTCTGCTGGTCCAGAGAAGTTCTCATCTTGACAGCGTATAAATAATACAGGGTATGAACTGATAGATCCTATCGCGACGGATCAGACGATCAGCATATCAAGCGAGAGGTTGATGTAGCATCTGGGCGCGGACTTGCAGCTTGGTTGGGAATAAAGAGACGTTGGATGGTCCGAGCGGCAATCTGCGCAGCAAAATATTGGTAGCGCTACAGTTATATCGACTATAATCGCATAATAAGCGGCAAAATCATGGCTGGACAGAGATAATATTGTACGGCAATGCACATCCGGTTTCGGTTCTGGGACTGCAGTTGCAACCACACCTCTTTACACTTACATCCATCTCCATTCCCATTGCACCCTCTTCACTTTACTACAAGCGACGTCGTCTCCTTCAGAGCAACAACCAACAACCCCCAACTCGTCCTCTCCTGTCATCTTCACTCAACTTCTAGGTCCTACAGACGGGTGGAATGGGAGCACATTGACACCCACAACATCTCCCCACCTCCCGCCCGATCCATCACAGAGTTCGGGACAGGAGCTCTACCCCAGCAGCCCAGCACCCAGAATTATCACCATTGTGTCGCATTCACCCTCACACTTCTACCCCGCCATGTCGTAGCGAAGCGGAGGTTACATAGCGTCCCGCTGCAGATTTCATTGTCCATACCATCATGGACGTCGGTTTGTGTTGTCGTTCGGAGGGTGAGGTTGGATCGAGGATGGATGTCATCTCGTCTCCGCATCCTTCCCTTGTCTGCCCGCGCCACCATCCAACACGCGAGTCTGGGGAAGATGCTTGCTCGTTCACAAGGACCCATCCATCCTTCGTTGAACCGTTGCGTTTGAAGGATCCTCCCCGGACCTGCACGACTTGGCGACAGTATCTGCTGCCAATGTCAATGACAGGCTCCAAATCCTGCCTTCGACAGAAAAGGCATCCACGTCGTTCTACGACCTGAGGCGCAGTGTCATCGTCACCGGATTTGTACCCTACAGCCCCATTACATACATGATATGTATTATGGTGGAACCCCAGTTGATGACTGACGACGTCGTGCTCCAGCCGTGTTCCGGTTTTGCCGCCCCTTTTTGAACAGCACCATGAGCGCTGCTACCATGACGACTTCTCTTGACGCTTGTCCCGCGATGTGCGGACATCGGCCGGATATCAAGCAGGGAGTTTCTTGGCACAGGTCGATGGTCCGTCATTGGCAGAAAGTGTAAGCCACCATAGGATAAACACTCTCCAGGATTGGCCTTCATCTACGACGACAGTCCTCAGGGCAGATACTCACAAGCCAGCAGAAGCACGACGTGATGCTGTCCTGCGCATGAGATCTGAGGAACATATCATCAACTTGATCCTTGTTCTTGTTTAACCCCACGTTTTCAGCCGGCCACCGCCATACATGTTGTGTTGCAAGTCAGCTTGACAAGTCACTCCAGGCGGCAAACATATGGTCCGTGAGAAAATGACAACATCATAGCTTACGGTTAAGCAACCGAGGAACCTGGAAATCTAATATTGAAGAGTACGAGAGAAAACAAGGGGATAAGCGGTACATTGCTACCCGCCCATGTCTCACATTTCATGCATTTTGAGCCAGCGGGCCTGGCAATGGCGATTCTTCAGAACCCTTGAAGACATCAACGGTCCCATGAGCTTGGGACCAGCAACGAGCCCAATCAGCGGACCGACCACAGCCGTTCCTCCTCGTTAATCACTTCCAACTTTTACCACCTGAACCCTTTCCCCTTCTCGCTCACACAGCATGTTGTATTCAAGGTCCTCACCAACTTTGGTTGCAATCTTGGCTTGTCCGTGCCACATTTCGGCATGATTTGCTTTGTCGTTGGTCTGGGGAATATCATGGGCTGAGCTTACATATGTTTCAAGCTAATATCACACACAAACTGTTAACAGGTGAAATTCCCACCATATTGACGTGGACCTCTCTGTAACGGCATGGATACAGCTGCGCTACCGAAACTGGGGATGAAAGCCCATCTCCTCTCACCCAATTGCATCATAGGAAGTGGCGGACCTTCTACATCTGGGCCAATATGATGCTCACAAACCAAGCCGGCCTGAATCTCCAGACATGATCGTACATATGACCGGTATATCATCGCTCTTCTGCTTTTGGACTACCGGCACTGGGTATCGGAAGGCTCGCGGACTTCATTACTCCCCTCTTACGGATTCTGGAGATTGTGCCACCCCTGTGCATACTTGCCTCGCCCCGTGGGCGCATCAACCTGCTCAAGATCCCATCATATATCACGCTGGCCGTTTTATGCGTGGTGATGGGAGAGTGGATTTCGGCGGTGCTGTGTCACTTGAAGTTCGGCTTCAAGTACCGGACCGTCTGAAACTCTATCAAATTCATGAAACGCTCTGCCAGTCATGTTAGATTGAGCCACCTTTCCATTGAACGCTCTAACTAACAATCTAGTGGAAATACGTGGAAACACAAGTGTCGTGGACAAGCCGGCATCCTGATGTTCCTAGACCGGGTATTGGTCATAAAATCGGTTGATCGACTGGCAAAGGGGCACCGTACAAGGCAGGTACCCTTTGCTACCACAAGACGCGGATGTGCGAAGGGCACAGACACTCCTATGAATGACCTGGCACGAAGGACTTGAAGGGTCTGGCCCTAGATGTGTTCACACCATCGCATCGTGCTACCTTTTGCGAATGCCCACTGAGCCAGGCCATAGCAAAAACATCCAATGATGTATCATGCACAGCAAGAAAGGAGACGAAAAGGCGCATCGTGACAGCACATATCATCAAGTCGCCAGACAGCTCCAATGTGAAGGGTATCAGTCGACGTGATGTTTCCCAGCACCGGGGCAAGCACACCACCTCCAAGCAGCTGTCAGACTAGACTAGGCAAGAGTTCGCTACCGTGCAAAGGATGTCACTACACATGAAGTAAAAGACGCCAACAGCGATCACCAGGAGAGCATGATGCTCCGCACTCCCCTTTTCCAGAGCTCTTCAAAGGGCGTTAAACCATTCTTGCAATGGTCTCGGCAAGTAGATGTCCCGAAGGCTCCAGCTCGGCATAGTGAATTCCGAGAATTACGAGTCGATACAACTTGGAGCCCTAGCTGCTCTGCTGACTGAGCCTGGCCGGCGATAACATTTCAGCATCCAGAGACAATGTCGTGGTCCGTGGCGCCCCGTTCGGCTGGTTATACATACCCACCCACTAGAACCCCAGCTTGCCCAGCTCCCCAGGTTTCACGGTGTTTCGCAGCGGCCCTCAGCATTGTCGTCTGGGATCAGGGGACAAGAAACATGCGCTAGAGTGAAAGGCTTCAGGGCAGCGAGGCAGCTCACTTTCGCTCATCACACACAGGCAAAGAAGATCAGCGAGTCCAAAGGTTTGTACCTAGAGAGCTCCGTAACCTAAACCTGACCCAGCTTCACTGGAGGTATACATCACCAACCTCGTTTTATTTCTTTTCCAATCATCACACAACCGTTGAATTCATCCTAACGTTGCCAGCTTTCCTTCTTTGTTTAGTAGTCAACGGTCTGCAGGCAAATTACAGGGGCGGTTGGAAAAAGAGGCCAGCAGAGGCCAGAACACACCAGGCACGCCGGCGGCCGGGCCCCGTCATGTTGCAGAAACCACGGGCCATAGTGCCGCCAAGAGGTCGCTTCCGGGGGCCAATGCGTTTGCTGGTCGCCTGGGGTTGGCTGACTCCCGTAGCTTTGCGGGAAACCGAATGGGTCCCTTTTTTTTGTGTGTCCCTCTCACCAGTCTCCCCTTTTAGTCTACAGCCGGGATCCATGGTGTTCCGTGCGGACGACTACATAAAGTTGCTGAGCACATATTTTTCCTGATCCTGAGTGGTAATAATGAGCGGGCTTTCTTCTCCGTCACAGATCGGAATACCAAACGAGTTGGAAAAGAGGAGCTGCATCGCGTGGGAAATTACAAAACCACGGTCGATTCGACCCACTGCCCGCTTGGACTGATAACGTTGGCTGGGGGCTTCAGGCCCGAATTGCAGGAAGCAAAGCAACCAGCAACGACAGCGTGGAGAAGAACTGATGGTGGAGGAGAAGAAGAAGGATGGCAAGCGGACGGCCAGTAGCCAGCGGCGCAAACGGCCAACGGCGAATAGGACAGCCACAGCAACGGGCAAGGAAGAGAAAGCAATAATGAACTGCAACCTATACCAGTGGCCCATCCTGGATGGCATGGCACCGCACCGCCTGTCCCCACCCGTGGTGATAGCCGTAGGGAGGTCGGCAGGTACTGTAGCGTTCGATGGGGGGGGGGGTGTGTTTGGTACTAATATATGAGTATTTTGGGAACTTGCCTCTTTACCTTGTTGCCGTCGTATTCTTTTCCCCAGAAGGCCGTTGCCCGGCCTCGTCTTTGCGAGCCCCGGATATACATACTTTTATTGCCCTTTTCCCTCCCGCCCTCTGCCGCTTCTCGGTCCCCTTGACTTTCTCTTCGTTTCTGCTTCCCCCCTCGCTCCGCTTTGCCTCTTTTATTTACTTGGCCTGCCCTCCAACCCACCCTCCACTCACCACTCGCATCTCCGTTTGCTTGTTCGGATTTGTGGTGAGGCAGTGCTTTGACTGTTTTCTGTTGCGAACTAAGTCGGTCGTTGCCTCTGTCCCTCTCTGTCTTGGGTCTTGTCTTTCGTTACTTAACCAAGTAAACTCTCATCTCTGTCTGTCTGGTCTGCTTTGTTCCCTTTGCAGTCCTACAGACCTTTCCACACAGAATTGTTATCGTTGTTGTCTAGGTATACTGAGGTGGACGGAAGGCCAAGCATTCGAACAAGTCGTGCTGCTGTGGACTCGCTCTACCCCCTTCGGGTTTCCCATGTGGCTCCTCCCGGCGCTCAGCAATTCGACATCAACAGCAACCTAATTCTTCTTTCCTCATCTGGCTAACGACTACCGTGTCGACCGACTCCTATCACATCCGGCAACGTCTACCATACCCAGTCCACACGTTTTACAGAACAGAACACAGGCATTCTTGGATCGACGACGGCCTTTGACGGGGAAGTTTGCGTGATCCAGAGTGGAAACCTACCCGACCCCTCGAGTTGAGCTGTCAGCTCGCGGATACGCTAAGGTCTTAGCCCCGAACGATTATTGTCTTGTCGGGATCCCCTCCCCAACCGCAAGCGACGATAACAGCTTCTCGGTTACCAACATTCGACATGTATCAGCCCGAATCTGCAGCGTACATACCTCTCTCGACGGGATACGGTAATGCACACGGACTCCCCGACTACACATTCGAACAGACATCAATAGGTGGTGGAAGTGGTGGTGGTGGTTATGTTGGTGGTCTCGGGGGTCTTGGTGGTCTTGGAGGAGGTGGAGGCGGCAGTGGTTCAGGTGGATACACGGTCGGGGGCGGCCCGGGAGCGGCCGTTACAACAGCAGGCGCCGCCGCTGGGTCAGCATCAATAGTTGGGGCCGCAGCAGGGGCAATCTTCAGTCCAGGTCCAGGGCCCAGCATCAGCGGCAACAGCGTCGGCGGCCCCGCATCTGGACCCTTATACACCCACGCCAACTTGTTCCATTCCCATCACTCCTCGCACTCGTTACCATCGCACAACCACGGCGGGCACAACCAACACCACCAACACCAACAGTCGCACAGCCCGCTCTCATACGTCTCGCATTCGCTCTCGCCCAGTGCTGGCGGCAGCACAAACCCCTCCTCGCCAGCTTCCATTTCACAACTTCCACCACAACAACACCATCACCAACAACAACAGCAATACCAGCACTCCCAATTCGATTCTCAAATACCGCGGTACCAGCCATCGTCCTCTATCCATCAACATCACATCAAAATGGAAGCAACCGGCGACGATCACAGCGACCTGGCCGCAGCCCAAGGGTACCAGGAGTACCAGCCTGAGCTCAATGTAAGAAAATCGCTGCTCTGAATTCGCCCACAGCCGTCATCGCCCTCACCCGGTCCTCCTCCAGTTTCTCCAAATATTTACCGTTACTTACATGGGACCGTGTGTGTCTATAGGGTCCTCCTGTTGGCGGCAAATTACCAAGCACAGCCATTACAGAAGAATACGCCAAGGCCGATCCCGTCTATGTCCAGAAGACAAGGGTGAGTACTGCTATTGGAAAATCAAAAGTGGGTGCGGCATGTGCTAATTGTGTCTCAGTCCCTGCCCGCGACATACTCCCATTACCGTCCGATGCTGGGGGATGGCAACTGCGGTTGGAGAGGTGAGTCTTGGCCGTGATAGCTCGGGGCAGCAGCCGGGGCCGATACCATACTGCGAGTTTGAGTGCTGACGAGAAGCGCTCTCTAGCAATCGGCTTTGGCTACTTTGAGACCCTGATCAAGCTCGGCAACAAGGCCCAGGTGGATGCTGAGAGAGAGCGTCTGGAGAGTCTTAATGAGTACATCCATCACCACGGTGGCTTTGACCCTATGGTATTCGTGGACTTTGTCGAGGAAACGGACGAGCTCCTTAAGAGAGTTTCAAACAAACTCGATGACCCGGAGGAAGCCATGATAGAAATCATGGCCGCCTTCAATGACGTAGGCATCTCAAACGCCATCATCTATCACCTTCGCCTGCTCGCAAGTTCCTGGCTCAAAGAGAATCGCGCCAGTCACGAGGCCTTCATCACTACGGACAGCGGGCTTGACAAGTACTGTCAGCGTGTGATTGAGGTACCCAATGTTGAGATCGAGCAACTGGGCTTGCAGGCACTGGTCAATGTGCTTCTGAAGCCCATCGGTTTCGTCTTGAAAATCGCTTATCTGGACCGTAGCCCCGGCTCTGAGGTTAACACCTACAGCTTCCCCGAAGAGGCAATCAGCCAGCCAACGTCCCCTCTCGATCCCGTCATCTGCCTACTTTATCGGCCCGACCACTACGACATACTTTACCCCGTCGACCCAACACCTCCGCCTGCACCTACCAACATCCAGGTTTTCCGAGCCACCATCCCGCAATACGAAATCACTTCCGCTCCGCCATTCACCGCCGCTGGAGATTACGGCCTCCTTGCCGCGCTACCGGGCTTTAGCTCCTCTCCCTCACCACTCGGGGCGTTGGGCGTCGGACTTGGTTCGCCGCTTGGCTCGCCGCTTGCGCCTTTCACCCAAGCCCCGGCACCATCTTGGATGTCTGCCCCTTTCGGAACGGAATCACTCCAGCCAGTTGCCGCCCCCCTACCGATCGCCGCAACGGCCCCTCCTCCGCCACCACCACAGCAGACGCATCCGTTGAGATTTAGCGAATACTGCCAGATGCCGGAGTATGTCGAGAACGACACGTGGCGCGAACCGACGTTCCAGACATCGACATTTAAGAACAGTCATTTCAACGTCGCGCATTACAATAACCCCAACTTCCAACCGGAGGAGTATAAACCGGAAAATGACGAGTATGACCCACCACCAAGGAGTGGGCGGAAGAGAGGGAGTGTATAGATGGGTTCACTGCGGAGAAGACGAGCATTACAGCTGAACATGGGGTCTGGAAGCATACGGAAAAGGGTCATGAGAGGAGGCGCTTACCCTTTTCACTTACAAACACGGAACTGGACGACAAACATTACGCTTGCTCAGGGGTTTTAATACGGCGGCCTGCATTAGGGGAGTTTGGTTCTTCATGTCTTTTAACTTTCGTTGTCCTTTTCATAAAGGTTAGGGCCTGAGCAACAGGGTTACACAGGGGAGTTTGAGAGGAGAGAGAGAGAGAGAGAGAGAGAGAGAGAGAGAAGGGTGAGACACTTTAAAAAGCAACGAGCATTCTTGTTGTGGAGCTTAGCCGGCACAATATTACTTTTTTATGACTACTACTGTTCAACTCTGTTTCTGACTTTGTGATTCTTCTTCGCTCTCGCCAATCCCATTGCTTTACCGTCAGTTGCATTTTCTAGGCAAAAAGTAGGCTGGGAGATCAGCATCAACCAGCCACCTGGACCTCCTACAGCATGGCAAAGTATTGCAGAACCTCAATCTCTGACGATCATGCAACGCGAGTAACATCAAACACGTATCACTTGTCCTCCCTACCCGCGCTGTCCATAAGTCTAAGGTAGCCTCAGTAACTGACCAGCTAGTAGCCAGCTAGCTGCACCGCCGATCGATCATATATATCTCTTTACCAAGGAAGGGACACACCCTCGCAATCAGCACAATATCCTTCTGGAAGCACACCAAAAAAAAAAAAAATGGTACTGATAAAAGGCTGCAGCGAGTAAGTACCATAAGCGCTAAAGAATCTTGTATATATATGCAAGGAGCAAATCTCCAATGAGATGAGTGACACTTCATCAAGCATGACAGGTTGTGTCGTGCCTGTGCCGCTCTGTGGTGTGGTGGTACTTAGATGGGATATCGGAGGAGGACCTGGAGCTAAAGCAAGAGGGAGGGTGGAGGGGGGGTGGAGGGGGGCTGTGGTTATCGGGTACGCTAACCGGGTGGTCTGTGTCTGTCAGGTAGGTCAGCCTGTGTGCTGCCTGGATTGGATTTTCGTTCCTTGGTGGTTATGGCGGCTTGTCAGGCGGGGTGAGATTGCGCGCCGGGGGAGGTTGTGTCAGCATTTATTTGTTGGTTATCAGTGAACCTACTGCGGTAAGAAAATGTCAACTCATTCCGATGGCGTTTCACGGAAGCAACGTCAGTGTTTGAAGCCCTACCAAATGATTTGTCGAAGTCTGGATGAAGTGCTTCCAGCCAGACTCGCGAAAGAAGCAGCAGATCACCGTCTGGAGAGATGAAGAAAAGCCCGTCATCAATCACTCCCTGTCCTCGGATACTTGTCTTACTGGGAGGGTAGCTGACATCCTTGCTTGCCACCATTAGCACAGTACTGTTTTCCATGGAGACAAGGGGTTGTTACCAACGTATGCTATGCTATGCTTTCTCTATATGCTTCTTTCTAATTATATACATGCAAGATTCTATGTGCGTTCAATATTCGCTCTCATCTATCACCTACCCGAGCAATACGGACCTCACCCACTTCCCAAATCCCCCCCCATTATTTCCCCCCCTCTTTCTCCCTATTCAATTCCTCCCTAATCAGCCTCACAAACTCCCTCTCCTCCTCGCCCACCTCCTCTTCGGTAGAGGTAACCTTCCCACCACCACCAACCAACTCCTCCAACATCCTCATCACCTCCTCCTCCCCCACCGTCTTGACCTCCTCAACACCAATATTCCTCGCCAGATTCTCCGCCCAAGCATTAGCCACAGCTGGCGGGTTCAGCATGCCCTCGTAATCACCCATAGCCTTGACCCAAGCCGCCTCGACCAACTCCCCCTTAACACTCGTCACCGTCTTCCCTTCCAAACCACAAGCAACAAACCTCGCCCATGGGTTCAATGCTTCTGATGTGACTTCGGGGCCGGGCATATCCACGTTAATAGCCGTGCCGAGGCCGGAGACGTGGCGGCGGAGGTGGACGCCTAGGGCGGCGATTTTGGCTAGGTTGCCGTTTCCATCTTCCTCACCACCCTTGACAGTTTCCCCAGTTCCTTCAAGCGCACAGCTCTCCTCCCCCTTCAACACCTCCGCCGCCTCTGCCTCCTCCGTCTCTGCCGACACCGGCGTCCAAGCAGCCCCACTCCTAACCCAAACCCCCGGATCCTCCGTCGTGAAAGCTTTCAGACCGAAAGTTTTTCGGAGGGTGGCAATGGTCGTTTTTTCTAGGAGACGCGTGTAGCACCGCACCGTGTACTTGTTGTGCTCTGCCGAGACCAAGTCCAAAATCGGCCAGAGGACGACCTGCCCTGGGCCGTGGTAGGTGGTTAGGCCGCCGCGGGGGGAGTGGAGGATTGAGACTGGGAGTTTTGTAACAACAGTGTCATCTTTCCCACCATTCATTTGTTGTGATGGTGATGGTGATGTTGATGACCCTGATGGCGATGATGATGGATAATGCACAGGTGCTGATAAACGGGCTGCTTCATCATCGGTGAGTGGACTGGTTTGCCGCCGGCCGAGGGTGTAAGTGGGTAAGGGCGTGAAGGAGATTAGCGTTGGCGTGTAGGGTTTGGAACCGGGGCGGTTGTCCTTGAGGTCGAGGAGAGAGCGGCGGAGGTGGTCTTGCAGGCGTGAGGCTAGGGCGTAGGGAGGGTAGAGGGATGGGGCCCGGTAGGGCAGGCGGAGGTGCAGGAGACGCATGTCGCTATGTGAAATGCTATGCGTGTGATTCGATTGATGGAGGAATGGATGGTGGATTGTCAGATCTCCATGCTCGTTTTCGGATGAACCTGTCGAGTGTGCCACACGATCACATCACACACTGGCCACTGCTGCTGCGGTATGTTCGGGTCATGGTTTACTTTTGGTTTTCTTTTCCCCAGACTACTGGACTTGATACAGTCTAGCGTGAAATTGCTGATCAAGGCCGTTCCCGGTTCTTGGAACCACGGCGAAGCACGGCCAGAGCGGGGATTCGATTACGGACCCCCGTTTTGTACGTGTGCGATTGGCTGACAAGGGGAATCTCAGAATCTCAGCAACTGATCGATGGTGAGCCCGGTTCGGTGAGAGTCTTCCGGTCAGTGTGATGCCGGTCACCGGTCGGTAGGTTCCGTAAAGTGGAGTATGAAAGTCTGTCTCGGACGGACGGAAGTTGCCTTAAAGTTCCCCGGGAAACCGACCATTTTGCCCACTCCTTCCTCCGGTCTCATTTTTTGCGCGCGGTGGATCCGATAGTTCGCTTTCTCTGGGTTTTGTTAGTGCAACAATTATCTGTACGCTAGCCATGCCGTGCCTGCTAGCACTTGAGCAGGGCTGCGCTACCACGACCGACCTAGGGAAGGAACAATCCAGGCACGCGCCAAGTTGGGTGACAGTGACACAAAATCCAGTGGTGCCCCCTCCTGCCTTGGATCCCAAAATCCTAAAGACCAATTGCAACAGAAGTCGTTGTGATAACTGTTTCTGAAGGTTACAACCGTGATAATCTTCACTCGAAACGGGTAGACAAAGTATAAGAAGTGGTCTGACTTTGGGGCACGAATGAAAATGTTAACGGTACCAAACCGCTGGAAACTCCACCGTCCCGTTCTTTACCTTGAACTCCACAGCGGGCTTGATTCGCGCTAAAGACGGGATGCAGCCTTGGCATCATTTTCTGCGACTTTACGTTCACACCCTCCCTCCTCGAGGCTAACTACTATGTACACACTCACATAACACACAGTATATTATACCCAATGACGATTCGACCACACATGTCAGGGTTTCATCGCAAATCCGTTAGTGATGTTATCCTCATGATTTGGGTTCCTACTGTGTAAACTCTTCACCTGACCACGGCATGTGTAGGATGAGATCCTCCTTTGCCATCGGATACGGGCAAAAATATCTTCTCAGTCTCTTGCTTCACCAACGTAACACCCCTCATCAGTCTTCAGTTCTTCCATACATCGTTCGGTATGAGTGGCTTGCTTGTGTTCCTTTGCTCAAGCTTCAGTGGCTTTCAAGGAGTGTTGAGAATCAGAAGTCGAATAACACATCTCTCCAGCTGTCGACACGCTCCTATCATGTACGTTAAGAGTACGGGATCGATATCTGGAAGCAAGTGATGATTCCTGACAGCTGCAATGGGTATGTCATTATGAACGCTAAAATCCTGAAATAAAGCAAAACCTAGTCCGCTCAGCTGTTATCCCACAACCTCCTGAGACCGGTGAGGGCTATCAACATGGCCTCATCAGTCCTGATACCTCTGCTACCCTGGTTTGGCAAGACGTTGACCCAGTGCTCGAACAGCTCCTTCGTCCGAGGGCCGTGAATGCCGATCTTGCTCAGCTCGGGGTCGTTCATGGCAGCGTATTCGAGGCCGCGCGGGCCGCCAAATGCGACAATAAGATGGGTGAAGTTGGCCTCCTTGTGCTCGGGGAAAGCTCTGTGCAGGGACTGTCCACGCTCTGATGTGCCAATGCTCAAATCGTACCCTTCCTCGTAAGGACTCTGAGTGAACACATCGGAGAGTGTCGCGGCCTTGCGAACCGTGTAACCCCAGAAGTAACCGCCTTCGGTTCTGGGAACCGCAGGATGAACAGGTTCTGGCGATCCGTACTCGCCCACGGGCATCTTCAACGTGACTCGTGTCTTGGGAGGGAGCTCCTCGTCAATGGTGACTGTGTCTTCGAGGCCAATGTCGACAACCGTTCTACAATAGAATTAGTCAACTGTTTTGTCTGTGTCCCTTAAGGAAAGCTTACCCCTTGCCGCCCTTGGGCTGAGCCTCCAGTGTCAAGCCTTCGCGATACGGCATCCACTCGCCCTTGTACGGATGGTGTGGCATGTCGAGGTTGGGAAGCAAGCCCTGAGACCTGAGGTTCGGGTGCATGGGGAACAAGAGCTTGCGCATAAAGGGCGGTGTTTCGAGGTAGTTGAGGAGATGCTCGAGGAAGTGTGCAGGGTCAACATCGCCGGTATAGCCTTCGTGATCGGTACTTGCAGGTCGAGACTCGACCGGGCTGTCGTCGTAGATGACAATCTCGTCAACGGAGAAAACCGCGCAGGCTCTCGCGATACGGCCTGCCCATGTTGTCCTTTGTTCGCGGGTCACGCAATCGGTGATGACACTAGTAGGCACCGCGACTGAAATGGTCCAGTCTCTCGCGGCCGTAGGCTTGAAACGGGCTGGCTTGGCTGATGCTGCGCTGAGAGAAGATGGTTGGCGTCCAGAACTAGGAGTCTCGTCGGCATCGATGCGACGTCTCTGTGAAAAGTGTTAGTTACCTTGTATTCGAATCAGGTCACTGGCCGACAGGAGACATGAAAGAGAACTGGTGGAAGCGGAATGGAATGAGCATGGGAGAGGAATGATGGACGACATGGACGGTCTAAGGCTGGATGGGCATATAATCCTGTCTCAAGATCTCCCAAGTTACAAGTCATTGTCGCCGATGCCAATACAACTTCCGCGAACTCCATCACCACCACGCGCTGGGGCATGATATCATGGCTGGGATCACCAGGTACCCGACCCTTTGCGCCGAAGCTCTTCTGCAACACAAACTCGCGAAAACTAACCTTGTATGAATGATCTTGTGGGGGTCCCATCTTGAAGTAAGTGTCTGAGTATTTACAGAACAATTGATTGGGAGAACGGGGTGGATGAATGAGCTGTACAGCGGATCCCGTCGTTGCGAGGACGACGACGACACGAGAGTTTTGGGAAGCCGATTCCTGCGGATTGGCGGCAGAATTATGAAATCTTGACCGCCCTCTTATCGGCGCGCCAAAACTGATTCTAGAACATTGATCATAACCCTAACCCGCAAATAAAGTAATTGCGAATAACAGCCATCCAGGTCCGGGTTTCTTTCATTGGTCTTCCCTAGCAACTCCCTTGTATAACAGCGCTTACACCGTCGTCATCGCGGATACACCGAAAGGCCAGATCACGAGAAGACATCTATCATTGTTACTGCACCAAACATCATCGCGCGATCCTGTCAAAAACCGGAAACCTTCAGAAATTCATAGGTCTCAAAATGAGCGCTACTGTTAAAGTCGGATCTTCGACGCAATGGCGCCAGATCTTAAGCTCGTCAGCCATCGTGGTCGCGGACTGTAGGTCACTTCACTCCACCATCTATGCATGAGGACAATGACAATGTCGCTGACCTTTTTCTAGTCTATGCGGACTGGTGTGGTCCTTGCAAGATGATCGCTCCAGTGTTTGAGTCGCTGTCGGCCAAATACTCCAAACCCAACAAGATCACCTTCTGCAAGATTGACGTCGATAGCCAGCAGGAAGTGGCCCAGCAGTATGGCGTGCGCGCCATGCCGACCTTCCTCATTTTGCACAACGGCTCTGTGATCGACACTATCCAGGGAGCTAACCCCCCATCTCTTACGGCCGCCGTTGATAAGGCTGTCAAATTGGCCGGCGGTGCTGCGGGTGGTGGTGCTGTTTTCAAGACCGCCGGACACCGACTCGGGGGCAGTGGAGCAGCCGGGTCCCGCCCCGGGACATCGGTAGCCCGTCCGTGGAAGTGGGATCTCAACAGCTTGATCAAGACAATCATCGCTTTTATTGGACTTTACATCACTTCGCTGTTTTCGGTAAGGGATTACTACCGTCCTCTTCGAGTCTGGAAATGTTTTACTAACAAGGCCCTCTTTAAGCTTGACCCATACAAGGCGGCAGAAAACTCCCCATTCAACAAGAAGAATCCTCCACCACAAGCACGGTCATCTACGGGCAGTGCTGCTGGAAAAAAGCCCGCGCCGCGCGCTACGTTCAAGACGTTGTCTGACTTGGGCAATTAGAGTTGGTGACCAGAGCAGTAAGATATCGTTAAGCGTAGCATGCTGGAGTAAGGGCGTCGAAGGCGTTTCGGACAGGCGGCAGTTGGTCTTTGGTCTCCTCGCCGCATTTTTTCCTAGTTTCTTTTGCCCTTTTGGAAACTGATACTTATTAATCAAAAGACACATAGCACCTGTTTATGCCTTTTCTCGTTGTAGTTGCCACCGTGACAACCCCTCTTCGTGTAAATAGGGGCCCGGTGATAGGCCACTGTCACGTGTGAACGTGTGGTCCGTGTATCCACTAAAACATAAGCTAGACAGAGGACCCTTCTCTGCATTTTTGTTCCTGAAACCTTTGAATATCCTCAACCAGACATATCCTCAAGTCCCGGCGATTCAAGATGCTTTCGGCGGGTAGACTTCAGAACCGATGCCCTGGCTGTAGGCAGCAGGTCTTGAGCTTTTACGATGCTCTTCTGCAGCAGCGCACCAGGGTAGCTACCCGGCCACTTTTACGCCCATCCCCCACCAGTCCCGCAGCGCGTCGCGGTTTGGTTCGACATATTTCTTCCACCAGATCAGTTTTCCAAGAAGCAACACAAAGCACTGCCGGCGCTACCTCGACAGAACCCCCAGCCGAAGACCCCGAGCTAAGCCGCGAAGACGCCGATTATGATGCCGAAACATTCGTACGCCAAGCTCGTCAGACATTCAAGCACACACTTCCCTATGGCTACTTTACAGAAGAAGAATACAAGATCTACGAGCGACTATACGGCGCACCACTTCGCGAGACAGTACCAGACGATGTCGGAATACCACAACTTGGCGGTGTAAATGTCGGAGGGCAAAACGGGCCACAGCGTACTCTGTTTATGGAAACTGAGTCTGGACATTTCGAAGAGGTCGAATACACCATCGAGCAACCTCCTGTGGAGGAAAGCGATGTAGAAGCCGTCGCAGAATTACGCCCCCTTACCGAGGCTCAGATCGATTACCTAAACGTAACGGCCAACAACAAACGCGAGTTCGCTGCGCTTATGAGACTGCAAAGGGACTTTGAGGCGGCCAGTCTTCGCCCGCTTGAGGAGATTGTGGAGGAAGAGGAGGTTCAACAAGAGGAAGAGGTGGAACACTTTGAGGAGGAAGAGGGTGTTGAAGAGGAGGAAGAAGGGTGGCTCTTGCCTGAGAAATCTGTCAACGACAGAATTCATCCTCATACCGCCATCGGCATCTTCAAGACCAAGCCGAGCACGCTGCTTCTTCCCAAGAAAACCTTTACCGAGCCTATCAAAGATCTTCTCAGCCGCACCAACCCGACCCACGTCCGTGAACATGCTGAGCAAGTCTTTGGTGGTCCGGGACTTCCACATTCACCGGCCACGCCGGCAACGAAGAAGAACCTGGGACAGAAGCCTGTGGCAATGCAGGCAGGCCATCATAGGATGAGCGCGATCGAGGCAGACACCTATATCACCACCGTACTCCCTGGTCTTTATGCCACTTCAACCAGCATCTTGGTTGAGGTCCGCAAGCGCCTTGGTTCTGAGTGGCTTCAGGGACTCCTAACTAACGGTACGGGCCCGCGAGTTCTCGACGTCGGCGCTGGTGGAGCAGGTCTTGCTGCGTGGCAGGAGGTTCTGCAAGCGGAGTGGGAGCTACTTCGCGAGCAAGGCAAGGTTCAAGGTCGCGAGCCCCTTGGAAAGAAGACCGTCGTTGTAGGTTCCGAAAACTTGCGTCAACGTGTGTCCCAGTTCCTTCACAACACAACCTTCCTTCCCCGACTACCCGATTACCTGCATTCGGCCGAGGGAGCTGAGCGCATGCTCGACTCTGATGGCGGACCCGGGCAGAGAAAGGTTTTCGATGTCATCATCGCTTCTCATCAACTGATGCCCCTCGACAAGACCTATAAGCGCAAGGATTTCATCGACAACCTTTGGACCATGCTTAATCCCGAGGGCGGTGTTCTCATCGTTTTGGAGAAGGGTCACCCCCGTGGCTTCGAGGCTGTGGCTGATGTCCGCGACCGTATGCTCAACGAGTTCATCATCCCGCCCGTCCCCGTAGAGACTGGCGAGGATATGACAGCGGTCCCCGAATCAGGACGCATTCGCGAACCTGGCCACATCATTGCCCCTTGCACGAACCATACCAAGTGCCCCATGTATCTGACCCCAGGGCACAGCGCAGGACGCAAGGACTTCTGCCATTTCAGCCAACGATTCGTCCGCCCTTCTTTCCTTCAGAGAGTCCTTGGTGCCTCGCACCGTAACCACGAGGACATCGAGTTCAGCTACATTGCCATTCGCAGGGGCGCCCACCCAGACGGTGTCAAGTCCTCGTCCAGTGGATCCAACGTGACCGATCCCGCCTCATCATTCTTCCAAGGCCCAGAAGCTGTTGACCGCGCCTTCAAGGGCTACGAAGACGTTGAAGCCGGTACTCCCCATGCTCTGTCTCTTCCCCGCAACGTCATGCCGCCTCTCAAGAGCAAGGGTCACGTCACGCTCGACCTCTGCACCCCAGCCGGCACCATCGAGCGCTGGGTGGTTCCCAAGTCCTTCTCCAAGCAGGCGTACCACGACGCCCGCAAGGCCAAGTGGGGTGACCTGTGGGCCTTGGGAGCGAAGACTCGCACCCGTCGCGAGATTCGTCTTGGCAAGGCCGGCAAGAACGCCGAGAACCTCGCTAAGAGTCTCAAGAACCCCGACGACGGCGGCGTTCGCTCCCGTGAACTTGCTGGCCTCGGCTCCAAGAAGAAGCCTAGAGTGGTCGAGGTTACCGTCGATCCCAACACGAACAGAATCCTTGCTGCCAGTGAGAAGTATCCCAACGGTAGAGCACCGGTCGAGAGGAGGACGAAGAACGGTAAGAAGGTCAAGATGAACGACCTCATGGACGAGCTTCAGGACGATCCCCGTCATGGGAAGTATGTCGATCCTGATGATATCGAGGATGAGGAGTTTAGACGGGCGCCACTCCCTGAAGGATTTTTGGAGAAGGGCTTGTTTGGTGACAAGAAATAGAGGGGAAATGGGCAAAGTCGCGGTGTGTAAGATATATGGATGCGAGATATGGAACACAGGTGTCCTTACAATACCCTATGGAAGCAATATCAATACTACAAAGCTAAATGTTCTCTGCGATAAGTCTATGAACTGCTTCGGGGCAGTTTCTCTCAAGTACGTTACGACTTCAGCTTGTGCCGCCATGGCTTCTACATAATGCGAGGCGCGAACCTCTCAACCCAAACACTTGTGCCCCCACGCTGCATACAGACCGTCACACATCTTGTTCGAGTCAGTTGTCTTGTACAGTGCAAAGACCAATGAAGCCATCGATATGTTTGACATTCTGCGTTCCTGGTCAGTCTAGCAGCCTTCACTTCCCCATTCTCGGGTTGCCAAATCCGGGGTTATCATCGAGGCTGTTGCTGTGTGTGGAGCATTGACCCGACGTCTTGGATATTTCCCTATGAATAAATGGTGGCTTGCTGGGCTGAATTGTAAATAGTTGCCACATCCAGTCAATGTGGTACACACTCTTTTTTTTTATTCAGTTAGCCAAAAAGCAAACCGAAACACTAATCGTCACGCAGTCTCGCAAAATTGGCGTGAGAAGTGGTACCTACTGCGTACACAGCAGCAGCAGCAGCAGAGCGGTCCCCCTTTGGCCGACTAATCGGGCCTCATCACGCCTCGAAATCCATCCCGTCCCGTCCTGTCCTTTTGGTCGAACAATAAGTGAAAGCCATTGTAGGATGAACAACTCAATAACCCGCCCTTGCTGCACAAGGTAGGTATGTAACCCTTTCATTCCATCAACGAGCCAATTGGCTCTAGAGGGCACATGAGACCAGGTGTTCCAGGCTGAGGCAAATATGATGCACTCCTACCTAGAATTTATACTGCTCAATGCTGCGCGTAGCCAGGACAGGTTCGCCCTATCTGCAAGGCTGGTGTGGGTTACAACGTTGTGCTGCAGGTAAGGGTGAGTGAGTGAGTGAGTTGAAGAAGCCTGTTGTTTGATCAAGTCCAGTCGATAATCGTGTTTGTGCAACGGCATACGAAGCACTGCAAACCGGATAGCTTCTAGGTCGTATGAAGGCAAAGTATATAAACACAAGCGCTGGAGGAGTATGTAGTCTGTGTAACGTTCAGTTCTCAGCCAACGAAATGGGATATATGTAGGGAAGCGAGTAACAAATCGGTGAGATGGATAAATCGAAAACACCTTAATGGGTTGAGATTGAGAGTTTGCAAGGGACGGTTTCGACCAGAAGGAGTTCAAGATTGATCCCTGAATATCAAATCCTTCCAATGTTAAGCGGGCATTTGGCCCCACACTCTTCTTCTCCTTCCCGAACGGCATGGCTCGTGCTTGAGGTTGGGGTGGGCCAGCCTGGCCAGTTTGTCGCACAATGAGTGGCTGGAACGCACCTGTTCGCTGCTGACGATTGATCCACCTCACAATCTGGCCGACCCAATGTTCTCGCCCCCGCCGACCACAACTGCGCTGGGCGCGCAGCACAACTTCCACTTGTGCAGACCGTGTGCGGTCCCCCGTCAAAACCGACCCGTTCCAGTTGTTGAGGTCTTCACCTCGCACTGGAACTGCATCTGCAGCGGCCACTGGAAGGAAGGGCCAGCGGGCGCCCCTGCACTGTGCGGGTAGCCGAGTCCTGCTCGCTCCAGTCCAATTTTACGCTGACTTCATCTCCGACTTCAATTTCGTCCACAACTTGCCTTCTTCACTTGTACACTGTCGACCAAACTCCCTTCGCTTTTCCACTGCACTTCCCGATCCCTTTTTGCCCTTCTCTTTTCCCTTCTTTCGCATCCCCCGCCCGCTGCCCTCACTCCTGGCGACTCACACTCTCTTACGGCGGCTCACACGCACAACGACACAGTTTCCAAGTCTTCCAACTACTTTCCCCGATTACGACCTGCCCAGCGTTCCCCGTTGCTGTACCCCAGAAACCCCGTATCGGCCTTCATCACCTTTTCGGCTTTGGCTCCTTTTCGACCGACACCACTGCAACCCCCATCGAGCCTCTGCTCCGTCGCCGCCGCCGCCGCCCCCTCTTTCCACTTCGTCATCGTCAATCGGTTTGCGACTTCCAGCAAGATATAGTTAAACGTCTGCGGCTCGTTTGTCCAGAGTCTTTATTCTCTTCCCGCTCGCCCGCCATCCTTCTTTTCGGATTCGATCCCGGTAACCCTTGTCTTTGAAGAAAGTCAATTGGGGACATTCATCATCGAGTTCCAGACGCAACTAAAAGGGGCCCACCAATCCGCTCCTTCGCTGTTCCTCGAGACTCGGAAACGGCAATACTGTAACAGCACAATAACTCGATTCAATCACTTCTTTTCTTCTTCAGAACATCAGTCAAAATGCCTTGCGGACTCGGAGGTTCGAAAAATGTGCAGCGCAAGCTCGTCTTGCTGTGAGTTTACACATACCCTTACCTTGTCCCGTGTCGGATTGATCGGCGCGACATCACAATGCGTGGAGATACTCCATGGCTATGAGGTCAATTGCTGACTCGACCTCTTGGCAACAGCGGCGATGGTGCTTCCGGAAAGACCTCACTACTCAACGTTTTCACAAGAGGGTATGTTTGCGATTGAACTGCCAATGCCAGGCAATCTAAGGATATGCGCTCAACCTCCCGTCCAGCTATTTCCCCACTGTATACGAGCCGACCGTCTTTGAGAACTATGTGCACGGTACGTACAAAGCGTAATTGACGAAGTGTCCGCCAACACGGTACTAATGTTTGCCCAGATATCTTCGTCGACAATGTCCATATCGAACTGTCATTGTGGGATACCGCCGGCCAGGAAGAATTCGACAGGCTACGAAGTCTATCATACGGTAGGTTCTTCACATTTCCCGGGAGCCGCTAACCACATTATGCGAGCGACGTCTGACTTACGGTCTACTAGATGACACCGATTTGATCATGCTTTGCTACTCCGTCGACAGCAAGGACTCTCTCGAAAACGTCGAAAGCAAATGGCAAGGCGAGATTGCCGAAAACTGCCCGGGCGTCAAAATTGTTTTGGTGGCGTTGAAGTGCGACCTGCGCGAGGCAACCGAAGACGAGGAGGATGGAGCCAACGAGGACGGCGCTCAGCGGGAGAAGAAGCCAATGATCAGCTACGACCAAGGCCTGGAAGTGGCTCGCCGGATCAAGGCCCTCCGATATCTCGAATGCTCCGCCATGCGCAACCGGGGAGTTAACGAAGCCTTTACCGAGGCGGCGCGTGTCGCTCTGTCAGTAAAGAAGGATCGCGAGGAGTCGAAGTGCGTGGTCATGTAAGACGGCAGACCGAATAGCCCGGATAATGGCCCCAGCATAGGCCGTCCTCTCGAGCCTCGATGCTAGGCAAAATTGCGTTTCATACGCATGATCGACGCAGATGAGAGCACCACTAGCAAGCACGGGCAACCACATCTATGTCTCCCGACCAGCTCATTTACGCCATCGCCCAAGAGGGACGCCTATACGACGCCGATACCGGACATTTCTGTCCTACGATGCACACGATTTCACAACCAACAGTGGTTCCCTTATCAACTTTTTGTTTTTCCACCACCGGTTCTCGCTCTTGTCTTACTGCATCTTCTGGCCTCCTCTCTTCGAGTTATCAATATCCTGTTTCTCGGTGTGTTGTTGGGTGGCTGGGGGAAAATTGGAGTTTACAACAACAAAGTTTTGTTTCCTATTTCTTCGTTTCTGCATTGTACATAATTTGGTCCTTTTTCTTTGAATCTGCATATACGGACGGGCTAGTGGGGACGGACTCTGAAGACATGTCGAGATGGACGCAGAACTCTTTAAACATACGACATGGAGGGTTGAAGCGGCACAGGGTTAGGCTGAAGGAGGAGGGTTTGTTTGACAGCGGAAAATATAACTGTGTTCAACCGCTGATGTTTATCTGCTTGGGCAGTCGCTGAGAACTGTTTTTGTGGTCTGGTTGATTTGATATAAGAGGTCTTCGCAACAACTGTTTTGAGCAATATCATTAACATAGAGTGTTAAAGTTTGGTGGTTATACCAACAGTCCACGATATCTGCTAAATCCTGTGCCGTAAGTCCATCAACTTAGGAAAGGCTCATATGTATACATTCTTTGGTATTATCCCGCGGAAGCTGAGTTGAGCTGCCAACCGATTTCAAGCTGCAACTGAGCATCTCCGAGTTTCCCGTTGCACAAGTTCATAAATGGCTATAACATAGCAACTGAATGAGATACTCGGACTCGGTTTGAATTAGGTCTGAGGGGGCTTCTAGCTTAGACGAGTAGTATGCCAGATTCTATAACCTTGACTCGAGCATCTCCGGTCTTGTCCCGCGGACATTGGAATTGGATGGGGGACTCTTATCAGTCTTATCATTTGACACTTCCGAGCGGCGATTACCGTATAATCTCGGGAAATTCAGATTCCAGGACAGGCATAATCAGTCCGGCAACGCAGGGTTATAGCTCTGCCATTTGCTTCTACAGACACGTACATACAGTCAGACGCAACTGGCAGACGTTTAACCCTACAGAATCCGCACGATTATGCCTGTCCTGGAATCTGAATTTCCCGAGATTATACGGTAGTAGGTATACATCGATGGACGGGATATTGGGGTGCGGAATTGCGTGCGGGTAGCATGGAGTTCCATTACCAATCGAACTTCAAAGCTGGGGATGCTTTGTGTTAGTGTCTTATCAGCTGCTATACTTGCTAAGGCCGCTCTACGCACTTGCTCACCCTCTTACTGCTTACCGAATTCAGCAAAATTTGTATTACGTTTCAGGAAAAACTAAACCATTTTTGAGGAATATAGGCCTTTGTATGTTTCTCTATAGCAGTACATGGCGTAGCATTTGTTAACAAACCAACACC
Source organism: Neurospora tetraspora (assembly GCF_033439725.1). Taxonomy (NCBI): domain Eukaryota; kingdom Fungi; phylum Ascomycota; class Sordariomycetes; order Sordariales; family Sordariaceae; genus Neurospora; species Neurospora tetraspora. Next base: position 4,669,880 of record NW_026944383.1, read on the forward strand.
ACAACAATCAAGCATCGACCGACCGACAGCCGAACGCAGCGGTTCAACCGTTGCCGCGACCGCAGGGGACTGCGGCCAAAGCGGGTCCCTCGAGAATGGCGTCAGCGGGCACTAAAAAGATTCTGTCAATTCTTGCAACCAAAAGAGAACTGCCCACAGAAGAATCCTGCCCTCTGAGTGGCCAAATCCGTTTGAATGGCGATGATTACCCCTGTTTCTTTGTCGACTTACATCCCCATTCTCAGCGGAGTTGCTGGAACTTCTGTAGCCGCCTCAACGTGGGGAAAGAGGATGAAGTGACTCCATTCTTGAGGGACGACATGACATGACTACGACCGACCGGCCGGAGTCCGGAGGTAGGTTTAGTAAGTAGGAGGGAGAGTATATAAACTTCAGAGAGTCCCGTAACTTGAAACTTCTTCCAAGCTACCTCGATCAGAAACCCGAGTCATCCATCTATCTGTTGTTTTGGGGAATACCTCTACCCGTGAACACTCATCCCATCTCTTTGATACCCTACCCTACAACAGTTCATTAACCTTACCTTGTCTTTGACAATCGCCTTACCTCGAGCACGTTTTCAAGATCAAGCAATCAAGCTCGTTTCATACTCAGATTTACGGAACTTAGGCCGTCCCGAGTGCGTTTTCAGGACCTCGACGAACGAGGGACTCAGAGGGTTCTTTTCAGAGAACTCCCCATATTCAAGCCTCAAAACATCCTCCTACTGGAGGTGGCAAAGATGGCATCCGCAAATTTACCTACGGGCCCCTCGGCCTACCATACTACCCTTCTCACGGCACAGGATTGTCGAGAACATGTTCACCTCATTATCGGCTCCAATCCACTGGCGGCATCCCGAGTCTCCCAGTCCCTCAGCGTGGGCGCAAACCCCATTTTGATCGCTCCGGTTTCGGCCACCCCATCAACAACAGAGTCGGATGTGACTCCAACAGCATCAGCAGACTCACAACAAAGTCAAAAGCGGGAGCTACACCACAGCCTGGCCAACTACATTTCTTCCGGCGCCCTAACGCACCTGGATCGGCCTTTCTCCGATGAGGACCTCTTCACGCTCGGCCGGTCCGAGGTGGACAACGTCGTGGACGCCGTTTTTGTGACACACCACGACCAATCGCTGGCCGAGCGGGTATCGGCCCTGTGCAAGCGCAAGCGCATTCCTGTCAACGTGCTGGACAACCCGGCGCTGTGCTCTTTCAGCCTCCTCAGCGTACACGTCGACGGCCCGCTGCAGATTGGCGTGACAACCAATGGCCGGGGCTGCAAGCTGGCCAGTAGGATCAGGAGGGAGGTGGCTTCTGCGCTGCCCAAGGGATTGGGAGCCGCGTGTGCCCGACTTGGAGACGTGAGGAGGAGAATCATCACCGAGGACGCAGAGGCTAGGACTGCGGCAGAAAGCGCCATTGCCGCCGCGGTGAACGAAGGCGTCGACGACTCTATCGACCAGTCGGCAACGTTTAACAAACTTGTTACAGAGCTGGACGTGCAAGCCGAGGCGGCAAAGACGCGCCGCATGCGGTGGTTGGCGCAGGTGTGCGAGTATTGGCCCCTGAAGAAGCTGGTGGAGATCACCGACGATGACGTGGAGAGCATCCTCCAGGCATATCCCGGGTTCAGCAGCGACAACTCCTCGGCATCACCACAACCCATTTCCCCGGGCGCCGTCAGCGAGGGCGGCAGCAGCAGCAGCACTACCAGCAATGGCCGTCTCGGGCGCATCTTCCTCGCCGGCAGCGGTCCGGGCCATCCGGACCTCCTCACTCGGGCGACATACAAGGCTATCCAATCAGCCGACCTGATTCTCGCCGACAAGCTGGTTCCCTCCGGTGTTCTGGATATGATCCCGCGCCGGACTCCCGTCTCGATCGCGCGCAAGTTCCCCGGAAACGCCGATCGTGCGCAGGAAGAGCTGCTCGAGCAGGCTCTGGAGGGTGTTCGTGCGGGCAAGACGGTGTTGCGGCTCAAGCAGGGCGATCCCTTCATCTACGGACGCGGCGGCGAGGAGGTGGCTTTCTTCCGGGAGCACGGGCTCGGCGATCGCGTCGTGGTGTTGCCGGGCATCACGAGCAGCTTGAGCGCGCCGCTGTTTGCGGGTATTCCTGTCACCCAGCGCGATGTGTCGGACCAGGTGCTCATCTGCACCGGAACGGGAAAGAAGGGCAAGGCGCCGGTGCCGCCTGAGTATGTCGGCAGTCGTACGGTCGTGTTCTTGATGGCTCTGCATCGTATCGGAGGATTGATCAAGGAGTTGACGACGCGTCTCGAGGAGGTCGATGGGGTTGCGGAGGTTGAGGAGGGCGAGAAGCAACGGGCTCTGTGGCCGCTAGATACACCGTGTGCGGTTATCGAGAGAGCGACTTGCCCAGATCAGCGAGTTATCCGAACAACGCTCCGGTATGTCGAGCAGGCCATCGAGCAGGAGGGTAGTCGCCCACCGGGTCTTTTGGTTGTCGGTCGCGCCTGCGAGGTTCTGTACACGCCAAAGCAGGAGGGGCAACCTTGGGTCGTGGAGGATGGTCAGTTTAAGGACCTTGATTTCGAGGATTCTTTGGGTCTCTCGCTTGACGCCACTTCGGGTGTTGCGCATACTGGATCAGCATGATAAGTTCTACCTGAAGGCGCACTCTTGTTCAATTCTTGTCACATAGTTTACTGAGATATCCCTTTTCTCCTTCCCGTTGCTTTATTTGCCATAGCCCAGCCACCAAATTACACTGCGTGCCCGAGGCAGCCACGCCTTCCTGCAAGATACACTTCAGTCTCCAAGTCTGCAATGTCTTCACATCACAGCATCGAGGGCGGGCAGTCGCAGCGGGCAGTCGATCCCTCGTTCTTTCCTCCACAGTTCAGCTGGCTGACGATCTTTGCGTTCTGATTCCTTGATGTCGCGTGGGGTGTTTGCAGTTGGGGCCAGTCCAGCTGTGGTGGTGTCCTCGAGGTGACTCGCTCAGCCGAATTCGGATCGTGGCGCATGATGCAACTGAACATTATCAAACAATATTGCACCGTGCCTTCCACCTGAGAGTCCAAAGAGTAGCTGAACTGACTTGAGGTTGCATCATGTGAGTTCCTTCCCTCTTTCCGTCTCTGGTGTGCTTACCGTAGAAGTGTAGTGATGTGACTGGATTGAAGATCTCTATCCAAGTATAAAGGAGGCCTTACGGACTCAGCTTGCGCAACCGCATTCGAAAACATGATCATACTTCGGAGTCTTCCATCTTTTGTTCCAACACGCCAACCTTCTACTTACTAGATAAGGTGGTTTCCTAGAAAACAAAAGCACGCCTTTGGCCTCGCCACACAGCTGCCAACCCTCTTTTCAGTCGAACTCGATCCATCTCCGACAATAGGGTCACCGATGACTCCCAAACTCCATCTATGTCGCCTTGTTTTCCAACAGGCAGACAAAGCTGGGTAGGCCCTATTGTCGCAGCCGAGTTTACCTCCTCGTAACTCCGCAAGTCTACGTACTGTTAGACCCATCGGCATCCCACTCGACCACTCGCGGAATCATCTCCATCTTCCGGCAAGGCAACTGAGAGAACAAACCCTGGCTTAAACAATGGGGACTGTCTGCCCTGCCGCGCGGTGAGCCCGGCCGGTGTGGGTCCGTTGCCTTCTGCATTGCTAATTTCAACCTCCCTCATTCATCCATCACACACGAGGCGAACGTCGACGTCAACCCACCACCATCCATCTCGCAGGGCGTTCTACGAACAAGCATTATGACCAGGATTCACGGTTTCTCCATGATGATTTTTGGATATCTTCGCCTGTCCAAGTCGAGCGATCACATCTGACAAGATGTATCCTTACTCTGCTTGCCACGTTAACATATTCATCGCCATCTAATCCTCCGCAGCCCAGGATTGTAGGAGCTTTGCCTCCGTCGTTTCGTATTCATCCATCTCTCTAGATCGTTTTGAGGGCCATGCTATGGTACTACGATATCCGATATCCGCCAAGTGAGAGGTCATGTTGCGTTTCGGACCAAAAGCATCGGATCGCCTTGGGTACACTCCGGTAACCATCAGTATCTCCGACTGGAGGATCCCAAAAAGTTCAATAGCTCGATGCTGTGTAATATGAGCAAACAAGACACTATCGTTTCGTAAGCTGACAGTGAGTCGTGAATGTGTAGCCTTCGAGTGATGGCTAGTATCCCCTGAATCCTGACAGCTTTCAATCGTCACGCCCATCAACCCAACAAATCGGCATGGGCTATCATGTCGCGATAAGGCTGTCTCAAGGCTCTATCAAGACTCAACAAACAAGTTAAGGTTTATCGTACCTGTCAGCACGGGATCATGCTCTCAGCGCGTTTCTGGGGTTTCACGAGGAAGGGGGTTAACGAGCAAACTGCAATATCAAGGGAAACAAAGTGAAGGCAAATCAACTGGAACCTCTTGATACTCGAATATGATGCCATGAAATGCCAAAGGGTCACTGTGGCGGCCCCCCGCTTTACAGCTCTGTACATCTTGTCACGGCGTTCTGATGGTGCCGTTCCTGCAGCCACCAAGCCCGTTTTAGCCCGTCGTTCACTGGAAAGCCCAACAAGAGATGCCGATGAAAGCCAGAAGGTAATCTAGGCTTGACTCCCCATCTAGATCAGGCAACCTTTGCGAGTTTCAGAATAGCGGTGAACAGAGATGATATCGGAATGTGTCTGGTTATCGATATAACTGCAATAGGCTGGTTGCCTGTCGTCTGGCAAACTTCAGCCGTTTGGCATATCGCCATCTCAAGTGGCATTGTTGACGATGAGATCCGACACCCACAGATTCCCTTGCAAATGCATGGCACTTGTGGGATCGGGGAGCCAATATTACAAAGGGACTTGTTGACTTTGTCCTCTCCCGTCTGTATTCGTCAAGTTGATAACGCGAGCGACTGCCTCGGCAGTTGCCTTGCCAAGGCACAACATCCCCAACCTGTGTATTGGTAGCAAGATGAGCACCTGTGATCACGGTTAAGGCTAGGGTCTCCGAAATCGCTTTTTATCAGGGGAGTGTCGTGGCCGTGACGGGAATTCCCAACGAATCTAACTTGAACCCCAACCACTCTGGCTCGTCTGGGTATCCCACCCGGCCAGCCCTATCAAAGTTCCAGAACCGTGTTCTGGCCAAAGCCGGAACGATATCGACCCAGACGATTAACGATCGAGGGATTGCCTAGTTTTATGGGTCAATGCTTCCGATCCAAATGGAATTGTGACTGGCCAGTTGAACAAGAACTGCCCAAGGCCTACCATCGTCGAGACAATACACGGGCCCTGCCCGAGGTCCACGTAGCCGTCGGTCAACAGTCCCGCCGGTTTATAAATACCATAGAGACCCAGGTGAGTGGGACACTAAGGAGTTGCACACTGCAACGCGCATTTGAGCCAACCTTGACCACATCCTGCTGTTCTTCACTCCTCAACATAGCAGAACCCATCAATCCACCTACTTCGCCCAACCTTTTGCTGCCTTGAGCTCATAGTCGCACGCGTGTTGGAAAATCCCTTGCCCTTTACGCAACTCGTTCCTGGCATCCCAGTTGCCTATGAACTCGGGGCGCTCCTGCTACAAACAAACATTTCCAATATCTCTACATCGACTCGATTTACGCCAGCACGATGTTCATCGACGCTCAAGCCGTGGATGGTCATACTTCATGTGGTCCATCTGAAGATACATCGCTCCCGAAGGAAGAGGCAACGCATTCCCCGCCGGATAATGCAGAACATGACGGGTCATCCGAGACGTCTAAGGTCTCTATGATCGTTCACAATGGATCCATAAGGTCAGTTGAATTCTCCATGGGTGATCACATGTATCAGTCCTAATACGACTTGATAGCGAGGGTGCCGCCTCGCCTAGAGTCTCATCAGCCGACAGTCCGGCACAGAACGTGTCGGAGTCTATAACTGAAGACTCGCGGACCACCTCTTACGTTACCGAGTGTCAGGCCGACCACTCCCGCCTGTTCGAAGCCAAGCACAACAACTCCAATGTCATCGAAGACAGACAGGCGGAGATGGCGGCACGCCTGGTTACCATGATGATGCCTCTTGAAGGTCTCGTCGACCGATACCCTGCCATAATTATCGAGGCGACGGAGGAACTGATCGATTAGTCTCTCGACTTGCTCGCCGGCTCACGGGAAAGGATCATGTTTTGCCCTTCACACACGAGATGGCCACATACACAGGTTGGTCCAGGAAAGGTAGACATATACTTGTAGAATGCGTATGATTTTGGAAAGAGGCATGTAGGAGGATGGGACTATAGAACTTAGGCACTCATCATCCCCGGAAGAAACCAACTAGAGGTCCGGTCAGCACCCCCATACGGTAGATCAAAGGCATCAAATCATTGTTGGATAGAACAGTATTCTTACCGTATCGCGCGCTTTCCTATTGACCTGCTGTGATCATCCAATGAGCAATAGATTTAGCTGTGTACACCAAGTATCAGTGTGCGTCGTTGCCAGTCTGCTCGAGGCCATCGCTTCAATCGGCCACCTGCATTTGGTCATCGGTTGTTTGTACCATCCCGCTTCCGTGGCAACCGATTTCGAGGTCGAGTATCAGACTGTGGAAGAAGGAGCATCGATAAAAGCCAAGGCCGCATGACCCAAGGCTTTTTCCGCCCCCTCCCTTACCTCATCACCTTGCCTTTGTTTGGTACCGCGCCACACAACCGTCGCTGGAACCTTACAAAAAACAATTAACCCCGAACCCGTACCACCGTCATCGCACAACACCCATTCAAACCTTAAGTTGACTCACCTCGCCGAAAACCTTTCCGTCATCACCTTCACTTCACAACCCGAGTCAAATTTTCCTCCTCCTTCACCAGTTGGTACCAATTTCCCGGTTGCGCAAGCGTTGAAAGCCTTCGTCGGATGCAACATACATCCTCGTATTTTTCCACCTACAAATAAACCAACACGCGTGCGGGTAATTTCTTCTCTCCCACCACGAAAGCTCACAACACCGTCTTTCGCACCGCGTAAAATCTGAACTCTGCGAAAACAAGCCACCTCTAACCACTTCACTGGACTCCTTTTTCCTTCTCTAACCAGATCTAGCACCAGCTGAAGGATAATCCCCCTCAGTCAGACCTCACATCTACTGCGAACTCAAGCAGGATCCATTCCACCTGCAACAGCGACCATACATGATGGCGCAACCCTCTAGCAATCCCACTTGTTCTGGGACGGCAAATATCATCTTGCGTTCAAGTGCAGATGATCCAGAGCACATGTTACCCCACCAACGAAAGGCAGCCATGAAGAAGTCGAAGGCGGCACGACCGATCCTCGAGATTGATGGCAGAACAGGCGAGGGAGGTGGACAGCTGGTCCGCATAGCATGCGCGATCGCTTCCGTTATCACCCAGCCTATTCGCATCACTAACGTGAGGGGAAACCGCGAAGGGCCACGCGGCGGAGGTTCGTATCTTTTTTTCCCTTTTTCTCTCGCTCTTTCCCCGCTCCTTTTCTTTGTGACATGCGGTTCAGAATGACTTCCTCGGACAATCACTGACAAAGATAATAGGACTCAAAGCTCAACACGTAGCTTCCATCGAATGGCTCGCTCGCGTAACCGATGCCGAAGTTAATGGCCTTTCGGTCGGTAGCACTACCCTCGAGTTCAAGCCGCGGGAAAGCCCCGCAACTTCCAAGCTCTTCACCGGTATCCATGACCGCACCGTCAAGATCGATGCCGATTCTGCCGCGGCAAGCACGTTGCTTATCTTCCAAGCAATCTTTCCCTTCCTCCTCTTTGCCGGCGGAAATACGAACAAGAGGCAAGACCACCCTGAGCACATCGATGTGGAAATTTCCGGCGGCACCAACATCTCCTTTTCCCTTTCTTACGAATACCTGGACCAAGTCCTCCTACCGTCCCTCGAGCAAGCCTTCGGCATCGTCGTGGAACGTAAGCTTAAGACACGCGGCTGGAATCTCGGAAAGATGCAGCGCGGCACCGTGGCCCTACGTGTTCACCCCATTCGAGTCGGCGATTCACTCCGCCTCAGAAACCCGACAGCCTGCACCATGAAGGGCAGAAACAGACAAGGCGAGGATTTCGACCTTGAAGCTATCGACGTCTCCATCGTTGCACCGACAGACATGCACGAGTCTCTCTCCCAGGCACTAGTCCAAAACCTAGGGGACCTTTTCCCAGACGTGGAAGTCATCTTCAAGCTGCTGGAGGACAGCGGAGCCAACTCGCGCATCTACGTGCTCCTCGTTGCGCGCTCATGGCCATCCGATGACGAAGGAGGAGCCGGCTCCGGCGCCGTTTTGAGGTGGGGTAGGGACATCCTTACTTCGATGCCGAAAGCAGCCAACTCGAAGAAAGGCAAGAACAAGGGCGACAATGGCTCGTCATCACACGCAGGAACCGGCGGGGTGGCATCCATGAGCGAGAGCGTGGCAACCAAGGTTGCGAGAGCGTTGTACGACGAAGTTTCTACCGGTGGCGTGGTAGACGAGTTCCTCCAGGACCAGCTGGTCGCCTTCCAGGCACTTGCGAGCGGGCTTTCGGCTTTCCCTCGTGGCAACAGCGACCCGGCCGACGATAATGTCTCGGGACCGGGCATGGAGGAGGCCATGGCGGCGCTGGACCTCACCGACGAGAATGCCACTCAAGGGCTGCGGAAGGATAAGACCACCGAGCCGTTTGGCGAGGGCTCTCTCCACGCGAAGACCGCACGCTGGATGGTCAGCGAGCTTTTGCCCAACGTCAAGTTCTACAACAAGGGCAAGGTCTGCGAGGGCGCCGGCTTCGCCGTCGAGAAACCGTAAATCTGGGGGCCTACTCATTCACTTCGTTTGGGCTGAAGTATCGTGGCCTGAACGGTCGGACACTACATCACTTTCTGTCAGGATCTGGCAAATCCGGCACGATGACCGCGACACACAGCATACCGACAGGCACTGCTATTCAGAAGGCAGAGGGCGTTTCCACTCGATGGGTCATGACAGTCTGGCAACCAGACAATAAGCCAAGTAGCGGAATCCAACTTGCTTGCTGAGATATTCTGGGGCACTCGACTCTGAAATGCCGTTTAGGGCTTAGGCACATGTAGTGCATTCTTAATGTTTGTTTTCTTTCTTTTTCTCGTTTGTCTTTGAGGTATCTCGCTGCTTTTCTTGCTTTTAAGAAGTGAAAGTGCACTTCTATCACCAATCTTGCTTCAAAGGTTTACAGTCTTGTTCAAGTACTCTCCTCAAAGAAGTTCTCTTAGGAGTTTTTCTTCCTATTAAGGCAGTTGCTTAAGAAGGAATCTGCACCACTATCTCAATGGTTATCTTCAAGGAAGAAGATCATGGAAGCTCTGCTTCCTCAAGGATTGGCTGTTGAAGTACTGTGTTCAAGTACATTATCTTCTCAGCGGAGCCTTCGTCGTCAGGAGGTAGTACATCGTTGCCTTTTATGCAGTCGGCTAGCAACGACAGCACAAGCACCATATCCAGAATAGGCATCTCGACGTCGGCAAACCGCAAGGCGCTGCCTTCAGGAGCGACTAATTTTTCCCCCAGTCATCTTCGTTCTTTGAACAAACTCTTGTCCAAGTAGTTTCTTTGCTCTAATTGGCAGATACCTCATTCGACAGCATGAAAGGATAGTCTCAGATAGGATCATGGTCCAACTGCCAATCAAGTGCGGCAGCACGCACATGGTATCGTGCTTAAACGACCTCTATCAAAATATCTTTGACTCCAAGCCGCCTTTTATTGTCAAACCATTGTTGATCTTTGTGATGTGACTTTTGGACGCCGGCAACTAAAATGATCAAGAAACCGACCATATGACCTTCATCAGACCATCTTTTCCGAGACCTAAGAGATTCATTCACCTGTACTTCTCATACAGCTTGATCTCCTCCTGTCTCTTCGCCACTCTCTCAATAACTTCAGCATCGTAGAGCTCCTCGAGTGTCTTCTCGCCCAGCAACACCTCCTTCTGGTGTCTCGTCGCCTCCTCCTTGGTCATGCAGACGAGCTCCGACAACTTCAGATCCGACGACTTTTGCTCGTCCGCACCCTCACCTATCCTGATGAGGATGTCCCGGGTAGGCTTCTGCCACCTGATCAGAACGAGCTTCGTGGGGATGCCGGTGACGGCGCTCTTGGCCTTGTAGATGTCTTCGACGAGGAACGAGACCTCGCCGGGCTGGATGGGCACCTTGAGCCCGATGCAGAGCTCGCGGGGGCCGCCGGTCACGGCGCGGATGATCTTTTCTTCGCTGGCTTGGACGAAGGCCTGGATGCTGTCGTACATCTTGTCGCGGCCCTTTTGGGGGATGTAGTCGAGGGGATAACCTGAGATGGGAAAGTTGGTAAGTTACAGGAAATTCGTCAAGGAGGGCGGGAGGAATGACAGTCTCAGTCGACTTACCAGAGATCTTGAGAATAACGTGGTTCGCAACGGTATATCCAAAAACAGCCGGCATGGTTCCCAACACAGGCAGAATACGCACGCGGAAATCTGGCAGCGCCGCCAAATCACCCACATCGCCCTTCTTGAACTCATCCTCGGGCAGCGGCAGAAGCGCCGCCTTGCCCTCGCCCATCTTCTCGGTAGAGTACACCACGGGAATACCGCTGGTGACACCGAGGAGCTTCAGGCGACGCCTGGTAGCGCGCGAAAGCCCGTCGTCCGTGCTGGTTCCGATGTCACCGACCATGATCCTCGTGGGGTCGCTCTTGGTGCCGGCGCCCATGGACGAAATAACGGGGAGGTTGTTGTCATAGCAGTACTTGAGCAGCTCAACCTTGGAGTCGATGTTGTCAATGGCATCGATGACGAAGTCAGGCTTCTGCCCGTCCTTCTCCCACGCACCGAGCAGTTCGGGAGCGACCGAGCCGTCAAACTTTTGCAGGCGCAGGTCGAACCGCACCCATGGTGTGATGGCGATCAGCCGGCGCTGCAGGCATTGCACCTTGGGCATGCCAACGTCGGCGAGCGTGGCGACGGCGTGCCGGTTGAGCGAGCTGAGCGTCACCTGGTCGAAGTCGATCAGGCGCAGCTTGGAGACGCCGGAGCGGGCGAGCGTGGTGGCGGCGTGCGAGCCGACACCGCCGCAGCCGACGATGACGACGAAGGAGTTGCGCAGCTTGGCGAGCCCTTCGTCGCCGAGGAAGACGCGGTTGCGGGCTAGTTGCTCGAGAATCAGTTCGTCGTCGAAGTCGCCGTTCTGGGCCCGGTGGGCGAGCGCTTGGTTGTGTTCATCTTCTTTGTCGAGCTTGGGGACGGGGCCTTGGCGGGTTACCTGGAAGATGTCAAGCAGTTGTGCCGTTAGACTATGCGTTCTAATGGCTAGGTAAATATTCTGAAAGATGGGGAATGTCGCTTGCCTTCTGCAATTCGGGCTCAGCTTCGCCAGCTGAGCTGGGAATAGACTTCTTTAGGCGATTGAGGCGCTCGCCATGGCGGGATTGCTGGTAGCCGTAGATTGCGCCAGCAGTGACAGCCGCAGAGGCGAGGGCAACTGTCGCAAGCTGGAGCTTCGATTGATTTGTTGAGTTGGACAGGAAGGACGACATGACGTGTTATGGGTGTCTCATCGGTCGAGACTCGGATTATCGGTATATCGTGACCCGATCAACAGCTCAAGTGTTTTTGGATGACAGAAGGCCGTCTCGTTATCAGTACCTTATCGCGACATATTTCCCCAGAAAATTTGGAGCCCCAGATTCGGACGACGTCATCCCAATTCTGTAACGCCAAGCGCCAAGCGCCAGAAAAAGCGGAGAATCCCGTCTGCCTGCCGCGGATAGTCAGGGGTCGGCCGACCGAGGCCATCGAGGTTCCCAATTGTATGTCTTGGCATCTACAACCCCACTCCGAACATCGTGGAGACATCCGTGGACAACAACATTGGAACTTCCGGCCTCTCCACCATTCCCGAATGCGAATACGGATAAGAACCCCTTATCACTTACACATTTGAAGCTCGGTTTCGGTTTCATCCGGTGGCCGTGATGAAGTTGACAACACCAGGAGAAGCCGGTCTGTGGTAACTCCAAATAAACCGATCATCATCTGTTGTGCTACGGTCCAGACTCACCTCCTCACCTCCATCTGACACAAGGACGGCCGCCGAAGCGGAGAGAGTAACATTTTGAAGAAAGGGACGACCAGGTCAACGATTCATATTGGGGTTCAGTGAGCCACCATGAAACAGCTCTGCTCTTAAGCTCAAGAGCTAGCAGCTACAGCATCATCATGTAACCCGGAGCGTATTCGTTTATCACTCAAGAGTCAAGATCCACCATCCGCAATTGGGAAACCTGGCGGGCTTACCACGGTATCGGTGAGGTGTGTTGCCACCTCAGCCTCTAGTATAAGGATGCGTTGATGCCCTCTTCTAGTTTGCTTGTCTTTTGTATTATTAACACCTTCCGTATAGCCACCACCGCCTTTATACATCACAGGTTAGTAGCTACCCAGACTGTCTCTTTCACTCACCAAGACTTACTTTCTTCATAGTTCCTAGTTCTTATCACTCCAAATCAAGATGGCATCCGCTCAGGGCAAGACTGTTCTCGTTACCGGCGCCGCCGGTGGTCTCGGCAAGGTGATTGCTGAGACCTTCCTCACTGCTGGTGCCAACGTTGTCATCTGCGACGTCAACCAGCAACGTATTTCCGCTGTCGCGGAGGAGTGGACCAAGACCTATGCCGACCGCTTTTTCACCAAGCAAACCGACGTGTCCAACGAGGCTGCAGTCCAGGAGCTCATCGACGCTTCCGTCGCCAAGTTCGGCCGTCTCGACGTTCTCGTCAACAACGCCGCCATCATGGATGACTTCTCCCCGGCTGGCGACTGCTCCAAGGAGCTCTGGGACCGCGTCATGGCCATCAACCTTACCGGTCCTTTCCTCACCACCAAGGCCGCCGTGAAGCAGTTCGAGAAGCAGGAACAGGCGGGCGGCGTCATCATTAACATCGGCTCCAACGCCAGCTACATGGGCTTCCAGTCCGGTGCCGCCTACACCGTGTCCAAGGCCGGCGTCATGGCGCTGACCAAGAACACGGCCGGCTTCTACGCCGACAAGGGCATCTATTGCATGGCTCTGCTGCTGGGCGGCCTGGCCGGCACCAACATTGTTGATTCCTTTGCCAAGGGCATGCACATGGAGATGTATCAGAAGGTCATGGCCAACCAGTCGCCCTTTGAGCCGGGCAAGAACGATACCCCTCTGGAGTCCATTGCCAAATACTGCCTGTTCCTGTCGCAGAGCGATATTGCGCCCGTGTCGAATGGTTCTTGTGTCGTTTTCAACAAGAATTGGCCTGTGGCGTAAAAACATGTATGGAGGTTGTTGGAGGAAAGTTCACAAGAGATGGTAGAAGGAATTAAGTGCCATAGTTCAAGGCCACATTGAAAAAGGTCTTAAATACCCAGAAGTTACACAGTCCACCCCCGTGCCTTCCTTCACTGAGTCCAAACATCATCGGACGAAACCTGGATCACCTGCGTGCCCTTGATAAGCGGCCAATCCAGGCAGAGTTGGCAGGATCTCCTCGGGACCAGGTAGCTCAACTGGTCCCATTGAGGGTCTCTTCAGTGTGCCGCACTCCCCCGGTCCACGAAGAGGTCCCGCGTTCGACTCGGTTGCACGTCACGATTTCTTTCGAGCAAAGCTGGGATTTTGTGTGTCGCCAACGTCCTCCGTGTTCGCTCCCGAGGAGAGTAGTGCCCTGCTACTGTGAATCTTGTTTTCTTTTTTTATCCATTTTATTCATCATCACCTCGTCTACCACAACCGTCAACACCAATGACTCATATGTTCTCGGAACAAATGGATTTGAAGCAGTAATCCATCCAGAATGAGGGAACGATAATATTATAAACAGTCAAAAGGAGTGGATGAACCAAGTATTTACAAGTCCCCCAAATCCCAACCCCTGATGCGCATCAATAACTTGCCCAAGTCCAACTCAGATCAAAGGAGTGTCGTGAAAACTGAAACCCGAACCCGAACCCGAACCCAACTGCGTCCGTCCGTCCGTCGTAGTCCTCTCATCTCGACCCTTTCCCTCAAGTCTCAACTTCCATGTGTCCGCGACCGCTTTACCACTTGGCAGGAATGCAATAAGGGCTTCCGTTGGCCTCCAAGAACTGGCAGACAGTCTTCGGGGGGCAGTCACCGGCGTACTATAAGTGTCCAACAACACCATGTCAGTTTTTGTTCCTGTTTCGGAAACCCAAAAAAAAAAAAAAAAAAAAAAGTTCTTGAAGGAGACTAGAAGAGAAGAGAAGGGTTAACTTACCACCCACTTGCTGTTGACATCGCAAACCTGCCATCCCTCAGCGTGGGTGCTGGGGTTCTTGGCGCACGAGTAGGTGGCCGGCGTGCACTGAGCGGGGTTGGTGCCGGTGGGAGTGGCGACGGCCACGGCGGCGAGGGTGAGGATAGCGGTGATGAACTTCATTTTGTTTTGAGGTGTTGTCTGGTTGAAGAGTTAAGCTGTTGCTTGTTGGAGACTGTTTGTCTGGGTTGGTTTGATGAATTAAGTGGATGATTGTTGTTGGTGATGATGGGGAAATAGTAGGAGGGGAAGAGGCAGACGAAGACTTTAAATACTCCTCGGTCATACGTTGAGTGTATGGTGAGAAAATTCCGAACTTTTCACCCTTGAGGCTCGGTTCTCGTGTTGAACGAAGTTACGAAGATTACGAAGCAAAAGCGAGGACGTAACGACAAACACGCGGCTACAACCTAACTCTGCCTCTACGTATCCATTCATCCTCGACACGACACGAATTCCCGACTCCCGACGACGTCCCGCTCCCGCTCCCACTGACACCCTCACTCCAGTCTCTTTCCGGCCCTCCTTCACAAGAATGCGAGTCTATTTCCATCTCTCCCCGTATACTCATCCTGAGGAGGTGGCGTGGCGGTGAGGGACGGACGAACAACCCTCCATAAAAAGACAACATGATCAGAATCTTGCGTCAGAATTGTCGATTCTTAGAACCCAAAGTAAGTGGCTTGGAGGATAACACCAATCGAAGAATATGTCCTCTGCTGCCTCTCCTCTCTTTCTTTCTTTTATCCCACTGCCTCGTGTTACGACAGTACGAGGCTCGGCGCAGTAAATATTCTTACGTACACTGGCGTAGGAAGGAGCACAGCAACTTCGCTACTACGGGAATAGTTCCTGAAGTCTATATCAGGACAACTACGAAGATGCAGAAGACGTCAGTAAGACATATTATTTCTGCTCATACCTAGGTAAGATGGGACTGGAATGATACGCAAAAACGAAAGTGACGGGATACCTTACCCATCAGTGTTCGTATACACAGTAAAAGATGGCCTTCAGAACAATCAAAACGCACTCACACTCCGATTTGGCCTGTATACTTACACATCCTCAATTCAACGGTTACCTCAATCTTTCTCAAGTCACCTTATCCATCCAGTCAACCCTCCAACGATTAAGCAAGACATAAACCTGCCTCATCTTGTTTCCAAATCCGGGGTACACTACAATTGTTGCCGCCATTGCCGTTAACGTAAGGCTGGTGGTCATCATTCGGAATCTACCTTACCTATGTGGCGTGGTATGCTGACCGGTTGAGTCCTGCTCCCTTGTCATACCTTATTGGGAATATCTCCGAACGAGAACATAATCTTTGTTTCTTTCCCACACCACACCAACTTCCCCGCAAAAGCCTCCAAGCCAGCTTACTTACATACTCCGGTTCAGCCGCAGCCACGCATTCCAACAGCCCATGGAGTAACAACCATCAGATCTCGGGTTGGTTCTTGGGGAAGGAAGGAGCGATTGATTACCTAAAAATACGCGAGTGGCTACCGACTACCGAACTTCCTTACCGAGAGCCGTCCCTCCTCCAAGTAACATTTGAATACGATAATCGCGGCACACCACCACCTGGCAGTCAGTGATCGTGTTGCTTCCAACTTGGGTTGGGCGTTGTGAGCAGGTGGTGAATCTGGTCCCAGAAGAGGACGCTTCGGTAACAACACGAGGTTTTCTGCATCTCGTGAAGTAAGTCCATGGATGGTCAAGGGCAACGTGCTATGCTCGTTATATCGACGCGAGGCTTTCACCGAGACTATACTCCCACCGAAAGTTCTATACACAAAGAAACAAAATTCGCTCTGCATACTCGATTAGATTCAATTCAAGCCACGTCATACAACGTTTCACTTCTCTTCACATGCCATTACCACCATCAGTCAACTACCACAAGAAACCCAATGACCAACGCCACAATGCTCCCTTGACACTCAGCCGCCAAAACACCACAACCACTCCTCCCATCACCAACATCAGCCCTTGTTCTCAGCAATCAATGTCTTCGCCAGATCCCTCAGCTTAAACTTCTGAATCTTCCCACTCGCCGTCTTCGGATACTCCTCAACCCAAAACACGTGCTTAGGCACCAAATGCTTCGACAGATGCTCGGCAACCCACTCCCTAACCTCGCGTCTCGACAGCGTCTTCTTCCCCTCACTTCTTCCCTTCGCCGTGCTTTCTAGGGAAAGCACATCCCCCTCCCCACCTTCGCCCTCGACGGGCTCGACGTCCTTGTGCACAATAATAAAGGCGCCCACGCTCTCGCCTAGCTTCTCGTCCGCCACGCCGACGACGCTGGCCTCGGCAATCAGCGGTTGCTGGAACAGACAGTTCTCGATCTCGAGCGGGTGGATGTTCTCGCCGCCGCGGATGATCAGGTCCTTGATGCGGCCCGTGATCTCCACGTAGCCGTCCGAGTCCATGCTGGCCTCGTCGCCCGTGTACATCCACGTCGTGCTCGAGCCGCTTCCGTCGTTGTCAGGCTCGGTGATCATCACCTCCGCTGTCCGCTCTGGGTCGCCCCAGTAGCCCTTCATGACCAGGTACCCCGCGGAGGCGAGCTCGCCGCGCTCGCCAATGGGCAAGATTCGCGTCCTGTCGAGTGGGTCGACGATCTTGACTTTGGTGTGCGGCATCGCCTTGCCGACGGAAGTGGTGCGCTTCACGAACGGGTCTGAGGGCGCTGTCATGAGGCTCACGGGGCTAGTCTCCGTCATACCGTAGCAGATCACCAAGTCCCGCAGACCGATCTTCGCGTAGAGTCTGCGCATCAGACTCTCGGGCACGGAGCTGCCGGCTGCAATGCCCTTGCGCAGGTGATTAGGGAAGTCCTCGATGTCCTTGAGCGGTATGAGCGGGTTGGAAAGATGTGATTGCGCCCCGATCAGCTCGAGCATGGCCACAAACATGGTGGCAACGCCGTAGAGACCGGTGGCCTTGTGGTCGGCCGCCATGCGCAGCGAGGCTAGTGGATCGAAGGCTGGGCTGGGGAAGAGGATGACGGCGCCGGTGGTGGCAGTGGCCATGTAACCTAGAATGCACCCGAAGCAGTGGAAGAGCGGAGGAGGCACGACCATGCTGTCGGTGGGCTCGAGGCCCATGCGATTGGCGATCAACGCGCCGTTGTTGAGGATGCCGGTGTGAGTGAGCATAGCGGCCTTTGGGTGCGAGGTCGTGCCGGAGGTGAACTGGATGTTGATGGTTTCGGAAGGGCAGAGTGGCGCGTCAGGGGTTACCGGTGCGCCGGAGCCATCCATAAGGATCGAAAAGGGGATTAGTGACCGGCATGACGATAGCGGTGGAAAGTCCGCAGTAGGGTGAGAAGGCGTGTTGTCGAGGACAACTACTGTTCGTAGTGATGGCACGTTGGGGGCTTCGATCTTGCCCGACTCTAGATCGGGAACAATGTCCCGAAGGAGCGGGAGGTTGCTCCGTCCACGGCATGGTTTGTAGGCCAGGTCTGTAACAGCACCAATGATCAGAAGCTCGACGTCGAGATGGTTCAGGGCAGCAGACACCTGCTTGGCGTTGAATCCAGGATTCAAGGGCACAAGGATGGCACCGAGCTTAAAGACGGCGTAGGTGATGGCAGCGTTTTCTGCGCAGTTGCCCAAGCTAACAGCCACTCTATCGCCTTTTTTAACCCCAAGAGACCGTAGAGAATGCGCAAGACGGTTGGACACCTGATCAAGCTCCTCGTATGTGTAGGCCGTCTCTAGAGCTTCGGGAAGCTGGCCGGGCGCGAGGTTCGGGAAGGCATCAGCGATAGCCGTTGGCGATCGCGCTATCACCGCAGGACGGTCGCCATGTTGGGAGACGACCGAAGCGAAGTGTTGAGGGATGGTGTCTTGGATCAATGGCGGCTATAACGGGGTTGTTAGCAATGGATCGCCAAGTCTTCTCTTCAACATCATGATAGTGTAACAGTAGCCTACCTCAGTTGGGCCTTGGGCAATGCTCCTAGTCAATCCGCTGATTGCCCTTGCCGTCTGACATCTTGGTCTATAAGCCTGTGGATTTCGCCATGCTTTGAACAGGCTTCGTCTGAAGGCCGTATCGCAGAGGCCGGTGGAGGTGGACAGGCTGGCCAGCCGAGGTCGGCAGAGCATCGTGTGGGCGTGTGTGTGGGAGAAGTCGTCTGTGATGATATCCGAAGATCCTCCTCCTTGTCTCGTGTGCCCTATTACTCGAAGTGCTCAACGTGCTCTCGTCACCTCATCATAGAACCAGCAGAGTAAAACAACAAGAGAGTATCAACGTAGAGAGAAGGAAGGGGAAGCAAGCCTCGAGTGAAGAGACAATCCAGCCATCTTGCACTCCCAGCCGGCCAAGACATAGCTCGACCTGAGACCAACTAGTTTGGAGCAGAGACCCATCGCCGTTGCACACTGTTGACCAGGCGATCTTCGGTATGGTCTCTTGGGTTTGCTATCTGAACAAGGAAAGGCCGCCGCCGCCAAAACACGGGGTAGGTAGTGCACTGGCGGTGGACGATAGAGTGATGAGGCAGTGCGGGGTAAGGTCAATGAGAGATGACCATCATTGCCAATGCCTCGGGGTATCGTCACCACATCACTGGACGCAGTTGGGGGAGTTGCATCGATTCAATTGGACGTAGCTCGGATGGGGAGCTTCCCCAGATTCCTCCCCCGCATTGCTTGGCAGTTCATCTGCATCTGCTAATGTTTTCTCCCGCTGGCCCTGGCCCTGAAATGGTTGGTCAACTTGAATGCAATTGATGTCGTTGCTGGCGAGGTGCTACATGCGTCCTGAGTTCATGTTCTCCAACGAGACTATCTCGGGCTGCACTGCTTCGTTTCTTGACGTGGTGGTTACAAGGTGATGTTTGTGGGAAAGCAACGTACCAGTTACACTGCACTTTGACACTGACAGACAAGGCCGGATGGAGTACCACGGCACATCCTGTCTGCTTTCATAACTTGTGTCGAGCTGTAGATCTTTGACTGGGTGTTCAGGAACTCGTCGTCATGGCGTGCTGCGGAGAATGTCAACAATTCACGTGTAAAACCGACCCTAAGCGAATTCCGCTCAAGATGTCATCAGGGTCCGCGGTAGCTCCACCATGATGGACCGTGATGGAGCTCACAGCGCGGGGTGAAGCGGAGCCGGGCATCACCGGCGGCGGGACCGGGATGGGGCCCACTACATCCAGGAAGGGAAGGATAAAGAGTTCCGGGTTCGGTGACGATTTCGGACCTTGTGCCGTCCTAATTTATTCTTCAAGGACCTCTCTCTTTCACTACCGGCAAGACTGTGCCAGGTATAACAAAGATGTGTACAATGCTGCCTCCCGTTCTTTCGCTTTCCTTCTTCTTATCATAACATCGTAAGATGTCTCGAAATCGAGTTCCCATCTCCATCCATACTTTCACACTCCGCCTTTTGTATACACCCTCTCTTTTCTATATCCCCTTTCCCGATATTGCCCCGTCTGTACGGTCGATATTTATATGAAATGAACTCTCCCTGGCTGAAGCGTAGCATAGACGCACACAAACGCCGTAACCATGCTGATGAAATAGTTGCGTAAAAAATTACAAGTTGTAGAGCGTCGAGGCTGGGAAGTGGGCTTGGTCGCCGACATAAAAACGAAGACGAAGAAGTGAAGGCCGCTGAATTCTGCTGCGAAGCCTTACTGCCGTGGCTTTTATTTGTTTTCGCCAATGTGGCGCTCGCTCTCGGGTTTCCATGTGCCTGTAAGTTGCAAGTTGCGTTAGCCTTGTATGTCCGCCTGTCAAGAGGGACGTTGTTGCGTGGAAGACTTACCCTCAAAATCATGCTTTACAAACGCCATGGGGTCATCGTAGTCCTTGGCGCCCATTTGGCCCACGCCAGGGGAAAAGCTCGTGATGGGGAGAACGACAACGTCTCCTACCCGCTTCGAGACCTCCATACCCGTAAAGTTCTTCCAGTCAATCGATCCCGCCGAGTGTGTCATGTCGAAATAACGCTTGTCGTTGAAATACTCAAAGATGACGTCGGTCCAGAGAGCAGGCCCGGTGAACTCGATGACATTCTTATCAAGCACGCCCCTCAGCGTCCCGTTTCTCTTCATCGCCAGCGTCGCATTCGTGATGCGTGAAACAACCTCCCGCAGCACAGGATGACCAGGCTTGCTCTGGATTGTCCACTGGCAGAACTGGATCCTCCGGCTGTACCACTCCTTCCAATCCGGCCTATCTGGATCGGCCTCGATGCCAATCACCAAGCCAATGGCGTCCTTGGGGACCGAATCGGGAATCCACTCGACGGCACTCCGAATCGCATACGTGTCGATGTCCGAGTAGATGCCGCCCCTCGCCAGCAAGATTAGATAGCGGAAGAAATCGGCCTTGAGCACCGGCAAGGGAAGCGCATTGTAGGCCTCCACCACCTCGGGAACTGATGCGTAGAGCAGGCGGATAAGATGTACGGCGACCTTGTCTGTGATAACTTCGTGGATGAACCCTGGGTGTTGCTGTGTCCATGTAGCCTCTTGATCGCGGAAGTTGAACTCGCTGTGCGCCGGCGTCCACTTCCACGTCTGCCAAATGTATGCGGGGAACTTGGATTCCACATCGTAGGGAAATTGATATGCGAGCTTCTCGTATAGTGTCATTCTCGACATGTCTTGGATCGGCCGCTGGCCCTGGGGGTTTTGTTGGGCGGAGTTGGCACCCGAGGGGCTCTTGTCGGTTACAGCAGTGGTCGATGCATGCTTGGCTGCCTCGACATCGGCGTCGGCTTTGGGGACAGCAGGGGTCGTTATTGATGGAGGATTCGACGAGGATGATGATATAAGGTAGAAGATGGTGAGGAAGAAGGCCGCCGCCACCAGGGCGCGGCGGAAGGTGAGCATGGTCGAGAAGTGTGGTCGAGGCGGCTGTCGCGCAGAGACAAAATGTCATTAGCGTCTGTAACTGGCATTGGGGTAAAGGGGAAAACGCATTTGGCTATGTACTTACATACTGCAGTGCTTGACAGCGCCTCTTGCACCTTGCCCAAGCGACTGGGCCGACGTAACTTTTTGACCGATCTCCGGACGCTGTGGAAACGCTTAGCTGCTGCCCCTAAGGTGTGGTGACGTGCATCGACGCGTAGCGGAAGTCCGATCCGAGCTGGTGGTGTGAAGTTCGAGGTTTGAGTCCAAGGCGGCAGGTGCAATTGATGGCGTTGTGTCGTAGGAATGGGGACAAGATCAATCTGTGACAAGGACCGAGCTGGAAGAGCACACTCTTTGATTGATGATCAGGACAAAAAGTCCTTTTGCAACGGATTTGCGTAACAGGGGCGTTGCCCTGGCCGACAGCTCGAGAGGATCGATTTCCTTGAAATGGTTGCGAAGCACTGCCCGCTGGACGAAATGCCCCCAAGATGCGTGGGGCCGATGATCCTACCAGCGGATGCTAGGGTCTTGGCTGTGGGGAGTGCTCCCAGGGGTGTCCGTGCAGCCCGGCGGCGTGTAAATACGCTAGTTACCTTGACGGGACGAGGGGACCTATTCTGAGATATTGTGACGAAGATCTTGTACGTTCTTTGTTCGTGAGCCGAGAGATAGGTGGCTGTAACCAGTATCTTCTCCTGAGGATCGTGCTGCGTTTACCGTTTGATACTCTGGGAAAGATTTACCTCTCGTTTCAGATACATTAGTCGCAACAGCGTCGAAGCGCAAACGCCACGCGGCCGAAAATCCGTGGTCAACGTAGTCACTACAACAGGCCGCGTACTTACTCCCATCTCTGGACCTCCAGATGCCCACTTCAACGTATCCAAGGAGAACAGTGGGAGGAGAGCGAAGGGTCTGAAACCGAACAGC
This sequence comes from Neurospora tetraspora, assembly GCF_033439725.1. NCBI lineage: Eukaryota > Fungi > Ascomycota > Sordariomycetes > Sordariales > Sordariaceae > Neurospora > Neurospora tetraspora. The sequence continues at coordinate 4,692,054 of NW_026944383.1, forward strand.
TTTAAGACATGCTCAAGAAGTCAACACCGTTTGGTCGCCACTTACGACCGCAGCAAGAGTTGACAGCGGGGTTTAGACCCGTCCGTCCTGTCCGCTCGTTGGCCGACTGATCACACACGAGTAACGGCCCAAACCGGACGAAACCTCCAGATATGGGATGAAAACCACTGACACATCCGGGTACCTTGCCGTTGCGCATGTCATGCTTCAAACGGATCTGTGTGTTGTATGACCGACACGCATTAGGACGTGCAAAGTTGGAACTTCAAAAAGCTTGCGCAACCCCCACCTCGGCAATGTCGAAATCTGCAACGCAACGGGCCCAAATCTCACCATTAACAGCACACATGAACACACAAAAAGTGACAGCTTCAGTGGTCATCCAATCGATAGGATCAAACTGCGTGCCATCCTGTTCCAGCATGAAATCGGGTTGTCTCACATCAGTACCCCCTTTCCTCTCTCCCGTCCCTCCGTGTCGAGATCATCGTTCTTTTCTTTCCTTCTTTCTTTCGTTCGTTGCTCGTCTCGGCAGTCAACATCCACCCGTTTGTTATCTTTTCGCGATGGCATGTCTGCCGTGGGCGTAAAAGATCGTCGACTTCCTTATCTGGGCGATTTCGAAAGGGGTCCGTGTCTGTAATTCGAGATTGAATGCCGTCCTTCGGTTGCAACAAGATGGCGCCTAGCGTGTCCAACGGCGCCGCCAATTTTGGGTTTCAATCTGGGGTAATCTTACCGGCGGTGCGGCGATCTCTTCGTGCTTTAATTGTGAGGTATCATTTCACGCGGTTTGATTGGTTACTCTCTGTAGAAGGTGGGGTTCATTTTCGGGCACCGAAGATGAAACACGCACTGCCCTGCTGCCCGCTGGAACCGTTCTCGAGAACGCCATCCCGCGAGTCTCCACTGACTGCCAAGGACGACTGCCGACGGGACTTTGCCAAGGGTCCTAAAAGATGGATGTTCTCTCTTTTTTCTTTGGAGTTGGGAAGGGGACAAAGACGTCATTCATCACCACCACTTATCTACTTTGAACCCTTCTCAAATTCCGATAACGCCACTTCACGATTAGATGGTTTTGTTCAGTATCTGATCCAAGTGTGCCATCTATACACCCCGCAAGTGTGTGTCGCTCGCACAGGAAGTCGAATCCGTGACCGAGAGGGTCGGAGCTGAAGTGTTCAGACTTCAGACAAGGGTTAGGGTTCTAGATCAGGACATCTTCGATCACCGAGGCGAACTTTCCAAACTTTACTGAGCCTGACCATTGGCATCGTAGATGTCAAGGTTTGCTTAAAGGCATTTGCTTGGTTATCATCCGGAGTGACACTCTCTATCAAGGGTTCTGTTTCGATCAGTTCTTTCACGGTCTCCATAAAACACACCAACTCGTAGCTCAAGAACAACTCTACCGAACGACATACATGCGACCCAATAGGGTATCATTCAAATTTCAACCCGTTCACCGGTCCGCCCTAGGCAACTTGCCTCTGCGACGACTTACATAACAGCTCGAAGATCACGGGCTGGCTTGGCAAATGGGTAAGGTAATGCATCAGATTTGGCTATATCACCAGCAAGCCCGCTCTGCCTACCTAATCACAAGTGCATTTTCCCCCTCTGCGGCTGAGTGATGAGAGAGCTAGTCCAACCACGGTGAAACGGGCTTGAGGGGCTTGAAGGCAAGGATCGTAAAGATGACAACATCATGGGATCTGTGGGGGACGATAACCGACACGAGGTCAAGCCTCGTTGCCTCTTTTCTTCTCAGCCATCAGCCATGGCTTCTGTTTGTTTGCTTTCCCTCTGTAAGTGTGGGGGGTGCCACATCACAGTCGGTATCTGCGATAAGGCAAACAGCCCTTTAATAAGCCACGGCAGAAGAATTTTGGGATGGTGTGAAGAGTAGTCCACAAATGTGGTTTCTAGAAAGTGACATCTCTTGACCGAATAGTAGGCAAACTTGATCCCGCGTGCTCTAAATCTCAAGAGTTGAGAAGGTGTCCTATCAACATGCTGTAACCCCCTCCTGCCCAAAGCCATGTATGTTAGAAGTTGGAGTTCTGGTTTTGTTACTGAGCCTAGAACGGGGCCTATGCTTCAAGTAGAAACTCTCTGATTTGATTCCCTGGTGTCGGAAGGAACTCCGGGTAGAGTAAGCCTTACGATACCGAGGATTCGGTTCAGTAAGTACACTCCTTGACTTCAGTTATGTTTCAACCTATCAGGGTAATGCCGTTGCTTACTGGTCCTTCGTTTTGCGGAGATCCCCACGAAGCCTGAAGAATGCTGCATATGGCTGAGCAACACCCACTCTTGTTGAAATTGCTTCTTTTCCCACTCAGGGACCGATGTTTGACCATGTCTTAAGCTATCTGCAACTGCCCAAGCGACATTGCCGAAACGGAGATTCTTGTTCGTCAGACCCTAGCTCAGGCCTACTTAGTATGTGGCTTAGTGCGGGTGTGAGCAAGGAATGAGCACTTTACTCATCTTTCTGGTAATTGGTTGGGTGTATCCGATGGTACATCTACGCTTATTGTCTTCGCCTTGTGCTAATGTACTAGATAGTTAACGTTATGTGGAAGGCCGAATATGACCTCGCAAGGCTGCTAGCATGATGGACGTCGGGCGTCGGCAGGCTATGTTGAACTTTATGCTGGAAAGTGAGAGAAAGATTAAAAATAGATCAGCAGTTCTGAAAGGAATGAGTTCTGTCCCCAAGTTCAAGAGTTGTGCGAAACCGGCAGAAAACGATAAACAATCGTAATACCTGATACCTAACAAATGGGTGTCGTGGTTTGGGGACTCAAAGTGAACTTTAGAGACCGGCGTGGAGGGAAGTTCCAATCGGGTATTTTATAGCTTCAGGCAAAATGCTGCCTTAGCTACTCGTAAGAGTCTGGCAGAAATATGACGAAACTGTTTTCGTAGATGCTACTACACCTCGTATGTGGTAGGTAGGGCAGGCAAAGCTGAAGCAGAACCAGTTGCCTTATCACAACGACCGTGTTCCAATGTGAGTGTCCAGTATACGCCAGATCCCGCAAGTCGTGATCGCTCATCTTGGTCTAGTCCACAAATCTTCGGAAAACTCTTCGTCATTCTGGTATTCTGACTGCTTTGTTGAAGGGTCCATATAGCGCGACTCTTCGTAGTAAACTTTGTCAAGTGGTCGTCAGACAGACTCTAGCCGAGGTCATTTGCTTTGGTGTGCCTTGGTGTTGCCTACCAATATGCTTGGAGTTTGACAAAGAAGCCGAGTCTTCGAGATCTGCGTCTATTGCATGTCATTCTTACGGCTTGTGTAGTGCGCGGTAACACCGTGCATGATGGGAGGCAGCCGGATGGCCCGTGTAATCAATATAAGAAGGCTTGAAACCGGCGTGGGATCCCCTCATGAACCTCATATGAATGGTTCGCAGTTGACAACCCTTTACTTACGCTTGGTGTCACCCTACATCAGGCCATAGTTGTCGTGCCACTCTGTGTATGTTTCTCGGGCCTCGTTCGACCGTCAACAATCCTTCTCAATATTGCCTGCAGCTGCAACTTTCCTTGCACACGATTCTCAGTACCCGAGATGCCCGAGATGATCGAGAATTTTGTGTTCGACTGTACCATATTCTCAGCTAGACTTCCCGTCTTGGGCATTGAAGCTATAGAGATGTCAACAAACAAGCTGTACAGACCAATCGAATAGAGTTCCGTTGATACATTGCGGATGATTTGCCTATCAGGCGAGAAGGGAAGATTTTAACGAGCCGTTGATGACAACTTTTGAGTATGTCATTGAAGGCATCTGATGGGAGGTCTGGGTGTATCTGTGTATGTGCCTTGCCGTCAAGTTAGGCACGCAGGTCCTGGCCGGCAACAAGTGAGTACGCTGCCGGTTAGAGTACCCATACAACTGGAAATGAAAGCGTACCACAAATCCGAAGACCCTTGCAATAAGTGTGCGCTCAAAGATCTGGCGTCGTTTGCCTCAACTAAACAGGTGTTCTGGCAAGCCTTGTTTTGCACGACATTCCGAAGACCTGCAGTACGTCCTTGGCCAGCAATCAATTGGGAGCGCACGAACGCGTGAAAGTGAAGGAAATTGAAATATACCTTCCATGCTTCAACATCAGTTGACGTGAAGCTGGGGCCAATAGTGAGCTCCATATTTGAATCGAACACTCGCTCCATAAATGTAACGCAGTCACTTGAGAAGTCCGTCTGTCAACTAGGCATGAACAGAAGTTTCAAGTGACTAGGTCGCAAATGGACCGTCGCCCACGTGAACTTGCTATTATGCCTGATATGTAGTTGAGCGGCAAGGCGGCTCCCGTTGTCGCAACCGGGGTCTTGAGTGTCCGAGTAAACGGCGTCTTGTAGGCGGAATATGATCGGGTCGGATAAGGCTAGAAATTGTGCAGTTGCCTTCTTAATACCTGAGCGTGATGGCCGTGGTCCTTGACATCTGGATGCCTTATCGAGCAGCTCAGCCAATTATGACATTGCTGGGCTTGCATTTCGTTGCAATTGCGGGTAATGGCATCGAATAGAATAGCGTCGACTCTCAAGGAAGTCGATAATAAGTACCTAAGTTACTGTTTTGGGGTGGTATGATACACTGCGTATTCCATGTATGTCTCCCAGATCAATTTTATTACAGACTTACTTTACCTGAATGCAATCACAATCTGGTGTGAATTCATGTATATAAATACTTTACCGGGTGAGTTCTGGATGACTCTGAATGATGATCTGAAAACCAGAGAGGGTCGAGCCGTTTTAAAGGCCCAGAGAGAACAAGAAAGACCTAGGAGGGAAGAAGTAATAACAGAAAGCACTCTATGTCTGACACGGAAACCCGAGACCTTCGACACATACCTAGCTTCCCCGGCGCCGATCTCGTATTGAATTTGTTGCGAAAAGCAGAACACAGCGGGCCGCTGCTGCATGCGCTGCGGGGACCGACAGAAAGTTACCATATATATGCACGGTAATCTCAGATGTAAAGGGCGATCTATCCGAGTTTCATCTCGTATAGGGCTGGGAGGAATCGGATGATGTGGCTTGCTTTGTTGACGAAAAAAGAGATGAACGATTGAACACAAGTCTGATATCGGGATTGTGTCTGACCTCGAAGAGCTCCACTGTTTTGATTGACCCCTGGCATAAACCGCTCGCTTAGGCGACCCGACAGCGGATCGGCCCGCTGTGGGGACTCCTTTGGCGCGCTGGCGCGCCAAACGCCGGAAGAGACGCTTGCGACATGGGATAAGACGAAAAGTGATGCATTTCTTTGCAATATCCGATGAAATGAGGCTCAAGGTTGCCTTGGTGGCGTCAACTCTACCATCAAGAATCCGATACCTCGTACATCGGATTCTATGGTCTGGAATGGGGTTGTTAGAATCAGGGGGCTCCCCTGCTTGCGGTTATCGTCAAGTGTAGAGTATCGACGTAGCACAAGTTTTGAGGCATTACCTATCTCTAATCAGAAATCCCTCCTTCTCTTCGGTTCTTATACAGTTCGTACCATTGACATATCCATGATGTGCAATAGATAGAATGTATCATTAGTCCGAGTCAAACTACTTGGAACATGAAACGCAGCTAACATACTGGCTTGCCACCAAACAAGAATTTTTGGCAAACCTAGTGAGGGTGAGGATGTTTCTCTGCTGCGAGATTCCAAATGCATGAACAGAGGCACACGTGGTTTGAGTCTCGAATTGCGATTGGCTTTTATCGCCATGTAAGGCACCACCGACAAACCCCCCCGTCTGTAGATAACCAATGTTCGGTAACAGCGCACTATGCTTATGTGTGCGAAGGGCATGTGATATCGAGACATTTTAGTCTTACCTAGACTAGCTTGGTTGCCTTACAATACCACCCAGTGCCTGGGCGCTTCCGGATTTTGATCTGGGACTTCGAAAATGTCCGACGGAATTGTAAATTTTTTGGGGTCCGGAGGGACGGATAGCGCTAATGCACCCCATGCTGAATGAATGTCTGTTTTGGAACCAACTTGACCCTAACCCGTAACTTACATTGTAACGAGCGTGGTTCAGATCATCCTCATTTGTTCTTTGAACGATTTTTCTTGCCTCATTCTTTACCGAGAATTGACACACTGCCTTATTGATTATTCGAAAATGATGGAATTCAACTTGGTTGATCATCAACTAAGATCGCTATCTTTTCGTCTCGTGAGAGATCGCTTCCTATTCCAAGCTTGCTTTCAAGCAAGCTCTGCATCTGGGTAGGCGATGTCGCAACGTCATCATGATACTGTTTTGGCGTCGATGATTCGGTATGGATATGTTTTGAGGCGTTTTGTTTCCAACTAACAACCTTCACTCACTGCCACCACAACTTGACCAAACCCGAAACCGGTCAGCGGACGGCTTTCCTCGTTAATCGGATGGGTGTTTGAAGAAGGCAGCTTCGGTGTGGTGAGACAAGAACCTGAAAGCCTGATCAAACTTCACACATTTTCCGGAAATAGTTGTCGCCGCTCTTTGCCGCTCAGCAGCAGCCTCCAACCGGTCAACCTGCAAACAATCTCACCTCCCGCACAAGGGGATGGATGGATGAAGCAGATCCTAAGAGTCCTGCGGGGAACGATCATCCGCACATAATCAATCGATAATCAGATAAAGAAAGCGCAGCCACCACAACTCCACGAGGCACGCAGGACAAGGCAACCGTTCGAGCCACAGGAATGACCATACCGACACGCCTGATCAGGCTGCCGCTGATCTGGTTTCAATATCCGCCGACTCTTCAGCCGAAACACCGACAATGAACTTCTCTTACCCCGCCCCCGCAGAACCCGCTCAGCCGAGGCTGAATATTGCAGGAATAGGCAAAAGCTATAGCTAAGCTGAGCTACATTGCACTTTCGGTCAGGATAAAGCATTTGGAGCTTCATGGAGGGGAAGTTTAGGAGGGGCTAGGACTTAGAGGAGGGGTAGAGTTGGTAAGGCTATCTCCGTCCCTCTTTTGCTATCTTAAGCTCTGACGTCGAATCCTTGCACTGTACTGAAAGCGCAGAAAAAACATGCATTGCGAGCATTAACAGCATGCATTAGTCGAAGTGCCGGAACATAGATCTGCATCCCCGGGTGGGGTTTGCTGCCTCCGCGTCCGTAGCTACGGAGATGGAGGTCCGGCCTGGCGGGTTTTCCGGATTCGGGTACGGGACGGCCTTCATCGATCGAACCGATATGCATGACAAAACACATTCGGTTAATCCTCAGGATGTTAGGAAGGGTTGCAATAAGGAATAAGGCAACCAACGTTGCGCTCGGTTGGACCCGCGTATCGAGAACGTTTTGGAAGCGCCAAGGCTTCCCTCAAGAAAACGATTCTCATTCTCGAAATTCTGGAACCGCAATACACTAAATCTGATGCATCTGATGCATAGCCCGTGATATAATCCGCCTGCTGGTGAGTTAGCTCGGATTCCCATTGGTGGCATCAGAACATGCCATGCTTCCAAGTCCTAGGCAGCGACATTTCTGACACGAGTTAGACCACACCTCGTCCTATACAACCTCATCAAGCGAGATGTCTTGAAACTCGACAAGGCAATACGACATACTCACAGCCTGAAAAGTTTCGAAAGTCAGACGCTAGCCTTGTGAGCCGGCTTTGTGAGGCCCTCTCAAGGCAAAAAAGAGGCCATCCTCACTACGCTATGAACACACGTTACCTCAGCGGCATAATGTCATAGCATCTGACATATAGGTAGCCTTGGCCCATACTGCCGATTCGCCAAAATTGTTCACCGAAAACCGGCATGATGACAGGAGATCCAACCAGTAACCACAAGATCGTCAGACTGTGCCTTGGTCATCCATAATACGGAAAAGCGCGGCACACATATTGTGATATTTGTGCCTGTGACGCTGTAACTGTCGATCCGGCTGTTGTTTGGCGGGACAGGCGGGTGCTGGGCAACCGACAACATTCCACCATTTCCCCATTCCACCGTGACCTACCGTGGCACGGCATAATCGCATACGGCGGGAATGGCGGACAAGCGGCAGCGGCAGCGGCAGCGCCGCCCCCGTGAGGACACAGATCCAGTGGACACTTGGGGGATTTTCTGCTTTTCGGAAACCACTCAAAAGACCGAAAGAGGTGGGACAAACCATAATTAGCACCTTAATTGTACCTTGCTACAGATGATGACTTGTTGAGCCGCAAAAAAGACGCAAGTTACACCGAGTTACACAGAAGGGTTTGTATACTTACCTACTTGTCCTAGCAACGTCCTTCTTCACGATCCTTCACTAGGAGACTTCATTCGAGAATATGATGGCTCACATGACATCGAGCGGCCGCAGAGACCCACGAAGTCACCAACAGAGATGATATAAGCGCGGACTTAAAGGACAGTCAGATATCAGTCAGCCTCAACGCCGACGGCAAGTTCCGTAACTGGTGAGATCAAGATCAGTGGTAGTCAATGATTGGGGTACTTACGAAGTTCGACTGTAAAAGGACATATATCTCCACCCCTGAACTTTCGGTGAATGTATTCACATTATCCAGTCATCAATGTTGTTTCGATCGAGTGTTCACTCACTCGACAATCACTGACACTGCGGAGTGCGGGCGGCGTGCAATCTCACAAGCGGATATCGGCCGACACTTCACGCTCTCGATAGTCAACCGTTCAACGTGTGTGTGTTCCCACGTTAGTGTCACACTGAGGTGAAAGTGTACCACACCTGACAACTCTCCTCATCACTGGACTGGAGCATCATGCAAGAAACTACTACATTCAATCGGAAACATCCCGCCGGCCCGGTCGTTAGTCCTATGATCCCCAGTCCAACGTTGGATTTTCGCTTCGAATTTCCAAACTTCGAGATAAAGTTAACATGTTGGTAATCACTAGCGTTAACCGAGCAGGTCTGAGCCCCCCTTGGGTTTCTTAGCGTGGTCGCCTTCTTTTGTTCTTGGGACAGTAAGATCGATGTTACTCGGGGAGAACACTGAGACAGAAATGATCAACGCGTACTACTTTGGGGCTTAGTGGATGATCTTACACTTGGTTTATGATCCCAGATCCTCGTGTCAGATTTGGAGGCTGTTGGTGAGCGTCATCGTGGCTCGGGAAGTTAGTGTCGAGGGTGAGTCGTAAGCTTTCTGAAACGTCCATGCGATTGACTGAAGACGTAGGGATACCGAGCTTCAGGTTTGATGAGGCGCAAATTTGTGACGGCGAACATGTTTCGCGCCTTTCACCAGTCGGTCGGTTTGTTCGGACTCCGACTCTTTTCGGTATCAAGGCATCATCGATCTTTCCAACTTAGATGTTGTACAATGTACCAGTGCGGCAGTGCGGTTGCCTAGAGTGGAGTTACATCTCAACATCTTAGTACTAGATTGGCAGGTACTACCCAACGAGACCAAAGGGAGGGGAGTGGCTGCGGCGCAGTTTCCCAAACGCAATAGTTGGAACCGAATTCCTGGGATATGAGGTTTCTGGAATCCTGGGTCGTCATTTCCTGCCCATGTTCCCTGGTGTTTGCCTTATAAAGTGGCTTGCTACCGAATGCAACGGCACAGACCAGGCGTTCATGATGATGTTTGTGATGTTTTCCTCATGCATGTCTTTGAAGTTTTGAGCACCGCTGTACCGGAAGCATCGGAATATCTCCCTAGTATTCCAATTTCCGCGTAGCGAGGGATAGTGTCGTAAGGCAACCAGACTGGGGTACCTAGATACGGAAATTGCTACCTAGTTGGATAGAAGAGAAATTGAAGTTTTTGAGCACTTGCTAGGGGCTCGTTTCCAGGGGTCTGGATCACACGTGGGGTCAAAAAGAAAACAACGCCCGCTGTCACTCTGTGGCGCTGGATACTAGATCTGGAGCAAAGTAAACAAACCCCTGAGCTGAATTGACTGTGTACCGTCGTGATAGCTGAGCCCAAGCCCCTGAAAGTTGTGCACTCTGTATTATTCTGCGGAGAATTAACACCAATGAAAATCAAAAGTGTCTTCCTGTCGTCGTCTCGAGGTTTACTTTCGTTCTGTCATTGTCGCCTTGTCCAATGACATGCGCTGCCTCGCTCGAAGCCTTACGTATCAAACATCTACGCTTGTCCTGATGTTCACGTTCTCTTGCCCTGATAACGCTTGTTACCTGCAAATTCATCGACACAGCGTGATTTGCTTACTCAGAACTCCTACAAGCTTCTTGACTAGTATTACTGAATTTTTTAAGAATTACACTGCTACACAGTTACACTCAAGGGCCAAAATGGCACCTTGAACACACTCTTTCTCCGGATTTCCCCAAGTGAAACCCAGGACCGTACACACTTGAATACCTCGATCGTTGATGTACATGCGTGAAAGAGATATGAAAAGCAATCCCCAAAGTCTATTTGTTCGCTGAAAGCAATGAGAATGTCTGAAGCAAATTGAGAAAAGAGAGGAAACCCTGGCGGCTCACCTGTCCCAGACTTCCTGACGTTCGGAACTTAACATGTAACGTATATATGAATGAGTTTGATGCACTCGTTGCCGGTAGTGCACCCACGCTCGCAGCTGATCAAGGGTGGGCGGCCGCGTCAGGCAGTTCACCGTAGTCATTGCCTCCTCTCTGAGACTCCAGCTCATACTGCGGGTGCACCCCGAACCGATGAGTCTTGGAGTCGTATTGAAGCCATTTGCCCTCTCCCTCCATGGCAATCCTGTAGCCCAAATACAGAACGCGTGTGATTCTTTCGTCGAAGAGGGAAGCCGATTCGAAATACTTCTCATCGTCGATGATTTTGTCTTCCGAGAACCAGTCGCTGGGGAAATACTTCTCCACCCACAGAAGGCCGCGCATGGCAAAGTCCTCGGGGAGAGGACGGGGAACCTCTTCGTTCTCCGGTCTGGGAAACTGATCGCTCTCAAATCGGTCATATGCGGAGTAATCTCGAAGCAAGGAGTTCAGCTGGTAAGACACCAGTCGCCAGGGAAACTCTGGTGCAAAGTGGACCATGGCCTCTGGTAAAGAGATCATATGGTAGACAAAGGCAAGAGTGGCATGGAGATATGGAACCACATTTAGGTCATCCTGTTGTCTAAAGACAACATCATGAGTTCTGTTGGCCAATCTCAGAGCTGTTACGAGTTGTAGATCTGGTTCCGCCCCCTCGGTGCCAGTCATGGTCTGGTCACGGGACTCATCACTGACGCTTGCTTTTGCTTTGATGGCTCGGTAAACTGGGTTCTTTTCATTACCCCATCCAATAATGGCACAGCAGTTTGCAATGGCAATGTGGTATCTGTCTGACGTTAGAACTGGAAACCGAAAAAGAAAAGGTACCGATTGCACATACCCAGGCTCCCGCCACTGATATCCTGAAACCTGAATGTGATTATCAAGGGGCTTCAAGAAATTCTCCATATAATGCTCCAGCTTGTCCTGAGACTTGCCACTAAACATGACGCCGTGGGTCTGAACGAATGCAAGATCGATATGATGCAGTCTTGAGTGACGACTTGAATCAGGACCCAAAACAGGGTCGAAAAGCGTCATGATGCTGTCACGAGCAGAGTTGAAGGGGATTGCAACACAGAGGGATTTGGCGTAATAGTAAAGTTGCTGCACCGCGTTGGGTCGGGAAAGAATGGCGAGATGGTGGTAGAGGCGCCCAGTAGTGGGAGATTTATCGGAAGCCTTCGAGTACCAATCCCGGCTCACGCCAGTCCATATCTCTCGGTCACGAAGGTTGCCCTCCTCGATAGCCATCCGATAACGGCTCAGATCCCCGAGACACTCAATCCATGTCTCTTCAAAAGCAGGCACAGTTTCGTACAACAACGCCATCATCGAGTATGCCAGGTAAATAAACGTAAGCATGTGCTCGAGACTCCCCGGAAGACGGTGTCTCAGCAGTTCAAGGAAGCTGTGAATCCCGTGCCTCCACATTCGGGCCGGCATAGCATACTTGGCGGCCAACCGTCTTAACGCCGGACTCGCAGACGGGTGTTGTGAAGCAAGGAAGAAGTCGTGGTGCTCGTGCAGCAAAGTGCGGTGCAGGGCGATCAAGGCCTGCCATTGCTCATGGTTGATGGGCTTGTTGGCCGGATCGGTCTCGGCATTCTGGGCGTTGTCGACCTCGATGCATTTGCTCTCGACCATAACGAGGCCAGCATAGATGCCCTTGACCTCGGTGACAAGCTGCTCCTGGGAAATAGCGCGTGTCTCGGGCTGTTTGAGGAATCCAATTGACATATCTTCAGACTGAGCAGCGGTTCGACTGGGCTGGCTTTGCGCCTGCTGACTCTGGCGGCGGGGCTTGGCCTGCGAAGCAGCTAAAGCTAGTTTGTGGCTTGTGGCAACGTTCGACTTGTCGTATGACTGAGTGCGGGTACGAGTTGAATCATTTTGGGGATCCCAGAGCATTCCTTTTTGAGTCGGTCCTCGGTCAAACTCCGCACGCGCATCGTCCGTCATCCCACTCGCTCCCTGACGACCAGAAGTTTTGGAGCGCTTGGGGGGAGACTGGCTACGAGAACTCTCCCTTTTGTTGCTGGGAGAAGGACTCTTTGTTCGGAAAGCACGGTCTGGTTGCGCCTGCGCCACATTGCCCGAATCTTGGCCAGCATTTCTTCCCCAGTTTGACGGCCGGTTGGTGTCTCCGGGAGGAGCTGCCTTTCCGGATTTAGAACTAACGTCTAGACCTGGGTTTCTGATGTGATGCATGGCTAGATGTGAGTACAGATCCCTAAGTTGGGGAGGGAGGGTGAGGGGGGGATGAGAGGAATGGAACCAACCTTTCACTTATATTTGTAGGCTGAGATGCCTTCCACTGAGCATTCAGCCAGTCCTCTTTTTCCTTGTCAGAATTCTTGCTGTTGTAAAGTTCCGCATGAACAGATTTGACGTGAGCCTCAAACTGCACGTAGTCGGTGACCGTTGGGAGGTCTAAATTGCAGAGACTACAAACGGCCGGTTTCTGCCTAGATCGTGCTTGTTTTCTTAGGTAATTGACAAAGCCTTGTCCGATGTCGACCTGGGGCTTTTGGGATGCCATGACGGGCAGGCTTGTTGTGTGGACGTGTTTGTGTGCGAGTGAGGCGTTGAGTGCCTCGTCAGACCTAAGTGCTACTCGCGAATCAGGCAAACCAGTGTCAGAGGCGTGACCTTCGGGTGATGCACCAGAGGTTCTCACGATTCGCGCCCGTGCGCGACAAGGGTCTGATATTAGTACTGAGTGGTGTATCTCCCAAAGAAGTTTCCTAGGGAGGTTCGAAAGCTGCTAGATGTGGTTGTGAGCGACTTTTGTTGGTAAGTCGACCGGAGGCGGCTTGCCGGGGGTAGTGTCGTCGAGAAGAGCGGGGTGGCAATAGGTTGAGGGAGGTGTATGTAGAAAGGCAAAGTCCCATCAAAGATGATGATGTCGCGACGTGAGTGACTTGGGTTTGTCAACAGAGGCGGGGGCCAACAACGCAGTGACAGCCAAATCTACCAGCGTTGCGTGTTACCAGCAGGCATAACAAGCGAGCGACCCTGGTGCAGCAAGTTGAGGCATAAATGTGAAGTAAACGAAGACGATCCAGATGAGAGATGGGTTTCTCATTAATAGAAATTGGCCCCGAGGAAAGAGGTAAGTAGGTACCTGTCGGTTTTGGTGCGCATATCAAACTTGACTGCCTTATTTGCTCTCTGGCGAACCATTTGAGCACAGCCTGTAGGTACCATCCTTGCCCAATGGGCTCGTGCGGAACGCGGTGGTTCGCGCACCGCGATTGAGGCTCTGTCTGTGTGGGGCAGATCCGGGCCATTCCTGCATTTCTCAAATGATTCTCAAGACAAAGAGCACTTCCTCCCTCCTCACAATTCCTCACCGAAAGAAAAGTGAATCCTTTTTATAAGAGCGGTGATAATGAACCCCAAAATCATTGATCGAGCTCAAATGCCACGTCCTTACTGTACTCAGCGGAGGTGGTCGGCTTGTGTAGACGCACACAGAGCTTGCTGCCGTTTTCCAGCTCCCTCAGAGCCTCCTGTGGCCTGTTGCATGCTTGGCGGAACCTTCCGTCTCGAATCTTTGAGCCTCTGGAAACATACTCAAGCTTCCATTTAAGTACCTGCTGTGTACCTACTCTGGTTGCAAGTATGTTCTGGGCGTGTCGGCGTCATTCGGTTTGTTATTGGTATCGATATGGGTAAGGGTTGTTGGTTCGTGTCTTCCTTTCGGATCCGGGTCACCGCCCAGGCAGAACTGTGAACGATAGGTGGTAGCTACCCTGTCGCCCTATCTGCTAGCTGGCAAGAGCCCTGACAGTAACACTAGGGTTTGGCTCTCAGCTCGTCCCATTAAGGTTGTATCAAATATAAGACTTCCACACCCTGGGAACGAGAAAAACTTAGTGCCCTAACATAGAGAAGCAATCATTTTCCTCGGAGCCCGCTCGACACTTGCCGCCCGAAACCTTCAACTTTGCAAATTACTATGCCTTGAGAGTGCCATCTCCGGCAAACACTCGATCAAATTCACGCTGGTCTGGCCTCATTTGATCTCACTCGTCGACCCTTACATATCGGGTTTGATCAATGATATTACTTCCTGCTGCCTGAAGCCCTCTTCGGTGGGAAGCAGGTGGGTTGCCCAAGTCGGTCAGGAGCCACCTCACTGCACGATCCAAACTGTTGGGCGAGCCCGGTACTATCGAATTGAGTGCAAAGATGAGATCAAAGACCCGAGCTAACCAAGGCTTGAGCTGAACAGGTCTTAGTGCAGCTCGACATCATTCATCGTTCAATTGACAAGGGGAGAACAGAAAGCCTTATGTATCATGTTCGTCGGTGTCTACCTAAACGCCCGGAAAACCCATGATCGTCGGTCTAACTACTCTACGCAGCACAGCCAGATAGATACTGTACCTCATGCTGGCCACCTCCAAACCTGAGGTAGCCTTGACATACCGGCGGTGGACCTTCTCTCTTCAGCAAACATTTCAGTCAAGCTTCTACGGAACATTTGACGAAGCAAACATTCGGGCTGTGATATACACAAGCTCGAGACAAGGCATTCGGGCATCCATAGGTACCGTTGCGACTGCCCCACGCTGTCTTTACCCAACCGTCGAACACATCATAACCCAACGCTACCTTAATGCCACGACAGAGAAGGCAGCGTACCGTCTTTCAGCGTTGTCTTTCAGCATTGTCTCCATCGTCGCCCAATGGACCGCTGGTTTTCGGTCAAGTCAGGCAGGCTGTCTTTGCCTTCAATCTTGGTGGCCTTTTTGGGGACAACCCGTGGGCCGGATATGGGACGAAGCCGGAGTCATGTGGGACCCGGGAGGGAGAACACGGGTTGTGCCTCCCGTTCTCGATATATATGTGGTTGGCTTGCACAATCACGCGCAGCCGCGCCTGGTCAAAGAATCCTGAAGGAGCTCTTGTCTGACGGAATGTTAACAAAGCATCCTTCTAACCTCCTGAGAGGCCTTGCAAGGTCGGCTTGTTGGGTCACACACCACGGTGCCTTATCGCCAGCCCGCCAATGCTGCCTCCGTCACAGTGATTGTCGGTAATTGATCACCTACCCTTCTCTTTGTGCGGCTGACAATTGTCACAAGCCTCACCGAAGCCTTAAGCGCCGCTCACCTCCCTTAGGATTAGATGAACCAGCCGCAACAGACGCTCATTCCAAATCAGTTATATTCAAGTCTATGATTGGTCGCTTTTGCCAATCTCACGGGTTTCAGCAACAGAGAAGACAGCCTCACTAGCGAATAACCTCCTGAAATGCATGTGATAGGAACGCCGATCGGATATGAAGGCTTAATAACGTTTGCCTTGCCAATTATCTACCGCAAACATGAGGCTGAGATCAGCGTTCGCTTAATCGCAATCACGAAGTCGAGGTGATGTGATAACTTAGGAACTTTGGGGGCCGCCGAAAAGAGCAATCGAGGAAGATCAATTTCCCTTTACGTCCCTCGGAGAGGCTCTTGCCGCAGCAGAAGTGAGACACGGGTGTGCGACCTCAACTGCCCCAAATTTTGCAAGGGATATTAACAGCAAAAGGGCCAAAAGGGTCACAACGGAAGAAACCCGATTCGCTTTTATTGCTGCAAATCGCAATCAGATGCTGTGAGAAGCAGCAACTATCCACTGCCTTCAAATCTCACTATACGTCATGATACTGATGGTATGATATGTCTTGGCACATTGAAAAGGGGAATGTCATCTAACAGAGCATAACGGGCCGCTCTGTTGGGGGCCAAACCGCGGAATTGAATTTGTATATGAAGTTTGGGGGCGGAACCACGAATGGCGTGGTGTTTCTAGTCCCTTTTGGCCCCAATCACCTTCTTTACGGATTCTAGTAAAAGGGCAAATGGCAGAATGCAGAGATCAGGAGATAGCCACCTATATCTCCAGGTCTGCCCACTCCTCATGACCTGACAGCGGCGAACGTTCTTTTCACCTACCACTCACAAGACGGTTCATACTGACCTGCCAGTAGGTTGCCTTTTGTAAGTGATCAAAATCAGCTCAGGCGGTGAATCTTGAATTTCGCACCTTGACTGACACGCCTATGGACTCTAGTCCCAACTTTTGGACTATCTGAAGGACAACTATCCGTTCAAGCCTATCAGCGGTTTTGATTAGATCCATTACGCCAGCAAGACGTTGCTGAAGTCTTGCGGATCTCCTCGATGACAACATTGGTTCGGGACCGAATTGGGCTTTTTTGTTGACTCCCCGACGGATGATTGATGCACTTCGGTGACATCTCATGGCAACCTCTGACGAACTGGTTTCCATTTCTCCGGGACAAAATTCTTTCGAGGTAGTAGATCTCACCACTGTCAGGAGGTGCAGACTCCTGAGGCTGTGCTCATCGAAGGCTTTGACAGACATGACTCCCTTGCTTGGCCATTCAACCTCCTTACCGGCGATGGGGAACCAACCGAGGCCTGAGACCAGACACATTCCAATGATTGAAGGATTTCCCCAACTCAACAAACTTGAGCAGGTTTTCAAGACAGTTGCCTTGCGCTACTCTTGGCCTGCAATGCCTGTATCGGTACCCAAGACACCTTGGTTTCGGGACAAGACTCACAGCCGCTACTTTTTACCCTGGCAGCTAGCTTGCTCATCGAATTACGATTGTTCGGGGAACACTCAACTGCTTCCGTGCGCTAGAAATGGATAGTTAGGTAGGTACTGTACCCTTGGTAGCTAACCCATGGAGTCATGATTGCCCGCACACCGCTCTTCCAATAAGGATAGCAAACCGAAGGCATAAAGACAACAAAAACACCACCTTCCACGTATGGTTGCGAAGCTAAGGGAAGGCAACCACACAGACGAACACCGATTCTGGAAAGACCATGGCGAAATCCCTTTTCTGATGAAAATTATGGTGGCTGAACACGTCGACAGAGCCCCAGATATGAGTTTGAGTCGTCTGACCAATGAAGTGAGGGTACGTACGTCCTCACTCAGGACCACCGTGACGTCTACCATCTTCACGTATCTTCCATTGGGTACACTTACCGGGAGGCTGGTAGCTATTCTAGGCCATCCATACTCATATCTCCACGATGCGATGAACAGAGCATTGGCATAGGCCCGCAGGCTGGGTAAACCTCATCAACGGCATGAAAGGAAGTCCCTGACAGATGTCGCCTGCGTCGGAAGGTCAACTGTCCCCGGAAGAGTATACCAACTGCGACCTTTCGGGCAGCATTACATGAGGCTTGAGGACCTGGAAATGCCTGGCAACGAGACGATACAAGTGAACTTGGCAATCAAGGATCGACGGGCGACAACACCATAACTTGGCCTGGGTCCGAAACGTTCACCAGCCCCATGACCTGAGAACCTCAGTGGCCACTCGGTGAGGACACTCGCCTATCATACCACCAAAGATCCTCGGACTGCTTTGATCACCGAAAGATCTGGTGCTAAGGAATGAATCGCAAGTCTGGCAGGCTCTAGGCACGGATGGGTTTCTGTCGAGGCGTCTTTGCCTCACAGGTGATGACACAAGGGCTTAGTTGGCTGTGGATGGACAGTAGGCGGTTCCATGAGCCGCCTTCTGTCGGAGGAGATTCCCTGGCGGCGACTCGTTGGCGAAAGGGCGCTCAAGGCGCTGAGGGCTTGTGCATCACGATGGCCAGTCTTGGTACTCGCAGCCTTTCTCGACTCCTCTTTGGGCTGAAGCCAGCGTCACAAAGCACACTTTGCCTTCTTTTCCTTCATATTCAGGTTCTGCTTCATGCAAGGATAGCAGGACAGCTGAATAAGACCGGTACGAGACCATGCCATCGGACTGGGACACTTTAGGGGTCTTGGTTGCCTTCTTTTCTACTCCCGATACCGAATCGCGGCGAGACGTATATGTCCCACAGTGGATGGCAAGTTGAGCAGGAAACACGGTGTCAGTGGCACGCTGGCGTTGATTCGATAGGGGAGGTAATCTACTCGAGGCGTCAATGTCTCGGGCCAAAGTGCCTGTTGAGCTGGGGAGGGACTTGGTTACCAAGTCATGTGCATCTCGACGACTGCCCTTCGAGAAGATTCAGCTGACAAAGGTTACCCATAATTTCCATCGTAAACTAATACGCTGAACTTGGGGTATCCGAGCATCGCTAGCTGAGATCCGAGTGCACTCAGCTAAGCAGTGACGCTTGATATGACCCTTTTTGAGGCCTCAGCTCGTCCGTGTTGAAGGTTGCATGAACCGAACAGCGAAAATAACGGGCCGAAGCATGGGCGTCCGAATAGTATAACGGCCAATCGGCATCGCCGCGGAAAGTTTTCTGCTTTATAACTCAGAAACGGGGGAATACAATCAAGGTTAGTGTATAGACCCTCAACACTGCATTTGCGTAGGCTATAAGAGGCGAAAAGGGAGGGTGCGTGTAGGACGGGAGCTGTGGCGCAAGCTCCGGAGGTCTCCCGCAAATCATAGCGTACAAAACAATTGGACAGCCACAGCCCCAAGTGGCCAAATCTTGGCACTCAGCCGGCATTTCCTCGGGAAGCCGAATCAACAGCACACCACTGGTACAATATCGCCGCTTACCATACAACTACCGGCTTGAGAAAGTGACTCTCAATCATTCTTCTACTTCAACCATCGATCATGACTAGTAATCCGATCAGCAGATCCTCTGTACTCAGCAATACGAAAGGCCCAGCATCTTAGCAGCTCTTGGATGTGGCAGTGTTGCTCTTGTCATCCTCGCTTCAACCTGTCGGACTCATCGGCTCACCATCATGATAACCACCGTACACGCGTATGACGCGGTTTTCTCCCTCACACCCTCCGATACTCGCTCACACTGAAAGTCCTTGGTGTTGAGTACTTGTGGCGAGCGCCGCAATCGCCACGATGGCCCCGAAGATCCCGAGAGCTTTATCCCGATGGAGCGATCAAGAAGAAAATTCTTCATGAGAACGCGTACACTCGAGTCATCGTCGTGACAAGTGCGGTTGCCTTGTCGGGGATATGTGTCGAAAAGGAAGGTGTCGGCTTCACATTCCAAGTTCGACTGGCCAGTTGTTCGATGAAGAATGGTGTGAAGGTTACTCAGAGTCCGGACTGATGACTGAGTGGCTCCGGCGGAAACTGGGGAACGGCGAAATTCTAGACGATCAGGGGCATGACCAGAATGACTGGTGGCTGTGGAGCCGTGAAAGTCCAATCTGCGTGGCGGGACGGGCGGTAGAGGTATCACGGGCGTCTGGCTTCAGCTCGGTTGGGATATTGAGTGTTCACTCAGTTCCTTGTACCGGGTCTATCCGCCCCCGTATTGGACATTAGGACGGCAGTGAGGCGGGAAGACTTGATGCCTAGCCAGGCGGTGGGAGAGTCGAGAGGCTGTAGGATATCATGAGGCTGTGGTAGAGACCACAGAGGTAAGTGAGGCGGCTCGGGCGGGATGGGCGGGTGATGAGGAGGCCAGGAGTGACAAAGAGACACTGGATGAGAGAGGCTGTGTCGAGAACTGAGTCGAGATGCTGTGGATGAGGAGAATCGAGAGCAGTGTGCCGTACTATCCATGAGTGGTCAAATCACTCATAGTAGGTCATCTCGTCACACAGCGTATAGGAAGGTGCGACACAGAAATAAGCAGGAACATCTGCCTCCGCACTCTGAAAACTGCCTGGTATGCGCGTCGAATCCCGCGTGTTTGGCAGGCACGGGTCTCTTGGAGATCAATCCCGGCCGAGTTGGAGACGGTCTATGCCGCGCTTTGCGTCCCGCATTGGCATAGAAGGTGTGAATGACGGGAACCAGGAAGGCATCAAGTGGCTGTGGGGCTGCCGTTTCTGAAACATATGCCTGAGGGAGATCCTTGTTACTGGACCTGAGAATTGCTGGCAGTAGCGAAGGTCAAGATAATTGGTGGCTAATATGGTATGGGAAAGAGTTTTGTATGGGAAGGAGCGGCCGATATTGATGGGTGTGGCAAGGAAGGAGCGGACTGGCATGGCCAGGTTGTGATGGTTCCAAAGTGATAGAGCGAAGCTTCATGGAGTCATGAAGATTCCCAACGGATGACTGTAATGCGTTGACGAGAGCTGAGCATAGGAAGAAGAGGAACACTAAGGGATCAATGTGATACGATAAAGAAGGGTACCGTGCTTCGAAGAGGACTCACGGTGGCAATCAAGAACGCCAGTACTTTACGCCTAGCTGGGCGGTGAGAGAGTCGAGAGGCCGCAAGAGATGACGAGGCTCGTCTGTTGCTGAATGAGAGAGTAGATGTAAGCAATGCGGACCGGGCGGGTAAGCAGGCGGGATCAAGAGAAGTGGATGAGAGGCTATTAAGCCGCGTCGAGATGTTGTAGATGATGGATGGGTGACCATGGTGCGGTGTGACAGATGAGCCAGGTGGTGTCTAATCACAAGCCGTGAGGCCGCGCTTCGCGCTCTACAGCAGAAGGGAAGCAGCGAATCAACCGACAAGGATTCCTAGGTGACTGAGTGACTGCCGTCATTGAGTTTTCTGTCTGAGGGAGATCCTTATCACTCACAGGACGTGACAGTCTCTGGCAGGTGCAGACGAAATCTGGAGAACAAGTGATAGCTGATATGGTATGGAAATTTTCGTATGGGGAGGAGTGGCCAAGTTTGAAGGATGTGGCAAGGAAGGAGCGGACTGGCATGGTCAGGTTATGGTGGTTGTGGTAATAGAGCAAGAATGATGAAGACCTCCCAAAAGATGACAGTGATAATTTGACAAACAGCCGCCGAAAGAGCGAAGAAGAACTTGAAGGGACTGCTATGATCCAATTAAAGATACTTCTCCCCACAACGGACTGAAGAGCGTCGCGTAGATCTTCTGCGTGGCCATTGGGGTTTCGAGACTTCTTCTAGACATTGTTGTGGGGAAGGTCAGTTCGTTGTCCTGAGCATGTGGTATTTGAGTGTTCTGAACTTGCTGGCTCGGCGTCGAGGAAAAAAGGTAAGCATTGATTTATTTTCATGTCATTAAAACGTTCCTGTTCCATATTCATGTGTAATCCTTCTATACAACCCATGCACTCCCCCTTTGAGTGGGAGCCATACACCAACCTGAGACTCTAGTTTTACATCGGAGCACCCCAAAGTGCGTTGATTTGCTTTTTCCGAACCTGAAAAGAAAACCTGTCAGTCCATGTTTGCTTCACAAGTAATCACAGTTTTGCACTTACCATTGGGCTCAACACCATCACACCAGCCGTAATAGCCAACACAGTTCCAATAAGAGTGACCTTATTGAAGCCCTTGCCGAGAATATCGAACAAGAAGCTCGGCGCCACTCTCGACCCAAACACATCGATGCCATAAGCAAACACCAAGCTGGTGCTCTCCACAACCGCCGGCGCCGCAATGATCTTCTGCACGCCAATCACGTCCCTCTGATGAGTGTGGACGCTCTTGGGGTCAATCTCAATAGCAGGGTGGTACTTGATCAAGCCCTCCTCGGCCTCGGCGGCGGTAGGGTCGCGGCCGACAGGGCGGCGGGGCTCGAGGACCATGCGCGGGATACCGGCGATACCGTGGGTCTCGGGGAGGTAAGCCAGCACCTGGCGAGAGGTGATACCCTGCCTAGTTTGCGTGACCTCCAACGCGGAGATGGGGGCGCTGAGAATGAAGGTTTGGGAGACGACCGAGGGCAGAGGGACGTCACCCGGAGCATCGATGGGTCCAAGAGAGGAGAAGTTCTCGGCATCACCGAGGACACCTCTGTCGTTGGGCTTATCCGTCTCGTAAAGGTCGGAGACGACGATCTGATATCCCTTGAGGGACTGGGCGCCGTCTCTGAGGCGGTACTGGCCAAAGTAGGTGCAAGTGAACCAGTTCTCCGCCATGGCACACTCGATGTGCTTCTTGGGGTCAACACCCTCGTACTTGGAGGACGCCAAGATCTGTCCGGAAACAGTGTCAAGCAGATAGATAACGAGAGACGGAACCTTGGTGCTCTCATCGACCGCGGCAACGACAAGGGTGTTAGGGTTAAGGTACTTGTACTTCACAGTGCGGTCACCGAGGACGCGACCAATGGAGGCAACGGCGTCGTGAGAGGGTCTGGTAGCAACGTCGACAATTCTCTGTGACTTGGGCAACAAGAAAGTCCAAGAGACGGTTTGCTTTCCGTCGGCAATCGCGATGCCCTTCAACTCTCTATCGGAGCCGCGGACAACAGCAACCTGGTTGGGGAGAACGTCGGAGGTCAAACCCTGGAGCTCACCGTCCAAACCAACGGGGAAGAGACGAGGTCCAGAAACGGTGTTGAGAAGAGCAGCGCTCTGGGTCGCAGGAGATCCCTCCGGTCCCTTGCTAAACACCTCCATGTTGAACGAGGTACCCGGGAGAATCTTGACAATCGTCTCATCGTTGTTGGTTCCAAGGATAGTGACAATGCCAGTGGAGTCATCCGCCTTGATTCCAGCAGCAGCCCACTTCTGGCCCTTGGGCAGGTCAAAGACCCTCTTGCTAGCCAGGATCTTGCCGTGGTTACCGGCGTCAAGGACGTAGATCATACCGCGCCTCGTAGCCAAAACAACGAGCTTATTGAAACCAAAGCTGTCACGGGCAAGCTTACCATCGTGGGTAGAGACCTCCGTGCCAAGAACACTGCTCATCAGGCGGGCAGGAATATTGTTGAGGTATGCAGGCAGATACTGGAGGTCTTCCAGATGACGCTTAACGCGATGGATGTAAGCCTCGAGAGGGTTGCTGTGAGCCTCCTGTTCCAGAGTCTTGGCGAGGTTTTCACTCTCGGGAATCTCCACGAAAGTGGCCGCAACAGCTCCAGTCAAGCCTTCAGGACGAGACCAGGCGACGTCTCCGTTGCGAATAAGGATCCACTCGTCAGTATCGGTGACAGCGGCCGACCTAACGGCATAACTATCGGTGCCGGCCTTCTTCACAACCTCAGAGACTCCATGAATGGCAACCAGTCTGGTTTCGGAAGTCTTCAGAGGCCAGCGCCCAAGCACAGTGTCCGAGGCAGACGAGAAAATGACCAACTCCTTGTCAGTGATACGGGTAAAGTAAACATTTGCACCGTTAGAGCTGGTAGAGAAAGCGCCGGGTCCAGATGTAAAGGGGAGTTGATAAGCCTTAGTGATGACGTTCGTCCTGAGGTCAACGTGGTACACCTCCGCGGTATGACCGGTAGAGGTCTTGCTGTGCACCAGGAAATGCGGCTGAGGCTGGACAAGATGGGGAGCATGGATCTCGACAGAGACAGTGTCGGCGGGCAGGGGGAATTCTTGGCGCGTCTTTTGCCCAAGAACACTGACGCGTAGCTTTTGGCGGACGTCGTCCGTCCACGCAATAATAGGAGCCGCGGAGTTGGCACCGACGAGAATGACATCGTCCTTGTCGTGCACATCCGCCTTGGTTCCAATCACCAGCTCGTCCTCGCGCTTTCCGCTGAGGGCATCGAGGACGGTGACCTTGATGTTATAAGCGCCGGCAGATCCGCGAAGACTGATGACGAAGACCTTCTCCACGTTGGTGCTGACCTGAAGGGGCACGTCACCGGAGGTCTCCTTAAACTCCCACACGACTCTTCCATCATTGCCACTCAGCCTCCTGAGCACAGTCGACTCGTTCTCGTCGAACAAAGCCAGAATATCCTTCCTGTTATTTTCCGTCATCTCCATGATCTCCAGGTCCTTGACCTCTCCCGCAAAGTCCATCCAGAACTTGTTCCTCCCGTTTACGGCGTCCCACGCGTGTACCGACTGGCCGTAGGCGCTGGCCAGCCAGTTCTGGCCTTCGCCCGCGCGCAAGAAACCGCCGCCGTCCGTGATAGTGCCATTGAGCAGCTGTCGCCAAAGGATGGCACCGCTGCTGGGGTTGACGGCGCCGAGCACGCCAACGTCGCTTAGGGTATAGAGTAGGCTCGCCTTATCGTCTCGCCTCGGCTTGTGGAAGAAGGTGGTTTCGCGCTGGGGGAGGCCCAGGAGCTCGTAATGGTAGTCGATGTGGCCGACCTCGTCCTGGAAGACGGCGCGTACCACGGATGGCAGCGCGACCAGGAGGAGCGCCGATAGCTGCGTCGGGAGGTGCATATCGGTGTGGTATAGAGCGGCACTGCTTTGGCCCGCGCCAAAGAGTGTTGAAAATTGATAATTATAGAGATGCAGTTACTGGAACGCGATCGCCATTAGCATTCGAGTAGCGTAAAAGTGTCGTGTCGAAAGCAATTGTTGGTAAAAAGAGGTTGGTAGAAGCTCGGGTTGGGCAGCGGAAAACACCCAGTAAAAAGAGATGACGCGAGAGAACAGTTGGATGGAGCTGGATCCTCTCAATGTTGGGAGGATGTGACGTTGAAACAACCTTAGCTCTCCCCTGTAGGAAGTCGTAGCACCTGGAAGCGTCAAGCGGGGGTCCCCGAATCACCCCCTGTCCAGAGCTCAGCTCCCCGCTGTTTACTGGTGGAGTTGTCCAGCTCCTTGGCAAGCATCATAACATTCACATCCAGAAAGGGAAGCATTTAAAGGTGACACCGCGATATCTTCCTAGATATGTCTAGTTCGCTACTGACGCTCTGCAATAACTATACCGTCCTGAAAGTAATATATGAACCGTCTGAGATCAGCAAATGTAATGGCACCAAACCACAGAACAACTTGGTTGTTAGCCACTGCCTAAATTGAGTTACTTCGTATAAGTTCGCCATACGCCCAACACCGCCGACCCAAACCACAGGTACAATAAGTCAAGAAAACCCAATGCCGTAAAACATCGACCGCTCCTTCAGAATTTCACATGGACACCTTAAAACATTCCGGTTGGGGTTGTAAGGGGGGTTGAATCTGAAGGATCTAGAACGATGGGTGTACATGCCCAGGAACATCCTCTTCGAAGAAAAGGCACCCATGCCTCGTCTTCGCGCCCGCTGATAGTCATGTATTTAATTCGCGTCTCGAATGATCCGCCTGAAGCAGTCATCGTTTTTTCAACGGTCGTGCTCCGAATCTCGCGAAACTCGATCCACTCAGTCACGGGACAGAGTGTCTCCCGCTTGCAAACCGAGCAATGCTGACCACCCATCTTACTGACCGTAATGGTACGTTCAAGCGGATCAGCAAGATGTGAGGGACACCCGTCAGTCCTTAGCAGGTCCGGCAGTGTATCTGCGTCCTTGGAGTGTGCTGCAACTCGCATTGCTGTTGCGAGAAGCGATGATGGGCCTTTGGGTCGGAAAGACCGCTTCGACTGCCCCAACGATTCAAGGTGTTGCTTAACAGTTTGCGGCATGGCCAAGAACTCAAAGTCTTCTGTTTCCAGCAGTTTCGAGCTATCCGTGAGACGCTGAGCCATATCGGGAAAAATGAACTTGCTGAGAACGTGGCCGGCACTGTTGGAGAATTGGACCGGTGTGCGGGCGCGTAGTGCCGTAGTGAAGAGTGTGAAGTTTTCGCCCTGGTCCCGGTCTACTAGGAATCCGTGAGTCCCCCGCCCCCTTGTACGACATTCGTATTTGTATTCCAGGAAGTCATCCTCCAGGATGTATTGCCGGTGTTTTGGTTGGAAAAAAGGATTAGGGTGAATATTCAGGGTGTGAAGTCCACTGGCACACTCCATTAGATCGATCAGCTCTCCCGGTAAGTGGCGCAACCGATTGTTGGCGATGTTGAGGGTTGTCAGATTCGTCAACTTTGCAATGGCGGGCGGCAGTTCGGTCAGCTTGTTGTTTCTAAGGCTGAGCACGGTTAAGTGCTGAAGGTTGAGAAGAGCGCTGGGAAACGTCGACAGCTGATTGTTTCCCAAGAAAAGCTTAAGACTCGGGTCTCGGGGTTCGAATGGAACATCTTTTTCCACGACAGGGATCGGAGTCAGGCCCGCAAGTGGTTCAAGAACGGAGTCGGAGATCGAGGCCAAGCCCATTTGGCTACCAAAAGTTAGCATGTCCTCCTCCACAATGACTATCCGCGAAAGGGGTGGTGCGTTGAACCCGCTGGCTCACCTCAGATCGACGTCTTCCCGACCATCGTCCACACATGCTAGGACAACGTTTTGTGCGCGTTGCTCTTCTGAACTAAGTTTCGGTATACGTTTGACGCCTGGAAAAGGAAGAGGGAGTCGCGCAGCAAGTGGCGGTAGGTCGATATCACCATCGGTGTCTGTTACTGCGTCTTGGCCGACCCAGACGCCGCTATCGGGTTGTCGCTTCAAGTGTCGCTTGTGTCGGGGATTTGACGATGGGCCGGGATCTGCATCGTCGCCCATGATAGAGTCGGAGGATGCCGGTACTTGGTCGAACCACGAGCCCACATATCGCCTCTTCCGCCGCTCTTGCAAGTAGTTGTCCAAAGCTGGATCATCGTCGCTCGAGAAGTATGCAGGGTCACTAGAGCTGCTCATACCAGGCGAAGGAGGAGGGGGGGCATAGCAGGCACGGGACCGTTTGCGTTCCCCTGGGATATATGTGGTAAAGGCGGGCAGTTCGTCCGGGACTGGCAAAGGCGGCAAGGTGGGTTCGTCCACCTCCATGACGGAATCCCTGCCGGTGGTATTATCGTGTGGTGGTGATAATATCGATAAAAGGAATTGGCCGAGGAATGTGGAATGGATCGACCAACGGAAACCAGTATGTAGTGTGAGCACAAGGCGGGGGAGGGGGCAGCCCGGATCAAAGTTCTGTTACCTTACCCAAGCCGCTATATGGTGTGAGACAAGGGTGAGGAAGAGCAGACGAGATTGGACAAGATGTGGTTGGTAACTGTCTAAGACAATTGGCAGCGGAAGTGAGAATGTGTCAAAAAGAAAACGAGAAACTGTAAAATGTTTCAAGCTGCAGTCCCGTACTTCCGGGTCGGTTCGCTGATTTGGATAAAGCAGCTGCAGATATTAATGAAGAAAGAAAAAGGGAAGAAAAGAAACGGTGAGTGATTGCTCCATGGTCTCCGAGCTGTACGTAATTACCAGTAAATAACGGGCAAAAAGTCCATGCGTGAGACCGGATCGAGGCAAGACTGATCCGGGAATCCTGGGCAACTTCCTTCCAGAACAGACGCGTCTTCTGCGCATTTAATTGCATTCGGCACCCTCAACGCGCTTCGAACGATAAACATCGAGACGCGTTTGCAGACATCTGACGCGGAGCTTAATGTTCTGCCCCACATTGCACCCCACAAAGTTTGTAAGTGGAGCCCCACTGATGGCGTCAGATAACGTTAAATACCGAAATGGCTCGTGCTTTCGTGCGTCCTCGACACGCTGGGTGGTCTCCCATGATTTGTTTCGGTCACCCCGACCGTGTTCGGTTTGTGCTCCTTTCCGGCGCCACGGGTGCCTGTCCCGTCGGCTGCTCCCGCGCATGCGCCTCCATTGTTGCGATCCCTTTAACCACTTTCAACCGAAAACCCTGTATAATTGGGATGTTTCAGTGTAGACTCCCAGCTGATATTAATCATCCCTCTCAATCTTCGCTATAGGGCTGCTGGGAGCTTCTGTCTTTACACCTAGTTGCGGCGTTGGTTTTCGTGCAGAAGTGTAGATGTAATCGGTCAAGTGGGCAAGCTCTTCATCATCGGAAGAGTCGAATTCGTCCAGATATGCGTCAGCTTTTTTGCCAGCCGGCTGCTTGTGAGGCTCTGCAAGAGTTTCCGCCTGTTTGGATGAACCTTCCCCTGGCCCCGTCATGTCAGACGCCTGCGACGACATATCCGAGACCAGATCGATGACGGTTTGGGAAGAAAGAATATCTGCGGCCGTCTCGACGAGCCTGGACTTCGTGCCTTTCCCAGGGCCAGAGGCAGAGTCATTGGACTCGACGGCCGTGGCGGCGCTGACAGTAAGAGCGGCAGGCACTGGTGAAGGTGTTCTTTCGGGCGTAAACTCTCCATCTTCAGTAAGGTCTATAACCCTTTCTGCAGCTCGAGATGGTCCAGCCTCGGGTTCTGGACCCCGTGTTCCTGGATTTGCTGTATTCGCTGGGCCTGGCCGTTCCGGCGCTTTCCCTTTGTCCAGCTTCCTCCCATCTGTACGGTGGTCAGAGGGGCGTCCCATGGGTTGTGTTCCGGGTACCACCCCCGTATTCTCAAGTGCTTTGCCGTGCACGTCTTGTCGGTAGTCGCACGGCCGTTCCGGTGCGTTTTTTCTGTCGCATTCCATCCATTGTTCCTTGAAGTTGAAGGGATTCAAGCACTTCTTGACGAGTCGACCCATTGTGCACTGAGGGCAGATGGGCTTGTTTGAGGGAGTTGGTGGAGCTGTAAGCATTGGGTCTGTGTTCCGGATCTCGTAATGCTTGCAACCCGTTCTCTCTCTGTCGCTGCAGCTGAGTCGATACTTCCCGGCAATGTCCTGGTTGGGATGGTCCGGGTTGATCTGCTTCCTCACGAGATGGCCGAAGCGGCATTTCGGACAGAAACCATATTTCCACTTGGGAGTTTTCCCAGATCTCCCGGTGCCAGTGTTGCCAGTATTGCTACTCTGTGATGGTTTTGGCTTTCCTGGAGTTGACGGCACTGACTTGGTCACCCGGCCGCTGATAACCCCGGACTGCGATGGGCCTCCTGCCAGAAAATCAGCTTTTGTCATGATTATGCCAGAAGTTGCAGTGAGCATACTGACCGGGCGCCATGGTTATAAATCTCCGCACAAGTTGATTAAGGTTCAAATGGATGGGCGGTTTGGTGTTGAGATTGATCTGAGGAAAGTTTCATGTCTGCGAGGGGTAACGAGCTGAAAGTTTATAACGAACAACCTTTCTGCCTCGTCTTCCTTGTGTGCCTGATGGCGCACCTTGATTCCAGCCTCACCTACCGACAGGCCAATCCAAAGCTGCAAAAATTGAGCGCATAGCGAATAGCTTGATCCCACGATTGAAGGCGCTTAATCGACCCAAGATCGGTATTGAAAACCACACGGAATATGTCTGGAGGAGCAAAATGAGCGTCAGCCCAGGGAAGAGCTGCTCTTTAAAATCTGATTACCGGTTGCTCGGTGAACGGGCATACCATTCACAAGGAGAACAAGTACTGGGGAGCGAGGGGTAAACATTGGCTCTCTGTCTTGGCGTTAACAACAACAGAGGGTCCATCAACAGTCCCACCACCCACAGTTATTGGTAAGGTAGCTGGTAGATACACTTCCTGGGGTAGAGGAAGATAAGCAGTGCCCGTTGAGGCTTACTCGGCTTTTGAACTTCGATCGACGACATGATTAAAAACTCCATGGCAGAAAGGCACAACGGCGGGGGTCTTGGAGATGGATGAGATAGTAAGGAATAGACAGCTACGTGCCTCTCTTAAAGGCTTTCCTAAAGGCACGGGACAGGGTTAGGGTGGCAGACCTCAGCCAAGAGGGAATTCAAGAGAGCTGGAAACTCGAAGCACCCGTCTATCACCTTTGGACCGCGCGCTTGTTGGAAGCGAGTCAAGGCCATGACCTTCGACGTATGTACAGAAGAGGAAGGAGGCGCATACACTAGTCAACGGTCGGTTTTGTAGACCTGACGACGATCTGCTATCTTATCAATTTCCCCCAATCTGAAGTGTACCATTACACCATGGACACGTTCTGATATCCCTCTACATATGTCAGCTCCATACCTTTGATGAACCTCCCTATGAAAAGGGGCAATGTGAGAACGGTCAAAGTCAGCTGTTGAGCCTCCTCGGGTCAGTGTCTGGAGTTAAGTTCGATGAACTCCTGCTACAGAGTTGAAACCGGAGTATAAGGTCCGGCAACGCCCATCTGAATAAGGCATTTACAACTTTGGGGACTTTGGTATTGGAGCATCTGCTCCGATTAAAACGTCTAGTGATCATTATGTCCGGTGAATCGTAACTGGTACGCGGCGTGGTATGGCACCGGCGTACATGAAGGCCCCTTGTTCTTTTCGTGTGGCCTTTCTCTGTGATCGAGCATGCTGAGTTCGACCTCGGAATGGTATCGTGTCTCCTCGCTCGGGCTGCCGGGATGGCACGATGAGATGTGGCGTATTATGACATGCCCGACTCAGTCCCAGTCATCGTCGTCCTCTTCCTTGTGGTCAGAGGTGCTTCTGATGTTCTTGCTAAAGAGCTTCTCCTCCTCCGCCTCCTGAACTTCTCTCCTCCTCTTGGCAACCCGCATGTCATTGTCAGGGATCGCCCCAACATCGACGAGCAGGTTATCGATGTCCAACATATTGGTCTTGACACCATGCATTGTCATGAGTGTTACGACCTGTTTGACAATATCCCCCTTGTTGTAGACCAAGATCGTAGGACAGTTGCGCTCGGGGTAGTTCTCGATGGCCTGCGACGCTCTCATTTCGCAGAACTTGATGTCGCCGTACTCGCGTGCCGCCTGGCGCCACAGCTCTGACAGAACTCTCGACTCGACATTGGTGCCCAAGGAGGATGTAAGGAGGACAAACACCGGTCCGTTCTGTGACGCATCGGTGACTTCGCGGGAGTACTCGGGCTTGGATAAGGGATAGACGCTGCCATGTACCGACTTCTTCTGCAGTGCGCTGAGCTCCTTCATCCGTTGCTGGCGGTAAATCTCCAGAAACTCTTCGTCCTCCTCGTCTTCAAGCTCGTCAAGCTCATCCAGGTCCTTGCCTTCAAGTCTGTTCTCGTGTGCAAGTCGACGCGCTTCTTCGATAGCTTCTTGGATCATAGGCGTCGGGCTGGGGGGCTTCTCGGGGATGACGCCATGCTTGCGAAGGATGTCGTTCCTACAGAACTGTAAGCGGGCCTTGACCGCGAGGATGTGCCTCTCTGTCTCTCACCATTCTGTGTCGGCGTTGGGGTCGTCGATAGGAACAGCTATGCGCTGGTCTCCCGGGGCGGCCATCTCGAACGTGCGTGGCGGTCAAGGGGTAGTGTCGGCTTGAAGGAGGGGCAAATTGCGGAGTGTTAGGGAGAAGGTCGATGATGTTCAGGGAGCTTGTCGAGCTTGTGAAACGGGATGGGCCTGGGATCTAAGGGGTAGCCGTTAGGCAACTGTGGAATTATCGCCGCGACCTCGGTAGTGTATTTGTAAGAATAGTTGCCTGGAACGAAGATGTCGCTTTGCGATTCGAAAGAGAAAGAAAGTGACGACCCCTTTGGAGCTGTCTGGCCTCGCTGGCATGTCCACTCCGCGGGCGGTCTGCTCCTCTGTGTTGACATCCCCATCTCATCACTGCCCCGCCTCCCCCCCCCCCCGCCCCCGGGGAATGCAGCGTCACAGCGAGAGCCTTGTACACCCCCCGCGCCACTGGGTGAGCCTTTGAATCAGAGAGCACTTGGCGAAGGTGGCAATCGCCGGCCCCACTTTGACGGCCAAGGTCTGTGCAGCAGGGTTTCTGATTGGTACAAAAAGCGAGCCCTAACTGTCGCCTGCCAGCCTAGCCACTTTTGCGTGTGCTCCTCACAGACCGAAAATTTGCCTGAACTTTTGTGTCTTGCTAGGTTCGACCTCCCCTCTTTTTCAACCACCAACGAGCACAAATCTGCCGCCAATCCCACCAGATTTCATCATTCAACCGAAAGCTCGTTGTCTCGACATCGAATAATCAGTCAAGATGGTAAGACCCTGCCATTTTTGATTTTGCAGTTTTGGCGATGGAAATGGATTTTGGGCCCTTTTCGACGACGGGAAATGTGCATCGACACTTGGACGGAGGAACAGGTGGAACAGCGGAGGAAATCGAAAACAACGACCTCGGCGGACATCTGGGCGAAAAAAGACGACGAGAAAAGGGCAGGATTTGATGGAAATGGGGTTGTTTTGATGTTTAGACATAGGCTGTGATGCTGACAGTTTGATTTCTCAAGGTTCTCGCCGTTGATCTCCTCAACCCCAGCCCGGCTGCTGAGGCCCGCAAGCACAAGCTCAAGGTATGCCGCATCGACCCCCGACGATATCAATACACCACGGCCTCCTAGCCGCGACATGATACTGACAACGCGTCGCAGACCCTTGTGCCTGCTCCCCGCTCCTTCTTCATGGACGTCAAGTGCCCCGGCTGCTTCACCATCACCACTGTTTTCTCCCACGCCCAGACCGTCGTCATCTGCCAGGGCTGCACCACTGTCCTCTGCCAGCCCACCGGTGGTAAGGCTCGCCTTACCGAGGGCTGCTCTTTCCGCCGCAAGTAGACGGTTCGAGGGTCGGTTCTTTTCTTCAGCATAACGGCGTGGTAATGGGGACATCTTGGTATCTGCAAGGCTTCTGCCAGTCGGGCGCATAGAAATATCATACTCGATCGTCAATCAATCTCGTTGCGGAAGAAGATGGATTCACCAGAAGATTTACCTCGCGCGCACAACAAAATTGGGAGGGCGTTTTGGGTCCGGATATCTTGCATCATCTTCGTCTTTCTCGATTTGCGCGCGTTTCCTGCTGTTGTCTTGATGTTCAGGCAGGTCAGCCTGCGTGGGTGGATAGCGGGAGAAGGCACATGTTTCATGATTGCCCCGACTGACGTGCCATGGGCGGATGGCATTCGACAAGCCGCGATGCGGATTGCTTGGTTGTTTCCATACCTAGCGCAGTGGACGGGCTATAGGGAGGACACTGCTCCGGTACGAATCTACGAGAATCCACGACACGCGTCCTACCATCTTCCGTTGGCGTGATTTGTTGTGATATCCCTGTTTTGGCCGGTGTATGTCGCGTTTATGTTCCCCATGTTATCTCTGAAGTAATGCGTAGATGTATAGGGTCAAATAGCGGTCTGAAAAGTAGGTTGGGGACGTGTTCAAAATGATATCTCTACCAGACTGCTAGGGTAGTGAATTACGACAATACTCGCAGCTTTGCTATGCCGGCGAAATCGACGGTGAATCTTGCTTCTGTCACATGAGCCAGCCCGTCACAAGTGTCCATTCTGCTACTGGCTCCCATACCGCATTGTTTTCTGGCATTGTAGGCTTCAGTCATTGCTTCGTCAACATGGTTCCAGAGCAAAGGTATCAACTGCTCAAGCTAAGACCCGAGGCGCAACAAATGACCAACTGTAACCCGCCTTGTAATTCTTTATCGATGAAAGAAAGCCATCAACCAACAAACGCAGTGCGGCACACCTAGCACGATCACGCAGATGAATGAACTCAATTCAATATGCAACACGCCCAATCAGTGCCTTTGAGACAAGACAAAGTTTAGTTGTAACCAGCCGAAAGAATACCAAAACAGACGGGAACATCATCCAACAGTGACGTTTGGAATGCCGCTCAGAGCGCTCAGAGTTCTCGATACTTGTATGCATTACGCATGCAGACAGTTGTCCGGCTTTGCTCGCGTGCCTGTTTTGGAATGGCATGTGAGTTGAGGAAAGACCTGCTTGTTAGCATAGACTACAGCTGTCCAGGGACACCCCACGACAGTTCAAACTACGTATAATGCCCTCAAGAGTAACTTTAGGATATCAAAACAAAAGAATCCGGAGTTCCTAAGCATTCTCATCATCACCATCGTCATCTTGTTGTTGGCGTTGAAGCCTGCCAAGGCCGAAGATGCCAAGTCTGGCCAATGAGAGTGGAGCTGGTGTCATCTACGGCGGTCGGCAAAGACAACTTGATCGTGAGTGCTCGTCAAGGTCCTCAACGTCAAATGCAAGAGGCCCAGACCCACATGAACGGGTCACCCCCTTCATGCGACTGGATCGCTTCCGGCAACCCGACTTGTGAGTTGTGAACCCCAAGCCCCAGCGACCCAACGGTTGGTTGACTGGCTTGAGTGCTTGCATCTTCAGGGCTCTCCCCACATCCTTGTCACACCCCCTTCGAAACACTTCCCCACGTCATCTCTTCTTGATCCTCCCACCAGAAGGAAACTCTCCCGACAACACCCAACAAAACCTCTTCAATCCCATACACAAACCTTCAATCTGATTGCGAACTTCAGTTTCGAATCACCTTCCGAGATTTAAACCTTAATATTCTCCGACGGCGTAGATCCACCACCCGACAAACCCAACCAATTCCAATGTCCAACTCCCGAACCAAACGCCAGTTCGCCGGCGCAGCGAGCGACCCGGCCCAGCGCTCCATCACCTCCTTTTTCAAAATCACACCGTCCAGCGATGACTCACAATTCGATTCTACCAGCAGCGCATCGTCTGCAAAGGCCGCTCCCCTAAACGGCCCAGTCCTCCCGCCCACCATCCGATCCAGTCTCCTGAACGTCGGCATGCGCGTGCGCAAGTCCGTTCCGGAGGGCTACAAGACCGGCAAGATCGCATCGGGTTTCCCCTCCTGGATGGACGACAGCAACAACACCAACAGCAATCACATTGCGGGGTCCGGCGCAAGTGCATTTGCAGGAAACAACGGCCACAACCGTCCGGTATCGGCCGCGCCTCCCGCTCCCGCCGTCACCGCCGCCAGCAGTGCCAACCGGGAACTCACCCCCTTTTGCGGGATCCACAAAATCGGCGGGTACGCCGTCCAAGACGACAATAGCGCTTCTGCTCTAAGCAGCCAGGATTCCAACGCCAGCAGCGTCTTCTCCAACCCTTCCTCAGTCCGCTTTGCGACGACGCAGCAGGTCCAGGATGCCGCCAATCGCAAGCGCATCCACGAAGACGGAAGCTCGGAAGAAGGCGGTGCAGGACTCTTTGGAGAAGACATGGATTGGCGTCGTCGCGAGGAGTTTCACGATGACCAAGATGAGGAGAGAGCCCCGCGCAGCTTGGAGCCCATGGCTTGGTGTGGTGGAGGCAGCAGGACGAATACTATTGCGAATGATAGGGTGATGGCGGTGCCGAAGAGACAGGGGAGTCAGTTTACTCAGACTACGATTAACTTTGGCGGCTATGTTCCCCAGTCTTCTGGTGTCGCCCCGGTAGATGATTTCGAGGAGGCGCCGTTTTTGGATTATGGGTTAAGTCATCGTGGGGGAAGAAGTGGAGATATGGATATGGATTAGAGGTGACCTAGTCTGGCGGTTCCTTGTTTGTGTTTGTTTGATTTCATGGTGGTGGGGTTCTTCTTTTTGCACGCTTGTCCTTCTCTACCTCGACCTGACTTTTACGCATCGGTGCATTGTTCGCATATTGTATGGCGTTTATGGAGTTTGTTACGAGGTGGTTGAGGCCGGCAAGCACTCGTTTAGATGGGAGCAGGAGCATACGCGTCAGTGGCTTTCTTTTTCCTGTCGTCTTTTTGGCATGCGTTTTACATCATCGATCATTGACAGCAGGAAGTAGGTCTTGTGTATCGTCTATCTTGTAGTTATATCGAACCCTCAAGGGAACGTGAAGCGGTTGAGAAATCTTGCATACCTATAATCTAGAGCTCATTTGGAAGCCAAACAAAGAATGTTCGATCCACGCCTATTATACGTGGCTCAACATAACCGCATTTGAGTCCCTCATCACGGAATGCCCGACGTAAAACGCATACTGTCTCTTATCGATTTTCGTCCATCTCAAGAGTTGAAGACAGACTAAAACCAACCGACTCTGGGATTGAAAATGAACCCGTAAAAAGACCTCCTACCTCTAAAGAGCGGGAAAGGGGTCCCTGAACTCGAGTAGATCTCTCTGACCGTAAAACTCACCGGCGACAGTCAGAATCATATTCAGCGTCGCTCTCATGTTCAGGCGTTGTCTCGTCAACTCATCTTCCCGTTGCTGAGCTTCAGCGTCAGCAGCAGCAGTATCTTCATCAAGCTGAGCAAGCAATCGTGCCTTTGCAGCCGCGATGTCAGCCTTGGCATCATCCTTTGATGAGGAAGCAGGAGGGTCGGGGCCTCCCTCTTCATCGAGCACTTCTCCATCATCGATGTCCATGTCAATCTCTCCCTCCCCCGTCTCTTCTTGCTCCTGGCGTTGTTGCTCAACCTTGCTCGAGTTGCCCTGATCCTCAGTAACAAGGTTCGCAGCTGCCAAAGAGTCCTCGGCGGTAGCCGGTTCAACCCCGTCCTTCTCAGCCGCTTGACCCTCCGTCTCATTGCTGACCTCCTCCTCCTCCTCCTCCTCCTCCACGCGACCAACACCCTCATTACTCGTATCCGGCTCCAACTCAACCAAAACCTCCTCCTCCTCCTCCTCTTCACCATCATCATCTCCAACCAGCAGATCCTGCCCCTCCAGATCCCCCTCCACTTCCTCCTTCAACGCCGCCATCTGCGCAATGCTCACCATCATCAACACCGCCCTCTTCCCCAGCTCTCTCACCCACCCGATATCCGTATGATCCATCTCCCCCCTATCCGGCAACCGCGCCAGCAGCGCCCAGATCCACCGACTCGTGCGCTCGCGCAGCTCGCAACCCCGACGGATAAATTTCCCGCCCAGGATCACGCGCAAAAGCTTCAGCGCGCCGAAGCGGTCCATGGCGGCCACCTGCGCGGGGATCGGGTCCGTGTAGCGGATGCGTCTCGTCCAGACTCGAAAGGTCCAGGACTTGGGGCCGAAGGAGCCGACTTGGTAGCCGTGCTCTTTGTCCAAGGAGGAGAGGAGGGAGGGGGGCGGGGTTTGGTGTAGCATGGCCCGGAGCGCGGAGAATTGGGTCATGAGAGAGGCGAAGTAGGCTTCCCGCGCCAGGTGGCGGTTGGTGGCTAAGAGGGCGTGGGCGCGGGATGTGCTGGTTGACCAGTCGCTGTCGCTGTCGTCGTCATAGTTGGCGCCGCCGTAGCCGTGGCCATGGCCGTAGTAATCGTCGGCGTTGTCATCGTCTTCGGGGACGGACTGGAGGAGGTTGTCGGGTGCGGCCGTGTAGGCGCCGTCTTGGTAGTAGCCGCGGGAATCGCCGAGGCCGTCGTGGTAGATGCTTCGGTCTACGTTGTTGTTCGAATCACTATTCGAGAGGTAGGGCGGAAGTTGCGGCCCGGCTTTGGGAGCTACGAGGAGGTGAGGTATACCATTCGCTTCTTGTCTGTGTTACTTACCATCGTCAGTCATCATGGTCTGCCAAGTGGGAGAGATGAAGATTGTTTAGCCTAACGGGTATCTCTTTGCGAAGGGAGGGGAGGTAAGAGTATCCAGGAAGGGGAAGCTTACCGAACAGAACGGAGATAGGCGAGGGCATCGCCTTGGTCCTCGAATTCCAGGTCCTCGTCGCTGAGCGCAGCAGGCTCATCGAGGCCAGGGAAGGCGGCGCGTTGGCCATATGTAGAGTCGGTCTTTGGCTCCGTTGTTTTGGATTTGGCAGACGAATGCTCTTTCCGCCGCTTGGCTACGGGTTGCGGTGCTGGCTCCTCGTTGTCGGAGTGCGTGAGGGCATCATGGTCTCGCTTGGGGCCCATGGCTCGTTGTCCGGCTGGTTGTTTTGCGTTGCGAAGTTCGGCGACAACTTGCGGTAGCTAGATCAGTCTTGTCGAGGACGGTTAGTACTACGCAAGCTTGGCCAACTTAATCAAGCAGCTCGTTTGTGGTTGTTGTGCCAATTGAAGCCTGAGATGAAATTGCTTCAGGTTGCAAGTGGAAGCTGAGGTTTGGTATTTTACGCGTCTGGCATAACGAACAGTGACGAGACGAGCTCAGGTCCTAGTGTATTCGTAAAACGGGGTCAGGCTGCAGCTGAGCTCGCCAGGGGTTCCACTTTTCACCGTCCATGTATGATGATTGGCTACATTGGCTTAGCAACTGAGAAGAGTCAACTCGGTGATGGAGGTGCTTCTCACAAAAACTTATAAGAGGGTTGTTGTGCAAAGAGTTTGATAACAATACAATTGGAAGCGAATCGGAAGGCAAACAAGAAGTATGGAGGGTCGAGGGTCGTGGTATGCTGAGATTTTAAGGAAGTACGCTTGTACTATCCCCCAGATATTTTGTATTTCTGAACAGGACTTTATCTACTAGAGGTAGATTTCGAACAATTCTATCTCTACATATCACGAAGTCACAATAACAATGCAGAAAGGACGGTAACCATTCGCTCCTTGGAATAAGATAAAACACCGCTGATTAAAGACCACTGGAAAACCCTATTCACCCTCCTTCCCTCCACGCACTCTCCACGGGTGAGCAAGATTGATTGTGGTGTATCAGGCAGAGAGGAAACTTCCAATCGCCTTTTCACCCCAAACCTTTCTGTTCCGGTTCCTGGCTCCCATTACGAGCTTTAATTCGCCTCTACTCAACCTCCTTGGAAACACTCGTTTCTTCTTTCTTCATATACGCATTATCCTTGAACGTGAAACATAAACATGAACATAAACATAACAGAACCAGATTCCCATGCAGTGAAGAGAAACCAACGACCAGAGGAAGACGCATCACCATGTGAACGGGGCAAGCTTGAAAAGGGAAGTTCCTCTAACAATGATGATTGGGATGCTCGAAATGAACCAAGACGTGACGAACTCAAGAAGAGTGCCATAAGAGATGATGGATGTACACAGTCACAGACCATGAGAAAGTCAACGGGCAGATGTAGCTTGCCAGAAGTCATGAGCGGTTCCATAGACCCGAGGATGCCAACCCTCTTGTGCCTTTCGTGACTTGGAGGTTGCCATCCCTCTCGTGATTTTAGAAGGGGCCAACCTTCTCGTTCCCACAAGCGAACAGGTTGACGTGATAGTCCCCACGAGCAGCGCAACCCAAAACCATCCGGTGAGGATGGAATGCGGTAGCAGAGATGGGCGTGTCCTTGTGGCCCTGAAGGAAGCTGGAGTAAGGCTCAATCCGAGTCAGCTCATGGCCATCAAAGTCAAAGACCTTGACGAGATGCGCGGAAGTTCCACTGTTAAGGGTTGTACGTGTTAGTCACTGTAACTGATTCCGAGTATGATGACCACAAAAAGGGGAAACTTACACAGCAAAGACAGGCAAGTGTTCGTGAGTGCTCGCCGTCCTGAGTACGTCCTTGGTGGTCTGGAACGATTTGAGCGGCTGGTCCATGCGGATATCCCACAACCGGACCTTGCCATTTCGGCTGGCCGACAACAGCTCTCTCTGCCCACCGCGTTGCATGTGCACCGATCGCACCCACTGCCTCTTCTCGTCCTTCCATTTCCGAACCATGGCCTCCTGCGGCTTCATACGGGTGTCAAACACTCTGATCGCTCCGTCGCCAAATCCAGCAACAAAGATGTTGCCTGTCATCTGATCTGACGTGAGCGAAGTAACGCAGGAGCCGGATCGTGCTGGAATTTCATGGGTACACATTTCATGACCGGCATTCCAGATCCGAATGACCCTCTCATCCCCGGCCACGAGCACCTGACCCTTGACCTGCTGCCAGTCGAATACCATGCCCGAGTTGACGTTGGACGGAACCATGTGCGTCAGAGCACGCCAAGCTGATGCCAGCTCGATGTTCTCATTGCTATCGTAATTCCGGTAAACGCGGATCACACCGTCTGATGATCCTGTCATCAACAGCGCTTGATCATCTTCGTTGATGAACTTCATGTCTGAGATCTTAGACCCTTCTGGGTTGCCGTTGGAGAAGCGACTCTTTCGGGTACCCTGCTTCCAGTCCCACACGTTCACTGTATTTCCGTCATCTGCGACGGCAACGTAATTCTCAAACTGATGGAAGCTGAGTTTAGCCGGTTGCGAGCCATTATTGATGACGCCGATTTGGTTATTCCACTTGTGGGTTCGCGCATGCGTCTTCTGGGGCTGGGTCTCCCTCAAAACGGCCTCGTTGCGTGAACGGCGCCATAGGCGTTCGTTGTACTCGTGGCTGCCAGGCTCTTCGGCCTCCGATGCTTTCATTTGCGGCTCGCGGAAATACTCTATTGACCAGTCCAAGAACGTGCTCACCAATGGTAGGCTAGGCAGATCTTTCATGCTGCGCTCCTTGTAACCAGAACACGACGGTTCGTTGGCAACGTGGTAGTTTGCTGGTGATGTAGCCTGATCATTTTGCTCAGGCGGCGCAGAATCCAGACCCGGACCTTTTCGGCTGCTTCGAGATCCGCTTCTTTGTAGCCCAGGGGACACTGGCGGAATCGAGGTTGAAGAAGGATCCAGGGTCCCCATGAGGGGGCCAAACAGGTAACTTGCAGTCCTCTTGAGAAGGCCTGGCGAAGGCAATGGCTGTGCGACTGCAGCGTGAGTGCCGGCAGCGGCACTTCTCTGGCTCATATCACCCCTCGACACTTTTCTAGAGCGCCGGAGGATCTCGTCCATGAGATTTTGCGTTTGCGTTGTAAGCGGTGACTGGAGAAGTGCATTGTGAACATAGTCCACGATGATAGTGGCATCTCTCTGGGTTTCGGGATGTGGATCCACGCTCAAGATGTTGATGTGTTTCCAGCAGGCAGCGAAAATTGAATCATGCGCTACACCAAATGCCGATGGTTTGATACTGCCATCTCTCTCCCGGTTTTCTCGGCGAGCATAGTGCAACCCCATTCTGTGATCCTGGCCATCCTCTGGTGGAGGCGAAGCAAGATAATCCTTCTCCTCGGATAGTTGCTCGAAGGCGGCTACCAGGAACTTGCTCTCATAACGCAGAACAAAATGGGAGAAAAAGACTAGAAGTTCTTTCCGGACTATCGGGCTACCGTCTGTGGCCAGTTCAAGCATGGTCCAGGCAACGCTCTCCTCGATCCTCGCAACTTCGTCCGTGAGATCCGGGATTCCTAGGAACGTGGTCATAGCATGCGCCATAGCTGCCCGTACTTCAGGGTTGGGATCCCTACTAAGGTGGGAGAGCTTCGCAGTGGCGTTCTCCCGAATGCCCCTCCATTTACCTTCAGGAAGGTCCTTCCAAAGCTGGCTGATGCAGAGGCAAGACCATTGCTTCAAGAGGGGTCCTTCTGGACGTGCGATATGGTATAAGCAATACGACATGATGTCGGTTGAGTTGCAGACGAGTTGTCCAGGCTTGTAGTCTTTGCACAGCATAGCCAAGATGAACGCACACATCGCCTTGTGCTCATCCAAGAACCCGACGCTGACCATGGAAAGGGTATCTTGCGGCTTCATTATGGCCGCGAAGTAATTGTACCCACTATCCTTAATAAGGTCTTGCTGGCATGAGATATCGACCGCAAGAACGCGAGTCCAGATGAACACCATGACTGGCTTGAGGTCTTGCGCCGCCGACTGGAGGAGTTTCAAGACGTACGGGAAGATGCCAATGCTGAGCGCCAGTTGCACTGCCCAAGGCCCAAGGTCCAAGAACCTTGCCAGTAGAACCAGAGCTCGTACTCGATGCTGCTGGCTGAGCAATACTTGCAGAACAACTGGAAGCTGGTCAGGTGGCTTCTGGGACAAAGCATCCCCTCGCGTCAGATAAATCTCGAATGCTGTAAGCTGCTCCGCGAAGAATGACGAGTTGATGTACTCATACTCTATCCCTTCACTCTCCTTTCTCTCTAGGTCCGGCAACTGGGCAAGCGCCAGATCGACAGCCAAGTCCCAACTTTCCCAAAGGGGATGCTGACGTGTATCTGGCAGCTCGGGATACGACTGAGGATGGCAATTGTACACAGGCATGATGCGCTGTGCGAGTAGGAAGTTTCGGAAAAGAGCAGCAACCATCAAATCTTGCCTAAAGAATTTGCGGAAGAGATGGCGTGGTAGCGTGGTCCATGCAATGGTATCTGTGATGGCAGTAAAGATCCAGTTGAGTTCTCCGAGGGGCGTCCGGCGCTCCTGAAGCCGCCCTGGCAGCTTCTTGGCTCGCTCGGGAGATATTTTGGTTTTGAGGGGATTCTGCAGACAGAAAAACCAGAGTGCCATCTCTATAGGGGTGGTCAAGCAACAAGTGAAGAGATCAGCAGGCAAGTCGGGGTTGGTTGGCAGATTCTCCTTGACATTGCAGGCTGCCAGATGGATGTAGGGACGGAAGTTGATCTTTTCGTGATTTGGGTCCCGTTGTGCCGCCTCCTCTTCTTCTTGCTCGTGCTTTTCAACGAAACGGTGGTAATTGCTGAGGATATTGCCTGCCTCGGAGCAATCCCACACATATATTGTGGGCGCCTGCAACCATTGCTGAAGGTCATAGAGAGAGACGGGGATATACTGCGTATAGTTCTTGTTAAAAACCCAAATTTCTCCCGAGGCTGTTGGCTTAGGCACTCCATGTCCATTGTAATGGAAGAGAACACGCTCATCCTTGGCACTTCTTCGGAGGGAGACACTGAACCGCTTGGTTTCTTCGATGGACGGGTCCAAATACTGCTTGTAGCGCGTCCGAATAGCGAGGGTCTCATATTGAGATTGCAAAGCTTTGCCGATATTCTCCAGTGCCTTGGAAACAGGAGGCACCGTCGGATCTTGCCAAGCTTCAAGCCTGGCACCCGGGGTGGTGCGAAGTTGGTCTGGTGGTTCCACTCCTATGTTCAAGCAGACTGCTATCGCGGCAGAAACTGTTTTTAGGCGATCGCGCATACGCCAGTCTTGGATTTCGAAAGCGGGTGTCTTTGGCTTCCCTGTTGTCTCATGTCGCTTATCGGTAAAGTACATGTACCAGCTCTGCGCAGCGCACGGTTAGCGACATCCCAACCAAGGCAGGGACACAAATCAACGTACATTTGCAAGCTGAGAGATTACTTCTTCGGACTGATAATGGTCCTCGAACCCATGCCTGGCACCCCAATCATGGTACTCTTCGTCAACTTGTTCGATGGGGCTTTCCCTCTCCAACCGCAGTCCGTGTTCGCTCTTGGACCGCAGTAATGGCGGCTTGGCCGGCCGGGCGACAGGCACATGATCGT
Organism: Neurospora tetraspora; assembly: GCF_033439725.1. Taxonomy (NCBI): domain Eukaryota; kingdom Fungi; phylum Ascomycota; class Sordariomycetes; order Sordariales; family Sordariaceae; genus Neurospora; species Neurospora tetraspora. The sequence goes on from NW_026944383.1 coordinate 4,735,098, forward strand.
CATCATCTGATTGCCCACCATGCAAGGTGGTTCCAGGAGATGTTTGGTTATTGTCGTCGGGGGCGCTTGAGGGGCGTCGAAACATGGGCGCTGGTGAGGAATCGGACATGCGTCTCTGTATGTTGGATCGAAGTGGCAGCTGGTTCTGAGCAGCAGGATGAGAGGTCCCGTTTGTTGCGACGCGCTGGCTGCCATCTTCTGGCCTCTGAGAATGGACTTGTGACATTGTTACTGAACTTTGACGAGCTGGGTTGTTCATTGTGTGGCGGGATGGAGATGTAGCAGTTGATGACGAAGGGCCGGGCCTCGCGTAACGGCCAGAAGCGGGAGCGGGAGCTGAGGGCTGTCTCTGGCCAAATTCTGCGGAACCGGGGTGGGAGGCGTGAAGAGAAACGGTAGTCATGGTACGCGACTAGACGAAAGCGAAGATCATGGTCCCCGGAGGGTAGAGTCGGGTTTTCGAGGCCGCGACGAGGCCGGGTATGGGTGTGTAGTGGATGAGTCGAGAACAGAGCAGCGGTGTAACAGTCTGTAAAACAGCGAGCGTACGGTGATTTGAAGGTGATGTCGGCGATCCAGGTTTAATACAAACCAAAGCTGTATGTCCAGCAGAGGTGATGACGATCTGAAAGTAGGGACGGAAACGCAGAGGTCGGATGGCGCGTGGGGTAGGAGTGCGACTAAGGTAGCCAGTCGGTGGTAGTAGCCGGCTGTAGTAGTGGTGCTGTCGTGACCTTCGTAGTCTAGATTTGAGAGATGGGATTGGGTCAGTCTAGACTTCTATCAGAGGCAGCTGCGCGCGGGTCATGGATTTGGTGAAATGCGCTTCCACATTGTGTAACCGGGGCCTACCAATTGTCACTGCCAGCGAATTGCCTGTGTCTCCTCTAGTATACCGGGATTGTTGCAGATAGCAGTTGGTGAGACCCGGGACGATACGAAACAAACACCTAACCACCGTTTCGAACTGGCAATGGCCGTGATGATGTCGGCAGAGCGTGTGTTGTCGTGGTGGGTGGTAGTGGGTTGATGCGGGCCGTGGATGGAGACGTGGATGTGGATGCGCTGCGGATGTACACTCGCCTTTGGGATTGAAGCGCTAGGTACGAGTCGGTTCTGCGGACTGCGGAGTGCCCATCGAGAGGTGAAAACAGTGGAGGGTAGGCAGGCTGAAAGCGTCCTTGGCGTCTCTTTTACCGCCCGAACCGTCACGGTGTCACCACAGAAGGAGGCACCTGCACGCACATGATGGATGATGCAGTGCACATGGTGGTCTATGCTTTCAGCCTCACTCCCGTCGGTGGTAAGGTAGCTCGGTAGCTGCACCGCAAAGTTGCCATTAGGTTTTCCGCGTGTGTCAGCTGGGACTTCCCGTTCATTATTGATAGTGCCCGAGTTAACGGCCTGGGACTCGGACTCGAGGATTGCTTCAAGGATATCACAAATCCATGCGCCGCCTCATTCTGGATCCGATTCCCGTCGTTAGCCAACTACCTCTTCATATGCCTACTGCGCAGGACGGATTATCATCAATTTGTCAACCTTTGTCGAACACAATCTCATCTCTGTTGGCACATTTTCAACGATCGAACCATAAGTATTAGATAACCTTTGAGTCCTCTCAACACGAAATCGGCAAAACTCACTCGACCGCAATCCACGCTGCCACGGTATTTGCTAGATATCGGTAGTCGTGCATGGTGTCGCCGGCAGACGCCGGAGCCTTCCCGTTGTTCCTGCTCACCTGCTTGTGTCTTGATGTTGACAACTTCGTTCCGTATTCTATACCTATGGCCAAAAGATGGTTGACAAGACGGGATGGTCCGCAGTGGTATTTACATCTGATTATTCAACAGAATTTACCTTGCTTTTATTGGCTGTGGGAAACGCTTCAAGTTGCATTGATCGCACCTTCATGCTTTTGCATGAACTCCAATTTCAAGAAATATCAGGTGGAGCCCCGGCCATCGGGGATCGCTGGACAGGGGGTCTGTGCGCTCCGGTCCTTTGCCGCGGAGCTTCACGTGAAAATGTCCGGAACGGGAGCCGGCCACCCCGAGGACACCCGCTCCGAACAAGATCAAGCGAATTTCTTCATCCTACCTCTACATCCAACCAGTGAATGGTAACCTTCTTGGAGATATCTCTCTGCATCCGTATGGACCGGGTCTGGTGGCATGTCGATTTATTCTCCGCATCGGCATCAACTCTTCCGGCCCCTGAAGTTTGAATAAAGATGCTTGCAGGAAGCGAGTGCGGGATGGTCTGTGCGTGGTAATAAGAAACATGAAACAATCAACGTTGGTTCCACGCTACCCTGCTGGGTCTGAGATGTGACCCCAGACGCCAGAGAGATGACATGCCTGAGGTCCAACAATGGTTGCAAAGGACTCGAATGCTTCATTGTACTTTTGGTGTTGTTTTGAACATACTACCCGACTCGACGGCGGGTGTCGAAGCGGGTTGCCGTGTTTGTGTTTCCGGTGCCCGGTGTACTTCCTTGTACGTTAAGACCGGGAGAGAAAACATGTTGAAGTCTTTGGCCGCATGGTAGGCGGAATCTGACCTCACATTATCGTGTTGGGTATACGATGTGGCTCTGCACTGTTACCGGTGGGTGTGTGGTTGAGCCAAGCCTAATTTACCAATACCCACCCTCTTTAATGGTAAGAAGGCCTTGACAAGACAAGGCCACCAAACACCCACGGGTACAGCTGCCTAACACCATCTGCCAAATAGGGTGCGTAAAATCACCACTTGTGTGATATCAGACCGTTAGACTTTTGAAACTGTCACAGGATGGCGTGTTATTATCCAAAAGATCTTGACAGTCACAACACTATTGGGCTTCGAAACAGTGTTGTGCCTCTACACGGCGGAAGTGTGGTCTCTTATTGGATATCCTTTTGTTCCAAAAACCCGGCTGAGGTGTGGTGAGAAAGTGCTTATTATGCTGTATCAGCATAAGAGTTAGTACTATGTATACTTCAGTTTACCGTGTCAAACTGTTCCTGATCGAAGAATATGAAAAAGAAAGTCGCAGGTAGATACACGACCAGGTAATTAGGAGAAACCCGAAATTGTTAAGGATTGCAAAGTGGAAGTGAAGTGCTTGCATCAGTGGGACTCCAACAAAGTGCCCGGGAACCCCCCCTGAACCCCTTTGTTCGCTTTCTTCCATGAGGTCTCCGCTTCTTCGCTGGAGGCTGCAGTTGCCATGCTTTCCATTGGAAGCTTTTGATGGTCGCTTTGGAAGGTTGCTAGGGTTAGGCCGTTAGGTCAGATTCCCATCTCAGCATCGATGTTCTGACGGGCGGGGATGGACGGCCATTCACACGGCTGCAGCCTGCATCTTCCACTTGCTGCCGGGCTGCGCTAACATCTTGTCCTTCAGGTACGGGCTATGTATAGCAGCTGCAGGTGCAGTAGATGCACCTCACCTGGGTTGCTGTTTCCGTTCCATCACATCAGGTTGGCTTAGTTTGTGCATCACACTTGGGCAATCGAGAAATTCTTCTCGTCCTCAAGTGAAAAAGCGTTCACTCTTGTTGGTTATCCACCCACATCTTGCTGGCGCTTGGCAGTCCCTCTATTATCAAGGTATTCTTTTAATCATCATCTCAATCAATAACAGACGCCCTTCTCTTTTTCGGGTGGCGCGTGCGTGCCCGCTGAGTGCTGACAGGGACCCCCTCCCCCCCTAAAAGGGGAACCTGGAAGAGGAAGAGTGCAGGTGAGCCTAAACAAGCTGGGACCCGACAAAAAAGTAAGACTCTACAACTACTTTTGCTGCGTTACAACCCAGCAGGTCAATCCAGCAGTATTCAGGGCCCCCATCATCCCCGTCATTCAATTGAGCAGAAATTCGATCGCTTGTTTCCCCCCGGGTCCACCTCCATTTACAGACGACAGGCCGACCGACCGATGCTTGCCCCCAGCCATCTCCAAACTCGTACGAGCCTTCAACTCCCTTCCCCGTCAGCGTCAGTGAGCTTGTCGCGGTTCACGGTTCACGGTTCACGGTCACGGTCCGGTGTCTTTGGTGTTCCTGGTGTGCTTTCCTTCAGGTTCTCCCAGCACGAGCCTCCTAGTTAATTGGAAGCGTCTGCTACTACGCGCACGCTCGACCTCCCGCCGCTCGCTGTCACGGTACGGTCACGGTCACGGTCACGGTCACGGTCACGGTCACGGTCACGGTCACGGCCACAGGTACCACCTCCCTCCCGGACCCGAGTCGCCCAATTGCCCGTGCGACCGCTGTGGGACGCCCCGAGCTCCCAAGTCACGACGAGACGAGTGTGTAAAGACGAACACCGACCTCGACGCCCCCCCTTCGACCCATCTTTTCCGACGACCTGAAGCCCTCGGCGAAACCAACTTGTCGCCGCTGCCCCCCAAGGGCGGCCCCAGAGACTAGACATGGCCTTTCTTTTCAAGTCCAAGAAGAATCACGACAGAGGGCCAGGCAGCCGAGATGGTCCCCCGGGATCGGCATCGTCAACCCAGAGCGCGACGGCGCGCGTCAGGGACGAGAAGGGTTCCCGATCAACACCTACTGGCAGCTTGAACTCCCTGGACAATGACGGTAGCGTAGGCAGCCCGGAGCAGCAAAACTATGGCCGCCCACGAGGCCAGACCCTGGAAGGGCAGCATCAACATCAGGGGCAACAACAAGCGCCCTTGCAGATGCAATCCCGGGACCCCCAGCAACAGCCGCCGAGCGATCTTCCTGTAAGCCATGTTTACCATTTTTACACATTGAATTCTAGTCATATTGCTTTGCGCCAGGTCTTTGGTCTATATGGGACGAATCTTCTTAACACTTTCAATCCATAGTTTCGTAATGGCGCAAACCCGAACCCGATGCCAATGGCAAACCCCAACGCCTCGCTCTACCCATGGTCGCAAAGGAGGTTAACGTATACGACGTCGCAACCGAGCCCCTTTCCCCGATATGGCGCCGCTGTCAATTCGGTATCGTCTAAAGAGGGCGATATCTATGTGATGGGCGGCTTGATCAACAGCTCGATGGTCAGGGGTGACCTATGGATGATTGAAGCTGGTGGGAGTATGGCCTGCTACCCTCTTGCGACGACGGCAGAGGGTCCTGGCCCAAGGGTTGGACACGCCAGTTTGCTGGTTGGAAACGCGTTTATTGTGTTTGGCGGAGACACCAAGATCGATGAGTCCGACGTCCTCGATGAGACGCTATACCTCCTCAATACTTGTAGGATCCCTATCGCCGGCTTTTTCCTCATCAAGAAGGTTTTCGCTAACCAGTTTTAGCCACGCGACAATGGTCAAGAGCTCTGCCGGCCGGTCCACGACCTGCGGGTAGATATGGCCATACTCTTAATATTCTAGGATCCAAGATCTACGTCTTTGGTGGCCAGGTAGAAGGATACTTCATGAATGACTTGGCAGCTTTCGACTTGAACCAGTTACAAATGCCCAACAACCGCTGGGATCTGCTGATAGCTACCACAGAACCTGGAACTCCTCCGCAAGTGAAGGTTCCCCCTGCTAGGACAAACCATTCCATGATAACTTTCAACGATAAGATGTACCTGTAAGTCCAGCCCATCTGCCGGATTACTGGTGGCAGACACTAAACAAAACTAGGTTCGGAGGCACGAACGGTTTTCAATGGTTCAACGACGTTTGGTGCTACGATCCAACGACCAATGCCTGGACTATGCTCGACTGTATCGGATATATCCCCGTCCCGCGCGAAGGTCATGCGGCCGCCATTGTTGATGATGTCATGTATATCTTTGGAGGCCGTACCGAGGAAGGAGCGGATCTTGGTGACTTGGCGGCTTTTCGGATCACCTCTCGCCGCTGGTATACGTTCCAGAATATGGGCCCTTCGCCCTCGCCTCGATCCGGTCATAGCATGACGGCAGTTGGCAAGACCGTTGTGGTTGTGGGTGGAGAGCCAAGCTCTGCTACGGCAGCTGTGAATGATCTCGCCTTGGTTTACTGTCTAGACACGACAAAGATCCGATACCCAGCTGATTCGGCAGGCAATCCTGGTGCCCCAAGGAACGCGGCAAGGCGGCCAAGTAACGCGACTCCTCCATCTTCGAACCAAAACTTCCCGCCTCGAGACGGTTCTTCGGGTCCCCCTGATCAGAGACGGTTGGTCGGACCACCTGGGGAGGCCGGCACCACTAACCCCCAGAACGGATACAGAGGCCCCCCGAATCCGAACGACCAAGCTGGCCCTAGAGGCCCCCCTTATGGGCCTCCTAATAAACCTATGAGACCCGGTCCTCCAATGGGTCCAGCCGGCCCTCCCCCTCAAGGCCAACCCCCAAGGCCGGGTGTGAACCCAGCAGTCGCCCGAGCAAGGAACGCCTCGGCAGACAGCAGGGCGGACTCTCATCAAGGCTCCCCTGCACAGTCTCCGATTGTTCAACAAGCCCCGGTTTTCACCCAAAGCGAGAGATCCGGTTCTGTGGGAAGTCACACACCAACTCAAAACACACCACGCTCTGCATCATCTGCGTCAAGGCAGACGGAGCCCCCTGCTGCTGAAACGCCCAAGTCCACGCCTCTGAAGCAAGCCCGCACGCAAGGATCGGTCGATAGCTCAACGGATGCAAGCCTGAAGCAAGCGGCCACTCGTCCTGCTTCTCCACCGGCGCCTACTACCAGGCTGAACAGCAATTCCATCAACCGAAGGTCATCGCAGCGGAGTTCTCAATCAGTGGTACTTCTGAAGGAGCTAGACGCAGCAAGGAATCGCAATGCCTGGTATGCTTCGGAGTTGGAGTTGGCACGCAAAGCCGGTTATGTGCCCACCGCCTCGATGAGCCCAGCGCTAGACCAACGAGCGGCGGAGACGTTTGACGACGAGGACAGGCCTTTAATCGAAGCTTTGCTTGCCATGCGCACTGAACTTGCCAACGTACAAAGTTCAGTAGACAAACAGGCAGTTCTCGCTGCTAAGCAAATCGCCGAAGCCGAGCGGCAACGAGATGCTGCTATCCAGGAAGCGATTTATGCCAAGGCCAAGCTGGCAGCGCAGGGAGGAAGCGCCAGGAGCACGCCCCAGCTCGATACCGATAAGGATGGGAACGATCGTGTGGGTGAGATGGGCAAGAAGCTTGCCAACGCCTTGAGTGTTCAGAAAGAGCTACAGGACCAAGTAGAACGCCTAAAAATCGACCTCGACGCCGAGAAGAAGGCCAGGAAACTGGCCGATGATACGGCCAGTGCTGCTCAGAAGAGGATGGCGGACCTGGAGAACTTCAAGCAAAGGAATTCCGGCGAGGTAGAGCAGCTCAAGGCTGAATTGCATATGCTGCAACGGCAGGCAAGAGAAGCTGAAGTCGCCGCGTCGGAATTCGAATCTACAGCACAAATGCTCCGCCTTGAGAAGGATGAACTGGAAAACAAGTACAACGCAGCTGTCGGTAACTCTAAGCAAAGCGTCGAGACATTCCAGTCCCTGAGGGAAGCGGTAGCTGCAACAACCGAAATGAGAGAGACGCTTGAAAGGAAACTTGATGAAGAGCGTGCACTCCGGGAGGACATTGAGGCCACGTTGAACAAGCTCAAGGCTGAGCGTGAGGTTCAGGCTGCTGAATTAGCTACAGTTACTCAGCGCCTGAGAGATGCCGAAGAGCGAGCCGAACGCCATGCTAACGAGGCGCGTGTCCACCGTCAAGCTGTGCTCGCCGGTTTGGACAAGGTATCGACAATGGAAAATCACAACCTGGGCAAGGGCGACATCGACCGCACATCTGCCCTCCAAGGCCAGCTAAGCGCCGCTAATGCGCTGGTGAGGAAGTATCAGCAGGATGCGGATTCTGCCTCAGACAAGCTACGAAGTGCAGAGGAACGCATTGCTGGACTTGAGGCCTATCAAGAACAAGCCAGTCGTGAAGGCGTCTCGATCCGCAGGCAACTGCAGAGTGCCCTAAGAGAAACCCAGTCCCTTCAGGCCGCCAACTCGGATCTCAAGCAGCAATTAGCCAAGCAACAACTGGAAACTAACGCCGTCCTGGTCCAACATAACACGCTCAAGGATATCCTCACTGAACGTGGTATTTCACCTACCAGTGTAAACCGCCAGAGTCGACTCGGCAGCCCACGTGAGGGTTCCCCAGAGCAGATGCGCCTGCGCGAACTTGAACAACAGCTTTCCGCCGCGCAAGCTGCGCACGAGGAAACAAAGGCGGCAGCGGCAAAGCAAGCGCAGGAAGCAGAGACGACGTATCGTGACAAGCTTGCCCAGCTCGATAATGACTATCAGTCAGCTGTGCACTATGTCAAGGGTACTGAGAAGATGTTGAAGCAGCTTAAGGAGCAGTTGACGCGGTATAAGACCGAGAACTCTCGCCTCAAGGAACAGGTTGTTGAGCTGGAAGACAAGGTCGGGGGTGAAAATGGCTCCAGCGGCGCACCTGCGGATTGGGAGGCTGAGCGGGAATCGTTGCAAGGGCAAGTCAGCGAGCTTCAAGCTGAGCTACAGAAGACGGCATCTCAACTCGATCAACAGCTTCAGTCTTTGCGTGAAGAGCTTCAAGATGTCCGCCGGGAACGCGATTCGGCGGCTCACTCCAGTGAGGACGCCAGCCGGCGTCTTGAAGCGACCAAGAAGGACCTCGAGGAGCTGCAGCACGAGAATAGCCTTCTGGAGCGCCGCGCCCGGGATGCGGAGCAGAAGGTCAGCACACTGCTTGATCAAGTAGAGATGAGCGTCGACAACTACCGCAGACGCAGCCGGCAAGTTCCGAACGAAACGATCGGGGCTGCGATGACACCAGTGGGTCCTCCCAATGGAATAGGACATGCCCGGCATGAGTCCAGCGAAGCTGAAAGCTTGTACGGGCCCGGACCCGATGCTAGAGATAGCGTCGCGCTGGATCACCTGACAAGCGAACTCGAGACGTTGCGGAGCCGTTGGCAAACCAACAGCATGAACTACCGACACAGCAACGCGTTTGACTTTGAGGGGCTCGGGACTCCTACCACAGCTCCTCCTAGGAAAGGTGATGGTAATCCCGGTCTAAGCGAAAGCATGGCGGATTGGAGGAAGAAAAATTTCGACGACAGTCACCTTAATGATGATGAGCATCAACCGGCCGGATCTGCCAGATGAAGAAAAGAAGAGAAAAGAAGCTTAGCCATATAGGAAAGCTAAGCGTGTAATTTGAGTGCGAGTGCGGCGATTGCACCCACCACACCAGCAAGCAAGCAAGCAGTATATCAGCGAAATCCTTTTTTTTTTTTTGGGAATACTATGCCATGAACGAAGACGTCTTAATGTTTGATGGCTATTTTGGTAGAGAGAGATGCGCTTAATTTTCATACATTTCTTATTTCTTCGATAATTTGATGGGGATGGGAATGGAAGGAAATATCATTTTGCTTGAAACGCCCGTTCGGTCTCTAGGTACTTAGTTCTCCTTGTGCTCTGGCCTCTCTGTGCTACTGTAACAGTTTTCTTCTTGACTACCCCTTTCCTTTTCTTGTGGGAGACTCTATTCTGTTTGTAGTTTTGTTGGAAAACTTGATTTTTCGATTTTCCGTGGAGTTGAAATGGCAAATATCCAAGTTGTTCTGATAATGATTGTGCTCAAGGTTTCTTGTCTTGTCTTGGGTGAAAAGATATCGTGAAAAGCAACTCGCAAGGATATGTTCGTGTTATAAATGAAGACTCATCCTTGACTATACAAGTCCCGTTCACATGGTGTATGTCTCTGTTCTCTTCTCATTCAAAAGTAAACCAAATGACAGCCCTACACCATAGATAGACTAGAGCTGCGTTGAATGTTGGAGCTTATAATTGACCATAATTAGTCGAAAAATTAATTTATACCTAGCAGTATGAGAGAATATACCGTTGATTCTGAAATTTCTTTTCTTCACTGGAAAAGAGCATGACAACAGTCCCAAACCCACATTGCCCAGCTGTAGATATCCTCATAGGGTCTCTCCTCCATCTCATACCCACTGTTCCCCCCCCAGCTGAGTTGCTAGCTCACCTCACACATGGCCTTGACCTCGGCCCTCAATCGGAGCGCCAAGACGCGCCAAGACAGACCTCGGCCCTCAATCGGAGCACTATAGCGTATATAGAAATATAAAGTTATACTATGCTCGCTTAACAATAGTTAACGTTGGGGAAACTATAATAACTACCTATTTGAGATTAATATTATTTATATAGGATTAGTTCAGAACTAATTATGAACAAGTTCGTAAATAATAATTATAAAAGTTATTAATTTATATTCGTTTATTTTTAGACTACTAAAAATAGTAAATAAGCGCCTATTTTATATTAGTATTAATTTTGAAAGATTAGTTTAAAACTAGACGCGAACTAATTTAGAACGAGTCTACCTATTGAAATTTTATAAAGATTTTATCTAAAAAGTTTTTCAAGAATTACCTATTTATTAATAATAAAATTTAATATAATATTTAATTAGATGTTATATAAAGAAATTATTTCGGAATTAATTAATTATTAAGCTATTGTTATAATTTAAAATTATATAAGAATTAATTTAATATAAATTTATATATTTATTAAATTTATTTTATATAAAAGAAATTATTTAAACACTAGTTCACTACTAATTTATTATTATTAATTAGAACTAGTTACGAACTTGTTTAGAATTAATTTACGTCTTTATTAACAAATTGTTTAAGGGTTAATTTAGAATTTATTCCGAACTAGCTCTAATAATAATATTCTATAAATACCTATATATATTTCATTTCCCAATTTAATAACTATATTTATTTATTTAATATAATAGATCATTTTTCTATATTCTTTCTATTTAAAAACAAAACATATTAGGATATCTTTTATATAAGTGATAAAATTAACTTTATTAATAATAGGAAGAATTCTAATTTAAAACATATAAATAAATAAAGATATATTGTAATTAATATAAACGCCGTTATATATTAATCTTATAAATTACTTAAATTATAAAAGAACTTGTTCCGAACTAATTCTAATAGTAATGAAGTAAAATTATTAAAATAAAAGCGTAATTTAAAGTTATATATTATATAAGCTACTTAATTAATTTAAATGGTCATTTATAATACTTATTAATTATAATTCAATTATATTTTATAAGAAAACACTTTTTTTATCTCTTTTTTATTTAAAAATTAAATTTATTAAATTTCTTTCTATAATAGAAATTTAAAAACCTATATTAGAAAGAAAGTATAAGAATTTAATATATATATCTAAAAGAATGAATAATATAATTGATATAAATAACGTCAATTATTAATTTTCTAATATTATTTAAATTATAAGAAGACTTGTTCAGAACTAGTTCTAAAGGCGTTAAATTAATATCTTTATAATAAAGGCGCTATTTAGAATTATATATTTATTAATTATCAAATTCATTATGAAAATTATTTATAATAATGTTTTAAGATATAAATTCTTTATTTAATAACATTATTAGTAGTAGTTTCACTTTTTCTATCAAATAGGTTTCTATTATACACTCTCTTGTAAATAAAAAGAATTTATTTAAATTTTCTATATAAAAGTTATTTATTAATCAGTTTTCTAATATAAAGTATTATATTAATATAATTATACTATAGTAATTATAAAGTATAATAATATTAATAAAGTATAAATTATTGTTTTATTTAATTAAATTAACTAAGTAAAGTATCACAAAGCTAGCCTATAACATTCTAGCACTACATTAACTACCTTATATACCATGCCCAAAGCACAACAATCACATGCAACTATACGTATACGCGTACACGGACTAACCTACCAAGGCCCTCGCCCATATAGCCAATCCTCCACGAACACCTTCCTTTCTTCTTCTCTGTACAATAATATATATCTTACCTTATACCCAATAATACTTCGCCCTATAATAATTTATTATACTTTACTATTATACTACGCGTACTTAAAAGAGAAATTAATTAATCAATCGTAATCGTATACCGCGACCCTAAAAATTTAAACCCTTATCAATGGGATAAATATAAAATTCGACCTTAATATTACTAAATTCGAACTAAAAATCATTCAATTAAGTATCCAATCTTCTCTCCTCCTCTTACCTCCAAAACAATAACTATAAGAAATCACCGCCGTTATAATTAATCCAATAATCAATATCGGACATCCTAATTATTATAAATAACTTTATCGTAACTACCGCAATCGGATCTCTCCAAACCTCTAACCTCGCAAATTAAATAATTTATAATAACCTTATAAAAGTATTTACAAACCTTAATAATAATCCCTTCACTAACCTTCCTTCGACTTTAATTATAAAATACGCTCTCGCTCTTACGATTATTCCTATCTTCTACAATATAATTATCGCTTTAAATTATTTAATTCACAATAATATTATCGAAGCCCGCGACTACACTCAAAAAATTTAAAAAGAATTAAAAGAGTCCTAAAAAGAAATTGCTAAACTTGATAATAATTTAGCTACTACAACTCTCTAATACAAATTCAAAATTAATGAACTATATAAAAAAATTGCCACTTTAAAACAATCGTTCACCGACTTTAAGGCTAACACTAATATCGCTTTTTAAAAACAACGCAAAAAATATATTAAAACTATCAATAATTTTTGCGATTAATTAAAGTAAACTAACACTATTAACTTTACTTACGACCCGGCCCAAATCCCTAATAACCCTAGCTCCTTAAACGATTCCAATATATTAATTATAACTACCGGCAATAATTAGTCAGTATTATCCTATTCGTACGTCCTACTATTTAACGCCAAAGGTAATACCCTTTTAAAGCGTACAAAACGCTACCGCACCTAGTATATAAAGATTAAACTATATTCAATTAATAAGGCCGCTTACTTTGTATCTAAAGTTAAGTATTTTTTATATATCGCTAAATCCCTAGAAAGTACGCCCTTCTCCGCTATTAAATCGGACTTAACTACAATTTTCGAATACTCTACCAACAATACCAAATAGAAATAGAAAACCGCAATAGACCTTTTCGCCGAACTTAATACTAAATACGATAATGTCGACCTTACTATTTGCGCTTACTACGAATTAATCGAGCTAAATATAACTAAGGATATATATTAATAAATTTTCGAAAACTAATTCACTTTACTTATTAATTGTTATAAATTTAACGACACTATAAAAATCTATTACCTTCGTAATAAAATTACTAAGGAAGTCCGGACTGCTCTTATTGTCTAATACCCCCAACCTACCGATAATAATTATATAAAATAGTTTAAAACCGCCTAGGGCCTCGCCTAAAACTTCGAAAACAATATTTACCATAATAACCTCGCCAACCCCTTCTATAAACCGAAGACTACCTCCTCTACTTCTACTATAAATAAGCATATTAATTAAAGTAATACTGTTATAAATTTCAATAAAATATCTACTATTAATATTACCCTACGTAATATAATTTCTTAAGAGGTTTTTAATTACTATATATAAATAAATACTTATATTCGCTATAGCCATTAAAGTTACTTTTCAGTTATATCCGTACCAATATCAATTTTAAAAAAAAAGTCCGCCTATCCCGTAATAAAAGTAAAAGTCGCAAAGGAAGCAAAAGCAACAAAGGTAATAGTAAAGAAAGTAACGCTACTCCCTAATAAAACCAATATGGTTACAACTAATAATAATATAGTTAATACCGCCTAGCTAAAAATTATTAAATTAATACTATAAATATAACCTCCGCGGTTGCCCAAAACTACTAAAATACCCCAACCCCTACCTATCCAATCCCTACTTACTAATCCAACTTCATTAACCCCATCCAAAGTAATAAAAACGGCGTCGTCGGCTAATAAAGAAATATACAACCTCCAAACTAAATCGCAATTAAAAGTACGAATCTATATTATAAATACCCTAAGTTATTAAATCTCTCTATCTATTTATTTAACGGATTATATAAATTATACTATTTTACCCTAATCAATAGTAATTACACTATTCTTAATTTTATTAATAAATACTTCGTTTACTGTTATCAATTTCCTTATTACAAATTAAAAACACTAAAAATCTTCTACTTTGCTAATAGAAGCCTAACTAAAAGTAATATTACCTACTTTTCTAAACTAACGATATAAGTAAAACTCTATTACAAAATCATTAATTTATTAATATATAATTTAATAAAGGATAATCTAATTATTCTTAACTATCCTTAATTCGTTTACTACGTCCCAAGCATTTCCTAACCTTACAACTCCATATAATTCACCCTAATATATAAATTAAGAAATTATTTCCTAAAAAACGCCCCTAACTATATACGCCGTACCCCTTTAAAATTCGAAAGTAATTATATTATTCCTTTATTTAACGCACCGGGCACTTACCTAACTCCTATATATGAAAAAGCTTCCTATAAAGAGGTCTTGGACGAAAAAAAACTTACCTTCGAAAGGGAACCTAAATTCGATTATATATATAGCCCCCAAACTGACATCGTATACTATATTTCTATCTCCACGATTATAAAAAAATCCGCTTATTAAAAGTTTAATTGCTTTAAATACCGAATAACTAACTATTTAAATACTATACCTATCGGTAAAACCCCTAATAGATTAAGGTAAGCCTTAATATTTTTAACCGTACCTGGCTTTAAAACCCCACGTATTTCTCTAACTCCCTACCAAGTAACTAAAAATATCCGAACTAATAATGCTAATTATTGTATACCGGTCTACATCTATAGTATACCCTATAACCCTATTAACCCTAATAATATTAAAGAATTATTGGTAACGACTTTTAATTAATTAATTAAAAAGTATAAATTATAAATCATTTATATAATAAAGGCCCAAATAATAGAAAATATTGAAAGAATAAATAAGAAGGACTGAATTAAAATAAACGGAAAAGGAAACGTCCTAAACTTTAGAAGAATAAATAATAGAATATTTAAAAAAAATTAATAGAAGTATTAATAAGAAAAAAAAAGATATAAGTATTTATTTGGTAGTAATTTCTATAAATAAATTAATAGCTTAGCTGGGATTAGGGATAAAGAAACCCTCTACGCTATAAAAATCGCTAATTTAATACCGCTTTCGAAGATAAAGGGGAATTTCCTATATTACGAAACCGTTATTAACGAATATTTCGCAATAGATAGCGTATCCCTAGATAAAATTATATCTGAAAACGTAATGAAATTTTATAAGAAGGCTAATAAACTACTAAAAACTACTAAATAAATTAAAGTAAAATTCCCTTTTTAATACTAATACTAAATTAAAATGTTCAAATACCAAGGCGTTGAAATACTACTTCTAATATAGTCTTATAATTTCAAAATCGAATTCCGCCTGAGAACTACCCCGCTAATAGTTTAAGGCTGCTTATTTAACCCCAACGAACTAAATGTTATTAAAAATAAATTAACAATAATTTAACTAAAAGATTCATTCGGCTGTCCTAATTTAAGGCTTCGTTCTTAATCTTACTCGTTAAGAAACTAAAGGGCGGAATCCGCATTTATATTAATTATAAAAGTATTAATAATATAATCCTAAAATTCTACTACTTATTACTGCTAATTAAAGAAACTTTCGACGCTATCTACTGGGCTAAAAATTTTATTAAATTCGATATTATTATTACCTTTAACCGTATTTGCGTTAAATAAGGCTATAAATAACTAATTACTTTCATTACACAATTTAACTTATTTAAATCCCTCGTTGTACCATTTAATTTACGAAGCGCGCTAAATGCTTTCTAGAATTATATTAATAATATTTTATATAATATTCTGAATATTTATGCAACTGCTTACTTTAATAACGTCCTTATTTACTCTAACAATATTAAAGACTACGAATAGTATATTAATAATATCTTCGACCGCCTAGTATAAACCGGCCTTAATATTAATATTAATAAATACAAATTCTATATAATATATACAAAATACTTAGGTCTAATTATCACCCCGAAAGGTATCGAAATAAATCCGAAAAAAATTAAAATTATTACTAAATAGGTAGTTCCAAAATCTAAAAATTCCCCATAATTTTTCTTAAATCTCACGAATTTCTATCGGCGCTTTATATAAGATTTTTCAATAATAATAACCTTACTATATAAATTTACTAAGAAAAACGCCGCCTAAATTTAAACTAATACTTATTAACGGGCCTTTAACGTATTAAAAGAAACTTTTATAAAAAGCCCCGTTTTGAAAATCTATAATTAGACCAAAAAAACTGTTATCGAAACTAATACTTCAAACTAGGCTACAAGGAGTACCCTTTTTTAATATAAGGATAACGGAATACTATACCCCGTCGCCTACTTTTCAACTAAATATTCCTTGTAAAAGTATAACTATAATATCTATAATAAAGAATTCTTCGCCATTATTAAGTGCTAAAAGAATAGAAACTAAAATTCGAAAGCGCCTAATAACCTTTCAATATCCTTATAGATTACAAAAATCTATAAACTTTTATGACTAATAAATAACTTACTTAATATTATATATAATAGTCCTAATTCCTATCCTAGTTCAACTTCTTAATTAAATATATACTGGGTTCTAAAAACCTCTACCCGGACGTATTAAATTAGAAACTAAATAACCATCCTAATAATATAAAAAGTAATAAATTTACAACTAAGAAACGCCTGCTTTTAGACCTTTTATAATTCGAAAATAATTATTTCTCTAAAGAAGACCCCGTAGCGAATTTCTCCCTATACTTATTAAATATAAACAACCTTAATAATAAATTTATCGACGATTTAATCCGCATTAATTACAAAATATCTATCTTCTTATAAAAATTCATTTCTTATTTAATAAATAAAATACAATGCTAATAGCTACTAACTATTAAAAAGGTCTTTTATTGTACCTTCTCTAAATACTACGCCGTAAATAGTATTGTAAAATAGCATAATAAAATAATTATCGACCCCTACAATAAGGAACTCTAACGCCAACTAATTAATTGTTAATATAATTCCCCCAGCGCGGGCTACCCTAGCTGCAATATTATATATAGACTCCTATAATACGAATTTTATTAAAAGGGGATATATAACGACGTAAAAACCTTCTATAAAAATTACCTTCCTTATACAAAAATAAAATTATTTAAACGTAATTTTATTAAATATTTTAAATTTGTAGCTATATTGTGAGTAGTATAAAGAAACGTATTTATCGACTACGTTACCCTACTACTGGGAAGTACCTATTTTAATTAAACTTTTAAGTATATTGCTATCGTTGTCGACCACTTAATTAAAATACGGTATTATATTCCTACCGTAACCTTAGAGACGGAGGAATTTGCTAACCGCTTTATCGACTGTATTTATTCAATTTATAACCTACCTAATAGTATTCTATCTGATAGAGGCACCCAATTAGTATTACGTTTCTAATCCACCTTATATAAAAAACTATCGATTATTGCCAAATTAACGGACTGCTTCTAACGAATCTAAGACTTCGTTATTTAATAAACCCGTTGAACTTAAGAGTATTATAAAGATAATGCTAACAAAAAACGTATTGACTCTCCCAAATACTGCCCTAATAATATAGTACTATTAAATATAATAAACTTCACTAACGGCCGACCGTATTTAAAGTTCTATCTACGGTAGTGTCACGCGTGGCCAGGGATAGGTACGGGTGCAAGGACTGTACTACCCTAATGGCTAACTTGGACTAAAGACAAGAAGTTGAGGAAAGAAGGAAACCCCAAAAGGGAAGGCTAGATGGGAAGGACTGGGTTTTATACCCTGAACTCTGGGAGGGAGCCAGGCCAAGCCCAGAACCTGAACCATCTGAACCAAACCCGTGAATGGAAGCCACCCGTGAATGGAATCCATGACGACTGGTGGTGCCAGCCGTCACAGGTAGGAGAGTCCTTTCCGCGTTACCCGAGCGGAGAATTATATAATATACTTCATACTCCCAACTAATATAAAATATTTACCAGTATTCTATATCTCTATAGTACAACTATAAATTGGCAAAAACTTTCTCAGCCAAAATATATCTTCTAACGTAAAGGCAAATAATGGGCGCGTAATAATTAGGATAAATAATTATAAAGAATAAGAAGAATAAAATTTTAAAAAATTTATTGACTATACTTAATTTAACGGTAACTATCACTAATACTACCGTATCGAATAGAAGGGTAACCACTAACTGACTTAGGAACTTAAAGATAACGTTATTAATTACGAAAAAATATTCTAACACTTCTACTACGAATTCCCCAATAAACTTATACTGCCGGAAATCGAAATTATACTAACTAAACGAATTTTAATACCTACCGCTGCCGCTCTAATACCAATCTCTACTTTAAAACCGGTCGCCGTTCTAAAACTACTGGTACCCCCTAAACGCCGGTCTACTTGTATAACCCAACGTAAAACCGCCGCTGTCATTGATATAACGCAACTGTTACCCGATACGATTATAATTATAATAAGGCCGGAGAATAAGCTCATAGCGTATAAAGAGCGGGGATTAAAAATAGCGTTTGCGAAGATAGTAAAACATTTAATAAATATCTAATTTAATCGAATACTAAAAATGGAATTTATAAATTATAATAAAATATTAGAGGATTACGAGAAGGGTTTAAAATAAATAATTTAGAGTATCATTATATATATATATATAGATTCGAAACTACTAGAGCTTCTTTTAAGGGGGGATAGTATTATAAGACTAGCTTATAATATTCTAGTATTGTATTAACTATCTTATATACTATACTTAGAACACAATAGTTATGTATAGCTATACGTATATGCGTACACGGACTAGCCTACTAGGGCTCTCGCCTATATAGCCAATCTTCCACGCACACCTTCCTTTCCTCTCCTCCGCACAACAACGCATATCTTACCCTATACCTAATAGTACCTCGCCCTGTAATATAAAGATATGTTCCAAACTAATTCTTAATTAGTTTATGCTTATTATATTAAAGTTTAGTATTTGTATAGTACATTCTAAATGTATTAAGGTATAATTGTTCCAAACTAGTTCCCAACTAGTTTAGTAAAATCTTTTTATTTGTAACAATTGGAAATAGTTAAAATCAATTGTTAAGGCTTCTAAAGTCAGCTGGATTTTGCTTACGGTGTGGGGCGATACCCTTGTCATAGTCTTGGCGCTCCGATTAGGGGCCGAGGTCAGACCTATGTGTGAGGTGACCCGGGCACTCCCCCCCAGCTTTCTCGTACTTCTCTATATATCTACAGCAGGTTAGCCTAAAAAAAGTGCGGTTAGGGTGTTAGTGCTCTTTGCGGGCGTACCCTATACAAAGCTCCGTGCGCACTAACATTGCAATAGCGTACGGTCCGTCCTTCCCGCAAACTTACCGCAATAGAAATTGTTAGGCTTGATATTTATTTGCACTTTTCTGTTAAGCACCCCCTGAAATACGTAAATCTGCTGCACGCGTGCATCGCGGCGTACGTTCATCTCCATTTCTATCTGTTGTAACTTGGCCTCCCCGAATACTATTTAAAAATATGAATTCCTTTTTTCTATTTGCATTTCTATTTACACCTCCATTTATACTTCCATTTGCACTTCCATTCATTGCATTTTAAAAACATTAACTCCTTTTTTCCATTTGCACCTCCATTTGTACCTCCATTTGCACCTCTATTTAGTTATCTACCTTAAGGACCTTTATTTCACACCTCGATTTTAAAGCAGTGGGTTTCTCCCTACCTTTTAGCTACGGTGCAACCCAGTATCCAGCTTCTATACGGGCCACAACCCAGGATCCAGGACCGCATACAGAGCCGTACGCGGGCTGCAACCCAGAATCCAGCCTTACAGCCTCAGGGAAGGGTCGAGGCTACGCCGCCCCGAAGGGCCGTCGGCGTGCCTCCCCGAACACTAGTGGAGTTACTCATTCCCATTCGACATAAAGTGATTAGGGAGGGCACTTCATGGTCCTGCCCGGTAGACCGTACTAGATAAGAGTTGTGGCTCTAAAGGCACACCAGTATACAAATTGCTTCAACAACGGCAGTTAACCCGATGACTGTAATTTCATGAATGTAAACAACCCCCTTTCCTCATACACACACATACCGAACCTCAAAAGCCCTCCTCTCCCTTCGTTTCCCGTTGCCAACTTCCCATCATCCCATCCATCCCTCATAACATAAACTCATAATCATCCATAAGCCTACAACTTCCCCCCATCCCCATCCCCTTACTGCGCAGCAGCGAACAAACTCATATAAACCCCCCACGCAATGCCCGCCAGATTCCCCGCCAGACTCCTCGCAGCCACCGTCTTCAACACGGCAAAATTGACAATACTCACAAACGGCCAAAACTTCCAGCTCGCCACCAGCAAACTCCAAAACTCCCGCTTCGACTCCTCCCAGACCCAGTTCCAGTTGACGGAGTGATACTGGATCGCGTTGCCCCTTTTGATGCCGTCCATCAAAAACCAGAAGCTGTTATCTGCCCCAGAACCGAATGAAGAGGTGGCCCGGTGCTGCATAGCCGCTTGCGTGCCGTGCATGAACATGCTGAACAGCAAAGTGTTGACGGCTGCTCCCACGGTTTGATCGAGGAGCCATTTGATGAAGGTGTTGCCTTTGTTGAGGGCGGGTT
This sequence comes from Neurospora tetraspora, assembly GCF_033439725.1. NCBI lineage: Eukaryota > Fungi > Ascomycota > Sordariomycetes > Sordariales > Sordariaceae > Neurospora > Neurospora tetraspora. The sequence continues at coordinate 4,755,781 of NW_026944383.1, forward strand.
CGACGAGCGTGCCGAGGGAGGCGGAGTCGTCGAGAGACTTTTCGTCGGAGGCGGAGGCGGAGCGGATGGCGGAGGTGGTGGGGGAGATGTGGTGGGAGGGGAAGGTGGTTTCGAGGAGTTCTTGCCTTTGGGGGAGTGTTAGATTGTGATAAATGATATTTCTTGATGCAGAGGGGTGAGGGATCGATCTCCGGAGTAGTAGTTGACCACTTCACGTCCCCCGTCCATCAACGAACTCGGAACTTACCACAGAAAATTGGGAGGCGTGGAAATCACACCAAAGAGGAAGAACTGGAATACAGGTACCCAGTCGATCACCAAAGGCGTCTGATAAGCAGAATCAAAAGTTGTCAGCATCGATATCTCTATGCATGGTGCATTACGTCATCGCTTCCGTGATGAACGTGAGCCATGGAGAAGGAGTTCACATACACCATCTTTGTAGGCACTGATGGCCTGGGCGAGAACGTTTGATATTCCCGCAATGACTGACGCTTGTAGCGTGGCTTTGACGATAGGCGATAGCTCGTTATCATCTTTCTTTGCGGGAGCTGCTGCCTTGGGCATTTTGAGATTGAGGAGGTTCCTGCTGTTTGATGAGTTCAGTAGAGGTATGCGGATCACTTTTGAGGATAGTATTGATTTCGAGGATAGCGAAATGGAATATGTGTAAGATGTGAGAGGCAAGAATATTAGTTGTGAAAAATAGATGTGGCTTTTGGGAGGAGGAGGAAACTAATAAAGCTGTAGCCAAGGGGACGACTAGCATAGCGCCAGATGCCCCACCGATTGGGCAACACAACAGAAAACCGGATGAGATAAAAAGACAACAACGAACTTACCCAACCGATCACGAGAAAGAACGCAGCTCGGCCAATGACTTCAAACATGAGGAATATGATATTAAGGAACAGACAAAGATATTTGATCATTTTGGCGAGAAAAAGATGGCAAACAGCTTGAAGTCAGTACAGGTGTCCACGACTATAGCTCAACCCATCGCGTCGATGAGATGGGGGTTGCTCGCCTATTAGTATACGAACCAACAGCTGACGAACTCGGAGACGTCCTATCAAGCGAAATGCTGTGCTCGACTATAGCCATGCCCATTTAGGTAGGTACGCCCAGGTATTTGGTTTAATGTTATCTATGTTAGATATTCGGGGTTGTCTTATCGGTCTCCCCCTTTCCATTACATGAATGTGGTGACACCCCGGTTATATCCGGCGTGGTACCTAACCTCGTTGGTAAGTGACCGAGACCTCTTTTGGACTATTCTACCGACTCTCATTTGAGATCTGCATACGCCCGCACCGTCACTCATTATCATACTAGCTGTGAATGGCTGAAGCCGTGGTGACCATATATGCCATGCATCACCCGTTATGCCGAGGCTCCTTCTTGTCCCCCAGCAATTATTTTTTCGATATTTTGTCTATACCCTCATTAGTCCGCCGAACCTCCAATTCATGGACGGCTCAGAATCCACATGAAAAAGAGCTGCACGATGTAGGCGTAGAAGAAGAGGAACTGGAGCCTCTGCGATCTCTTTGCCCGACCCTCGGTGGGCATAGTTTGCATAGGACCCTGGGCGTTGTTGTTGTTCTCGGGAAGAAGAACGTATTTCAAGGAGCGCATCTAATGAACGTAGGTCAGTTAGCGATCCCATCCCGAAAACGAACTGCAGGGCATCATACCAAGAAGAGAGCGTTCGCGAAGAAAGTGTAACCAAAGACAGTCCAGCCGATCACACCACCGGTTCCCTTGCCGCCATTGACAATCTCGGCAAGAGAGATGGTGACAATAACGCCAACAAACTTGTACCCAGAGTAAGCGACGAGGTCCAAGAGCTGCGATTCGTTGGAGATGCTCAGGAGGTAGCATCCCAGCTTCAAGCCCAGGATCTCAACAATAACCACCACTAGCGCAGTTGTCGCAATGTATCCGAACAATTCCGGCTGGAACTGACCGCGAAGACCGGCGATGAGGGTCTGGAGGAAGATGTAGGTGACCAGCGACATGACCGGGATATACATGTCGGGGCTGTTGATGTCGTCCCTGGGAGGCAGGTACCAGCCTTCCTGGCCGCCGGGGCTTACTGTCTGCTTGCGGGACCAGGGCTTGTGCCTCCAGGGAAACAGGACAAGGAATAGCTTGTTTATTACGTAGGAGTTGGTGACGTTAAAGTAGTGTTTAAGCGCCGAGACACTGACAAAGCGGTTGACCTGTAGCATCTCATATTAGCATGCGTCTCCCTCCGCGACAGGTAAACCGTAGCATCCTTACATTCTGCTCGAGGTATTCCTGTCCCTGCTTGAAAGCTGTCTGTCCGAACTGCGAGGCCAGCTGCGCGGCCGGGTCGTTTATGAAGTTTCCGTATTGGCCGAACATATTTCCTGACGGCGCCCGCCCTTGCTGCTGGTAAGGACTTCCATCATAGCCCGATTGGGGTTGCGACGTGGGCGGCGGAGGCGATCGTAGTTGGGGAACAGTTGAGACGTGTTGCGGGACAGGGTGGTGTAAAGGGGGCGATTGCCCGTAGCCGGATCGCTGCATTCTGTCGGTTGGTGTTGTATGAAGTGGAAGGGTGAGTTTGGGTATTAGTCGCGGTCCTAAGACTCTTTCCGCGGGTCGATTAGTATGGAATTCGTCTTGGTGCTAAGATGTCGGTATTGCGCGCTCGTGTTGGCTGATGTTGCGTGGCTTTGCGAGGCAGCTCTGGAGACGGGAGATGCGATGTGTTTCGTGGAATCTGGAGATGCTGTCATTACCAGATGGCCCGGACAGCAACACCCTCAGGCAGCTGGACGCCTGGACCCCGTAGACCCCCCTCGACCCCCCTCGACCCCCCAGCCGACAGCACAACCCCTTGCCGGCCTTGGCACTCGACCGCCTGCCGTGCCAATGGCCTGATGACATCTTATCGGCGCCCTATCCACCAACAAGTCCAACGGCCCCACCTAAGGTAGCTCGAGCGTGTTCCAGAAGCGCGGCGCCTGTCCCACGCCGATGCACCATTATGACAGTTTGGCTTCCACCTGCATTGCCCGAGTCTTGGTCTTGCTCGAAGCACTTCACTTCCGCCCCTTTTCCAACTTTTTACTCTTTCAATCCTCACACTCTCTTCCTCTTTGACACAATTCGCACTCCTTCAAACGCCAATTGACATCAAGGAGGTTATATACCAGCTTACCACTTCGAAACGGGGAACCTTCAGACGAACCATGTTGGACACTTTCGAGATCCTGACGACGTCAGGGGTGGTGTTGTGGTCAAGGACATACGCCGCCGTCAGTCCTGCTGTGGTCAACAACTTCATTTCCGACGTCTTCATCGAGGAGAAGAGCGCCGTTGCTGGTACCAAGGATGGCGCTTCTGCGTCGGCCAATCCGCCTTACAAATATGACCAACATACACTGCGCTGGTCGTTCGAGAAGGAACTGGGTATTATCTTTGTTGTATGCGCAACTCCTTCGCCTTGTGCTCTTTTCAACCCTTCACGGCCACTTGCTGACATCATGATTCGCAGGCGGTTTACAGATCACTCCTACACCTCTCATGGATCGACAAGCTCGTTGACAACATCCGGACCATCTTCGTGAACCTCTATGGCGACCAGCTCAAGAAGCCGAACGTTACGCTTATTCAATGCGCCAGATTCGATAACTACTTCGACCAACAACTGCAAGAGCTCGAGAAGACGGGCAGTAAATCAGATTCGAAAGACGTTCGCGCATTCCAAAATGAACCTTTGTCAGACGACTTGAGCGATATGCCCCCGCCGCTACCTGGCCTTGTCCGTGGCGGCCGTGTTCCGAGCAACAGCAATACAAGCAAGCAGGGCGATTCGGACTTCGATACATCGCCGAACGCATCGCGGCCCACCACTCCCGCTGTAGCAAGTCACCTTCTGGTGGCAAAGCCAGGTCCGGGAGGCAAGATGTCGAGAAGAGCGAGAAAGCTACAGAATACCAACTCTGCGCCCGCTTCTTCGGGGGATGAAGCGTCTGCCAAACGGGCCAAGGCCAAGGCCGCCAAGAAGGGAAGAAAATGGGATGCGGACGGCCTTGCTGACGAGGAGGATGATGTTCAACTCGACTTCTCCACCTCCAAAGCTACAAGTGATAGTGAAGGTGAAGCAGGAAGGCGGCCGGCCGTTGAAGAAGTAGATGCCTCAACATGGGGTTCGACCACAAAGGGAAAGTTTGTGCTCAGGGACCTGGGCGACGAGGTTCACTCGATTCTCGCGTCTGCGGAGGCCAAAAATTCCGCATCCAAGACCGATGCCCCAACTGGTCTGGTGGGAACAGGTCTGAGTGCTATTGGAGGTCTTTTCAGGAACGTAGTGGGTGGCAAGGTCTTGACTAAGGAGGATTTGGATAAGGCCATGAAGGGCATGGAAGAGCATTTGTTGAAGAAGAACGTCGCGCGCGAGGCTGCTGTGCGCCTCTGTGAAGGAGTTGAGAAGGAGCTTATTGGTGTCAAGACAGGAAGCTTCGAGAGTAAGTCCGGTTGTCTTGCCCTCCAATATGCAATGACAGAGAGCTGACAACATTGCCCAGGCATCAATACCAGGATACAAAAAGCCATGGAGGTCTCGTTGACCAAAATGCTTACGCCCACATCCTCGCTGGACCTTCTTCGCGAGATCGACTCGATCACATCACCACCAGCCACGTCTCTGCGCAAGGCGAGACCCTATGTCATGTCCATTGTTGGTGTCAACGGTGTCGGCAAATCGACCAACCTGTCAAAGATCTGCTTCTTCCTCTTGCAGAACAAGTACAAGGTGCTGATTGCGGCTGGTGACACCTTCCGCTCAGGCGCCGTTGAGCAGCTGGCGGTGCATGTGCGCAACCTCAAGGAACTCACACAAAGAGAAGGCGGCAAGGTTGAATTGTACCAAAAGGGATACGGCAAGGATGCCGCTGCGGTGGCCAAGGATGCCGTCGCATTTGCTGCCCAGGAGGGCTTCGACGTGGTGTTGATTGACACAGCCGGTCGTAGGCACAACGACCAGCGGCTAATGTCTTCGCTTGAGAAGTTTGCCAAGTTTGCGCAACCTGACAAGATCCTGATGGTTGGCGAGGTAAGAAGCATTCTATTCTGCACTATGAGCTATTTTTGCACATATTGTTTCTCTGATACTGACCCTCTGGCTTCGCAACAGGCACTCGTCGGTACCGATTCCGTGGCTCAGGCCAAGAACTTCAACGCCTCGTTCGGAGCTGGCCGAACTTTGGACGGGTTTATCATCTCCAAGTGCGATACAGTAGGAGATATGGTGGGCACAATTGTCAGCATTGTTCACGCCACGAACGTTCCTGTTTTGTTCGTGGGAGTTGGACAGCATTATTCGGACCTCAGGAACTTTTCTGTCAAGTGGGCAGTCGAGAAGCTGTTGAGCAGCGCATAAACTGCGTAGCCGGCCGTTCGGGGGGACTATATCAATTTGTATAGCAGATCATTCTTTGTACATGGCTCTTGGAATATCCACCATGGATAACCGCATATCCAGTCGGCAGTATTAATCGATATAATTCATCACAATCATCATTGAAATGTAATGTTCGAACTTCCTTCGTTGAGAGCTACTGTGGAGAACTATTGAGTGCTGTCAAACGCCCCTGAACCCCTTTTCATGATAGGCTTGGCATAAACAACTGCTGCCTTTGTGAGAAAAGTCCCTTGCACGTGACCACCCGTTTAGCCCCGCCTCGCGTTTGTCCGAGTCGCGTTTCTAGTCTGCGTCCACTAACATCCCACCTTATCACATATCTCGGTTGCAGAACCCAACTTCTTTCCTCTGACGATTCCACAAGACCCATTGGCGTCTTCGATCGTACCTTGGTCCTAGTCCTAGGTTGTCGCCGTCATCGATTTCCACCAAAGATGTCGATTGAAAATGGCGTCCGGAGGACATGGCAAAACAGTCAAGGGAGGCGCCCTTGAGGAGAGCTTCACCGAGGATGTCCAAACCCAGCCCGGCTCAGCACCGCCTCCGTCCACTCTAGCCGCGGAGCTTGTCGAAGGCCTCCCGAACAAATCTCGACGCACGAAACCCGACGAGATCACCGAGATCAAGCGATTGTGCACCATTATCGAGAAGGAAAAAGACAAGGCCGGTTCGGATCTGGAAAAAACACACGAAGAACGACTTGCGTACAATCACATCCTCTTCTATGTCTGCGCCGGACCTGTTCTTGATGTCGTCAAAACCGATGACCCGTTCGCGGATTTCGCCCGCTTGCAGCTTAAGGCCCAGAACACCATTAGTCTTCTCAAGCTTGCCGTCCAGGAGACCCCGGATGTGCTGAACCGGACTACTGATGGGAATGAGTTCTTCTTACGCGGCCCGGAACCGCTGTGGCTATGGTTCCAGCCCAGGTTGCTCGCGCTTCTGGGTCGTGCTAAGCTGCTGGGTATTACATCTGCCATTGAGGACTTCTTCCACCTTACTTTGCAAACCGTTGCTGAACATGTGCCCCTCTGGGATCTTGGCCCACTCTTGCTTCAGTATTTTCAAGCAAGCTTGCGCGGTAAGCATTAGCGACGAGTCCCAACTGGTCATGTAGACTAATCGCTAATGTCAATGTAATGCGCCAGCCATACTCGAGCATTTCCAATCGAGCCCGCTTGCCGACATAAAGGCACGAAACTCTACCCTCGACATTCAACTTCCGCCGGACACGTTTCTTCGAGCCCTGGACCTCGATGATGCAAATACTCCCTCCAAGCTCTTCTATACCATTCGGGATTCCGAACATGCTATCCGCCACGCCATCAGCATTTTCCACATCCTCAAGACATCCATTCTGCCCGTGGGGGGTGCTGAGCCTCCGTTACTATACCGCGAAAACATTGCTTGGATGATGGATTTGTTTCAGCCGCTTTTCTCTGTTTTAGTCGACTGGTCGACACAACTGAAGATGAGTCTAGCGCCCTATGTTCAGACAGCTATTGACCTAGCAGAAGCCGCGGACGACACACTGCGCCCAAAAGCGGTATCTGCCCTTGCGTTGATATGCGGCGAGGTATTTGATAGGTCCGAGCAATATCTTGGCGAAGACGAGTTTGGGCTGGCTATGAGAAAGACCCTCTCTTTGGCTTTGCTCCATCTCGTCAAGGAAGCAGATAACCACAGGTCTTTGATGCAGTTAATCGAATCCCGAGTTGTTATTCCTGCCGTCAATTTCACTACAGCTAACCTCCCTAATTCAGATTTATGGGTTGGTACCCCAGGAATGTCACCTTTTGATTTAATTGACGCTAACATCCATTTCAGAGATCAGCCATTTTCCTCCAGCAGGCAGTGTCTGCGGAGGCTTCTTCTTGCCAAGTTCTTGAAGAACTTAATTCTAGTAAATTCATTGACGTCACCCTTCGCCAGCAAGTCGAACAGTTGGGCTTCGATTCCGTTGTCGAGGACGCTGAACCAGCTCCTAAACGAAGGAAACTTGTGGAGCACCAAGCAATATCAGCCGACATTGTCGAAGAAATATGCCGTGTTGCTAACCTGCCAATCTCTGAAGACATCTCGTCTCTAGAAGATAGCCTAATGTGAGTTGGCCGAGTAGAAGGCAGGCCTTGCTTCTTTTCATACTAACAAATATAGTGATGCTTTTCCCAAGCTGACAGCACTTCGACAATGCCGAGTCATTGAGCTCATTTCCTTTGTCCCGTGCGCTACCGATAATACACTGGGACTCGAAGAAGATGGTTCGGACTCTTCGGCCCCCTCATCGGCCTCTTTAGAATGTTCCCATTGCTCCATATTCGGATATTCAGCTTTTACGCAGGCATGTGACGATGTCGTTACAAAGACCACTGCCTACAAGATCCTGGAGAAGCTTATCAAGAGTCCCAGTTTCCGTGAGTCTAGGCGCCCTCGTGTGTACGCGATGGTGCGTCTACAACGCATGTTGCGGCATACCGTCCTTCCTGAGTTCCGCGATCTGGAACAGTCGGTACTTGGACAGTGGTGTGTGCAGTCACTACGCAGCTCTATACGAGAGCTTCGTATTGGTGCTGGTCGGGCACTTGCCGTCCTGTTAGACGAGCCGGATGCTCCTGGATTTGACCGTACTATCGCCAGATGGAACCGAAACAATGTCCTTGATATTCTCAAGTTAATCACCAACGAGGACGCTCTTCATTTGCACGAAACATGCATACTGGCTTGGGGTCAAGCAGGAAGAGTTGTATCTGCCGACCACCTTAACCTGATTCTGATCAAGCTCGTTGAGTATCTGGGATACAACAACTCCGTCGTGTCTGCTATGGCTGTTAACGAAATTCTCAACATTGCAACCTATCGTGGAATAACGCCCTTGGAGCTATTTGCGCCATACTGGGAGAACATGGCGGTTCTGGTGGTCAAGGACTTGGTTTCGGCACCGCAGACCACGAGGTTGGTTGCAGAAACTTTGCAGCTCAGCATCCAAGAACTTCTTTGCCTGTTACAGAAACACGCTCTTCCATGGTTGGTATTGGCGAAGAACCTAGGTGTAGTCAAGAAAATCGCCAAAGCCCGGGGTGATGAGTCAACATGGCGATCATGCACTGACAGCGTCAACTTCCCCTCGATCGTTGCTCTTCTCTTGATCCAGGATGTCCCGGACGTCGAAGAACATGCAATGGCACTGCTCTGCGCGATCTCCCCCAAATTCAAGGAACTCAACCCCGATGAGCTCAACCCCAATGAGAAACGGCCGGCGTCTGTACGCGATCAACTCGCCGAGATCTTGGGATCTGACCCGTTGGGAATATTATTCGAGCTTTTCAAAGCCAGTGGCGGGGCTGACGAAAACAAAAAGGCACTAGTACGTTTTGTGCACTGATATATAGAAACCGAAGGCTAACAATACGCAGATAGGCAAAGGTCTCAGTACCTTGGCAACTCTGATCTCACCTACAAAAGAGAAGGGAGCCGAGCCACCGCATATCATCGAGCGCTTCTTAGGAAATTATACACTCGGGCTGGTAGGGCGACTCAGTGAACGAATAACAGATATCGATGCTCCTATCCCAGATAGACGACGATGCCTCAGAGCAATGGAAGAAATGATCAGAGTTTGTCGATCATCTGTATCAACCGCTCGGTCACAGGTATGCTACTCTGAATCAGTGACTCCGGCCTGGAAACACGTATACTCACCGCGCTCTTCTCATAGATATCGGCATGTTTACTTTCTGCACTAGGCTGCGACGAGCTTCGTTCTGATGCCTTTTCGTGCTGGTCGGTCATGCTTATGAACATGGACGAGACGGATGTGCCAAACTTACTTGACACCACGCTCTGGGTGATCACACATCATTGGACATGCTTTGACGACAGTACCAAGCAACAGGCTCAAGAAGTCCTCGACGCCCTTTATAAGACTAATGGGCATGATCTCGTGAAGGCAACGGCCTCGATGACGACTTTCAATCATCTCCCTGACTTGGCTGAACACCGCAAGCGTTTGGATCTTCTGCCGGGGTCTGAATTTACTCGTCAAGACCTTTTCCGCACGTTTCGCCGACGACTGAGACACGAGCATCCAGGTGTTATTGAACAAGCTTTGACCGAGCTCCTCGAGTTATTGCGGCAACATCAAGACTATATCCAAGCATCCGCTCTCACTGAACAACCCAAATCGTTCATTCCGGGACTTACACGCTCCGTTCTTGATTGTGCAGCCAAGTACAATGGTTGGCAGCCTGGGATCATGCGCCTCTGCGCCGAATGCATGGGTATCATTGGGTGCCTTGACTCGAACCGCATGGAGAGCAATCGAGAACAGAAGCGGTTTGTCGTCAGTTACAACTTCTTGGATGTTAAAGAAACAGCGGACTTTGTGTGTTTCATGCTGGAGAACGTTCTCGTCAAGGCTTTCCTTTCAACTACAGACACGAAGTTCCTGAGCTTCCTTTCGTATGCGATGCAGGAGCTCCTGGCCAAAACGGGCATCAAGATCGCTTACCAAACTCAGGGACAGGGCCACCACGAGACATTATACAAGAGATGGCGGAGTTTCAATGATATAACCAAGGAGATTTTAACGCCATTTCTGACATCCGATTTTATCGTTTCGTCTAGCATGACTGGGCAGGACACCAAATACCCGGTTTTCCACCCCCAGAAATCATATGAGAGTTGGCTCAAAACGTTTGTTCTCGATCTTCTTCGCAACCCACAGAACTCTAACAGTCAGATTCTCTTTCCACCTCTCTGTCGACTTATTAAGGTCCAGGATCTTTGTGTCAGCGAGTTCCTGTTGCCTTACGTGGTGCTACACGCCGTTATTGGGGGAGAGCACTCTTCCCAGAAACCAAATGACACCCAGATGCTCGAGGGTGAGGATGGGCCATCCACCGCCGAGGCCCGCGACGACAAGACAAACGGTTCGGAATGGAGGGAGAAGGTAATGGCTGAGCTTAAGACCATTTTGGAGTATCAACCACCGGAAACCGCCACACATTCCGAGAAAGAGGAAGTCAAGCTTTGCTACGAGGTACGTACATGTTCTCATGACTGTCTTTTACTGTTACTGACCAAACTAGGCCGTGTTCCGGATTCTTGACTACTTCAAAAACTGGCTACACGTCAAAAAGTCCCAGCCAGCACCTAAAGAGAAAGATGCGATGTGGTGTCCATTGGTTGAGGAGGTGCTTTCTTCCCTTGATCCGGAACTTGTTGCTCGACGAGCGATCGACTGTGGGCAATATGCTCGCGCTCTTTTGTTCCTAGAGCCACACATTGAAAGTCGCAGACACCAGGCTATAGGTGACGAAGCAACTCGTCTCATGCGATCGGTGCACGACATCTATACCCAGATCGACGATCCTGATGGGCTAGATGGTATATCCGCGTGCATGAAAGACCTTGGGTTTAAGGAGCAGGCTCTCAGCCATCGTAAGGCCGGCCGATGGACCGCTGCGCAGACCTGGTACGAGATACAGCTGGCTGAATCGCCGGATGATGTCAATCTTCAGCTCGACCTCTTGACCTGCCTGGAGGAATCAGGCCAGTATGGTGAGTGACCTCTGATATCTTTGAATTGATGATACGGAGCTGACATTGCGTCCAGACAATCTTCTGAGCTTTGCTGAAGGAATCGAGAAAACACCAAGCAGTCTGGGTAAGGTAATGCCTTTTGTTCTCGAGGCGTCGTGGGCAACGGGCAGATGGCAGATAATGGAGAAGTATCTACGGTCGTACACTGAGGGCGACGTAACCGATATCTTCAACCTCGGTATCGCTGATGCCCTGCTCTGTCTCAAGGAAGGTGACGGAGCAAGGTTCGAAGAACTTTTGCAGGCAATGCGGGACAAGGTGGCCGGCTCCATGACCTTTTCAGCGACATCATCGTTCAGAACCTGCCATGACGTGATGCTGAAGTGTCACGTTCTGGCGGATCTTGAGATGATTGCCAATGCGGAGCCAATCGAGGGTGAAGGCCATGAGCCTCTTATGAAGGCTCTAGAACGTCGCTTGGAGGTACTCGGTGCCTATGTCAGCGACAAGCAGTATGTGCTTGGGGTAAGGAAAGCAGCGATGGAACTAATGAGGTATGTGTCTTGTTTGATCCCTGAACTTATCGAGCTCGTTTCTGATGATTCACTAGGCCGAAATTCGGAGACGAAGAGATATCCTCGTCATGGCTGGCCACTGCTCGCTTGGCTAGAAAGTCTGGCTCGACTCATCAGTCTTTCAACGCAGTGCTACGTGCGCAGCAGCTTGGAGATAGCTCTGCAGTCATAGAGTACGCCAAGCTGTTCTACAAGGACGGCCAGCACCGCAAGGCGATCCAGCTATTGCAACGCGCCATCGACGACGACCTCTTCAACAACGATAGCATGATGGTGATAGATACCCCGACATCTAGTAAGAGCCAGGAGTCTCATCGCAATCTACTGAAAGCCAGAGCCCACTTGCTTCTTGCTAAGTGGCTCGATTCAACCGGCCAAACTCACGCTGGCGCTTTACGCTCAAAGTTTCAAGAAGCTGCCAAAACCCACCCGCAATGGGAGAAGGGACACTACTACCTTGGGCGTCACTACAAGAAGGTTTTGGAGTCCGAAAAGGCGCTCAGCCCGGATGATCAAAGCGACGCATATTTGACCGGCGAGACTGCCAAGTTGGTTATAGAGAATTATCTGCGCTCACTCAACTTTGGGACAAAGTACGTGCACCAAACCTTGCCACGAATTCTCACCCTATGGCTCGAACTCGGGACTCAAGTCGATGCACCGTCACTGGGCAGGGTGACCTTGTCCGCGGAGCTACAATCACGTCGGAGGACCATTCTCCATGAGCTGTATAAGCATTTCAACAAGCATCTACCCAAGATGCCAGCTTACATATTCTACACGGCTTTGCCGCAAATTGTGGCTAGAATAGCCCATCCGAACAACGATGTATTCAAGGTTCTGGAGCAGATGATCATCAAGGTGGTGGAAGCACACCCCCGACAGGCTATCTGGAGTCTTTTCTCCTTTATGACCGGGCGCATGAACAGCGCTAGACGACACAGAGGGCACAAAGTTCTGGACGACCTCAGAGCCATCGAGAGAAAAGTCGATAAGACGGGCTACGATCTAAGGCAGTTGCTCAAAATGGGCGAGAAGCTTGCCGAACAGCTCCTTTTGGCATGCAACAAGGGAGATTTCCAGAGCAATAGGACGGTACGAGCGAGTATCACGAGGGACTTGAACTTCAACCACAAATGCACGCCGTGTCCGCTGGTGGTGCCGATAGAAACGTGCCTCACCGCGACATTGCCGACCTTGACGGACAACATCAGGAAACACGGGGCATTTTCCGGGGACGTCATCACCATTGATGGATTCCTTGATGATGTGCTTGTGCTGGGATCTCTAGCGAAGCCGCGCAAATTGACGGCACGCGGATCGAATGGGCAGCTCTACGGTCTCTTGATTAAACCGAAGGATGATCTCCGCACCGACCAACGCCTCATGGAGTTCAATGGATTGATCAACCGGTCGTTGAAGCGCGATACTGAATCCAGCAAACGGCAGCTCTACATCAGGACGTACGCCGTCACGCCTTTGAACGAGGAGTGCGGCATCATCGAATGGGTTGACGGTCTGAAAACCCTCCGCGATATCCTCCTGGGCATCTACAAGACACGGAACATCACACCCAACTACGGGCAAATCGCAGAGCTGATGAAGCAGGCGTGCACGTCCGACGACAATCTCCATCTCTGGTCCGAAACCGTACTCGGCATGTTCCCCGACGTGCTACCGGAATGGTTCATCTCGCAATTCCCCGACCCATCAGCCTGGTTTGCCGCCCGACTGCGGTACACGCGCTCCTGCGCCGTCATGTCCATGGTCGGCACGATCCTCGGCCTCGGCGACCGGCACGGTGAAAACGTGCTGCTAGAGGAAGGCAACGGCGGCGTCTTCCACGTCGACTTCAACTGTCTCTTCGACAAGGGCCTGACTTTCGCCCAGCCGGAAAAGGTGCCCTTCCGGCTGACGCACAACATGATCGCGGCCATGGGCATCTACCGCTACGAAGGCCCCTTCCGGAACTGCAGCGAGCTGACGCTCAAGGTGCTGAGGCAGCAGGAGGAGACGCTGATGACGATCTTGGAGGCGTTTATCCATGACCCGACACTGGATCTGCAGAGGACCAAGAAGAGGAATCATGATGTGGTGAAGCTGAACCCGACGAGCGTGGTGGAGAGTATCAAGCGCAAGGTTAGGGGGCTGTTGCCGCATGAGAAGATCCCGTTGGGCGTGGAGGGTCAGGTGGAGGAGCTCATTAAGCAGGCGACTGATCCGAAGAACTTGGCTGCTATGTATATTGGATGGTGCCCGTTCTTGTAGTTTGGAGTTGTATGATATGGTACTGATACAGCGTATAGATAATAGACAGCGTAGTTGGAATGTTTGTTACCTGGACGGGAGTTGTTGATATCAGAAGCTCTTTTTGGCTGATAGCGCTACAATGAGGTGCTACAGTGCTACAGCGCTGGAAGGGCAAGTAGTACATATGTCAAGTGCAAAGGGGTGCCAACTCACCTGCTCCTTCCTTGTGTTTCTGATTGCACACCACTTGTGCCCTAATATTAACTGATTGTCTAAAATGATTGACGACAAAAATTTTTAACCTGGGCATTTCCTCACCGCAAACTACCTGTTTTGCACAAGTTCTGACGAGCATCATTTGTTGTTGGCGACGGTGACTTCGTTGGCATTTCTATCCTCTCTAGCAACCTTACCCACTAACTAGCAGAGAGAGAGGCAACGCTCACCCCCTGTACGCGGTAAAACCTATTCACCTCCCACTCCGCGCCAGAACATCCACCCACCCACCATATATCTGGGCCGTCTTGACAAGTCTTTCTCGCGTCCATTCCAAAGCAAACGCGGTTTTGACCCGTCGCAAACCCCGTCAAATACGCCAATTCACACCCAAAAAATATCGACTATACTTTCATCGCCGACGGGTATTGTTCGTCTTAAATTTTCCATCAAATCTCACTCCCAGCGCGTGAGGAAAACCCGGCCATCGCACCTTGTCTGTGCGCCCACCTGTCATCTTGTTACTTTGGTCATCCAACTTCCGAACAGACGACAACATACGCCTTCAAGATGTCTTACCGTATTGGTGAGTACATACTGCCTGAGATGAACTCGGATCATCTGGCCCTTTTCAAACTTTGTCCAATACCTGGACGGCTTTTTCACCTTCAAATTTCATAAGCGATGTGGTCAAGGTCGTTATCGATATGACATCAACACCACTCACTCCATCGAAAGAGCGAACACAAACACACAAACACGGCCAAACGGACAAGAGACAAAGACACCGCTTTCCCTCATTATTCCTCCTGCCCATATCTCCCCCTTATTTTCTCACCCATAGCCTCAATGAACATCCATCCCACTTGATCGATCACAACCGCTAACCCACCCTTCCAGAGGTCTCCAAGAACAACCGTGCCGGTTGCAAGGACTCGGTCTGCAAAGAGGAAGCAGTCAAGATCACCAAGGGCGAGCTCCGTCTCGGAGTATGGGTTGAGATCTATGATCATGGCGGCTGGCACTGGCGTCATTGGTAAGAAGAGAACTGAACTGGGCTTCGGTCACCAGTTGGCGGCCCTCGACCACCTTTTCGTTGGACTTCGTCATGGCTAATATGTGCTGTTTTATTTTTAGGGGTTGTGTCTCGGGACAGCAGATCGAGAATATGCGCGAGATGCTCGATAAGGACGGCTCTGGCGACTATCAGTGGGATATGCTTGACGGGTGGGAGGAGCTTGAGTGAGTTCTTCTTTCGGCATTAATCCATTCGGCGTTGACACCGATCAACTGACAGGATGCGCGTTCAGGGAGTTCCCCGTGCTGAGGGAGAAGGTTCAGCGGGTTATCACTCAGGGATACATTGACCCCGAGGACTTCAAGGGCGTGAGTATATCCAGTTACCAGGTCCCGGTTCAAGATGTGGTAGAATACCCTTTGCTGACTTTGCCTTTCCGCATCAAGGACCCCGAGATGAACATACTTGGCCAAAGAGGCATCCACGCCAAGACGAAGAAGGCTAAGGCGTCTGAGGACGGCGAGGAGGAGGTATGTTTATCCATCAATGCCCTAACTTTTTTACTTCCCGCTGACACATGATGCTTGCTTCCCAACAGGACGCCAAACCTGCTGCCAAAAAGCCCGCCGCTAAGCGTGGTCGCAAGAAGGCCGATGCCAACGAGGACGATGAGGCCGAGCCCCCTGCGAAGAAGGCCAAGAAGGCCGGAGGTAAGGCCGCGGCCGTTAAGAAGGAGGAAAGTGATGTCAAGGAGCAGGAAGAGGAGGAGGAGAAGCCTGTTGCTAAGGCCAAGGCCAAGCCTAGAGGCAAGAAGACAGCCGCCGCTGTCAAGAAGGAGGAAAGCGACGCCGAGGAGGCCGAAGAGGAGAAACCCGTCACGAAGGCTAAGGCAAAGGGCAAGAAGGCTGCTGCCGCCGTCAAGAAAGAGGAGAGCGATGCCGAGGAGGCCGAGGAGGAGAAACCCGTCACGAAGGCTAAGGCTAAGGCTAAGGGCAAGAAGGCTGCTGCCGCCGTCAAGAAAGAGGAGAGCGATGCCGAGGAGGCCGAGGAGGAGAAACCCGTCACGAAGGCTAAGGCTAAGGCTAAGGGCAAGAAGGCTGCTGCCGCCGTCAAGGAGGAAAGCGATGCCGAGGAGGCCGAGGAAGAGAAGCCCGCTACCAAGGCCAAGCCCAGAGGCAAGAAGGCCGCAGTGAAGAAGGAGGAGAGTGACGCCGAAGACGTCGCGGCTGTTGCTGAGGCCCCTGCCAAGGAGGAGGAGAATGACGAAGAAGAGGAGGCCAAGCCCGAACCTCCCGCCAAGAAGAAGGCCACCAGGGCTAGACCCCCGCGCGCAGCTCGCAAGGCCGCTATCAAGGAGGAGAGCAGCAGCGAGAAAGATGAAGATGAGGAAGAGGAGGAGGAGGGTGAGAAGGAGAAGGAAGTCCCGAAGAAGAAGGGCAAGGCTGCCGCTGCCGCCAAGGGCAAGGGCAAGAAGACCAAGAAGGCTCCTTCACCTGAACCTGAGTCTGAACCGGAGTATGCTCAGAAGACCGAGGAGGACAATGATGATGACAAGGATGTCAAGGGAGAGTCTGATGCGGAGGAGGTGGTGGAGGAGAAGCCTGCTCCGAAGGCAAAGAGGGGAGGCCGCAAGGCTGCTGCTGAGAAGCCGGCTGCTAAGAAGCGCGGTAAGAAGGCGTGAAAGGGTTGAAGAGCAGGAACGAAGGGGTTGATGTTATCTTTTCGGTGGTGAGCAGAAGCCGCCCTACTATCTATGCGAGGCTATGTTATGCGATGCGATGTGGTGCGCCGCGGCGCGGTGCCAAATGCCAGTTGTGGGATTGCATGAGGGCTCATAGCAATCTTCAAAATTGTTCAAGTCATAGAAGGGGTCTAATTTGGTATGTCAAAACTCGGCGCATTGAAAGGAGCGAGTTGTACTGAAAGTAGCGATAATCGTCATTCTACTTACAAATGGGTTAGTTACGCCTTCCCTCAACACCATCCATCCGTCTTGACGGATTCATTTAGAGATAATTTTTAGTATGAATTGTAGCGCTACTAGCTCGTCATTAATCTCGTTTCTATACATAATAAATTATTCAGTAGAGTTAGAGTTACTTCAAGAGCTTCGATGGATAGTCCATTCTGTACACATCGCTCGTCTCAAGCTCCATCTCCTTTCTGTCAGCGAGATGACGAAACATGACCAAAACAGGCCTTGAAAATCAGACAATTGCATGGCTGCGGCAAAGCACTTACCTGACTTGACTAAACCCTGAAACAGCACCTAGTGAGTGGTGGTGTCGGTATTGATGGTGTGGTGTGGTGTGGTGGTTTTGTATTTTGTTTGCGCTAGACTCTTGAATGAGACTATTCGAGCTAAGTTCGGAGCGGTTGCGTGATCTAACTTTAATAGAGGATGTGCGCAGTTGCGCGGTTCGTCTTCGAATAGACAGTCAGTCTGTTGACCGGCTGGAAAGTTGGTGGATGTCTTATGATAGCAATTACCGTCTTTGTGTGAGTGGAAGGATCATCACCAAATGGTTCGATACTTGTTGTGTATGAGAAATGTGTATGTAGTCCATGATGGTACGAAGGTTAAACTTGTCCTGTCTCCAGTTTTCAGAATACGAGGCTTTCTATCTATCTAGTTCCTTTCTTTAGTCTGTTTCATTCTTGATGCTACATACATATGGCAGGTATGGGCCCTAACACAGACGTGGTATGATAGTATATGTCAGCGCCGAGAATACGTAGGTACGTACGTTCCGTCACTGAACATGTGAAGAGTACATAATATTCAAGAGGGGGACGAGCATATAGAACATGGAAGATAGTCAAAAGTGGGAGGAGACGTATAGAACATGGGAGGATATAGTCGGCTATCACCTCTATAGTTGTTCTATCGTATTTGGCTGTTGCTCGGCGAGCTTTCTACAACGTGCGTGGAAGCAGAAGAAGAAGGAACATATCGAGGAGGTTGGCGTATTGTTTGCCTCCCTGATCAGATCGGAAACGGTCCGTTCTTATAAAACTTGATATCTCGGGAGTTCCTTTCGGTCGAGATATCCGAATCTGGTTGTTAGTTATGTACGGTGAATTCATCCGAACGCAAGGGAATGAGCAGAAAGAACGAGCGCAGGAACAATACCTCTACCGAGATGCACGATTGGGTCAATGGCACGAATGATAGCCATTTACTTGCAGGTCCAGGTTTAGTGTACCTACCGGTTAACGTTTTTGCCACTCTCAAGGGGTATTGCGTCTAAAAATGGCAGACGAGCAACCAAGACACGAGGCATGGCATGTGTCGGTTATGCTCATCATGCTTGTCAATAATATGCCGGCACACTTGATAGAAATCGTAGATCATCTCGAGTTCGAATCGAGTTCCTGATCATCTTTGCTACCGGCCTGTTTGAAGTGTCTTCCACCCCTGATCATCGACTATGAAGTAATGGGGCATTCTTACCGTACTTACACACAATACATAATTTTTCGTTGATGCCCAATCCAGCCAAAGCGATGATCCGGTGCTTGGAAGTTTGAAACCATCGAGACACTGACAGACCAGATAGATGCAAGCGGCTATCCTTAATTCTTTATCGATAGTAGGAGGCTCCGAAAGCCGTGCATCGAAAATTCTGCCTTGTGCTACAACGTTGATTGCCTGACCGAAATCTTATTGTATGAGGCTCTGGGAAGTAGTCGTTATGTTCTGTGTTTGTGTAGTAGCCGGTAGGCAGTCAGGCTCAACCGGTGGGTTTGTGGTTCCAAAGCACCGCTTTTCATATGATGCCATGTTTATGACTGGGAGATATTCTACGGGCAAGTGTAGTGTAACTGGCTCCGTGTTCCCTGGGAGTCATCCTCGCACCACGCTGGCGGTCAAGCAAGACGTTGATTCTTTTGTAAGGAAGAGCGACTGCGATGGTGATATCAGGAGGTGTGAATGTGATACCTTGGAACCTTTGCTTTCATTCGGATGACTGCATGTTTCTGGCTGTGATTCTGGCCAGCCCTATAACACAGTACCGTATACCCACTTGGACTATTCTATGTGTATTGCTCCCTTGGTCGAACAGCAGTCGGTCGATGAAATATAGATGATGCTAAAGTTCTTGTCCCGAAAAGCAAGTCTTGGGATTTCTTGTGATTTCTTGTGGTTTCTCGATGTCTCACTGGTCGGACTATTTTATCGTTCGAAGCTTCAAGCTGCATGATTGCGTCACAGGGTCACCCACAAACCCCGCTGGCACCGCTGAGTGCTGGCGACGCTGCCGCCGGCTGTTGAGATTTTCCGCTTCTTCAACTCCGTCTGGACCTCAGCCCGGATGTGCCCAAGACGATAACGGCGACGCCGACGGCATTGTTTTTTTCGCTTTCGCATCCCGAGAATTTGGTTCAGTGAAGACGGGATCAAAGCGCAAGGAGATGGGACGACTTCATCCGAACGGGTTCATTCTGAGATTTTGGTCCGATGTCGTGAGAATCCCGATCGGATGATTGGTAGATCATGGTTCGTGTGACGGGGGAGTCAAGGGAGGCCCGTGTAAACATGTGTACGAGGTGGTGAGCGGATGCGATGACGAAGATCACAAGCAAAGAGAAGATTTGACCTGTTTGATTTTCACGACTGTGAGTGGAAAGCAATGGACATGGTGGGGCAGGCTAAAACACATGGAGAGGGGACGGGAACGAATAAGGGAGGGGCAGTGGAGGGGAGCATGCCGTCGTAGGGACAAGCGGAAGGGCCGAGAAGGAGGGGCAGAACTGAAGCCGTCGTCTCATGAGCTTCAGCCCAGCCAGTAAGAGGCATTCATAGCCTGAAGCCCAGCGCGACTATTTGCTGACTAGATTTCTGAAATCCCGCGCTCTGTTTCCGTTGACGGAACCCCAAGACAGAGGAGCTATCACTATGCCGTGGAGTCGGCTGTCGACGGCCGCGGCCTGCCCGCCCGTGACGCCGTGGGTTCAAACCTCTTCAGAGCCTGTCGCGGCACAGCCCTCCTGCAGGACGACGTAAAGACGGAACTTGTGCTGTTGGGCGTTGCGGCTGGGCATGCAGTTATGCACTAAGAAGCAGCTAGTAAAGTGGCTGGTTATGATAGTTTTACCCGCTGCCAGTGGAAACAATTGTCGACTTTCCACTTCTCGAGCTTGACACATCCAAAGCCATTGTAAGGCGACGGCATCGCCAGCTCCGGGTCTCTACCCTTTTCGGTAAATGATGGTGACTGCCGGGTGGCTTTGCTGGTGGGAAGATTCTAGACTTTGAGGTTGACGGGACGAACCCAACGGCGCAAAACCATCGGCTATCGTGAGTTCCTGAGTAACGTAACCCGAGTGTAATCAAGTGCAATGTAATGTACCCCAAACCCGTCAACTCAATCCACAAACTTCAGTCTCACACTGACTAGTTCACTTGGTCTTCACTTCACCAACACCAAGCCCAGATAAACATACGACGCGGCATCACTTCTTTCATTGACATACGTGGTTGAATTTAAGCTTGTTGCGATGAAACTAGATATTGTCCCTGTTGTTGTTTCTAGGGGACCAGCCCCCTCAGATCTCATACAGCCCGGTACGTACCGTAATGACACTCCATTACACTATGTCGGGCCAGGGGTTGGTAAGTTTGGATGGAACTTGGGATGGCGCCTCGGCCTCACGGCAAGCGCTGAGCAGACGACACTAGGGCGCAAGGATGCAGCCTGTTGTATGGGATGGAGACCAAACTGCGCTTGAGCAGGCTCCAAGAAAAGGCACTGAATGGTTCCCCCCAGCACCTTCCCAGTTATGGTGGGATGATGACGTTGGTTTCGAGCCCAATTACACTCCCGGGCAATTGGCTGGACGTCCAATGTCTGGGCGGTTCCCAACCTCAACATGCTCAACCAGGGCAGTCATTATGGGAAAAAGAACATCAACATGGCCAGAAACTGGTCACAAACCGGGCCGGACCCTGAAACTTCGTCAGACCCAACTTTGCTTCGGTAATGTACTATCACGTATCATGCTACGCCCGGGTGTTTGTTCCACTGAGGAGGGAACGAGTTGGAGTGTGTGCCAGTCAGTTGCAGTCACTCCTCCCCGGTGTTGCTGCGCAATTCCAGAGTGGGTTTCGGGAGCCTTCTTCTCCATGCCCCTCCCGTCACTGCCTCCTTCCTTAAATGTGTTTGTCTACTTCTCCTCTCTCCGTATCCCGTTATCTCCAGTTTTTGTCCTTCAGACTGCAAGTTCATAAGCATCAAGAGGTCCTCGTTCTGCAGTCCTCTCAGCAGGTCATCAGAGTCTTCTCGTAGGTTCCCGTCAAGAACATAGGTACCCAGATCGGTCCTAACCGCAGCCCAACCACACGGATTCCAGGCCGACAGTCATCCATCACATCATCAGCTGAAGAAGGAACTTGGTAGCTTGCCAAGATCACGGTCACACGCCCACTCTCTTCCACTCGCCCACCCTGTCTGTCTAGTCCACTTCCTAGTCTCAGACCAACCCCGCCCTCACTCCCACCCTCTCTGTCCACGAGTTCCTTCTCCCGGCTTCCCCTCTTACTTAAACGTCAGGCTCTGCCACACTTCGCAGCCTAGAAGAAGGCTGGCTTGAGAAATTTTCATAACCCAGTCATCACCCCGCTGGCCTGAGATTCCAGACTTCACCTGGTCACACATCCTCTCTCGGTCCTTCACCGGCTGTTCATACCACCACCCAACTACAACACCAACAACCACAACAACCAACATCATACACTAGCGACCATGGCCAGCAGAAGCCGGGTCGAGTTCGACGACTACTACAGGGAGTCACCCCGCCGCGCTCCTAGCCGCGCTCCTAGCCGTGCTGCTAGCCGTGGCCCTCCTGTCCGCTACGCGGATGAGGATATCGATATTCACATCCATGAGCGTGACCGTACTCCCGCCTTCCTGCGTGACGACAGGCGCTCCGAAGCAGGCCAGCTGGTGCTGAGGCAGAGGGAGGTCGAGACTGTTGAGCGTCCCCGGCGAAGGTCACCCAGCCCTGTGCATATGCACGAGCGCATCGTCCACAGAGCTAGGAGTGTCAGCCCTGAACCCCGGAGACGCACTGAGGAGTCGGACATTCACATCCATACCGTCGACCGTGTCCGCGAGTCCAGCCGCCCTCCTGCTGACAGGATTCGCGCAAGCACCCGTATTGTCGAACGTCAGAGGAGCCCGTCTCCTCCCCGCATGGAGAGGCTTGAGATTCGGGAAACTCAGCGGGAACGCCAGCGACCTCGCTCCCCTTCGCCTGACCGGAACATCCGTGAGCACATTCGCATTGTTGAGAGAGAGAAGGAGCGTGAGCCCAGCCCGCCGCCTCAGCCTCAGCAGCCTCAGGTCATCAAGGGACCTGTCATTGAGAGAGAAGTCATCACTCACTACCGCGATATCGACCATGGTACGTTACTTCTCCAACCCATACTGCAGAATTCAAGCTTGCAGAACACTAACACATACAAGGCATGATCTCCGTGCGCCCACCATCTCGGCCTGCCTCCCCAGTTCGCCGCAAGCAGCCGCAACTTTCCGAGACCGAGATCGACATCTACACCTCTCGCAAGGACACCGAAATTGACATCCACAGGCACGCCTCTAAGAGCCGTGGCCGCTCTCAGGAGCGCCGCTCGCCCAGACACGCTTATGATGACGATCTCATGATCCACGCCGATGCCGGTCGCCTCCATGTCGACGTCGAGCGTCGCCGCAGCGTTTCCCGCAGTGGCGGCCGTCGTGCCCATTCGGAGGCTCCTCCCCACATTGACTTTGACGATGAGGCTAGGTACATCACGTCCAAGATCGACTCGAGGGGCCAGATGGGCGAGGCGTACAACGGTATCACCAAGGACTGGACCATCATTGATGTTCCTCCCGGAACCGAGCGCGTGCGGTTGGATGGTGCCGGTGGTGCCTCTGCCGAGGTCACATGGCAGAAGTACAGCGGAGTTAGGCGCTCCCAGTTCATCCCTGAGCGTGATGAGAGGAGTGTCGTTTCCGCGTCCTCTGCGTCTGACCGTGACTATGACCGTGAGCGCGACCGTGACGCCCGCGATAGCCGACTCAGCATTCAGATCTACAACGAGCGGGGCGGTGATGACCGGGAGAGGGTGACCGAAAGGATTACCGACAAGCGCATCAGCATCCACGGCTCGCAGAACCCCCGTCGTAGCGAGATGTGGACCGAGATCACCAAGGATCTCGTCACTCGTGAGGCTATTGAGGAGCTTGGTTATGACTACGAGGAAACTGAGTACTTCTTCTATATCATGCAGTACCTGCGCTATGTAAGTTGCCTTCCAGTTGAACTCATACTTTCTGGGCCAGTCACTAACCCAGTAAACAGGAGGATGTTCTTCGCTGCGTTCAGCTTTCCGACAAGATTCGCCAGGCTCGCAAGGACCGCATTCGCGAGATTCAGTGGGAGCGCGAGTACTCTCGCGATGACTACGATTTCCGCGATCACCACCACAACAACCAGAGCCACAGCCGCCATCGCTCGCGCGATGATCGCTGGGACGACGATCGCGAGCGTATCGTCGAGCACGAGGTCATCTATGACAGGCACAGCACGGTTGGGGGCAGGTACCGCTAAACTCTCACCTTTGATGCGGATTACGACTCGACTATAGACTTGGCACGTTATGTACGGGAAGGTAATACCAAGCGCGTTGGATGAAACGGTACTGCTTTTCATTCTATTACCATCTTATTCTGCTTATACACTATTTTTCCCTTGGTTTGGTTTTGGATGGTTCTTTTTGGTTAATCATGTTACCCCTCACGTCATGTCACGATGTATGTCATGTTTGGTTGTTATTTTGGATGGTAGATCTTATGACTTATGACGAAAAAGAAAAACATTACGCATGAAGATGATGAACAATTCATGCATGCGATGAATGTCAATGAGTCCCGCATTCAGAATGTTGGTTATACGTACGTTTCATAGCGGAAGGAGCGGGAGCAGGAGGGTGTAGTGGGTGGTGTTGTTCTTAGACCAACAAAGCATATACCTGAAGGTAGCACGCACGAATCTTTACGACGTTAATGATCAATTTGTGCCCATATCTTTGTGGACTGTCAGTGGCTTCCACGACTCTCCTAGTATTTCGTTTCATTTTCTGTTCCAGGCTAGTCATATTTGTACGAGCTGCCGTTCAGAACCTCGCACGTAGGTAATCATTTGTAACCTTGTCGTCGTTCGTGATACAGTATGACAGGCTGTACCCCGAGAGTCGATCAAGTAAACAAAGGGGGAAAGGGGGTGGCGAGTTATTTTCAGAACTTGGCCGTACCACCCTGGAGGTGTCAGTTGGCTGTAGAACCCTTCAGTTGGTTGAGATGACTGGTACTCGCTGTTCCGCGGACATGGAACCATGACATGAGCATGCTGCTACTAGGACTTTAGGCTGAGGCAGAAAGAAAACAAGAAGAAACCGTTTTGAAACCACATCGATGGAAAGAAGACTGCCATATTTTCCGGCTACGCAGTCCGGTACCGCACGCCGAAATAATGATTTGTCAAAAGATGTAAGGAAGGGGTAAAGTATTTATGTATGCATGTGTATCTATAACCGTAAGCCGTTAACCGATCTAGATAGACGGGTACGTTTCTCCCCGCTGTAGACCCAGCTTAGCCCTCTCTCTTGTGCTTCAGTCTTCAATCTTCAGTCTCATTCAGAGACAGTTTCGAGAAAAAATACGCTTCATTTGCGTCCAACATCCGCGTCCACTCCCGCCTTTGGTCCTCGACGTTGTCCATCAAACCCAACGGGCAATCCTCCTCACCGAAAAAGGCTTGCAACCAACCGCTGTACCACTCACGTATCCAAGTCCAAGTCAAAGTCAAAGTCCCAGATATGGAAGGTAATGGGTATGTCTCATCTTGAGCTTCCTAAGCAGACAACACCGACGACGACGATGGTCCATTTGCCAAGATGTGCTTGACGATGTCATCTAGACTGCCGCCAGTCTGACCGGCACCGGCGCCCAAAGCAGTCCACTTCCATTCATTGTGAACGCGCTTGCCGTCTTCCATGAAGTCTCCGGTGACGCGCAGCTCTGGCTCTGTTGCTGCTGCGTCGTCAACCCCATCACCTCCAGCATCGCCGCGGGTGTGGTTCGAGACAAAAGCAAACCGGACACCGAAAGTCTCGGTATCGTCGTCGACTAGACCGAGGTCATCTGGGTGGATGATCCAGGTTGTAGTATTAGTAGCAGAAGGAGTTGGGATTTCGCCGTTGTTGCCCTTATTCCCGCTGTTACGCATCTCCTGAACAAGAGGGTAATAATACATGGTCAGCGCGCGGGGCACCGCATTACTGAGATAGCGGACCAGCTCCTTGATATTCTCGTAGACCGAGTCGGTCTGGTTAGGCGGGAACGAGCTGGTGAGGTGGTTAGACTGCGGATGGAGGAGGTAGATGGAGAATCGGGTGCCGAAAACGGGGGATGGCTTGGCCAGGATGCGCAAGCGCGAGGCGGGCGTGATGGTCAAGTCGAATTGGACTTCGGAAGGGTGGAGGAGGGTGTTCATGAGCGCCTCGGAGGGCGGAGCGGTGGGGGAGCCCTTGTTGATGCTTTCGGTCATGCTGAAGGAGGATTGGATCCCTGCGGAGCGGAGAGCGGCGCAGAAGGCGGCTAGGAAGGTGGTGCAGTCTTCCAGTGTCTTTTCGTGTCTGTAGTAGGTGATGATGGGGAGGAGAAGGTTGTAGGGCGGCGGCGGACCCCTCACGGCGTTGGGCGCGGTCCGCTCAGAGCGCTTGAGCTGATTTTGCCTGTGAGCATTGCTCAGAAGGAGGTGGAGGGTGATCGAGGCCGTCTCGGCGTCGAGATTACCGGGTAGAGGTGCCCTGGAGGGATCTTGATCTTCCAAGCCCACCAGCTCGAAGGAGATGGACCGGTTTGGATCAAGAGCGCAGGTTACAGCCGACTGTTCTAGGCGGACATGGTGACCGTGCAGTGTGCGACCTTCCCGGTTGATTTCGTGCCATAGCTCTTGCGCAAATATGGTATTCCGTGCCTCTTTAACGCGATCGTCCAACGGAGCATGGTCGGGTAGGGGCCGAGGAAGAGGTGATCTTCCGATGACCTCCCCGTTGTGCAGAAGGGTGACCTGGAGACGTTCAGATCTGGAACCCATTCTCCCGTATTCCAGGCGGACCGAACCATCCTCAGCCCTTTTCAGAGGCGCAACGCTGTTGTTCTTGAACATGGGCGCAGCATTGGAGAAGCCAAACTTGACGGCCATGTCGTGCGGTTCTTGGGGTAGGCGGGCGGTTGACCAGCCCTTTTGGCTAACGGTCAAGACTTCCTGCCAGTATTTTGTCTCGGAGTTGATCTCTTGGCGAAGCCTGTTCGCAGCGGCAAGAGCAGTATCAGCTGCCTCGTTGAGGGCGACCAGTCGCTTGCCGATGGTGATCAGCTTGTTGTCGGCCACTCTACTCTGGGTCAGAGGAGTCGGCGCGTCGAGCTGGGTGGCGCCGATGGATCCGATCGGAACTTGACTTCGTAGCCATGGCGAAATAGAGACGGCGGCTTGAGTGGGGATTTCTTTGGAGAGAAGGAGCGAGATAAAGTCGAGGAAATTCGAGGACATCTGGATGGCCTGGCCGAGGTTCATGACGATGTTGTGGCGAGCAGCAA
The DNA here is from genome assembly GCF_033439725.1 of Neurospora tetraspora. Classification (NCBI taxonomy): domain Eukaryota; kingdom Fungi; phylum Ascomycota; class Sordariomycetes; order Sordariales; family Sordariaceae; genus Neurospora; species Neurospora tetraspora. The sequence goes on from NW_026944383.1 coordinate 4,782,490, forward strand.
TGATATCGGGTTTCTTGGAGTCGTCGTCGGCCTCCTGATCGGTAACCATTTCGACATCTTCGTGAATCCCATTGCGCTCGGCAATGACGTTCCTGCGCACTTCCTCTTCGTTGAGAGCTCGAAAACCGCCGGGCTCTGCGTTGACGCGTCGGATGAAGTCGGCGATTGTTTGGGGCCCTCTACTGTTTGGCGGCCGTGGCCGTAGGTTGAGAGGAGAATCCATTGTCCGTATAATGACTTCAAATATGCTGAATAAGTGTGGCCTGGCAAAGTATCGTTTCTGTCGTGGTTGTTTGCGTTGTAAGAAGCCATGCAGCTTGGTCAAGGCGACAGAGCTTCGCGGTTGGAAGCCGAGTGCCAGTGGAAGCTGCCTGCCGAATCACGGCGGGGACGCACAGACCACAGTATCCGTGCCGTTCCCGTTCAGTTGACCCCCACAGCAGGCTTTGGCTTCCGGGTCCTGTCAGAAAGCACGGCTAAGTAGATTGATTCAACGATAAAAATGGGTAAACCTCTATATTGTATGTATATCTAGGAAGAGTGTTGTGGAACCAGAATTGGGGGCTCCTAGAATATTAAGAGGGTTTGTAACCATTTAGGGAGGTTAGGAAGCTAATCCTCTTTCAAAACCCTCTCCTTACTAGCTGGATTTAACCCTCTAAATTAATATACCTCTCCAATTAAAGTCTTATAAAAACGAAACTGCCTAAGAAAAGAAACTATCCACATAACTATCCTAGGATTAATTTCCTTGTTAATTTCATCCAACTCAATATACTATATTACGTTCTCCCTATTCCTTAATTCCTTATCCTTCACTAAATCTATTCCTAATAGCCTTATAAACTCCTTATATTTCTCTATATCTAATACGTTCGTTAACCTATCTACAAGCATTTTTATAGTCTATAGGTACTTAATTTTAATTCTCTTAGTAAAACCTCCTATTTTACCTAATATTTATAAATATTTATATATTTAAACTTAATTACCAATTTAATAGCCTTTATAATTAACGCTCTAATTATCTATTAATTATTATAATTAAGCGTAGAGATAGGATTAACTAGCCTTATAATAAGATTTATAATTAGCCTCATCATAAAGATAACTTCCTTTACTATATTAATTATTACGAAAAATTCTATTTTTATTGTAGAAGTAATTATAGTAACCTATTTAGTAGCGCCCTAATAGATTAAATCGCTAAACGATTTAATGGTAAAACTTTATAAGCTCTTTCTATTTATAAAGTTATCGGCAAATAACGAATTTAAAATCATATGAAGAATATTATTTCTTTTAAAATAGAGCGCTATATTAATGGTTGCGTAGAAGTAATAAAGTACTTTATTTATAATTTTATAATAATTTAAATTAGGGTTATAATTATATTTAGAAAAATAGTTTGTAATAAAGGCAATGTTTAATCGAATAATAACGGCGGTATAAAATACTAATCCTATTTTAATTTAATAGAAATAAATTAAATAAGGGGAGGCTCTACTATAAGAAGCCAAAATTAGCTTGAGGCAAACTTGCCTCTCGCCCGACTTAATATAAATTAAGTCGAAGCAAGCTCGTATAACTATTATAACCCGATCCTATCTAAATTAAAGTAGGCTCGCCTATCTTTAATCGAGCAAATTAGGGACGATTTACAGCTACTATATATATTAGCTCAATTCGACTTATATAGGAATTAAGTTGGGATCTTATTCGGATTATTAATAAATTAATTACTATTATTATATTAAAGTCCAGTTTAATTATAACGCTTCGGGCTTTTTATAAATAATACCCAATTAATAGGCTTAAACTCATTAATTATACTATACAATTTTTATTTTTATTTTTATATATAAATCGCTAACCTACTATAAAATAGCCCGGCCTCGTACCTATATTACTAACTAATTATACCTTTAACATTTTATCGAATCTACCTTTAATTATATTCGATTTATCTAATTACGCGGTCTAACGCAACTTATGTTATATATTTAACTATTTATACGCGAATTTAAACGCGAAATAGTATTGAACAATATTAAATAATAATAAACGATAGTTTTAAACCCTAATAGGATTTTTATCTATTATTACTAATAATTAATTAAATATAATAATTAAAATAAAAATAATGAAATAATTTCGAAACGCTATATTACCCGCTTTTCCCCGATTTTAGTCTCTCGACTTCTATATCCCTAAAAGTTTATTTAAGATTATAATTAAATATATATAAAAATATAATGTACAATCGGTCGAATAGGTACCCCCGGTAAATAAATTTTTTAATTAAATTGAAAATTAAAATAAGTTTTTTGATAAATCCAAAAATAAATTAAAGTCCGAAGATTAAACTGGCTATAATTACGATAAATTATAAATTACGTTAAGTTACCCTACCGATTACCTTTTATAAATATTCGAATTTATTTAAATTAAAAACGAGCCCGAATTCGAAAATTATTCTACTCGGAATAATAAAACTATTTCTAATTAAACCGAATTTATTAAACGCGAATCTAATAAAGCCGACCCCTATACGGAATTGAAATTTTATAAGGCCAAATATAAATATTCAAAATTTAAAACCCTTTCGAGGGAGAAGTAGGGATTTTCGTCCTCTATTAATATTAACTCCTTAAAATTTAAAGCCCGACCCGAATTAAAAAGGACTAATTCTAATTAATTTGCTATTAAATCTTAGAAGTTTAAAGCCCAGCCCGAGCTAGAAAGAGCTAATTTTAATTAATCCGCTATTAAATTTTAAAAATTTAAAGCCCGACCTAAAGTAGAGAGGGTTAATTCTAGTTAATCCAAAATTAAATTCCTGAAATCTAAAATCCTATTCTAAGAAATTAAATTATAAAGTTCAGAAGATATAAATCCGCTATTACGTAATATAGAGTTTAACCTATTTTTATTAATAAACATTTAATAAAATATAGAAAATTCTATTCAATCGTTATTTTAATTTAATATTAAAATGTAATATATACCCGAATTACTATGAAGCACCTATACCTTCTTACTATTTTAAAATCTATTAATTAAGAAACGAGAATAATATAAATAAGCCTCTACCTTAATTTTATATATAGGGAATAATATTATAAATATATTGAATATATTTACTTTAAGTAAATTTAATTTACATAAAAGTAATAACGTTCTTATCGTTTTATTACTAAATTAGACTTTCGGAAATTAATTTATATTCATTTTATAAATAAGTCGGCTCTAAAATAAATCGCGCTACTTAAATCCTATATTAATTTCCAATATAATTTAATAAATTAAATATAGAAGAAGTTGCAAACTTATAGTTAGTAATTTAGAATTAAAAATATTTAATTCTAATTAAAAGTTTTAGTTTTATAGGAAGTAAAGGTAATCAAAAAGAAGAAAGAATTCCTTTATAACTTGATACTTTAACCGAATTAAGTAATTTATTTCGTTACTAACCCCTGATAGTAGAATTAATTTGGAACTCTAATAATAATTTTTTTAGCCGATTATAAGGAAATAACGATATTTTATTTACAAATATAATTAAAAATTAAAATTACCTTTTTTTTTCAATTTGGAAATATTAAAATTTAACCTCCGTAAATTAAATTCAATTTAAAGGTAATAACGCCCGAACTTAAAAAACAATTCTAACCGTATTTAATTAAAATTTATGAATAAGAATAATTAAACCTACTCTTAGTAAATATTAAATATATTTTATAAATTCTCTTAGTAAACCCCTTCCCTAAATTTCTAAACTAATTTAAATTCTTCCTTTTTTATTTTCGGGAATAAATTAATAAAGGCTATCTCTAATAAAATTACCAATTACGCCCGTTCTAATATCCCTACTACTTTAAATTCCTAAAATTATAATTAACATATTAAATTTACCTCCTGTTAGGGAATAAATTACAAAAGAAATAAAAATACTAAATTTTATACTACCGCCTTCAATTTAAAACCTTTTTCGAAAACGTTTCAAATATTAATAAAATTTTTTACAAACTATAATTAATAAGGCCATTATAATTATAATTAAAGAAATAAAATTATTAATTCAGCCCCGCTACCGAAATTCAATTTAAATAATATAATTACAATTATAGAAATCCTAATTACTATTATTAAAATCTCTTTAAAAAATAATAATAAACGGATAGAAAAATTAATTATAGATTTAACTACAATTTTATAAAATATTTCTAACACCGACGGCCCAAACAGCAATTTTTGTAATTAACAATCTAAAAACGTCAGATACTTCTATCCGGATATACTAAAATTTAAATATAAAGGATAAAAATATTATTAATATAAAAGTAATACCTATTTTAAATCCGTCTTACTATTTTTCAAATCGGTCTAATCTAATACTATTATAATAAATAAAAAAGAATATTTAATCCTAAACCTCTACAAATTCTTCTATAACGTAATAAAAACTTAATAAATTACCTAATTTACCGTCCGTTAACGTTCTAATATTAAAATTAATATTAATTCCTAAAAGAAAATAATAAATAATCGTTTCCGCTTAAATAAATCCTAAATCTTAACCAAACTCGATTTATTCTATTATATCTATAAAGCTTACTGTAATAATAAAAGAATTAAAAATATTTAAATCTAATACTACCCCTAAGTAAATAGATCGGAAGGAGGGTAATATAATAAAATTTTTCCTCTTTTTATATATATAGCATTTAAATTCTATATTGAAACGATGAAATTTAATTTGGAGGGTATTATAAGAGCCCAAAGTTAATTTAAAATAGATTTACCTCTCGCCCGACTTAATATAAATTAAGTCGAAGTAGGTTTATATAGTTATTATAACCCGACCTTATCTAAGTTAAGGTAGGCTTGCCTATTTTTAATCGAGTAAGTTAGGAACGACTTGCGGCTACTATATATATTAGTTTAACCCAACTTGTACGGGAGTTAAATCGGGATTTTATTCGGATTATTAATGAATTGATTACTATTATTATATTAAAGTCCAATTTAATTGTAACGCCTCGGGCTTTTTACATCTACCCTAAAAGGGGACGAATTCGACGTTTAATATAAGGATTATTATAATTCATTTATTACCTACAAATTAGTAAATCTTTTATAACTATAAACGTTAAGAGAGCCAAATCTTCTTTATTTAACGATTTCGAATAATTTTAATACTTAGGAACTATTATAGTTCGTTTCTTCTAATTATATAGTATTACTAATTAAGATTATCTATATATTTTTGAACTTTGGCTATATAATTAGAATAATAAGCGAAAATAATATTATTAATATAATAAAAAATGAAAACATTATGATTAATAAGAATATATAGTTCTTAAAAAACCAGCTCGAAATTTATAGTTTTAAAAGTATTTATAAACTTTCGTTATTAGATGAAAAGAGATTACTATAATCCGTATAGGGTTTTAAATATTTTAAGGATCTTCCTTAGGACTTTATACCTTAAGAATATATGTATATAATTATCTTTATTTATATAAATATTAACGAATGTATTAATAATATTTTATTAAATAAGTTCGAAATTAAACCGAGCGGCTATAGTAATAAGGGTACAAAGTGAACGATTAGCCAAAGTAGAAATATACGTTTCCTACCTAGCCTTCTTTATTTATTAATTTCTATATACGACGAAATGAATTTTAATTTTATTAAACGTATTATTTTTAAAGCATTTATACGTATATACCTATATATAATCGAAGATTTATTTACCTCGACTATAGGGCTCGTACTTATCGACTTCCAACCAAATCCTTATTTCTTTATAGCTATTAAAATAAATTTATTCTATTTATTTACACAGGTTTCTAAAAATATAATAATTAAAAGATTTATAGTTTTTAAGCGCTAGGGGAAGGCGGGACCGATAGATAAATTAAATCTTACCTATATTTATTAATATATGGACTTCTTCTTTAATAATAATTTTATAATCGTAGAGGAATTATTATAGTTCTACCTTTATAATAGGCTTATTATTATATATATTTAAAAGTTAGTAAAATTTATTAATATTAAAAGCCGCCTTCTAAGGTTCGAAACCTTTATAGATCTCTTTTGTAATACGGGGGTTAGAATAGAAATTAATTAAAAATGAAGCGGGCGGTAGATAATTTTATAACGAATTTAAAGGAGTAGGGTATTTATTAAATATAAAATTAATCGATATAGAGTTGTTTGATATTTTTAGTTAGGGCTCTAGAAATATATAGTCGGTCTTTACTTTTTAATAAGTTTAATTTTAATTAGATTCGAAAAAGGAACCGGGAATATTGTACGTTTAGGTATCTTTAAAGTCGATTCGGCTATTAATAAAGTTAAAATTTTCTAATATTAGAGCTGTTTAATTATATTTTTAAAGTAGTATAATAAATTCGTTAAATAAAATCTTTAAAGATTATACCTCTATAAGTACCTCCCTAAAATAGATTATATCCTTATTAAATATTATATTGCGAATATTAATAATTTTATTAATAATAGGGTTCTAAATATAGTAAATAGATAATACTACGTATTGAATAAAGTAATCGATCTATACTTTAAAATTTATTTTCTATAGCCTTTTCTCCTTCTTTTAAATAATAATAGTTATAGCGAAGGTTTTATAATTATATATATAAAAGTAAAAAATATTTAATTTATGTAGGATTATTAATTATCCGTCTCGTTTAGTAATAAAAGTATAAAATTATTCGTATAGGGATATTTAATCGTAGAGGAATCTAGGAGATTAATTAATTAAATAGATTACTGTAAAAACGATATCTAACTATAAATCTTTATAAAAATAAGAGTTCTATAATATTATTCTAAATTTTTCCATAATAATACCTCCCGAGCGTTCTACGCTACCATTCTAAATTTAAATATATAGAATAGAAAGCTTAGTAACTATACTTTTTAAAATAAAGAATTCTTTCACTACGTAAGAGCCGCTAAGTTTATTATTATATTTAATAATTTTAAGTTAAATATTATATCAAGTATGTAATATTATAAAGAAATTATTAAAAAAGGAAACAATTATTATTATCTTATAATTTATCATATAATAATTCATATAATAATTCTAAATATACCCGGTATATTTATAAATAATAAATATTACGTTAGAATATTCTTAATAATTCTTTATATAGTCGAAGAAATCTATAGCCAACCGTTTTCCTAAGTTATAACTATAATCGTAGGGTCTACGGTTAATTTATCGTTTAATTTTTAAAATGGTATATACGTTATAATAAATAGTAGAGGGGCCCTTAAAGCGAGCGTCGATTATATTAATAAAATAATTAAATATTTAAAGGCCGTAATACCCAAAGTAGTAATATTAAATAATAACCTCTTTCTTATAGTACTTATAGCCGTTTAAGGTATTAAATTAATTACGTTGGATAAAGAAAACAATTCTAAAAAAGAATAAAGAGAAGTTCTTAAAAACCGTTTAGCGGTATCGAATTGTAAAATAATAAAAGAATGAACAATTTAATATCCGTAGGCAATTATTAAATAACTATTAGTTTTAATAGAAGCTTTTTCTACGTAGGAAGTAGAAAAATATAAAGTTAGTTACAAAATTAGGATAGAAGGCTATCTTTTGGAAACGGAATTTCTTAGGCCCTTTATAACTTTAAATTATAATATTGACATTGCTATATCCCTTAATAAGAATACGGGAATTTTTAGCTTAGAGCTTATTATTCTAAAGAGCGTAACGAAAATTAATAAAATGAATAATTTTATTAAAAATATAAAAGGAATTCCCCAAAACGAAGATTGTACTATCTTTAAAGGGGTAAAGGTTATTAGAATCATTTCTTCCTACTTAGAAAATCGTTTAGTATATAGTAATTTTATAATTTAATATTACCTCCTAAGTATTTTCGTTAGAGAGTTAATTATTATTACTATTACTATTTTATTCTATTTCTTATTCGAAGCAGTCAATTTCTCTCTTTAATTTTAGATCGCTACGGATATTCTTCTTAATTTTATCCTAAACCTTCTTAATAAGCTTCTATTTAAAATCAATTACTTCATTAGGAAAGAAGTATTAATAATATTTAATTTAGTAAGTTCTTTACTAGTATGCTTTATAGCGTACCGTTAGTAATAGAATTAAGGGATTTAAAATTATAGTTAGAATTTCGCGACTGGTTATAAACTCGCGCTTCCTTTTACGCTAATTATTTTAAATCTTATTAAGAAAAACATCTTCGTCTCTAATACTGCTATTTTATAAACTATTAAAAGTTAAACTTATACCGAACGTTCCTTTATAACTTTTAATTTTATTAATTAAAGGAGGAGGGCGTTTGTTTAATCCTTTACGGTAAAAGTCCCCGAATATGAAGCGAAAATTAAAATTATTAACCGAAACTTTCTTATTAAAGTATTTAGAAATATTAGAGACTTAATTAAATTTAATAAGCTGTAAATAATTTAAGAAGTCTTTAAATTAAACATTAATTATAATAACCTTTAAAACCTTATACTGGATTATATTAATTATTATAATATCCTATCTATCGACCTACTTATTTATTCCTTTATTTCTTTTACTAAGTTCGCTTAAAAAGGGTTTAAAGTAATTATAATATTATTAGCGGACTTTGGTTTAAATATCCTCCTTACGGTAATTATAATCCATTTTAACGTTAATATACTATTCGGTTATAAATAAAAGGGATAGAAAATTATTAATTTTGTAGGAGAAATAGACCGTTTCCTATATTTACTTTCGAATATTAATATTATTAATTTTAAAGGATTCGTAGAATTTCGTATTGTAAATTTAATTAACATCGTTATATTTGTACTTTTAAAAGTTTAAAGTAATAAGGTCGGTTATTTTAATACTTATATTCTTATTCTATTAATTCGGAGAATAATTAATAATTTCTATACTTTTAGGAAATTCTGGAGCCGTAGCGAATACTGCTCCGGTTATAATAATTTAAGTAGGGGGGATATAAATTATTATATTTAATTTAAAGCTGTTAAAGATTTTTCAAATACGTTCGATGTAGCAGAGGGTTATAGTTTTAAGGATGTAATTTTCAATATAAAGCGGGAATAGCTTCTAAACAGCTAGTTCTAAACCTAGGATAAAATTCGTAAAATCGAAGCCTTTTATATAATTTAAGAATTCTTCATTCTAATTTCTAAATTTTAAAGGCCTATCGAAATAGTGACGGTTAATTTTAGGGGTAGAATTAAATAAAGATATAATTACTTAATTTAGTTGTTATAGGGTGTATTAGAATATAAATTAGTATTATTCTCGTACTTTTATAGATATTAACATAATATAATAAACGCGATTTAGACTATTAATTGTTAGAAAGCATAGCTAAATAGATTAATTTAGTGATAAAAATGGGTAAATCTCTGTATTGTGTGTGTGTCTGGGAAGAGTGCTATGGAACCAAAGTTGGGGGCTCCTAGAGTATTAAGGGGGTCTATAGCCATTTAGGGAGGCTGGGAGGCTAGTCCTCTTTTAGAACCCTCTCCTTACTAGCTGGATTTAACCCTCTAAACTGACAAGTCCAGGCTCGCTCCATCAAACAGGGACCGGCACTTTTCATTACGTCCGGTAGTGCTCAGAGACACTGCACTGTGTTACCTTTGTGTTATCGATAGGCCCTTCTTTTTGCAAGGTTGGCCGAGCGGACAAGTTCCAGTCAACTGAGGTTATTCCCACCCTTTCACCACCGAGAGGCAAATCACCTGTTGTTCACCAAGACGGCTTACACCGCTCTCCAACATGTGAGAGATGATCAGTTTCACAGGAAGAATAACTTGTTTTTTGTGAAGACGGTGGACAGATTTTATACAGGTCGGCCCTATCAGATCCTATCAGAACCCTTGGCATTCCATTACATGCGGCTGGGAACTGGGAAGTGGTAATAAGGTTTATGGTTTGCCCTGACGAGCCCTGGCAGCGGATCGTCTCTGCCCGTGGGCCGCGGCGGGCACGGCGGACTCCATTAGGTTTTGACGTTACCCCGCCAGTTATGTCATCCAATGCAGGTGACCCAATTGCTCTTGCTGGGGCTGCAAAAACCCCTCACCACCAAGACTTTCCCCAATCCGCCGAGCATTCAGAAACCTGCACCACCACCGAGCTTCACCACGCCTTGCAAGGTAATCCTTCTGAGAAACTTGGAGGTTCTGTGGGTGAGGTGTGCTTGGTGTGTTGTTACGACTTGGAGCAGTGAGCACACTGCGCTGAAGACGAGGTTCCTGTGCAGTGAGGCCGCTGAGAGGTGTTGGATGACCCCGCCATTGCCCGATAAGATAAGAGCTCTTTTCTTAGCACGCTGTTAGCGCAGATGCCCACCCCGTCATCCATGTCACTGCAGGCGATATGCGTCAGTAGCCGATCAGCACACTTCCACTCGAGCTTCCACTTGTCGGCGTAACTACCCAGCAGCTGCATACAACCTGAGAGACCCTCGCTCTCTCCGGACTCGCAGTGCCGTACAATTGTACACAGTACTCTTAGACAGGGAGTTGCACTTGCGCCGCTTGTGGCCAAGACTGAAAAGAATTCATCTCCGATTTCCAAGTGGAAAGCTGACGTTACCCTCTTTCTTGTCTCTTCATCTCCTCCGTCTTTCTCTTGACATTTTCCTGAACCTTCCTACCTATTCATAACACGAATCCTCTGCTTGTTGCGATCCAAGACGGGCATCATCCGTTCTGTCAACATCACCAGGACAGTGACTACTTCTACACTCTCGTCTTTTTTTGTACAAGTTAAAGTCCCCTTGACTATCTCGGTGCTTCCAGGTTGGAGCCTGGAGCATGCCCATCTTTGATCGAGCCATCCTCTCTCGGCCATTATCTATCCTCTATAACCCATTCCCGGCGCTCTTTGCCCTCGTCCTCCTCTCGGCCTCCTCGCTAGGCATCCGACTCCTGCTGAGCTCGACCACCCCTCGAAAAGTACTACCAACGAAAATGTCGCCAGCATCCAACAAGATGGCGCCCAGAAAGAAGATCGCCATCATGACCTCGGGCGGCGACTCCCCCGGCATGAACGCCGTGGTACGCGCCTGCGTCCGCATGGCCATCCACATGGGCTGCGACGCCTACTGCGTCTACGAAGGCTATGAGGGTCTGGTTAGGGGTGGTGATCTCATAAAGAAGATGGACTGGTATGATGTGCGCGGCTGGCTCTCGGAAGGCGGCACCTTGATCGGTACCGCTCGCTGCATGGCTTTCTACGAGCGCGCTGGTCGCCTTACTGCCGCCAAGAACTTGATCCTCAGCGGCATCGATGCCCTCATCATCTGCGGAGGAGACGGCTCCCTTACTGGTGCCGACAGGTTCCGTGCTGAGTGGCCCTCGTTGTTGGAAGAGCTGGTCTCTACTGGCGAGCTGACGGCCGAGCAAATTCACTCTTACAAGCACCTCAACATCGTTGGTATCGTCGGTTCTATCGACAACGATCTGTCAGGTACAGACGCCACCGTTGGCTGCTACTCGGCTTTGGCGAGAATCTGCATGTGTGTCGATATGATCGAGGCTACCGCCTCTTCCCATTCCCGTGCCTTCGTCGTTGAGGTCATGGGCAGACACTGCGGTTGGCTAGCTTTGATGGCAGGTGTTGCGACAGGCGCAGATTTCATCTTTATTCCTGAGAAACCTAGGGAGGACAACTGGAGAGAGGAGATGTGCGGCGTTGTTCAGGAGGTACGTTTCCCATGTTCGGCCTGGGCTACAGTACCACCAAATAATCAATGGCTAACAAACGGAAACAACAGCACCGCAAGCGTGGAAAGCGCAAGACCATCGTCATTATCGCTGAGGGTGCTCTCGACAAGTTTGGAAACAAGATTACCCCCGAACAAGTAAGAGACCTTCTCGCCGACAAGAATGGCCTCGCCCTCGATACCCGTATCACCACCCTCGGCCACGTTCAGCGCGGTGGTACCGCCGTCGCATATGACAGAATGCTCGCGACCCTGCAGGGTGTTGAGGCCGTCAAGGCTGTCTTGGAAGCCACCCCCGAGACCAAGACTTGCTTCATTGCCATCACCGAAAACAAGATTGTCAGGAAGCCCCTTATGGAAGCGGTGCTGGATACTAAGCAAGTCGCCAAGGCCATTGAAAGCCAGGATTTCGACGGAGCCATAGGTCTTCGTGATGCCGAGTTTGGGGAGCAGTACAAGTCGTTCATGATGACAACTGCAGGCCAGATCGATCACGAGAAAATGCTGCCTGTAAAGGAGGTGAGTGATGATGATACTACTTGCGCATCATCTGGTTGAGTTTAGCTAATCTCCGTTCAGCGCATGAAAATTGGCTTTATCAACGTCGGTGCCCCCGCTGGAGGTATGAATGCCGCCGTCCGCGCTGGTGTGTCGTACTGCTTGTCTCGTGGCCACGAACCCATTGCGATCCACAACGGCTTTGCAGGCTTTGCGCGCCATCATGCCGATACGCCGAGCGCAGTGCGGCCCTTCGACTGGCTCGAGGTTGATGGCTGGGCCAGCAAGGGCGGTTCTGAAATCGGTACCAACCGTGAGCTCCCGAGCGAGTCTGGCATGGAAACCATCGCCAACCTCATTGAGCAGTACCAGTTTGACGCCCTATTCCTCATTGGCGGCTTCGAGGCTTTCCACGCCGTCGCAGAGATGCGCAAGGCTAGAGACCAGTACCCATCTCTGTGCATTCCCATGGCGCTGCTCCCAGCGACCATCTCCAACAACGTTCCCGGCACCGAGTACTCTCTCGGTTCCGATACTTGCCTTAACGAGCTTGTCGACTATTGCGACAAGATCAAGCAGTCCGCGTCTGCCACTCGTAGACGTGTCTTCGTCATTGAGACACAGGGTGGCCGTTCCGGTTACATCGCTACTCTCGCCGGTCTCGGTGTTGGTGCCTCGGCCGTCTACCTTCCCGAGGAGGGTCTCAGCTTGGAGATGCTCAGCGAAGATGTCCGTCATCTGAAGGAGGTGTTCGCTCAGGACAAGGGACAGAGCAGAGCCGGTCGCCTGATCTTGATCAACGAGAAGGCCTCCAAGGTCTACAGCGCCAAGCTCATCGCCGATATTCTCCGCGATGAGGCCCACGGTCGTTTTGAAAGTCGTGAGGGTATCCCCGGTCACATGCAGCAGGGTGGTGTTCCCTCGGGCATGGACCGTTGCCGTGCTGTCCGCTTGGCCATCAAGTGCATTCAGCAGCTTGAGAAGTACGGACGCAACGTGCACAACCGCGTCAAGATGGATCCCATGAGCGCTAGCGTCATCGGTATCAAGGGAGCGAGTGTTGTCTTTACGCCGGTCCAGAAGTTGGAGGAGGAGGAGACCGACTGGCCCAACAGACGCCCCAAGGCTGCCCACTGGCTTAGTATGAAGGAGATTGTTGACATCCTTGGAGGCCGTCCTCGGCACACCTTGCCTGAGCCCGACCTTACGGGCGTCAAGGCCAAGGACGTGAAGCGTGGACTGGAGCCGGTCAATTAAGCCTTCCCTATATAACGGTTTTATGCCTTACTTACGATTAAAATGTTTATGCTCTGGGAGTTTTAGCAGTGGTGAATGTGATTTTGCACCAAATTGGCATGGATAAGGAGTCTTGTACCTAGATGGGGGGACAATGCAAAAAGAGGTTATCGTTATGGTTGTATGGGTAGTTTACGAAAAGAACTGAGATGGCTTTCAAAACAGAGACTTGCTCATCTCTTCCATTGTCCATGTGATGCTATCGTGGGCACCGCCAAGGTCACCTTACTGAGTCAGCCTCAAACTATGACGAAGTGAGAAGGTATGTGGTCCGCTATGTTAATATTGACGATGAATGTACTGTATATACTATACTACGATATTGGTATCAACAACAAAAACAGAAACAAACATGTACCGGTGCCATCATTGTAAGCCGTATCCTAAACCCTTTTTTTTCCTTTCATCGCCAAGATGAACGGGGACGTGAGAAGATCAAAGAAGCTTGTCCGCCTATTGATCGTCAATTCATCAGGGTTAATCCACACATGTAGTAACTCAGACATTTCCGCAGCCCTACTATATGGTACGTAGCCACAAACAACCCCCTTCTTCAATTCATTACACTATATCCTCCGTCACCTCATGTATGCCATAACTACACCCGCGTCTCCTGACCCTGATGACCATGATCCCCCGGCGCCTCCACCCTCGTCGCCGTGTTATCAGCCATCAACTCATGACTATAAGTCTGATCCGGCAACTCGTACACCGCCCTAGGCGCGTCCAACTCCATCGGCCGTTCCGTCGTGTCCAGTTGCTGCACATTGGTGTACCCTCCTCCGCCCCCAGGAGGCATCTTCTGGTCCCATCCTGCTCCTGCTCCAGCTGCTCCTGCTCCATAGCCGGTGGCCAGCGTGCCGTAAGGCGGAAGGGGCGATGTGGTGGCGGTTGGGGCTTCGGATCCCACGACCGTCGTGCCGTCCTCGGGGCTGTTAAGATCAGCGGAGTTTTTGTTCTTGTTGCGCCGGAAGAGCAAGACAGCAGCGATGATGGCGCCCATCGCCATCATGCCTAGACCAACACCGACGCCGACGCCGATCTTGGCGCCCGAGGACATACCGGACGCAGGTTCGGTGGCTACTCCCGTAGCCGAACCGGAACCAGAACCGGAGGTGGCGGAAGGATTAGGTGGGGAGGTGGTGGTACTGCTGTTCGCGCTATTGGGATCCCACTCCGGCACCGCCCGCCACTGCTTCCAGTCGTTATCGTTGCCGTCCAGCGCCACCTCGGCCAGCTTGCCGCCCACTACATAATAAATGCGCACTTTGGCGGTTTTCGTGTCCGTGATGATGGCGCTCACGACGGCGAGTTCGGCGTTGGCTTCGTCGGCTTGCGGCCAGTACGTTGTGGATTGGTTCTCCCAGAGACTCCAGGAGTAGTTTTGCGAGGTGAGGCGGTAAAGGGACTTGTCGCTGCCGATGTAGTAGACGTAGCGATTATAGACTGTGTCGAGGCTGATGCCGATGGATTTTGGTTGGCCTGTCCAGGAGGGGAGGGAGTAGTTGGAGGGGGCTGAGTAGTCGATTTCGAAGGAGGACGAGGGGGCGGAGCTGGTGCTGAAGTTGCCTTTGAGCGGGTGGGGGGTGGTGGCTGGATGGATGGGGGTGGTTAGTATGATGGTTGTTTTGGAGTAGGGTGTTGGTTGTAGCTTCCGGATGGCAACTGGCAGATACTTACAGATGTACCAATTCTGGTCCAGGCCCCATCTCGTGACTTCAATGTTTTTGTCGTCTCGAGGGGTGACGACGGTGAAGTTGCTTTGGCCTTTCCCGGCGGTTGCGGCGATGGCGTTGCTTCCTTGAACGTCGTGATTGATGGTTCCCTCCCAAGTCCAGGTAGTCGTATCTGGATCATAGCTAAGCCCATTGAGATGCATGTCTTCATCGTGATAGTAGAGCCAATAACCACGGTTTTGGTCGCGAAGGAAGCCGCTCATGCCGGAGTTATTATGAGGCGTCGGCGCTCCCTCGGCCACAACGGGCCAGAATTGTGACTCTGAGTCCATGTAGAGACCGGTCGACGGATCACACTTGAAGATGGCGTTTCTGATACTATTGGACTCATCGAAGTAAAATAATGATGCCCTGGGTAGAAGTAAGCGACGTTCAACTGGAATTAGACAAGTAGGAAACTGACCAGGCATTTGTTTGGTCATACCAGCCAGTCCCGGTCAAAGGACTGCCAGCTTTGGGCGGGCTTTTGGTAAAATTGAGGTAGTTGCCGCCCGTGGTTGAATAGTAGATGGTATCCATTCCCATGCTGTTGCACCTGGTGTATCTATATTGGCCCGTAGTCTCGTTCAGGACGACAACCTGACTAGCGACCGTGTTCCACCACGATGCCATAGTAGCCTCAGAGGGTGCGACTGAAGCCGCCACCAACAGGAGCGTCAACAGCGGCTTAGGTATCGACATGGCGCCGAAGAGAGCCATTGCGACTAAGAGAAGAACCCGAGAGCACGGGGATCTCTGAGGGACCAAAGATGGGTGTTCGGGAAAGTAGCGGAACCGGAGGAAGAGGTGAGAGTTTGAAAGGGGGAAAGAGAAACGGCAGCGCGCTCGGCAGCAGTCGCAATGTCTAGCGACGTCGTACAACCGAATCCTTCCACTCGATAAGAGAAGATGTTAAAAGAGAGTCGGGGGAAAAAGAAAAGTGAGGGTGGGAGCGAGAGGAAGAAGATGTAACTTCAGCCCAAAGACACCTGACTGGAACTTCCAATTGGATGTTGCCTGGGTCTTTGAATCTCGTATGAGAGAATCGTCTTCCACTCCCCGTTCAATTTTTAGTTCCAGTCCAGAGAGAGCAGTCCAGCCCTCTCTTTGCTCACCCACTCTCAACATGAGCTCCCCTTCTTCTTGATCCCCATCTCTTGCGGCTTTTCACCATCCCCCACGCCACCAATCTCCAGACTCCTCCTTTCAAGTAAACAACAACGGCGCTTGGCCCTCCTAGGGCTAACGCGGCGGACACTCCTGCGGACCAGCCTTATCACCCCCCTGCTTGTTCAGAGTTCTGACCCTCCCGCGCCTCCAGATTTGATGACCCCCTTGTTTGAAAGTCCCATTCCAGGAACCGCCAGGAGGGTTAATTCATCATTTTTGGCCAGAGAAAACCGCGGTTGAGAACCCAAAGCGGCATGGGCATGGCACTTGTGTAACATTGCGCGTGAGCGAACGGCGGCGTGCGAGTGGCCATTGGACAGTCTGGCTGCTGCAGTGCGTTGATGGGGGTCTGGGTCCTGTCAGATGCCAAGACATGGAAATGGGAACGCTGATGAAGGGCGAGAAGGTGTTTGGGCCGACAACAGCACATAGGGGGCCCTCTTTTTGAGGATGGTTGCTCACTGCTGACAGGGGCGATTTCGTACTGCTGACCAGTCGCTGCTCGCTTTTTGGATGCTGTTCAGGTTCTTCCATCAGACTGCTCTTGAAATTTCAACCCACTTATCCCATCTGCAATGTTTGATTTTGCATCGAAGTTTTGTCGCCAACAACGAAGATGTGCAAATGCTCCCGAGCAGGTGTCTGTTTCTGGGAGAACACCGACCTACATCTGGACATCTGGACATCTGGGCATCTGGCCTAGCCCTTTCCTACCCCAGATCTGTCCAGCCAACCAACCATCGCCCCTACAAATGGACTCCTTCCATTCCTGTTTATCCAACAGTCGCACAGTCATTGTACGGGAACAAAACGGCAATGACGATACCCAGAAGTGTGCAGCGAGAAAAGGACTGAAGGTCTGAAGGCCTCCGGAGCCAGCCCCGATGTGGAGCGGGACTTTTTTTGCTGGCACGCCGTTTAACGGGGCCGGACCCCACCGTAAGCTGACAGACGGGTCTCCATGCTGTCCGCCATGAAATTGCAGCATCTTTGGCTTCCCGTCTCTGCCTCTTTTCATTTTGCGCCTCATGTAACACTATGAGAGAACTACGAGGCGGTTGACCTCATGCGATTCTGTATCCCGTCCGGGGAGAGGAGCTGGGAAGTTGTAAGGTTGGGCTTGGGGTGCTGAGTGAGCGACTTGCAGGAGATGTTATGGGCGACGATCAGTCATCCTGGACCCCTCTCGCACTTGACCAAGACGAAACGGCGTCCAATTGACTGGCTGTGGGCGACCGAAAAGCGACGACACTTCCATGACTTGTTCTTATTGCCGGTCCTTGATGAGTTGATCTAATATTGCGCGTCCCTTTGAAGGGATTTTGCCCGTTTCTTTCTGAGCACATCAGATTCCAGACCTGCGTCTTGCACGTGAATTTTAGCCACGACAATTTGGCGAGAAGGGAGCTAGGGTCCGGGTACTTACAAAAAGTGTATGCCTGCTTGGCATTCCGGAGTGAACTCCACGATCTGAAGGGGCCAAGATGCCCCCTGGTGGTGCTCGCGATAGCATCACATGGGCAACGAGAGAAATGAGACGAGCGTATTTCTGCTGTTGTTGGCCATTTGGAAGTGGTAGCAATGATAGCACCGGCGGGTCTTAACAAGCAGTCCAGTGCGGCTAGAGAACTGATGTGGAAAACCTCCTGGTGGACAGTCACCATGTCTCAGACTGACGTTTCGCTGGGTAAAAGGATCTTGATAACATAAATATATTGGGTACAATAGGTAAGCTAGGTCTAATATCTTTGGCAACGCCTCTGAGGTTGGAAAATAGAGGCTTCCTATGGGAATGTGAGAAGTCCCACCTCCTGGTACTCTCTGTTTCCTTCCTACTACAGTGGCATGTCTTACTGCGTAAGGTAGACAGCGCATCTTCGGCGTCGAGAGAAACCAGCGTAGACAAAATCGGAACCGAGACGCTTCGATCAGTTCCGAACAAGATTTCGCTGCTGATTCCTTCTTATCAGCCAATACCTCATCTCTACATCTCCATGGTAATACTCTCTGTTCAGTAGCAAGCTGTCTGTCTTGCTTTATCGAAGTCAGAAAGGGTTATTCATCACGCGGCATATTCCTCGATTCAGTCATGCTGAAAAGACGGAATATGTGTGAACCCCGCTGAATGCTCTAATACTGCATCTAAGAAGATGCGCTGATAGCAAACTCATACACAAGACCGATAATAAATCGGAATTTGGTGATCAAATGGTCTTCAAGCCATGTAATTACACCCGCATCTCTTGGACCGGGAATACGCCCTCGCGTCCAAACAATGTTCGTTCTCCTTGACATTCGCCGCGGGCCATGGTGACGAGGAGGATGACGATGTGCTCCTCACTGTTGCTGTGCACGCTGGCCTCCACGGCGACCAGTGAAAAGGTAGTTGAGGTCGTCGATGGAAAGCCTTCCGAGCTGCTTGCTCTGGGTCTCGTCAAGCGCCGTCTCAACAATGTTTCGCTTCACGTTCTGCAACTCGATGATGCGATCCTCAATAGTTTCTTGAACCAAAATCTTGTAAATGTGAACCTCCCGTTGTTGGCCAATTCGATAGGCTCTGTCGACGGCCTGGTCCTCAATGAATGGATTCCAAAAGGGATCACAAACAATGACGCGAGAAGCAACAGTTAAATTGAGGCCCGCATTTCCAGCTTTGAGAGAGACGAGTAACACCTTGACGTCAGGGTCTTCGACAAACGCCTGGATGGCGTTATCGCGTTGAGTTCTGGGCATGTTGCCTGTATAGCGATGGTACTTGATCTTGAGCTTGAACTTGAGAGAGCACTCGATAAGATCGAGATGAGACGTCCATTGAGAAAAGATGATGGTCTTCTCGTTGGACTGCTGAAACTGATCAACCAGTTCAATCACTCGAGTCACCTTGGCCGAGTCTTGCCAATGGTCCAAAGTGTACTGGAGTAGGCGATCTCGTGCGTCCTGGTTTCTACTGGCGTTTGCTTCTTTGCGCAGTTGGTCAAAAATATCCGGCTTCCAGTCCTCCTTCTCTTCCGGCTTAACTTTTGCAGGACGTTTCCCTTCACTCTTTACTTTGCGCTTCTTCTCCCCACTGAGGCTGCCCAGCGACCCATCCGACGTGTCTGATTCATCGCCGCAGCCACTGCCGTCATCACCGACAGGAGAATCTGCATCATCGGTGTCCGCTTTTTCCAGGGCATCAGGCATATGAGCAACCTGGAAAGACGTGTAATTGGTAACCTTGGTGTGGTCAGCGGGGCCACGGCACACCGGACATTTGGCGACATTCGCTCCGTCCTGGCCGTTTCTGATTCCGTTCATAGCGGATTGGTCAGTCAACGAGGAAAAGCAGTCCGCGCAAATATCATGACCGCAAGGAAGTAGGATGGTAGGGTCTGGGACCGCATCGTAGCATATCGGGCACTCGAACGCCTTGATTTGTTTGATTCTGTCAATGACGGCAGGCTCCAGGGTCTTCGCCAGCTCAACCATTGTAGCTTCGGCCAGATGATTCTCGGGGTTAGCCTCAAAGTCGGTGAGATGCGGGTGACAGCAGGCTTGCCTGAGTCGCAAGAGAAGGACAAGAATGTTTGAGTAATTCTTGCCCACTGTGTTGTTTCTGACATATCTGCCGTAGATGACCTGGGACTTCTCTTGCAGATTCTTGTAGAATTCAAGCTCGCCTTCGGAGAATTTGACGTGCTCAATGTGCTGGACCTTCGGAGGAAGGTTCAGAATAGGTTTGCCGTCTATCACCGTAGTCTTCATGCGCCTCAGCATTATGGCTTTCAACAGAGCCTGTAACTGCTTCATGGCCTGGCTCTTTTCAATGTCGCGTCCGTTGTACTTGTGGTCCAAAGATGCGAAGGCTTGTTTGAATTTCTTTTCGTCACAGAAAGGCTTGATTTGGAGGAAACGCAACAGAGAGGAAAGCTCCGAAACACTGTTCATCATGGGCGTTCCAGTCAGACACCATCGGTAAGTCGCCCGAACCTCGCGGACAGCTCGAGACGACATTGTTTTGGCGTTCTTGACACATTGGGCTTCGTCTAGAATGACGCGGAAAAACTTGGTGCCATGATGAAGCATTGGGCACTCAAGCCGGTATCGCTTCTCAGCTTCCTCGTCCAACCCGTCCGGACTCTCGAAACTTTTCTCGACATAATGGTGGTGTTTCTTGAATTGAGCAGTCAGGGTACCGTACGTAGTTAGCACAACGTCGTACTTCTTGAGTTCCGTCCAGGGCTTCTTTTTTGACCCGCCGTGATAAAGATATACATTCATGCGGCGGTCCTCCTTCATCTTGTTCTGGATCTCAAGTTCCCATTGCTTGATCAAAGCCACGGGGCCAACGATCAGGTTGGTTGCCACTTCACCCTCCGGAGCTCTGCGGCTAGCCATCAGTGCCAACGTTGAAATCGTTTTCCCCAGGCCCATATCATCGGCAAGAATTCCACCCCGGTTGTGGCCCACTTCCATATCAGTCATCCATTTGAGTGCCAACTGCTGGTGTGGATAGAGAGGGTACTTGATATCGGGTGGTGTCTCTCCGCGTTCCTCCGGTGGTATATCCTCATCTGGCCGGATGTTGGATAGCAGCTTACTGATCTCGTCCTCTTTCTTCAACGGATCATCCAGACCGAGCGTCATAAGCCTCTCGTCTATTGGATTCCCCCATACATCAGTCATGGAAGTGAAATCGTATGTAGCAGTCCGACTGATAACGTCGGTCAGAGATGGTATATGTACTCCGCTAGAGCCCGGATTGTTAGGCGCATAGTAGCCTCCGTTGACCAAGGTGCCCGGCCTCGAGCTATCGACAGTCGCCAGGCCACCGGGTAAGCCAGGAAAGACCAGAGACCCGTTATCCGAAGAGGGTGTACTATTGGAAAAGCTTGGGAGCTGAGGTCGGGCTAGCCGAGACGGGCGTGACGTACTCGATGTGCTGGCGACAGCAGAGTTGTAGGAAGGGCCACCCCAGATATCATCTATGTCCAAGAATTGAGGTGCAGGAGCAGGAACTTGAGGGGCTGGCAAGCTCGTGCTATGCGGTATGCCTGTCTGAGGGTCGTGGTACGATACCTGATTACTCTGAAAAGGAGCAAACAGCGAGGTTGGAGTCAAGGTCGCTGAAGATGTTGAAGAGGCTTGCGCAAATCCTTGCCCAAGCATGGCCTCCACGTCATCATCACTGATAGATAACGGCAGTTAGCAACGTCTCGGTATGAATTTAAGATCTAGGCCAAAAAATAACAGTAGAGATCTACGCACCCTGTGAGGTCTATCAATGGGCCGGAGTCGAAGCCGTCGCCGAAGCCGAAGCCGTCGTCGAAGGGGTCCATGTCGTTGCCTGCAAAAGGGCTGACATTGAAGGGATCCGAAAATGTCGTATGATAGGAAGTACCGCTTCCAGAAGCCGTACGCTTCGAACTACTTTCGGTATCCCTCAAAGCATCATGGCCTAAGCTGGTACCGATCGAGCGCTTCCGCTCCCGAGGAACAAAACCGCTGAAGGAGTTTTGGAAGTCTCCGGAATCGTCGAGCAGGGATTCATGTTGCTGGGGGAGTTGTTGGAAGGGTCGTTGTCCTTGCTCGTGTGAGCCTTGTTGAGATCGTCGTTGCCCCTGCTGCTGTGGATGATGTGGCTGGCGTTGTTGCAGTTGTTGCAGTTGTTGCAGTTGTTGCAGTTGTTGCAGTTGTTGCAGTTGTTGCAGTTGTTGCTGTTGTTGCTGTTGTTGCTGAGCGTATTGTTGCATTCGCTGTTGCTGTTGCTGTTGTTGTTGTTGAGCGTAATGTTGCTGTTGCTGTTGTTGTTGACGAAGTTGATTGCCCTGTTGACGTGCTCGTTGTTGAGCAGTGGAAGTGCCAGCTGGTGATTGCGACCCATCCGGCGAGCCCCAAAATTCCGCGTCCATCGGGATACCGAGAGAGGTTCTAACTCTGTCCATCTCCTTAACAATGTCGCAGATCTTGTCGTTGGTCTCGGTGAGATCAGCCTCTCTCTTGTCAGTCTCTGGCTCTTCTTGGAGTTGAGCGCGTAGTTCCAGCTGGAGAGTCAACTCGATCTCCAAGTCGGCAAGGTCACTGGCTTTAGCAGTGGGTTGAGGCTTGGGGTTCGAGGAAGATGATCCAGTCCGTGTCTGCCACGAAGAGGAGTGCGTCGAAGACGCTGTTGCTCGGTTGGGGGTTGTCATAATTTAAGTAGTAGGGCTCAACTGGCCACATGACGACGCAGTAGCAAAAGAGGCTCAGGCTCGGTGAGTTCGAGGGAAGGCGCGACCCGGGGAAACTCGGCTGCAGGTAAAACAGGCAGGAATCCGCCACGATGTCCAAGTTCTGTTGGATGCAAGGCAAGTGGGATTCGGTCGCCGTTGGATGTTGTGATCAAGAGGAAGTGGCAGCCGAAGAATTTGTAATTTTTCGGAAGGTGCTAGAAAAGAAATGTAGTCATATTGCGTCTCAATGAAGGGAAGGAACTGGAGAGGGGACAGGTTGGAGGCTGTAGGCATCGGAACCTACGTGTGCCCTTCAACTTGGCCTGCACTGGAGTATCCTCTCCGAGGCCCGAGAACAGGAACCTGCACAATTTCTCCAAGACCGCAGCCCACTCCCAAGGTCTCAAGAGACCGTATGTTTCCCTCAAAAACCTCGAACCTGGGACGAATTTGCTCTTCACGCGTGTCTGTGAGACGTTGAAAGCTCCGATTTGCCACGATGGTTGCGAGTCTAGAGGTAGCTCGCAGCCTGGTGGGCACTTGCTATGGGATGACGGCCGGCGAGCTTGCGTGAATAAAACGATACGTGGGGTGGTAACGCAAGCCCCAAGGGTAGAGGTATTGAAGAGCAGGCTGAAGAGCCTCAAGTGGATTGTCCGGGTGACCGTGGCTGCCTGGCGTAATCAGGATGTCTAGACCGTGTGGCCATACAGATGCCGTCGATTCAAATAAGGCTGCAGGCGCACCACGGGGTTTCTCAGGAGCTGGGTGTGGCCTCCAACTGACTTGAACCACGTAACAAAGAGGAAGGTCCGTTTAGAACATCGCGGGATCCCACGCCTCGTTTTGAGCACACCTTATTTGCCTGGCGAAATGGTGATACGGGGATTGGACCACTCCAGCTTGAAGCGAAACTGAGCGAGGGCTCTTAAAGTAGTTTCAAGCTGACAATATGAAAGCCCAAAACGCGACAAAGCCGCGTGCGGAAAAGTGAGATGGGAAATGAATGGCAAGAAAACGTGAAGTAAACTTGTGTAATTCTCGTGTACGACGCTGACTCGGAATGTTGCGCCGATTGTGAGGAGTCAAATTCAGACCCAAATGGAAGGAGGCCGTGTTGTTCGGAGGAAAGGCGTTTGGTTTGAATGGTTGGTGGTTACCAGTCTGAAGCCACCAACAGAAGCGGAAACGTTGTTGGCCGCCAGCCAGATTGTTTTTTTTGTGTTCCCCTTGAGAAAAAAAGCAATCACAAACGCCAACAAAAGTGCCGACGACTCCTTCGCAATCGATTCGGTTCAGTCCACCAAAACTCGCGCGCTGCGTCTTTCCGATTGTTGACTTCTTTTACGCGCGATTTTACGTAGTGAATTTGATAACGCGTTTTGGTGTTTCCCTGTCAGCCCAGGCTGTTCATCCGAGCTCTGTTTATGCCTCCACAAAGCATCCCTTCAGTTTTCCCCACACTGTCCCAATACCTCTAGGTAAAGAGGAAAGGAGAATCAAGAATCTACAAGAGCGAAGCTGCGGCGCTATCTCCATGGATGGGTGAAGCTTGTCTGATGGAAGGGTCCCTTGAGGATATTTTTTTCGAGATGCCTGTTCACCGAAACAACCGGATCTCACTTGTGTAAACTAGGGTCATCCCGTACCTAGCATGTATGCTTAATCCGCCCAGTACCTGACCCGAAAGGTAGGCATGCTTTGATCCATGTTAGGCTTGTCAGTTTATGGACATTCATTTCTGTCGATGCTATCTCGTCAACAGCTTGGTCACCCATTTGGACATGTTTATTTTATAAGAGGGGGTAAGCCTGAGGTTATGCTCTGTTAATGCGTTACAGTGTAAGTAAGGCCCCGCACAGTCTGCTTCATTGGACGGACTCTTTGCTCAGCTCGAGCTCGTTGTCTTTACACCTTTCTTGATAACATGCTCGTCAGGTCTCGAAGCGTCTGCTTCCCTCTTGTGTTCAGTTACATTCAAAATGAGGAAATAATGGATTCATAAGACACCGCTGTTTGTGGGCCAAGGTGAACACTTCAGCGAGCGCTTTCCTGCACGCATGGATACCTTGGATATCCCATCTCACAAGCTCTCAAATTACGTACCTTGCGTCAAACATTGGACATCCGCAAAGATCATGATAGGGGAGGAAATCGGGAGCAAGAAAGGAACTATGTGCAGTTCAGCGCAGAAAGCCATGTTTTTGGTGCTGCAGGTGCGGGCGTATATGGACCTTGACTATCGCTATCGGCTCGCTATCGGCACGCAGCCTTGATACCTATGATCACATCCAGGCCTGGCCACATCTGCCTGATGAGTGCTTGACACGTTCATGATTTTGAGGCTTAGATCTAAGAATGAACGTGGCAAGGCATGTTCAATGGGCTATACAGCTTCTACCAAATAATCTGGTATGGGAGGACAGTCTGCTCGCTAGAGTCGCTGGTCGCTTTCAATACTAACCCCGTAAGAGATGGGCAGTGCGTATCGGACTTGTAAAAAAGTACGTACTACACCCCCAGTCACATCCTCCCTCCCAGAAAAATAATGGTAAATATTCATGTGACATAAGATTTATTAGCCGTGTACGCTAAAACCAGATGTACTACTAGAATATGCGCGCGGTTTACGATATAATATAATTATACTACTATTCTTTCATGTACTCTAGTGTAATTTTGGTAATAAATAGAGGGTATTTAAATAATGCGATTCCTGTTGTTTACGACGAAATTGTTGGTGTTTTAAAAAAAATTACCCGTATTGTATGAAATTTGGTATATTACAGTAGTGAGGGTACAATAGTTTTACCGTTGGTACGCTTACTTCCTAGAAAAATAAATAAAATAATTTATATACTAGTGTTTCTCCTTACCCGCGTTTTTTTTGTTTACTTTTTTATTTCTTCCTATATAATTACTTTTCGAGTCGCGTTAATACTACTACCCTTCTTTAAATTTCGCCGTCGTTATAGATTAATAAAAACCCGTCGTCGCCGTTATTGGCGCTATAAAATTTTAAAAGTTTATTGATTATAAGCCCCATTAGGATATTAACGATCTTTAGTAGCTTCGCAACGTTAATTTTAACGAATTATTATTCGATTAATTTATACCCGGCGCGTTTCCTTATATTGTAAAAGTAAACGAGGAGGATTTATTTACGCCTAGTAATAATATCATTTTTAAAAATGCGTTAGAGGGTAGTAAGTATTATATAAATAGTCCTTATATAAATTGCTATAGCTAACGTTCTTTCGTAATAATTATTACTCCTATTATTATAGGGCTAGCCTATAATATAGTTGTACTACACTAACTATACATATACCATACTAGAGCTAGTACTATAGCCTAAAACTATACACTTATATACTAATTACATATTCTAATTATATACAATCTTACGTACGCGCGTACGGACTGGTCTTACTTAAACTCTCGCCTATATAACCAATCCTCTATTATAAGAGGCCGAAATTAGCTTAAGGTAGACTTGCCTCTCGCCTAACTTAATATAAATCAAATCGAAGCAAGCTCGCATAATTATTATAACCCGACCCTATCTAAATTAAAGTAAGCTCGCTTATCTTTAATCGAACAAATCAGGGACAATTTACAGCTACTATATATATTAATTCAATCCGACTTATACGGGAATTAAATGAGAATCTTATTCGGATTATTAATAAATTAATTACTATTATTATATTAAAATCCAATTTAATTATAACATTTCAGGCTTTTTATAAATAATACCCAATTAATAAACCTAAACCTATTAATTATACTATATAATTTTTATTTTTATTTTTGTATATAAATCGCCGACCTGCTATAAAGTAACCCGGCCCTATACCCATATTACTAACTAATTATACCTTTAATATTTTATTAAATTTACTTTGAATTATATTTAATTTATTTAATTATATAGTTTAACGTAACCTATGTTATATATCTGACTATTTATATATAAATCTAAACGCGAAGTAATACCGGACAATATTAAATAATAATAAACCACAATTCTAAGCTCTAATAGAATTTCTATCCATTATTACCGATAATTATTTTAATTTAATAATTAGTACGAAAATAATAAAATAGGTTTAAAACGCTATATTACCCGCTTTTTTCCTATTTTAATCTTTCGATTTCTATATCCCTAAAAATGTATTTAAAATTATAATTAAATACGTATAAAAATATGACGTATAATTAATCGAATAGGTACCCTCAGTAAACGAATCCTTTAATTAAATTGAAAATAAAAATAACTTCTTTAATAAATTTAAAAACAAATTAAAGTCCAAAGATTAAACTGGCTTTAGTTCTAATAAATTATAAATTACGCCAAGTTACCCTATTAATTTAAATTTTCGGAAATAATTTATATTCTTTCTATAAATAAATTATTTTTAAAATAAATTACGCTACCTAAACCCCGTACTAATTTCTAATATAATTTAATAAATTAAATATAAAAGAAACTATAAATTTATAATTAGTAATTTAAAATTAAAAATATCCGACTCCAACTGGGAATTTCGGTTTTATAGGAAGCGAAGGTAATTAAAAAAAGGAAGGAATTCCCTTACAATTTAATACTTTAACCAAATCGGGTAATTTATTTTATTATTAACCCCTAACGGTAAAATTAATTTCGGACTCTAGTAACAATCTTTTTAGTCAATTATAAGGAAATAACGATATTTTATTTATAAATACAACTAAAAATTAAAATTACTGTTTCTTCCTCGATTCGGAAATATTAAAATCTAACCTCTACAAACTAAATACAATTCGAAAATAGCAACGCCCAAGCCTAAAAAACAGCTCCAACCCTACTTAATTAAAATTTATAAATAAGAGCAATTAAACTCACTCTTAACAAATGTTGAATATATTTTACGAACCTTTTTAATAAACCCCTTCCCTAAACTTTTACATTAATTTAAATCCTTCCCTCTTTATTTTCGAGAATAAATTAATAAAGGCCGTTTCCAATAGAACTACTAATTACGCTCGTTCTAATATCCCTACTACTTTAAACTCCTAAAATTATAATTAATATATTAAATTTACCTCCTATTAAGAAACGAATTACAAAAATAATAAAAATACTAAATTTTATACTACCGCCTTCAATTTAAAACCTTCTTTCGAAAGCGTTTTAAATAATGCCAAACTTCTTATAAACTATAATTAATAAAGCTATTATAATTCTAATTAAAGAAAAAAAATTATCGAATTCGGCCCTACCACCGAAATTTAATTTAAACGATACGATTATAATTATGAAAATTTTAATTATTATTATTAAAACTTTTTTTAAAAATGATAATAAACGGATAAACAAACTAATTATAAATTTAATTATAATTTTATAAAATATTTCTAACTCTAACGGCCTAAACGGCAATTTCTATAATTAAAAGTCTAAGAACGTCGAATATTTCTATCCGGACGTACTAGAATTTAAATATAAAGGACGAAACTATTATTAATATAAAGGTAATATTTACTTTAAATGCGTCCTACTATTTTTCGAATCGATTTAATTTAATACTATTATAATAGCTAAAAAATATATTTAGTCCTAAACCTCTACGAACTCTTCTATAAGGTAGCAAAAATTTAATAAATTATTCAATTTGCTACCAATTAATATTCTAACGTCAAAATTAATATCAACTCTTGAAAAGAATTAACAAATAATCGTTTCCGCTTAAATAAATTCTAAATTTTGATTAAATTTAATTTAATTTATTATACTTATAAAAATTACCGCAATAGTAAGAAAGTCGGAAATACAACTCTTTAAATCGTTTACTATACCTACGAACTTAATAAAAGAAATACTTATACTATTAATTCCCGGATCTAGAACACCCTATACCCTGGACTCTATTAATTTATTTAAAAACCGGCTACTAATATAACCTTTAACGAACTTATTAAATACATCGAATAATAAACCTTAACTTATCGTAATAATATTATTAATAAATTAAACAATTATAACGAAAAATTAATTTCTTAATATTTAAATTTTAAATTTAAAATAAAGCCCTTCCTTCACTAAATTTATATAGAGCCTTACCTGCCCCGCTAAATATAAAACTATTTACCGACAATCCTTACTTAATTAGTAAATTAATTTTATTTAACCCTAATACTATTATAATAACCTTTATTCCTAATGATAAAGTAAATTCGGACTTAGCCCTATAGAATTGTAACCTAAATTACCTTCTTAAAAATAAATCTATTAACCGCCGATTCGATTGTAAAGGAAAATATCCTGCAAATTTATTTACTTACAATAATAATATAACTTATTAATAAAATAGAAATAAAGGCCGTTCTTGGAAATTAAAAGGATATAAACTTTTTATAATTAAGTAAATTTCCTACAAACGCCTATATCGTCGTCAAATTAAATTCGGCTCTAAAAAGGGAAAAGTCTACTTCGTAATAAATAAATAGAAAACTATTATACTAATTAGCGAGGAATTAAATAATAAAATTTCTAAATCCTAGCCAACGTACTTACTAAAAAATAGATATTGTTAGATATTGAAATTAAGGATAACTAAGTCCGGGTTTAAATAATAGCGGTAATCCGTTTAGAATTTCCGGAACCGATATTTACTTCAGCGAATTATTTATTACTATCAATAAAGGGGATTTTATTAGATAAGAATTAAATTATTCTATTAATAACGCAGAATAACAAAGTGTAGTTTTGTATATTTACTAATAAAACAATAAGATTTAAATCCGGTACTATCCCTAAATAGATAGATCGGAAGGAGGGTAATATAGTAAAGTTTTTCCTCTTTTTATATATATAGCATCTAGATTCTATATTAAAACGACAA
Source organism: Neurospora tetraspora (assembly GCF_033439725.1). Classification (NCBI taxonomy): domain Eukaryota; kingdom Fungi; phylum Ascomycota; class Sordariomycetes; order Sordariales; family Sordariaceae; genus Neurospora; species Neurospora tetraspora. Next base: position 4,812,024 of record NW_026944383.1, read on the forward strand.
GAATCAATTTAGGGGGTATTATAAGAGGCCGAAGTCAATTTAAAGCAAATTTACCTCTCGCCCAACTTAATATAAATCAATCGAAATAGGCTCGTATAATTATTATAACCTAACCTTATTTACGTTAAAGTAAGCTCGCCTATCTTTAATCGAGCAAATTAGGGACGACTTACGGCTACTATATATATTAATTCAACCCAACTTATACAGGAATTACGTCGGGATCTTACTCGGATTATTAATAAATTAATTACTATTATTACATTAAAGTCCAACTTGATCGTGACGCCTCGGGCTTCTTATATCTACGCACACTTCCCTTTCTCTCCTTCGTATAATAATATATATTTTACCCTACCCCTAACAGTACCCTCTCGTCCCATAATAATTTATTATACTTAATTATTACGTTGCGCGCATTTATTTAAAGGAAAAACGGTTATAATTAATTAATTTTAATTATTATAACGTTATTAATTTAGTATTATCGATTCGAAATTAAAATTCGTTTCTATATAATTAAAACCCCGCGTCGCAATCCTAACTTCGAATTAAATAAATTACTAAACCGAATATCGCTATTAAATAGTTCGTACTGTCTTTTCCCTTTTTCTTACCTAGTATATTAATTTAACGATTAATATCTAACGATATCGTTCTATACGTTCCTCCGGTAACCGATAATTCTTTTACTATTACTATAACCGGTAACTTCGCTATCCTAAACCTAATTAACTAAAAATATTACTTTAATATTACCTAAACCCTCGAATCTTATAATAATTAAGTAATTCAAATTAATATTGCTATTAATTACGTATTTAGCCTTATTTAATTCCCCGTCTTTTAAATAGTTTTTAGAACCCTCAATTGCCTTCTCTACAACAATATCGTCGCCGCCTATATTTAAATATAAAAAGTATAAAAAGAATTTAAAGTTTACGAAGCTAAATTGGCTACCGCCTAATATAATATTAAACGTTAGAATAATAATATTATTATAATTTAAATTTAAACCTTCCTCTACATATAGGAAGTTATTAAGAATTATAATAAAATTATTAATAACCTCTATAATAACTACGCTGACAAATTTAAGACTATCCGCGACGTTTATTCCGGCATCGTTAACTCTTTTAATAACGATATTATTACATTAAGATAGAAATTCGCCAACTTCCGCACCAATTCTAAAAAAGCGTATAAAAAGCAATATAATAAATCTTTAAAATACGTTAATAACCTTCGCTAACGTTTTATTACCACCTTTAAAACCGAACCCGTCCCTAAACCCGAAGTTACTATTCTACCCCGGCCTCCTAAAAACCCTAATAACGACGAAAACCCCAAAATAATAACCTCTAATAATAATAACGGCTATAGGTTAATATTATACATTATTATATTTCCTACGTTCGATAGTAAAGGTATTTCTATTAAACGTATTATTAAATACTACGCTTGGCGCTTTTATATTAAATTAATTTAAATCGATAAATTAAAGATTTTTATTATTAAACGTATTAAATTTTCGTTAATTGCCTATTCTATCAATGGCCTTCCTTTTAAAGCTATCGAAACCGAATTTAATAAAACTTTTACTAACGAACTTACTAAATAGAGTACAGCCTTCGAATTATTCGATAAATTCGATAAGAAATATAATAATATTAATATTATCGTTTATTTTCGTTACGAATTAAAAGAATTAAAAATAATTAAGGGAATAAAATAGTAAAGTTTCAAAGAGAAGTTTACCCTCCTAATCGACCGCTACGGTTTCAATAATAATATAAAGGTTTATTACCTTCGTTAGAAGATTAACGAACGTAACCGTATTGCCTTTACTTACTAAAGTGATTAATTTACTAATAATAAATATAAAGAATAGTTTATTAAAATTTATAATTTAATTAAGAATTTAAAACATAAAAAATAGCGTAAAAAGAATACTAACCCCTTCTATAAGACCGGTACTACTATTAGTATTAATACTTCCGCTCCCGAATTTAATATTAATTAAAGTAGTAACGCTATAAATTTTAATACTATATCCGCTTCCGATATTTAATTCTCTCGTATAATTAATAATGAAATCTTTAAATTCCGTATAAAGAATGGAATATATACCCGCTATAATAAAAAGGGTTAATTTTCAGTTAAATACTATTCGTATATTAATGTTAAAAAGGAAGTTAAACTTTTTAATTATTATAAGAATAAGAATAAGAATAAGAATAGTAGTAATAATAATAATAGTAGTGGTAACGGCGGTTAATAACCTACTTAAAATTAACATAATTATAGTTAGTAGCGTCCTTATAATAGCGGTAGCTATTAAATTAATATTATAAGTACTACTCTTCCTATAGATATATTAATAGGCGTTCTAACTCCCGGTACCCCCGGCCTCGGTGGTTATTATTACCCAGTCCCCGTATATTAGCCCGGCTTTATTAGTCCTATTATAAGTAATAAGAACGGTTCCGTTTATAATTAGGGAAATATATAGTTTTCCAATTAAATCGCGCTTAAAGGTACTAATCTATAAGATAAAAAGGAGGAAGATAGAGGCTTGTCCTTATATAGTAAAATATTATTAAAATAAATAAATCTTTAATAAATAACTATTATAAATACTTTAATTTATTGAATTTTTCTATTTACTTTTCCTATAGACTACGTAAATTATATTACTCTATCTTTATTAATAGTAGCTATATTACTGTTAATTTTATCGATTACTACTTCATTTATTGTTATTAATTCCTTTATTTTAAATTAGCAACCCTTAAATTCCTTTATTTCGCCGACGATTATATTAAAAATAGTATTACCTACTTTTTTAAATTAATAATATAAACGGGTATTTACTATAGAATTATCGATTTATTTATTTATAATTTAATAGAAAATAACCCTATCATTCTAAACTATCTTTAATTAATTTATTACGCTCCTAGTATTAATTAACCTAGCGACTCCCTTGGGTTCGGCCCCGCCTATAAGCGGTACAATTATTTCCTTTATAAAATTTTAATTTACTTCCGTTATACCTTACTAATGAAATAGTACGCCCTCTTAATATTTTTAATTAAAATAGCCGGTACGCACTCTATATATAGGAATCTGTCTTATAAAGAAATCCTTAACGAAGAGGAATTAAAATAATTATTACCGTAATTGGAATTTACGTACTGCCTCTCTATTTCTACGATCGTAAAACGAACTATTTATTAATAGTTTAATTACTTTGAGAATCGAGTTGCTAACCGATTAGGGACTGTACCTATCAGTAAGACCTTTAGCGGCCTAGATTAAATATTTATATTCGCTACCATATTATTTTAAATTAACTTTTACATTTTTTTAATTCCCTATTAGGTAGTTAGAGGGGTTTATACTAATAATATTAACTACTATATACTAGTTAAGTTTTATAGTATCTATAAAGGACCTATTAATCTTAATAATATTAAAGAGCTATCCGTATTGAATTTTAATTAATTAGCTAAAAAATATAAATTATAAATTATTTGTACGATTCGAACTAATATAAAGGAGGATATTAAAAACGTAATTAAGAAGGATAAAATAGAAGAGGAGGGAGGAGCTCTAAACCTTAAAAACGTTAATAATAATTTAATAAAAGATATAATAAAAGAAGTATTAAAAAGAAAAAATTAGAAATATGAATAATTCTTTAATAATTATTTCTATTAATAAATTAATATTCTAATTAAGAAAGGAGGTAAGAATACGCTACGTATAATAAAAGTAATTAATTTTATTTACCTTACCGGTAGGGATAAAAACTTTCCCCGTTGCGAAAAGGTTATTAATAACTACTTTATAACTAACAACGTTTCTATTAGCAAAATTATATTAGAAAACATTACTAAATTTTTTAAAAAGGCTAATAAACCCCCTAAAACCGACGCCCAAATCCAAACTAAACTCCCTAAATAATATTAGCACTATACTAATACGTTTAAATAGGAAGGTATTAAAATCCTTCCTCCTATTCGGTTTTACAATTTTGAATTTAAATTCCGCCCGGGAATTATACTACCCGCTTCTTATAATTACGCTTTTAACACCGACGAATTTAACGTTATTAAGAAATAGATCGATAATAACTTTCAGAAGAAATTTATTGGACCTTCCTAATTTAAAATTTTAATACCGGTCTTATTCGTTAAAAAGCTGGGCGGCGGAATATATATTTATATTAATTATAAAAATACTAATAATATTACTTTTAAATATCGCTACCCTCTACTATTAATGAAAAAAACCCTCAATATAATTTACTGTACTAAAATCTTGATTAAATTTAATATAATCGTTACCTTTAACCGTATTCGTATTAAATAAAGCTATAAATAATTAACTGCTTTATTACATAATTTAATTTATTTGAATTTTCAATAATACTTTTTAATTTATAAAGCGCCCTAGGGGCTTTCTAAAATTATATTAACGACATCCCCCATAAGGTCCTTAATATTTACGTAACCGTCTATCTTAATAATATTTTAATTTACTCTAATAACGTACAGGATTATAAATACTATATTCATAATATATGCAATAAATTCACCAAAGCAAGCCTTAATATTAATATCGATAAGTACGAATTCTATACGATACGTACAAAGTATTTAAATTTATTTATTACGCTAAGCGATATTAAAATAAATTTAGAAAAAGTTAAAGTAATTACGGAATAGTAGGCCCCTAAGTTTAAAAAATCCCTACAATTCTTTTTAAACTTTATAAATTTCTATTAACGGTTTATAAAAGAGTTTTCGACTATAGCAACCCTATTTTACAAATTTACTAAGAAAAATATAATTTAGATTTAGAACGATAATTATTAAAGAGCTTTCGAATCCTTAAAGAAGGCCTTTACTGAAGGATCTATATTAAAGATTTATAATTAAATTAAAAAAACCGTCGTCGAAACGGATACTTCTAAGTAAACCGCTAGCGGCACCCTATTATAATATAATAACAATAGCGTCCTTTAACCCGTCACTTACTTTTCGGCCAAATATACTGCCTAAGAATATAATTATAATATATATAATAAGGAATTACTAGTTATTATTAAAGCTTTGTAGGAATAGAGGCTGGAATTTAAGGGAATTTAATAACCGTTTAATATTTTAATAAATTATAAGAACTTGTAAACTTTTACAACTAATAAGCAACTAACCCAACGCTATATATAATAGTCCTAATTTTTATTATGATTTAATTTTTTAATTAAATATACCCCAGGTTCGAAAAACCTCCGCCCCAATACTTTAAACCGCAAACCTAATGACTAACTTACAAATATTAAAAACGACCGCCTAATCGCCTATAAAAAAGCCTTACTAAACCTTTTATAATTCGAAGAAAGCTATTTCGAAGACCCTACAACCAATTTTCCCCTTTATTTACTAAGTATAAATAATTTCGATAATAAATCGACCGACAATTTAATTTAAGTAAGCTACGAAACTTCTATATTCCTATAAGAGCTAGTCTCCTATTTAACGGACGAGGTAAAACGCTAATAATTATTAATAATCGGAAAGTTTTTCTATTATACCTTTTTAAAATATTACGTTATTAATAGCATCGCGAAATAATAGGATAAAATTATTATCGACCCTTATAATAAAAGATTCGAATTCCAATTAATTAATTATTAATATAATTCTTTAAATATAGGCTACCCTAATTATAATGCTACTTACGAATTTATATAATGAAAATTCTATTAAAAGAGTATATATAATAATGTAAAGATCTTTTATAAAGGCTATCTCCTATATATAAAGATTAAATTGGTAAAGCGAGGCTCCGCTAACTATTTTAAACCCGTAGCCGTATTTTTAATACTATAGAGAAATATTATAATTAATTATATTACCCCGCTATTAAGAAGTATTTACTTTAGCTAAACCTTTAAATATATTATTATCATCGTCGAATGCTTAATTAAAATATAGTATTATATTCCGACTATAACCTTAAAAGTAAAAGAATTTACGGACCGTGTTATTATTTATATTTATTCGATCTATAATTTACTAGATAGCGTCCTATCTAATCGAAATATTTAATTCGTATTATATTTCTAATCTACCCTTTATAAAAAATTATTCATTATCTACAAATTAATTTCTATTTTCCACCCTTAGACTAATATTTAAATCGAATGGATTAACGCTGAAATAGAATAATCCCTATAGCTTTATATTGATTAAGCGTAAACAGATTAAGTAAAATAGTTATCTATTATAAAATTCGTTAATAATAACGCTATATCCTCGTTAACGGGTATTTCCTCCTTCTTCGCTAATTATGGTTATTACTCCCGAATAAGTATTAAGCTTCGTACGCTACCTCCCCCTAATTTATCGCCGGCTTAATTAAAAGAATATTATAAAGCTTCTGTATTAGCGGACTATTTTTAAAAAATTTAAAATTTCGTAACTTAGCAAACTTATTATACCTAAGAACGATACGAAGATAACGCTAATAAAAAATATATAAACTCCTTTAAATATTAGTCTAGCAATAGGGTCTTATTAAATATAAGAAATTTTATAAACGGCTACCCCTATATAAAATTCTTACTACGCTAGGAAGGACTATTTAAAATTATTTGAACCAAATTTTATACCGTTTACTTCGCCCTATTAATTAATATAGAATATTGACTAATCTTCTACGTTTCTATAATATAATTATAATTTAGTAAAGGATTATTAGGACAGAATATATTATCGGATATTAGGGTAAATAATAATCGTATAATAATTCGAATAGATAATTAGGAAGAATACAAAGAGTAGGCGTTCGAAGAGTTTATTAATTTTACTTAGCGGGGTAGTAATTTGTATTAATATTATTATATTAAATAGAAAACCGGGAATTTAATTTAGGAACCCGTTAGTAATATTATTCATTATAAATACCACTTATAATAGTTCTACTATAAAAACCCGAATAAACTAATCCCCCCAAAGGTTTAGAATTTCTTCTACCGCTTTACGTTCAATTCCTTAATTCCCGCCCCCGTTCCCGGGCTTACCCCGGAATTTCTGTAGTGCTACTCCGTTCGCTTCTAACGAAAAACCGCCTCGGTTATTAATATAATAAAGCTATTCCCGGATTTAGTTATAGTAATTAAAATAAATATAACGGTTAGTAAAAAGGTAGAAGATAAATTATACTTAGTATTCGGAAGGATTATACAACGTTTAATAAATATATAATTAGGGAAATTACCCCTGACTTAATTTATAAATTATAATGGAATAATATAAAGGGATAAGTTCATTATTATATATATATATATAGATTTTTTAATTTTACGAACTTCTTTTAAGAGGGGATAGTATTATAGAGCTAGCCTATAATGTAATTATATTATATTAACTATATATATACTATACTAGAGCTAGTACTATAGCCCAGAACTATATACTTACGTACTAATTATATATTCTAGTTACGTACAGTCTTACGTACGCGCGTACGAACTAGTCCTACTTGGGCTCTCGCTTATATAGCCAGTCCTCTACGTATACTTCCCTTTCTCTCCTTCGTACAATAACGTATATTTTACCCTACCTCCAACGGTGCCCTCTCGCCCCGTGATACCTATTTTAGATGCGCTACCCATAGAAAAGGGTAATTAAAACGAACCCGCCGTCGTTAGCGCCGCCGACGGTCCCGCCGACTACGCCCCTATCCTTAATTAAATTATATATATACTATTAAAAGATTTACTTCGATATTGATAAGCCCTCTTTATCTTACAAGAGATATAATTTATAGCTAACGAATATCGTTTCTATTAGTTATTCTTCGATAATATATATTATACAACCGGTAAATTTTAAACGATTATAAAGAGGAATAGTCCTAATAAGAATTGTGCGAAATTATATATATGTTATCAGTTATAGGAATGTAAGGCGAAAATGTATAAGGATAAATAATAACTTTAAAGAGTATGTAATAAAATAATACGTAACTTTTAAATTTATTTAACGAGAGAGCTTATTATTTTTTAATATAAGGGTTTTATTACTAACGAAAATTGTATTCTAGTTGGTATTATTATTGAATTGATTAGCGGTTATATTTATAATTACGGTATAGAGTTATTGGATTAAATGAAGCGAACTTTTAGTTTTAAAAAATTAATTGCTAACGATATCGTTTGAGGGTTTGCTTCGGTTACTATTTATTATACCTTTTATAGTAGCGATAGCCGATTAGAAACCATTAGAATCGTACTTTATAACTTCCGGGGTTGTTAGTTTAATAAATATAACGTATTTAATTAGGGAAGGGTATTCTAGCTCGCTTATCCAAATTTACGTTACGTAGGTAAGGATTTAATCCTTTAATTATAAATTGACTAAGTTATATAATATATATTTATTTAAAAGACGATAAATAAAATAGTTAATAGCTTTAAATTATTTAATAAAGCTATTAAAGCTACGCGATAGAATGGCGATATTTATCGTAGAATAATTTAATTGATTACTAATATATCCTTTTTTATTATTTTTATTATTTTAATTATTTTTATTATTTTTGTATCCTTTTTTATTGTTCTTATTTATTTATATATGTATTATTAACGCGCTCGCTCCCTACCTTTAAATTAATTCGATATATTACGATAACGAAAGTACCTCGTTTTTATAAATACTATATATAATACGAATTGGCTTAGTTAGTTATTTTATATTTTTTTTACTTGTAATAAGTACGGCTATTAATTCCTATATAATTATTTCCTCATAAAGAAGGCGGATAGCGATATTGTAAGAAAGGTTCTATTAATAGTATGGGGATAGGTAATAAAAAGCGGTTAATTATAACTATTTTATTATTTCTTTATAAACGATTTTACTATTGAGTAATGTACTATAAGATTAGCCTTCCTTAATATTAAAGTTAATTACTTCTTCTATTACGTCTATGTAGAATAGACTTTTAAACGGAAGTTTTCTAATAATAGTTATACAAAGTATTTAGGATATATAATCGATATTATTCGTTGGAAACGTATTTTAAGTGGCTATAATAATTCTATTTAGTTTGCCCTCGCTTATTTCGATTAAAACGACCCTATGCGAAAGTATATTGAAAAGAATTAGAGGGATACGAAGTCGTAGTGGGTAAATTACGTTCGTAAGTATTCGCTTCTATTATTATAAGTATAAACCCCCTCTTTAATCTCCTAAGAACTAAGAGTAAATAAAACGGAATTTAATTTCTTTTTAAATTTAAAGAATATTGGAGGAGACTTAGAGAATATCGGAGGAAACTTTAGAGAATATCGGAGGAGACTTAGAGAATATCGGCGCCTATTTTTCTTAATTAATTATACTTTTTTTTAATAGGTACTTACAATTAACCTTCTCGAAGGCTACTATTCGAGTTTAAAATTCTTAAATAAGAATATTATATAATAATTCTCTTTATTTAGTATTATTAAATATGTGTTGTATATAAATGTTCGATATTTTAATTATATTGTCAAAATTGAAAACGATTTCCGCACTAGATTTCTACGAGAGTTAGTTAATTACTTTAAATTTGGCTGATTCCTAGTACTAATATAAAAGCTAGTTCTATTAGAAGCGAGGGAGGGGAGGCGGTTTAATGATATTAGCGAGAATTTAATTATAAGGTTAATATATTTTATTAGTATAAACTGCTATGAAGGGGAGATTAATTGGTAGTTTATTAATTATTAATATTAGTTTTATAGATGTTGGTAATTATTGTATTGTTATCTTTAGTAATATTATTTCTTTAACGATTATTATATATTATTAGCCGGCCGTCTAGCTAATTGGTTAGAGCTATAGTAAGATAAGGGATATAAGTAATTTGAAATTCGAATTGTATAGAGATTACCCCCTTAAGAGGATCGACGTGGCCTTAGTTAATGGCAGGCGGTACAAAAGTAGGTAGAGCTTATGATTTTTAGGTTTTATAATTTCTAGTAGTTAGTATATTGCGAATATAGTTTTAATTCTATAAATGTAGAGCGTACTTATACTTAGTATATTATAAAAGCTTAGCGGTTTAATAGAGAGCTTGAAGTTTTTATAAATAACTTGTAAGTGTAAGAAGGGGCTCGACCTTAGAAAGTAAATAGGGGTTAGATATTAAATCGAAGTCTTTTAATATACGTTTAGTAATATTACGAAATATTTAATAGTGTAGAGTATTATAAACTAGATTTATTACGGTTATAGATATTAAGTTATATGATATATACGATATATATACAAATAAATCCAGTCTTTATAGTAATTTAGTATTATCTGGTATAATTAGAGGTGATGAGAGTAAGCTAGTACTGTAGTCATAAAAATGAAATTTAATACAAATATTTCGATTTATATTAAATGTATTAAAACCACTTTTTAATATAGTATTTGCATACTACTATAAATCCTTCTAATATATATATCAATCGATTGCTAGCAATTAGGGTATTTTATATAATAAATTTAATATTATTAGATTTAATATTGTAATTATAGTATTGAAAATACGATTAATATATATATTAATTAACCTTTATTAATTTTACAATCCTATTATTACTAGTATATATAGCGGTTACTCAATATAAAGCTTATCGAACCGATTTATATTACTAAAGTAATTGCCTATATAAAATATAGTTAGAAGGACTTTACTATAGGAATTAGATTTCCTTTTCTAACATTATTATCTACTATATATTGTATACGAAATGGTACCCTTATTATACGCTTAATGTAGAGCTTATCGAATTACGAAATAGTACCTTTATTATATACTCAATGTAAAATTTGTTAAACCTATTTATATACGAGATGGTGCTATTATTATACGTTCAACGTAGAGTTTATCGAAGCGGTTATTTAACGTAGAGTTTATCGAACCTATTTATAAGGAAGATAAAGCTTATCGAACCGATCTATACTACTAATGTAATTGCTTATACAAAATATAGTTAGAAGGACTTTGGCATAGGAATTAAACTTCCCTAATCTATTAGTAAGGCTATTAAATAATTTAGGGAGACTAGTATTAAATATCATTAATAATGTGCGGTCACTTATAATACTATACTCTATATTATAACTTTTACAATTTTACTAAATTAATACAACGGCCATATACGACGAACTAACTCAGCTGGCTTCAATTCCATACGCGTGTTTATATACTACCCAAAGAGGCAAAGACTGTACGATTACGGGACTCAAGAAGCCATACCGTTCTGAGTAGTAGATGTGCGGGGGCTGGAGGTGACTGGGGGTGCGGTACGTATCTTTCTACAAATCCGTTACGCGACACCAAGAGATGTACGCTGACCCAGAAAGGTTCCCCTGTCAGGTCGTACAATCAAACGCTGCACAGGGAGAGAGTGTGACAATGTATTATACGCCACTCGAGAGCTCCGTCCAGAGATGATTAGATTAGGGAATGCTGCATGAGGGGCGGCAGTAAAGAAAAAGAGCTACCACGAAGTGATAACAACTCATAGAATTCAACATAACAGGTCGCCAAGCCAACAGAAACCGACAATGAAAAAAAGTTGAAACCGATAAACCAAAAGCAGAGACGCGTGGTATTTAAGCATCCCGTGTGTTCCCAACAACGCCGTAGATGCATGTCGCAAACATTCTTAAGAGAATGCCATTGATCGAATCAAGTCGCCGACGAGCTGTTGCCGTCCGACTTGTCATCCTTGCCCGAATTTGCTACCTTGCCCCACCACTTGCTCACTTTCCCGGTGAACCAGTCCCAGAAGTTTTGTGTTTTCGAGTCGGAGTTGCCGTCAGATGACTTGTTGCTGTCCTCTCCATTGTCGCCTTCGAGCGGTTGGTCGGTAGGTTGTGGGTTCGGCTGGTTGGTGCTAGGTGTATTCAGGTCGGATGCGGTTGAGGAGGTCTTGGCCGAGGTAACGGCCGAGGTAACGGCCGAGGAAAAAGGATCAGCCGCCGTGGGAGCCGACTGTGCTGGAGTAGTGGTAGACACCGTGGTAGGAATGATAATGGATGAGGTAGTAGAAGCGGTAGTGGATGAGGTTAATGTGTAAGATGTCACAGGGTCTACCGGACTCTCGATCCCGGCTCCGGGCTCATCGCTATGGAGCCCTACCGGTTTCAGTGGAAGACGAAGCGTTCCGTTATTGGGTGCCGGGGAGATGCCGACGGAGTCGCAGAGAATGTTATAGACCTCGATGTTTTCTGGAGCAAAGTCAGTGGATTTTGTTACACAGCCACATCCCGCAATAGACCACATAAAGTGCACTTACGGAAAACTTCGAGCCGGCTGTTCGCCTTGTGAGGGAAAGCCGGACCGCGGGCGATGAATATCGCCCTCATCAAGGGATGCTCGTGATCATAACCGTGTAGACCGCGGGGGTGGTACACGGCTCCCTGCGCCTGCGCCTCCTTCAGATTCATCTCTTTCATGTTGACCAAAGCCCAGCCAGCTTTGGGTACGATCCAAAGAGGGGCGATCCGCTCATTGTTCGAGAAATGATACCTCTCCGGCATGTTGACATCGCGCAGATACACCTCGAGGTTTGGGTTCGTCTTGGTCTTTTCAACCAGGTCGCTGTAAATGTCCTGAAGGTCATCGGGGTGCTTGGGTCTCAGTCCCACCAGCGGCCAGCCGTCTGTGTGCTCGATCTTGCTGAGGTCGACCAAGTCCTCAAGTTGGACAAGCCGGGATATATCAGTAGTTGCCATGCCGTGATCCGAGACCACAATAACGTTGACAATGTCGGTCAAATGCCGCTCCTCGAGCCCCTTGAAGATCTTGTCCATCATCCTGTCCACCTTTTCAATAGTAGATCGAATCTCAGTACTGTTCGGGCCATATTTGTGGCCGTCGGAGTCGACATTTGGTACATAGGCCGCGATGACTTGTGGCCGTTCATCATCCGGCATGTCCAAAAAGCCTAGGATTCGATCGACCTTGTTTCCGAGCTTCTCCTTTCCGTTATATCTGTCCATATAGGTAGGTTCAATGTCCAAAACATGGGCTTCGCTCCCTGGCCACATGTGGATGGCCGTCTTGAGTCCCTGATTTTGAGCCGAGACCCAAAAGGGCTCTCCGCGCCACCACTTCGGATCCAAACTCCGCGCTGGGTCCGTGTAGTAGAACTCTTCTTTGAGTGTGGGATCCCAGAAGGTGTTACCGACAACACCATGGGCCTCGGGATACAGGCCTGTTGCGAGCGTGTAGTGGTTGGGAAACGTGACGCTAGGGAAGGAGGGCAGCATGTACAGTGGCGACACGCCCTCCTTGATGAATGAACTGAGTCTTGGTGTTAGTCCTCGGTTGAGAAAGTCGGCTCTGAATCCATCCAGACTGAAGATGATGGTAGTAGGCGCAAATATGGCAGTGCCATTGCTCACTAGCGGCCGACTCGAAGCGCCATTCCGCCGCTTCGCTTTTAATGACAGCTTCCACGCTGTCAAAAACAGGATGGCAAAGGCGACGATTATCAAGGCGTATATGAGTATCCATCGGCACCAGTCTCGCTTGCGTCTAGCCTTGGCATCCGCAAAATGCAGCAGGCCTCTTCGGTCGACATCGTCGCTGTCTTCGCGGTCGCTGCTGTCGCCCGTGGAACTTCCGTCTTTCATGCCCCCTTCCTCCATCTCGTACATTAATTCGCCATCCTCCCCATGCTGTGCCTCGGCCAGCAATCTGTCCCTCTTAGCCTGTCTCCGTGCTCGCCGCTTATTTCGCTTTTCGGCCACCAGGTCATCCGTTGACGCTCTCGGCGCGCTAGAGGAGCTTCTCGATCGTGACGGCGAAACATCGCTCATGCGGCGCGCAAGCATTCGTAGGGGATTGGGGATTGGCAGGTTAGAGACTGTGCGTTCCAACTCTTGCTTCCGCCGAGTCTCGGTCACCATCTGTTCCAGCTCTTCCTCCTCCATCAAGACGAGGCGGTCATGGGCTAGAAGCTCGCGGCTGTTGCGCGCACGGAGCTGGCGTTCGTCATCTTCGCTGTCGGTGTCCTGTTCGCTCCGGATTGAAATTGCATCGGCATCGTAATCGGAAGGGGAGAGCAGCGATTGCGAGCGGTCTCGGCTAGCCGCAGGGGCTGTCGTCGTGTTCAGCGATCGGAGGGACATGTTCGCATCTCGACGCGGGTTCGCTGGTTCGGGGATCAGGGAGAGGTTTTGGGATTGAATCTCTTATCAGAGATGGAGTTGGGGTAGCATGGTCTATTTGGCCGTTAGACTGCGGATGAAATCATGACTCGAGGTTGTGCTGACATGCTCGTGGTTTTTTCCTCGTTGAAGAGATGCAGCAGGTTGGGGGCAAGGGGGGGCAGAGGGGGGTTTTCCAAAAGGGACGGGAAGTCGGGAACTGTGAACTGGACCCCTGTCAGCAAAAGCCTAGCGCAGAATGGAAATGATGGTCCTCGGATGAACACACGCCGAGGGGTGGCTTGCCCTGGTCCCGTTTTGACCGCTCGGATCCTTGCCGCTCCATCAGCCCCATGTGACGCAGCCCCACAGCGCGCAACGGGTACCTCAACGGCCAGAACCGAGTTCCCGAAAAAGTCCAGATCGAAGCTTCAATACCTTCTATCCATTTCATTTCGCGTTCGAGTTCCCTCAAAACCAAACCAATCCGCGGCTTTGAGTATCCTTAAATTTCAATCATCTCGACGAGAATATTCAATGACAGACGAAGGCCCTTTTTGATGGAAGCTGCGGCAGCCTTGAACCAAGCTTGAAGGTCTCAGCTCACCTGAGAGGACTTATGTCTGCTACCAGTTCACCATCGGTATTCTATACTTGACCGGGCCATCTAAACCTTCTACTCGTCTAACTATCTAGGTTTTGCTGGAGCCGTATCATCCATGTCTGTCCTGGCTAACCCATAGCTGATTGATAGCGAGAAAAGAACCGAGGAAAAATACAACGGGGTCAATCCAAAGGCGAAGTAAGCCAGCCGACTTCAGCACCAGCCATAGTAATAGTTGTCTTCCCACACCGTATCCGTGTGTTTCCCGCCAGCCCACCGCAGAGACGGGATACTGTCGTCAATCCTCTCATCGAACACGACATCGAGATCGTGGGGATGCGCATCACCCACGGCCTTGCAACCCAGCGCCGTCTCCTCATCCGGGTTCCACAACAACACGGTCTCCAGACCCCACGTGGTTGCCTCGACCAGGGCGGCTTCCACAAGGACCCTGATGTCATGAATGCGCTGTTGCTGTGTCGATTCCAGCACTGTGACAATCTTCAGAACCTTGAGCTTCTTCGACTTCCAGTCGTGGTCCCAGTAGATCCATGCGCGTCCGTGACTAGTAATGGCTCCAACATTTTCTGGTGCCTTTCCGTTCAACAGCTTTCCAGCTACGAACTCGGCCCGCGCTACCTGCCACGACATCTGGGCGAAGCTGGGCAAGAATGCGACGTGTCTTTTTCCGTCGGTTGGAAATCGATCGAAGCGAGCGCTGAGATGAAGCTCGTCCACCTCGCAAAGAGTACGCAGTTCTTCGAGGCGCAGGTACCGTATACTGTCGGGCTGAGTGTGTTGTAGGGCGGGTGCCTCGTTGCCACTAGTCGAGGCAGGCGGAATGTAGGTAAGAGTGACTTCCTCGCTGGGGAAAACATGCCAGCCCAGGTTTGAATAGTATTGCCGACCAATGTCGCTGTACAAGACGCTGAGATCGCTGTCACGATCCATGGCCTTTTGCACGTGGCGGAGCAAGGTTGCGGCCATGCCCTGGCGGCGGTAGTCTGGGTTGGTGTACACACTGGCAATGCCATAGCCGTAGCCCTCCCGCGAAACGCCGTTTTCTGAAATCAAGACCTTCTTCCGGGTGGTTTCGCAACTCGCGATGATCTGCCGTGGATATCCCTTCAGGTGCAGTACCCAGTACTTGCAGCTCCCATCCTTGGTAAGCTCCTGTTCCGAAAGGTGGATTTCCCGCGCAACGTAGGTTTCAATGGACATGGGTCGGGCCCAAGCAGCGCCGTTGAGCTTCCATGCCAGCTCTCGTTGCTCTGGTGTCGCCTCGCAAAACTCGGTGTCGGCTGCCGTAATGGCCATTGGTTGTGCCATGATGACTGTGCTGTATGTGCAGCAATCTGCGTAATGGTGAATGTCGGTGGCAGAGAAAGAGCGTCAACGCGGGCTTAGCTTAAGCTTGTTTCGTATGTTGGGGGGTCACAGATGAAGAAAGCAATGTCAGTTGAGAGATGAATGAGGCAGTCTGACGTTTGGAGGTTCAAGGTATATAAAAGCAAGGTTGTTCGGCCCGACAGCTGGTTGAAACAAACATCTCGTACGTTCCCCACGTCGAGTTACTATCAAGGGTGGGGGTGATGATGCTTCCGCAGATCCTCAGAGCCGCGCTGTCAAAGTCACAGAACAGGCTTGTGTCCATGCTGCTTCACCAACCACGGGCACCTCTCCCTTCTTTTGTTTGGCCAGCGTTCTGGCGGCTGTCCCAGCATTTATCACCCGAATACGTGAATAGCGAATTGGGGAACGGGGAACTCATTCGAAAATACGATGGCTATGATGCCACCATGACTTTAATCTCTGTTGCACATGATTTCGAGAATTCATCGGCCGCGAAAACGGATCATTGCGCCTGTTAGTGCAGTGGATCCATCAAAAAGCTTATTGTCGACCTAACCAGCCACAATCCGACCTTGGGTCATCATCCGTCCCATTCACATGCGCATCTGTCATGCGATGGTGTTCAACTTCACCTGCTTCTTTAAGCATCTGCCAAAGAAGGCATCACGTCCCCGAGCCACCATACACCTTTGGGTCCAGGAAAATCAAGGTGAAGAACGGAAAGGTGGACTGACGACTTAGAATTTTGGACAAGATTGGTCCAGCAAGGAACGAACTGAACAGCTGCTTCCCCAAAAGGCCCGAAAGATATCCGGAAACGTGGTGTGCAGTGGTAAGTCTTACGAGGTAACCAGCTTACAACGGAAAAAAAGGAATCTTCACCTGGTATCAGTCAGGTTCAATGCTGACTTCGCGTTTCCGCACCAAGAGTCCATACCACGACGGGACTCATGACGATGAACGCTCCGTACTACCCTCGTTCCATCTCAAGAAATGAACCATGAAAGGATAGAAGAGAATGCAGGGTAACCAAAGGGAAAGAAGTTGGTGATCGCCAGAGTTTGTTTAGGAAGTCAGATCATGAGGAATGTTGCTAGTGGTGTGTACCTTGCTTTGCTCGAAGAAGATCAAGGTTGCGTCGAGACCTTCGATTTAACGATGTTGATGACGGAAGGTGAGTGGTCGAGGCCGCGATAATTTCCACTGCAGTAGCTGACCGTTATCGATAAGACCCACTTACAGGCATGTGCCGGGATAACCCCGCGCTATTTGTGGCTGACACCCTTGCGCCAGGAACCTTGCGAGCTAAGCCACGGAGGCGGAATAATTTGTGGCCGCAACTTTTCGCCTAGCCCTGCCAATTACCGGAGCGCACACAAAAATTGGTCTGGATATCGATGCAAGGTGGATGACTTGGACACTTTGACGGCCTCGTAACCAGCATCAAAGGTACGCATATCGAACCCCCCCGAGCCTCTAGCATATCCCACGGCGTTTTTGGCTTCTCTCCTGAAATTTGCGACAATCCGCACTTTTCCCCCGATTCCCGACTTGTCGCTGACCCAGCAAACCCAACTCAGACCGACAAGAAAAATGGCGGATATCCAGATCGGTTCCAGCGCCTGGCGCCTCGTTGAGGTTGGCCGTGTCCTCAAGCTCGAGGGCGGCAGCCTCGCGACCATCGTCGAGATCGTCGACCACAAGCGCGTATGTTTGAACCGAGCATGGAAACCACCGATTTGAAGACGCGAGGACAGGAAACTAAACGATCATTTTTTCGCGATACACAGGTCCTTGTCGATGGCCCCTCGTCCGACCCCAAGCTCGCTGCCCCCCGCGGCGTCGTTTCCCTCTCCAAGACCCTTCTCACCTCCCTCGTCATCGAGAAGCTTCCCCGTGGTGCCCGCACTGGTGCCGTCAAGAAGGCCTGGGAGGCCGCTGGCATCGATGCCAAGTGGAAGGAGAACAACTGGGCCAAGAAGCAGCTCCAGCAGGAGCGCCGCAAGGCTCTCACCGACTTCGACCGCTTCAAGGTTATGCGCCTCAAGAAGCAGCGCCGCTTCGAGGAGCGCAAGGCTCTCGCCAAGGTCAAGGCCTCTGCTTAAATGATTTGGGACGATTAGATTTGGGAGCGTTTGGTCGGCATGGTTCTTGGGTGGAGGGTTTTTCGAAACGGTCTGCATGAACAACATCAGCATCAGGGTTGCTGGGATACCTGTCTGCGTCGCTCTCGGAAGACCTCTTGTGTCACATCATCAGGGTGGCTCGCGGCGTCATAGGGAAAATGCGAATTAAGCCAAAGATGACCCCAAGGTCTATACCCCCAACAACCACCATTTCTTGGGTTTATCTGAGGTGCTGGAATCAATCAAAGCAAGCTGTGATGAACATATCCGTGCTCCAGACAGGGAAGACCAGATTGTGACCATTGCTCCGGTGACTCGGGATCTGGTGTGAAGTGATGGCATGGCTTGACTCTACGCGTCAACGCGGTTCGGATGGGCGACTCGTGGCAACAGACGCGGATGGGATGGAGAGGCAAGGGGTGTGACTACTTCTTCGGTCACGGTTGGTTCCTCATCGGTTGAGCTCCTGGTTGTGGCACGCTATCCGCATGTGAAGCAGTATGTTGACGTTCTGATATCCACATAAACATAAGTTGAATGCGATGAGACTTGACTTGGTAGCAATCCAACATTGAGACCTTTGCTTACGGGGGAATCACAGTATGAGACAGTCACCAGCAGCGTTCTCTACTAGTACTTCATGGGCCGGTGGCCATTGTCCTGGGACAACTCCGGTGAGAATGGTGAAGGTGGCTCAGCAGTGTGAGCAGTCCAACTTGTACAACACTCTACCTTGTGAGTTGATCTTGAAGATGACCTCACTGGTGATGGCCCCTGCCAAGACAATATTCAGAAGGCGAGTCACGCTCGGTACGTTCATAGCAGGAATGTCCGACATTGATGATTGTTCAGCATAGCTCAACCTTGGACGACAAATCGATGCATAAGCAACTCAAGCAAGAACTCGATGTCATCCGCCTTGCCAAAACATGCAATTCCTATGTGAACAACTTGGGGTCAATGTCGTTGAAGATGAATGTGGACCGTTTTCATCAAGGCCCTCAGTATGCGCATAACGGACTCCACAATCTGGTCGGACAGAAATTGGCTTAACGAGATAGTTAGGGTTACCGAGGGGTATCGGCCAAAGGAGGGACCTGGGCAAGCTGGGCAGTGGCTGCGGTGCCCGGTTGAGCGATCACACACCGGGGCCGGGGCGTGCACGCACTTTTGGTGAATTTTGGATCCCGAACTTTTTCTCTCCCACCACGCCTTGCGACCCCTTCACAACCCCGCATATCACACTTTAGCGGTATTTTCTCAACAATGTGAGTACGACGAGGAGATGCACACTCGTGGTACCCGCCCTTTGCTTGGGGCCGTCGCCCAGGCACGATATTGCCATTTTGCAGCTCGGAATGAGTGCAAAAGGGGACGCATTTGAGCCATGTTGTGTGTGTGCGGTTGTGTGCGGGGCTAGAGAGCTGACCAGTCAATCTGCAACTAGCTATCAAAATGGCCGATCCCAGAGTTGAGGAGCTCCCCGAGGAGGAGGTTAAGAAGACCCAGGTCGAGGATCTCGACAACTCCAGCGATGACGAGTCCGATATCGAGGCTGGCGACTCTAGCCTTCCCGCTGGCTCCCAGGCCGTGATCCACTCCCGCAACGAGAAGAAGGCTCGCAAGGCCATCGAGAAGCTGCACCTCCAGCGCGTGCCCGGCATCACCCGCGTCACCCTCCGCCGCCCCAAGAACGTGAGTTGGGAACATTGGAAAAGCGACTGCTGTCACAGCACTGCTGCCGTCGTGGGCAGACCCGCGATTGGACAGCTTTGTTTCGAAACGCGGAAGCTTGGAGCTCCCTTTTTGGTGGGGAACTACCATAGCTAACAGAGACGACCAGATCCTCTTCGTTATCAACAACCCCGAGGTCTACAAGTCCCCCAACAGCAACACCTACATGTGAGCTTGCCCGTCAGCTCCCGTCGCGGAGCTTCCCCGGTTACCTCGCCGTTCAGATACTAACTCTCAGGACAGCGTCTTCGGTGAGGCTAAGATTGAGGACCTCAACGCCAGCGCCCAGGCCGCCGCTGCCCAGCAGCTCGCCAGCCAGTCCGCTGAGCACGACCACGCCGGCCACACCCACGAGCACGAGGAGGCTGGCGCGGCCAAGGAGGAGGAAGAGGAGGAGGATGGTGAGGAGGTCGACGCCGAGGGTATTGAGGACAAGGACATCGAGCTTGTCATGACCCAGGCCAACGTCTCCCGCAAGAAGGCCATCAAGGCTCTCAAAGAGAACGACAACGATATTGTCAACTCCATCATGGCGTTGAGCATCTAAGTTGTCGTTAGGAGCCGTTGAATGACTTTAAAATATACCTCTTGGCCCACCAACCCCGCCACCATAAGGTTCCCATTTTGTCTTTTTGCCATTGACCGCCGGGCTTCTCATCCTTGACGGCTTAGCGAACCATTGAGTTCGATATGTGTCCATATCATTAGGCCAGCTTCTGTACCTCCTTGACAGCGGTGGATGTAAAAGGTGTCATGGTCCATCAGGTCGTAATTTGAAGTTCCACGGGAAATTGGAAGAGTTTCATTTCGTATGTGTAGATGTCCTCTTGATGAGATGTCGCGGATTTTGATCCATTTTTGGCCGAGATTGTTCGTGAGGAACATTGTAAGGAGTTCCCAACGTGGTGTGCTTTGACTTGAGGCATTCCGGTACCTCCCGTATGGATGAACAAACTGGATGCGCACAGAGACATGGACTCCAGGGCGCGATTTCCGTTTGTTCAGCAGAAGATTGAAATTAGCCACCGGGTGAACAGTTATGACTTCCATTCACTTGACAAATGGTCAATATCATGCATTCGCTCAGAAGACGTAAAGAACATCTCGACCATGACCCGATTGTCCCGCTGGTGGGGTCACGTGACGGGTTCGCGATCGCCCGGCGGGCGGCTCACAGGCCTGCTTCAACTTTGCCGAGTGCAAGCAACGACACTGGCAGCGATTGACCTCCACTCCCTGACCACCTCAGAACCACCGCAAAAATGGCCGCAGTAAGTGCAATCCGTTAGTGGGGAGATTCTGGCCGTGCGACCGTTTGCCATTCATGGGTGGCTCAATTTGGTGGCCGTCAATTGCGCCGTCGAAGCTCTGTCGCCTTGGGTCGTCATGATGCTGCAAAGAACCTGAGCTAATTTTGCCTGTCGTCGAAAAACAGCGGAACGCAGCTCTCAAGGTCGACTGGGCCAAGATCACCACCTCCCTCGGCCTCCGTGGCCAGACCGCGGCCAGCCTCCAGGCTTTCAAGAAGCGCAACGACGACGCCCGCCGCAAGCTCCAGCAGCTCTCCGAGCTCCCCACCACCGTCGACTTCGCCGCCTACCGCAGCATCCTCAAGAACCAGGCCATCGTCAACGAGATCGAGAAGCGCTTCATCTCCTTCAAGCCCGCCACCTATGACGTGAACCGCCAGCTCAAGGCCATCGAGGCCTTCGAGGTTGAGGCCATCAAGAACGCCGAGGCCACCAAGACCAAGGTCGACCTTGAGCTCAAGGATCTCGAGAAGACTCTCAAGAACATCGAGGAGGCCCGTCCCTTCGACGAGCTTACTGTGGTATGTTCTGGGCGTCTAGATGGAACACGAGGACAAGGGCGCATGGAGTGCTGGGACTGGGCCATGATGCTGATCGAGTTTGCGAACAGGACGAGGTTGCCGCTGCCGAGCCTTCCATCGACGAGAAGACTTCCAAGCTCGTCTCCAAGGGCCGCTGGTCCGTTCCTGGCTACAAGGTATGTTTATGCCACAAGGCTGGAACTTGGGTGGTGGATAATGCACAACATACTGACCACGACAACAGGAGCGTTTCGGCGATCTCTCCGTGCTATAAATGGCGACCCCTCAGTCAACGCTTCCTTTTGTTTATGTACTCTAGCATTGTAGATAGCAGGAATGCGCCAAGGAACCACGGATTAATTCGCATGCTCTATCTCTCACACTGATCTGTGATAGCCGTTACAACGCTTTCACCAACCTTTTCTATCTCACTCACATCCATCACGCAGCTAGCTCACTCACTCACACCCCGGACCCGGAGGACTCACCTCACCCTCCTCCCCCCCCTCTTTCCTCCACTCAACCAAGCAACCAAACAAGCCCCCTAACCATCTCCTCCTCCGCCTCCGACGCCCTCTCCAACCCCGGCGCCTTCAACCAAAACGTATGCGGCCACCCCCTCACCACATCGACCCTCACCTCGACCCTGACCTCCTCCAACGCCTTCGCATAGCACACCCCATCCGAGTACAGACTGTCGTTCGTGCACAGCCGGATCCACGTCCTCGGCAGTCTCTTCAGTATTTCCTCTTCTGCCTCGAGCGGCATCCTCTCCAGCCCGTCCCGCGGCAACCGCCCGCTTCATCTGGCCCAACAGCGAGTTCCAGAAGGAAGGATGCCAGGCGCTGGTGTGCAGGTGCCGAAAGTGCAGCGGCACGTAAGGGTCCAGGCCGCTGAAGGCGTCGCTGGTTACGGGACAGCGGAGGAGGACGCCGTGGATGGTGGTGCCAAGGGCAGTGGCGTGTTGGGAGAGGAGGGCGGCGAGTTGTCCGCCGGAGGAACTTCCTGCTAGGATGAGTTTGTGGTTGTTGTTGTTCTTGTTGTCGCTGTGCTGGTGTTGGTGTTGGTTGAGGGATGAAGTTGAGAACGGATAGACAGTCGGAGAGACTGTCTTGAGCGGAGTAAGTGGGCATGAGACGGTAGGTGAGTGAGTAGACGTCTTTGATCAGATGGGATTTGTTGGTGTCGTTGACGTTTTTAGTTGTGGGGACTGATGTCGCCTTCAGAATCCGAAGGCAGGAGAGTTCTTTGCTGTCCGCTTCGCCGACGTATAACCCGCCGCCGTGGATGTAGAGGACTGTGATATCTGGTTGCTTCTGAGCTTGGGAAGGCGGTGCGGC